>NC_081311.1:39622500-40271458 GCF_026419965.1 Kogia breviceps | reverse complement strand
TAATCCAGAACTTATTTTTGTGCATTTTATTGTCTTACCTCTCCCACCAAAATGTAAGCTCAATGAATGCAGAAACCTCCTCCATTTCATTCATTCCTCTATTCCCAGTGCCTTGAATGGAGCTGAACTCATTATAAACAGTCAAAAATTATTTGTTGAATAAATTACCAAATCAACATAGCATAGGCCTTCACTGACTTGACAAAAGTTGCAGCTAGATTGCACTTCATTCCTGGGACCCAGCGTGTACCCAATGGGTAGTCATTCCTCTGGATCTTTCTCCCTCTTTTTATCCCTCTCAGAATTCAGTGTCACTGGAACTTGGTTGTGTCCTCTACCATGTATTTGTTGAGTATTTATTACATACAAAGTACTGTGCTAAGCATGACACTGTGACATAGAGGGCATATTCCAACTCAGCAGAGGAGGAGAGAGATGAGGAGACTTTAGTAACATTCTTGAAATAACACAGCAAGTCATTTTGAAACAGATAGATAAATAAGAATTTCATATAGCTATTCATTGCAAACAAATGACAAAACATTGTGTTTAGATTGAATGGGATTTAGATTTCACCAGAATCTCAGTATAATTTTCCTATCAAGAACAACTATGAATGATACTCGATGAATACACCATGATCAATTCATTCTATAGTTTGTTTGCAGATTTTGTCTATTTATACTGGTTGTTCTCCTTCTTTATTGACAAAAATGGTCTACTTAAAAGTTAAGGATAACTTAGGTTTATTAGAAATGAACAAGAATATTAGTAAATAATGTCTTTGAATGTCTTGTGAAAACAATAAATTTATTTCCTATTTTATTCTCTGGTGGTTAAGGTAATCTAAATACTTTATAGATGCCTTATATAAAATGTACACAATTGGGCATATAAAAAAGTTATTTGTTAAAAAAAAGTTATTTCTTACCTTCTTTATTAGTATATAAATCCCCTTATTCCAATCATTCTAATGGGGAAGAGGGGGAGGCGATTTTACCCCCCACCTCAAGAATTGGACTATATTTAAAATAAGAAGAGTTTCTAATCTTAGCTTAAATTTCTATTCTTACTTTAAATATACTCCAATTTATAGGTCTTTCCTTACAATTGTGTTTTTAATCAGTAATATCAAGTGAAAATAGCTGGGTGTTACAAAACTTTCCTGAATCTTGATGCACGTTCTATGATTTTTTCAGAGGTGATACTGTCTTCCTTGGGCTGATCTGGATTTGATATTATCTGTTATCTACGTAAGATAATTTTATTTTTCCTTCATTTTTCATTTAATTGTATACATGTGTACACACACACACACACACGCCCTTGCTACATCTGCAACAGACTTACAACTTTACTTAAGTTTGGCTTTAATTAAGTTATGGAAATGGAGTCCTTAACAAAGTTCCTTTAATAATGCTATTAACTGGTAACTACATGTTTCCCCATTAAAAAGTTAAATTTTAATGATTATTTATTACACACTGTATTTTACACAGTACAATCAGCACATATGAACAAATTGGAGTTTGCCACATATAATGAAATCATAAAACCTGAGAGTTCTATTCAATTACACTGAAGAGCAGGAAGATCTTTTCTTGCTTTCCAAATAGAACAGCCTCAGCAGAGGAAAGATCAGATATTCCTATACCAAAGTCCATCATAGGCTTGTTAAATTAAATTGAAAAACAAAAAAACACATTTGACCTTAGTAGGGATGTATGTTAAAGGACCTCCTAGGAATTTGACATGGGACATGAGAACTTCTAAAATGGTTGGGTAAAGAGTTTTCATTTCTGTAGAATGCATGTAATATTATCAGGAAATGATCAATGTCTCTTGTTTTTTACATGAGTTACACTCAAGTCCTTTCCAACAGAGAGGCTGCACATCTGAAAGAGGGGAGAAAAACATTTTCACCCTAAAGCCCCCTTGTTTAAGACTTGTGATTATTTTTACTATTTTCCATAAAAGCAAAAAGATTACCTTGCACATTTCTCAAATAAAGTGCAACAAAACTGAGATGAGTATCACCATTTCTGTCCTTAGAGCAATGACAAAAAAATCACCATTTCTGTCCTTATCAACACCTGCCCTGACTTGAGTTCCCTCATTCAAACTCACAGAGGCTGAGCTGTGAGTAGTGGGCAACCCCTCTGCCATAATTTCCCTCACTCACTTCATGATCCACACCTGTTCCAAGTGCTGAAGTATTCAGAAAATTGAAGAGTCCCACCTTTAAGTAGATATAGAATCCAAGTGTAGCAAGACATTGTGTAACTCTACATTTGGTAGGAAATAAAGAGAAAGAGACACTTTTGTAACTGGTTACTTGATATAGCTTAATTTGTATCATTATGATTAAAAAAATAAATCTATGTATGGTCTTGCCCAAAAGGTGAGACAGCTCCACTTTTTGTCTGATCTGAGAAGTATATTTCCTATTATTAAGTCTAAATCTAATGGCATTTAAAATAAAAGTTCATCTGTCCAAAGAGTCAGACTCCTATCCCTGATGTCACCTTTTCAGAAAATGTACATGCTTTTGTTTTCCTGATATTTACATCTGTTTTTATTTCTCGGTATCATCATTGTGGTAATAGAGTATTTTGGTAATGGCTGACAAAGACAGAGAGTCCTAGAGGTATCAGGACCCACCAGCTCCTTGTGCCTCATGTCAGCTCTCGCCAAGTGACTGTTCCTCACTATTGAACCTGACCTCATAATTTCCCATGACTTTCAGTGCTGTTAGATAATTCAGATTCAGAACAGAACAATTGGAACAAATGTGAGGGGTTGTCTAGGTCAATGACAACATAGTCTCTGGATTAATGCGGTTTCATCACATTTGTGACCATCAATAATCTTACATAAAATTATGAAGCTTTCAGCTAGAAATAGTCTATAGTCAGTGTGTGTGTGTGTGTGTGTGTGTGTGTGTGTGTGTGCGTGAGAGAGAGAGAGAGAGAGAGAGAGAGAGAGAGAGAGAGAAGTTAACTGTAGCGCTAACAAGTGCTATGATGTAGCTGTGGAGATAATCAGACCAGAGTTCCTATACATGTTCTGCCAGTTGGCATCTTCATGACATAAGAAAAGTTACTTATTTTCTTTCACGTCAGTTTCCTCATATGGATATAACATTCTTCATTTCACAAAGTATATGGATAAGATGAAATAATGTATTTGAAAGTATCTTATACTTGGAGAGAATTCAAATGTTAGTTTCCATTCTCTGAATAATAAAGAGGGATCTGCTTTGGTCAGAGTGAAGTGATCAAATTACTCAGTGACATATTTATATATGTAATACATGCCACGCAAGATTATGGAGTTGATCTTAAAAAACACAAAATAAAAGTAGAAGGTAGGATGAGAGAAAGAGTAATTAGGGGCATCCCTATAAGTGTGATTCAAAGCCCATAAAGTTACAAAACATAAGTTTTAGACTCTGCAAACAAGGATTTTTAGAACTCTCCATTTTGCTCTTTGCTCCCAGAAGATTTCAGGAGCTTATTTTATAACTGAGTCATATCTAAGAGCATAGTTATTTATACACAGTTCAAAATATAATCATCAAATGTAAATCAGGTTTATATAAACATTTCCAGAAACTGTGCCTGTGAGTGTAATATACACATCATTATTGCCATGAAGCACCAAGAGTTCCCTGCATGAGATGAAATTATAACAATTCATCAACTTTTGTTCCTCAGAGAATTAACATTCCAGAATCACTGCTACTCATTCTGGCAAGAGGCATCTTCATTTACTTCAACTTCATTTTAAAAAATCAGGAGAGAATCAGACAACAGGGGATAAAAGAAAGATTCAAAGGTTGACAGCTTGATCCTTTCCAAGTGAAGGTATTCAGCACCCGTTGCTTACATTACTGATGGAAAACATGAAGGTTGACTTAAACACAAACTTATCACTTCCTAACTCCATGAGTAAACATGGGTCAATGTGCGCTTTAGAGTCAGTTCCCTATTTCATAAGAATACACCAGGAAGCATTATATAAACACACACATATATATATGTGTATAAGTGCATGCATATGCATGTAAATGTATACACTCTTACCCATCTATTTACCAACCTCTTACCCATCTATTTACCAACATATCTACTGTATTTGGAGTAATAAGACTAGAGTTCAAGCCCTAAATCTACCTTTTATTAACTCCTCACTAGACTATAATCTCCATTGGGACAGGAATTCTGTCCCCTATGGTCACTATTTTGTCCTTTGCACCTGGTAGAATTTACAAATAACTGTTCAATAGTCATTTCTTGAATGAATAAAGAACGATGTATAACTGATTCACTTTGTTATAAAGCAGAAACTAACACACCATTGTAAAGCAATTATACTCCAATAAAGATGTTAAAAAAATAAAAATAATGTATAGAATATTTATTACTAGGCATTTTGTTGAATTTTTAAAATATATCATTTCACTTAACCCTCAGAATAAACGAACATTGTTATTAGAAAAAAAAAAAAAGAAGAACGATTTTTAATGTCTTCTTTGTTTCAGGTACTGTGGCATCCTCTTAAACCAGGTTTTTGTACTTAATTCTTGGAACCATACCATGAAGTTGAAATTATTCCCAAATAAGGCAACTGAGGTTCAAAGAGACTGAAATAAATCTTACCAAAGGTCTTAGAGTTTAATAAGTGGCAGGGCCCACACAGGCTTCCTTTGGTTTTCTTTTTTTTCTTTTTTTTTGTGGTACACGGGCCTCTCACTGTTGTGGCCTCTCCCGTTGCGGAGCACAGGCTCCGGACGCGCAGGCTCAGCGGCCACGGCTCACGGATCCAGCCGCTTCGCGGCATGTGGGATCTTCCCGGACCGGGGCACGAACCCGCGTCCCCTGCATCGGCAGGCGGATTCTCAACCACTGTGCCAGCAGGGAAGCCCATTCCTTTGGTTTTGATTTCTGCTTCTGTAAATTGGGAATGGCAAAGCGCTTCAGTGGTGGTTGTGAGGATCAAATTAGATTATCAATGCACATGTATCCGTAAAGAATAAAGTGCTTACAAATGGGAAGTGTTACTACTCTAACTTCACATGCTTAGGGGCATGATGTGTGATCAGCAAAGCCAAGTCCACTACTGGCAAAACTCAGGGAGTATGAGTGCCTAATGCGGAGAGCTTTGGAATCCTCTCCACATCCTAAAGACAACACAATAAGATTATAGAAGAAAATCTTACAAGTTAGTGGGGAAATAAAATTCCAGGCCTTTGATTCAATTAATTTGTCAACTATGCGACGATAATAAAACTACTGACAGCAAACACACACCCTGGTCTCTCACTGATTACACCACTAACGATGCGACCAGCAGACCTTTAAATTTGGGTTAAGTTAAAGGAAATACAAAGTCCTAACTGTGAGTATCTTAAGAGACATGCTTCTTACTGTTTACTTATTTGCTTTTTAAATTTTTGAGTACTTGCATAGTTCACCAACTGAGTTTAATAATACTTAAGGTAAACATAGGACTTGAACTTTGTGTATAGCATCAATAATAATTAACTGATTCAATGAAATATTATTTTGAATGAAAGATAAGGTTGCAGCCTTTGGCATTAGCATCGTGCTATGACAAATGCATTAAGAAGTTTAGGAAAGGGCTTTCCTTGTGGCGCAGTGGTTGAGAGAACGCCTGCCGATGCAGGGGACACGGGTTAGTGCTCCAGTCCGGGAAGATCCCACATGCCGCGCGGAGGCGCTGGGCCCGTGAGCCATGGCCGCTGCGCCTGCGCGTCCGGAGCCTGTGCTCCGCAACGGGACAGGCAACAGTGAGAGACCCGCGTACCGCAAAAAAAAAAAAAAAAAAAGTATAGGAAAGTATAGTAAAATAAATGGTAGGAAGAAAAGCTACCACTAGTAATATCTTCAATATAAATTATAAAATCACTTTCTCTCAATAATAGTCTAGAGATACAGAACTAGAAATGTAAAGCACATTAGTAAATCTCTTCGTGGGTTTGTTCAGAATACAGCAAAGGACAGTTTTTCTCCTCAATACGTTATGTTTGCAAAAGCAGTAAGAGAGGGAGGGAAGTATAACTTAATTCTTTCAGAACACAAAGCAGAAATGTGTTTTTTAAAATTGAAGTATAGTTAATTTACAATGTTGTGTTAGTTTCAAGTGTCCAGAAAAGTGATTCAGTTACACACACACACACACACACACACACACACACACACACACGCATATATTCCTTTCAGATTCTTTTCCATGATAAGTTATTACAAGATACTGAGTATAGTTCCCTGTGCTATACAGTAAATCCTTGCTGTTTATCTATTTTATATATAGTAGTGTGTATATGTTAATCCCAAACTCCTAATTTATCCCTCCCCCGCCTTCCCCTTAGGTTAACTGTAAATTTGTTTTCTATGTCTGTGAGGCTATATTTTGTAAATAAGTTCATTTGTTTGAGAGAAAGACAATTATCATATGATATCACTTATTTGTTGAATCAAAAAAAAGTTATGCAAAATGAACTTAGTCACAAAAGCAAGATATACTGTAGAACACCCCGTGAACTTCTACATGATTTTAGTCTTATCATCACAGAGAACTGGTAAACTCCTTGAAAGCAGGTTCCAGGCCTTCTACGTTGCTTCAACCCCAATAACATCCACCACACTGCTCCATGTTAAACTCCAGAAGCATTGAAAACATTCAGAGAATACCCACACTTGGACTTAAATCCTAACACCAGGATTTCTCACTGTCCAGCTGTGTGCAAATGACTTAATCCCTCCCTGGTCTTTGGTATCCTCATTTATAAAATAGAGATGAAACCACTGTCTTAATGAGACGAGACAGGACAAATAAAAGCCCAACATGGTATGTAGTTCACATCAGGTGCTCAGAGATATTGGAGCCATTTCATAACCACTCCACCATCCCCCTTTCATTTCATTTGTCTCATTTTATCCTTACAACTGCCTCTGTAGACACATTTGTGCCACAAATTCTAATCTGTAGAAATTTAAACCATCACTGAACTTGTGATAAAATTAAGACTCGAATCTTGTTCCAGATTTCTACCATGATGATTTCCCCACATATCTCATTCAAAAATTAATCACTTCTTGCACACTGTTAGAGCCTGTCAACAGAAGTCTATTTCTAACATATTTACTGGGACTTCTCTAGTGGTGCAGTGGTTAAGAATCCACCTGCCAATGCAGGGGACATGGGTTTGGGCCCTGGTCCGGGAAGATCCCACATGCCACGGAGCAACTAAGCCCGTGTGCCACAACTACTGAGCCTGTGCTCTGGAGCCTGCGAGCTACAACTACTGAGCCTGAGTGCCACAACTACTGAAGCCTGCGTGCCTAGAGCCCATGCTCCACAACAAGAGAAACCACTGCAATGAGAAGCCCGTGCACCACAACGAAGAGTAGCTCCTGCTCGCCGCAACTAGAGAAAGCCCGTGTGCAGCAACAAAGACCCAATGCAGCGAAAAATAAAATAAAATAAATAAATTTATTAAAATATTACTTAGCCTAATATATATGCATACATATTTATTTTGCCCTTGGTGTTACTGGGCTTCTTTAATGATTGTGTCAATCAGGGCTTACTGTATGAATAGTCCAACACACTGTTTGAAATAACTATTCAAACCATTACAATGTTGTGAAGGAACCACCAGCTGTAACATTACTAATGAATATTAATGCTCTTTTTCATTTGTCTGGCACTGAAATAATAGCAGTTGTCATGTAGCATCAACAGTTTTAACTAGGGTACTTTGTAAAGTCATTTAAAATCTGAAATGCCCTCCAGATTACATTTTGTGGTCAATGCACAGTCCTGAAGTAAGACGTGATCAATATAGCTAACAGTAATACTGTTGGAATAATGTCATGATAAAATGGGATTTAAAAACAACTCATTTCTCCCTTCTACTGCTTCTACTTTCATACAAGGTAGATTAAATGCCTTCTAATTTGCTCATTTTGGGTAAAGAACAAGCAAATTTCATTGCTTTTCAATCACACTGAATGAAAAGAACAGAACTGGATGGGAACGAAGAGAGCTAAAACAATAGCAGTATGTAAGTAATGAGGTTTTTGAGAAAAATGCCTTTTGAGAAAAATCTATTGTAAGAAGAATTTATGGCTATTGGCCAGAGCCACAAGAGTGATATGATCATTCAGATGTGACAAAATATTTAAGGCTTTAAAAAAAGTCACCCTCGCAAGACAAAATGGGACTGCTTTAGAAATATTTCAAAGCAATCTGTTGGTTTTACATGTCTATGCCATTAAAATTAATAGAATGCTGCACACATCCTTCTGCATCATTAATGCATGGTTTAGTCACATCCATGATCAGGATTCTTTCTAGTTTATGTAACTGTAATTACTTTTAAAAATATCAACACAAAAATCTCCATTTACTAAGGCAGGCCATGTGTATGTTCTTATACACAGAGAAGTAAAAACTAATGATAAACAGGTATCCTGTGTGGTAATGACCCCTCTTGTGATCAATTTATAATGATATCAATAACTAACTTTCTTGAGCATTAACTCTTTGCCAGTTTCTTTTTAAATGCATCACAGGTACTCTCATTTCATCTTCAGTCTAGCACTGTGGTATAGTTATTATCATCATCTCCATTTTATAGATGGGGAAACACAAGGTCACATAGCAAACAACAAGCTAGGATATGAATCTAGGCTGTCAGACTTCACAGCCCACACACCTAACCACTGAACTCCTGGCTCTCAAGAGTATATCAATAGTATATGCACCATTCCTTATTTTAGACACAAAAGTATTTAAATTTAAAAAATGACATGTTTTTAACTGTTAATCTTTTTCTTTCCTAAAACAGAAAAGGGCATAATTGGCAAAGCAGGATAGGCTGCAGGCTATAGATTTGAAAACTCTCAAAAGCAGTAATGATCAGGGAGAAGACCTGGGATGGTCTAATTGAAGGCGCTCCATCCTTCCTCTTCCAATGTGTTCTATCTGATATCAGTCTGGCTACTCCAGTCTTCCCAGTGGGGGATGGAGAGTCGTTGTGTACTGAGACAATTGTTTTCTCTCAAGCAGGTCACTCATGACTGGTGAAGAAATGAGTCCTTAACAACATAGTATAAAACTTCAACTAGAGTCCCAGGGAGTGGTTCTTACTGACAAGATCTTTAACTGCAACTGACAGCTGTCTGTCTCTGAAACACCATATTCATAATACAAAGCAAGCCAAACAAAGATGAAAGAATTTTACAGAGTGCTAAGGCATTACTGAGGTACAGACTAGAAGAAAGAAGTAAGCACACAAGCAAGAATTACCATGCATGTGTTTTCCTCAGATAATTAGCTCATTTAAGCCAAATGTATCTACTCTGTGAATGGAAAAGACCTGAAAAATCTCCTTTATCCTTTTCTGAATTCTTTCGGCATCCGTGGCATATCAAGAGATCTGCGCCAGGTAATCAGAGTCTTTGCACCTTTAAAATCCAGGGAGTAAAATAAATGTGGTATAACTAGGGACATTTCCATGGCTTGTGGTTAAGGGTTTGTATATGGGAATATTTGGAAGCACATCTTCCTTACCCTGGCGGGCTCCGTTTTCTAATGAAACAGTCATTATCCAAAGAATTACAGATTTTTGCTAAAGTAAGAATTTGTAAATTGTCTTCGTTTTTTTCTCTTTTGGTAATCAAACAACAACAAATGCACCTGGTAGTATTTTCACTAAACATGGACTGTAGGATCTCAGTTCTAAATTCTGAAGTATTTGTTTAAAATCCCCAAACATTTAAAAATCACTGTTTTTCTACTGCTTAACCACATTTTACAATCAACACTAAAGAAAATATAAAGCCTCCTTTCAAATGTTCTACAAACATTCCTTCCTTGATAATTTTTTTTTTTTTTTTTTTTTTTTTTTTTGCGGTGTGCGGGCCTCTCACTGTTGTGGCCTCTCCCGTTGCGGAGCGCAGGCTCCGGACGCGCAGGCTCCGGACGCGCAGGCTCAGCGGCCATGGCTCACAGGCCCAGCCGCTCTGAGGCATGTGGGATCTTCCCGGACCGGGGCATGAACCCGTGTCCCCTGCATCGGCAGGCGGATTCTCAACCACTAGCGCCACCAGGGAAGCCCCCTTGATAATGTTTTTATCCACATGTGAAAGAGAAGAGGCTGAGGAGTAGAGGGCTGACTGAGTTCCCGGGTGATAGAGCAGGTCCGTGTGTTTTTTGTTTTTTTTTCACAACAGTCACATGTAGGCAAAGGTCTAGAATCTGATAACTCAAAGGCTGACTAAGGATTTAGCCAATGTTCTATTTTGATTAGGACATTTGAACTTGGAGAGGTTCAAAGACTCACCTAAGCTCCTACAGATACTTAGTAATAGGACAGAGTGACAGTCTGGCTGTCCTGAGCATAGTTTACAATCAAACTCTAGTTTAACACAAAACATGCAAACAATGCTCTTCAGTGAAGCTTTTTTAAAGCAATGTTACCAAAGTTATCTCACAGAACTTTTACAACATGCATGGGCTGCAGTGCAGGTGTTCTGTTTTTGTTTTCTTCTTTGTCTTACATCTAAAGGAAAGGGACTGAAAGAAGAAAAAATGCAGGGTTCTGTGGAAGCAGATGTAGGGGAGAGAGGGTGATGGCAGGGTGAGGATGCAAAGAAAACATTCAGGAAAAGCTCCCAGCACAGAACAGGACCCGGTACACTCTATGCGCAATAATTCTCACTTCCCTTCCTCCTCTAGAAGAGGACAGAGTAAGACCTGCATGTGATTTTCTAGAAGTTAAGGGCTTTAGAAATTGAGATTGAAAATGAATGAAGTGCAGCCAAAATGTGGCGCTCCCTACTCTAAAAATCCATACCTGTCTCAGAGGGGAATTTCTGTCTCTTGGATTTCAAATGCACTCATCTTTGAAAAACAGAAATATGTATATCATCTTAAGACTGATTTATGAGCCAAGCAGTAGGGGCTGATCAATAGCAAACCTAACATGGTAGTTTAGATTGTTAGTCTGAGAAGGAGAAGGACTGGATTCACAATTAAATAGTATCTTTTACACTTGACTAACCATTTCAAATTGTGTAATACATCTGCTGTTAATAACTCAGTGCAACAATTTATAGATCATATGCATGATATCATTGGTGATCAAAGTAATCATGAAATTAGGTAGTGTCATTACTCCCATTTTACAGGAATAAAATCTCAGAGAGCTTACATGATTCACCCAGGTCACACCACCATTAAATTAGTAAAAATGACATTGATCTCAGTTCTTCCAACCCCAAATACTGTGCAATTTCTAAACCCTAGGGAATTGGTGCAAAAGGTATAGGTATACAAACGCGGATGTATCCCTTGTATCAAACAGCAAACTGCTCGAGATGCATGTGATATAATGGCAAAAAAATGTTATTTTCATATATAACCTGGTGAGTTCAAATAGCAATCCTGTGCTTCTCAGAGCTTGCACTTGGCAAAACTTAGCACAATATCCTAATGTGTGCACGCCTCTGAATGTGCTTGACTGGCACCAGGGATAGAATTGTTTTGATTATCCCAGATAACTTGCCTACATCTTCCTGGTACTACTTGATTTGAGTTGTCAGCAGAAGCAGCATGCCATCCCTTAGAATATGGCTGCTTCACTCTAATCTAATTAATTTGGAGTGATTTCCGGTGTGGGTACAGATTCATTCATTCCCCAATGGACTCGGACAATGAATACCCTACAGCCTAGAAGAGAAGCTTGTAAACAGCTTTTTGTTTTTTGTTTGTTCAAGAGTCATGGAACACTGAGAATCTGATAAAATCTACGACTCTTCTTATAAAAGTACACATCACGCTAAATGCTGCACAAAATTTCTAAGAATGTCTGGACCTATAAAGCCTGCCCACAGATACCTCCTCATTCAGAATAAGCACTTTTTCTGTGGAGGGAAAAAAAAAAAAATCTGTACCCATATTTCAACAAGATACAATAACTTTGTTCAGATGCTTCTAAAATTGGGCGAGTCGCTTCTACATAAAGAATCCTCTGTTCTGCAATCTTAGGTAAAGAAAGGGGCTTTGTCAAAGAGCTAGTATCAGGTCAGTTCTAGAAGGATGCCAGACCTTTTGTCAAATAACAAGTACTACGTAATGTATATCGAGAATTTCACTGAATTGGGAAATGGACACGGAGTCAGCACAAACATGGTAACAACATGAACAAACAAAGCAGAGATTTGTGGAGAAGCACAGGTGGAGAGAGCCTGGATGTCAGCATAGGGCTTCCATCAGCCAAGATACACAACAGCTACGCTGGAAGAGGTTCCACAGGAATCCATCCAGTGGGCTGTGGAACATCCCCAAGATGAGGGGTACCCAACAGACACCTGCAGAAACCTCACTCTCCTTGAACTCCTCAGTCATGATCGGTGTTTAACTGTAAAGTCAGATTCAGAGATAACAAAAACATAATTTAACCGATGGTCTCCTTCACCTGACAAAATAAACAATCTATATGAAGGAAGGAGAAATAATTCCAGTCTACTTGGCTCCCTGAGTGTGTTATAATCCTTTGTTTACAAGCAATAGAAATTTAAGCAAACTTGAACAAAATTTCATCTTAAACAAAAAGAAAAGGGAATAAAATTCAAAAACTCAAAGACTAAAAAAGAAAAGGGATTTTTTTGGAAGGACAGTGCATGATTGAGAATCACAGGAGACTGAACAGCATGATCATGTAAAGATAGGAATCAGGGAAGCTCTGAGCACGAAGTAACGTAAATCAATGGACAGTAACCTTAAAGAAAAATGTAGCTCCGATTGTTTTCTATCTTTGTGTCTCATTATATAAGATTCAAGTTGTGGAGCAAGAGAATATGATTGGTCTAGTTTGGATCACATATTCACCCTTCAACTGGGGATGGCAATGCCTTGAATAACAGCTCCATCAGGACCACGTGGACTGAGGGACAGTCAAAAGAAGTGCTGTGTTAAAACAGGGTAGGGGATACTTGGTAGGCAGAATAACAAACACAGAGATTTCCTCCCCAGAGATACAGTGGGGAACCTTGAAGGGTACCCAGACTCTTTATGACACTGTCAGCTCCAATAAAGTTAATGCCATACGTCAAGAGCTCTAAGCAAGCCTGGATGTTAGGAAAATCTGGTACTAGAATCTAGTTTCTGCTATCTGAACCTAATTTTTGGATACATCAACTGTATTTATTGCACAGTTCAAGGCTTCCTACACACTGAATCTCAATTTGTGTGATTCACAAACACAAAATATGATCAGGAAAAGACCACAGGCAGAGAGGTGGTTGTAGGAGATTTTTAAACAGTGGCATTAAGCAGTAAGTTAGTTGTTCTGTGGCTCCATTTACTGGAACTACTGTTGAACTGCCAAGATGGAGCAGAAGTATTATTCAGGAAGGAAAGCCAGAAATACGAACCTTCATTCAAATCCTGTTACTAGAAATGTAGATGTGTTTAACTTCAGACAGGAAGTGGAAAAAAAAAGTCAATACTGAGAAGAAAAAATTTGAATATATATAGTCTCTAAGTAGCAGCAAAACAATATAAAACCTGCCATGAACAATAAAAACAATAACTGCTAAATCAGATGAAAGCTACTAAATAATCATTACCAAAATATTTAAGGGGGAATAAAACTAGAAGCAAAGGGAGCTATTCTCTGTGTCCAAAATGATGCATACTACCTAAAACGTAGGGGAAAATTATTTAGTTTGTATTAGTGAGTTTACTTTCCTGCTGCCTATTTTCACACTTAAAATGAACACTGGAGATTATGGACCAGTGAATTTGGTTCCTATGTTTAAGTGAGATAATTAGATAAAACTGCATGGTAATTCTACTAGATAATTTAAAACTCAGTGATAATACACAAGTACCTTTCCTTCTCCAAGTGCCTCTCATCTAAAAATCCTTCTTGGGGCTCCCCTGGTGGCACAGTGGTTGAGAATCTGTCTGCCAATGCAGGGAACACAGGTTCGAGCCCTGGTCCGGGAAGATCCCACATGCAGCAGAGCAACTAAGCCCGTGCGCCGCAACTACTGAGCCTGTACTCTAGAGCCCGCGAGCCACAACTACTGAAGCCCGTGCACCAAGAGCCCGTGCTCCGCAACAAAAGAAGCCATCGCAATGCAGTGGACTCTGCACACTGCAACAAAGAGTAGTCCCCCATTTGCCACAACTAGAGAAAGCCCGTG
The DNA here is from genome assembly GCF_026419965.1 of Kogia breviceps. Lineage (NCBI taxonomy): Eukaryota > Metazoa > Chordata > Mammalia > Artiodactyla > Physeteridae > Kogia > Kogia breviceps. The sequence goes on along the minus strand of NC_081311.1, from coordinate 40,257,212 downwards.
TGCAGCAATGAAGACTCAACACAGCCAAAAATAAAATAAATAAAATAATTTAAAATAAATAAATAAAAATAAAAATCCTTCTTACGCTTATTTTCTAGCTTATGTTTTGATTATTAAGTGCCTTCCTGTTAATTCTCACAGATCCTACAGTAATGTCAAGTCCTGGCTATACTCACAGTTCTCTTTTACAGCCAAAAATCTCTTCTTTATCCATATGCTTTGTACCAGCTGACCCCACCACCCAGGAAACAGATGACTGGACAGAGAGTGGGTACTTGACTAAGGCCTGTCCGTGGACCGGCTGTTAGTTTATGATGCAGCCCGGCCTCAGTAGCATTTGTCAAACCAATCAAATCTTCTTGGACTTTGAATGGATGACAGAATCAGCACATGGCAAAGTGGCACTGAAGAGTGTATGAGCACACGTGTGCACACACATACACTCACACACACACGCACAGGACAGTAGATATCATGATGTAATAAAAGCTGTGAGGCTGAGGCACGGAAAGTATTAACAACAGAGCAGAAAAAACAAAGCAAAAGGTTAATAAGGTGACAGTTAAACAGTAAAATAGTGAGGGCATGCTCTTGAGGGCAGCAATGAGATCAACGAACCGGTAGGGCATGAATATCTCCTTTAAGGCATTCCAGCTCTCCATGAGCCTTGGACTAAGTGGCTGTGGCTACAATTCTAAATGATATTCCAATTTTCAGGAGTCCAAGTTAAGCAGAAGATAGGACCATTTCCTGCCTTGCTGACTTCACCATGTAACATCCTGTCTGAAGTTCTTCTTCAGTGATTAAGGATATTATAACACAAAGAAATACCTGCAAATAGTGTAAGAGGCATGTTGGAGAGAGATAAACTAGTAACACTGGGCAATAGGCAAACATAAAGGAGCAAAGAAAATGAATACAAATTATTGAAAAGATTGTGCATTCCTGAGCATTTAATTTTATAATATTTTTATTTTTTATTTTTAACATCTTTATTGGAGTATAATTGCTTTGCAATGGTGTGTTACGTTTCTGTTGTGTAACAAAGTGAATCAGCTATACATATACATATATCCCCATATCTCCTCCCTCTTGAGTCTCCCTCCCATCCTCTCTATCCCACCCCTCTAGGTGGTCACAAAGCACAGAGCTGATCTCCCTGTGCTATGCGGCTGCTTCCCACTAGCTATCTATTTTACGTTTGGTAGTGTATATATGTCCATGCCACTCTCTCACTTTGTCCCAGCTTTCCCTTCCCTTCCCCATGTCCTCAAATCCATTCTCTATGTCTGTGTCTTTATTCCTGTCCTGCCCCTAGATTCTTCAGAACCATTTTTTTTTAAAGATTCCTTATTTATGTGTTAGCATACAGTATTTGTTTTCCTCTTTCTGACTTACTTCACTCTGTATGACAGTCTCTAGGTCCATTCACCTCATTACAAATAACCTGAGCATTTAATTTTAAAGCGCAAAAGTGTAAGACTAAAGAGTTTACTCATCCATGTTCTTAATAATTTGAGGTGAAATAAAAAAAGATGCTGTTTGTATTCAATAAATGACAGATCTTTCCCAGAACTTTGACAGATAGTGAAGTCCAGGCTCTTTATCAAAGGAAAATTAATACAGAAATGTATTACTCTTGGGAAAAGGGAAATTTAGACTCTAGGATATACTGAATGTAGTAAACAGTTCCTATAGTATATATTTAATGATGAACTGTTTATATACAAAATGGTAAAACCAACAAGAAACAAAAAATGTCAAATTCTTATAAGAAGAGTGGGAAGTATTACAGCAATAAAATGTTGAGATGGAAGTTCAGAAAACCTGTGTTTCTATTACACAGAGCTAAACATTGGGGTTTTCATTTTTCCACTTTCTATCATTTGAAAATAGAGTTATCTTTTCCAAAGTTGTCAATCCTAAAATGATAAAGTTTCACAGGCATAGACTCGGTCCTGTGTTAAAACTGTTAAAATTGAATGCTTATTTGATGCCACGGACTACACTTAGGACTTGGTGTTTATAATTGTTTAATCCTTACAATATAGTATGATGTAGTATTAGTGTCTCCATTTTACAGATGAGGAAACTGAGACCCATGGAGGTGAAGCATCTTGTCTAGGATCTCATAGCTTATAACTGCACAGCCAGAATTCAAATCCAGGCTTCGGTGTCTTAAGCCAAAGTCAAGGCTGTATTTCAGGGGTAGGCTCTATCACCTTCAGAGAATCAGCATATGGAGGTACAGTCTGGGTACCACACAAATGCATCTGACCAAGGGAGCATGGAGGCGCTGAAACCCACTGCTCTCCAAACTATGTGCCCTGAAGCAGGGCTGCATTAGCCTGGAAGAAGTGGAGCTTTTTCTTTGCACAAATATTCTTTGGTTGATACGCCCAGAAAGATGCTTTCTATCTCATCCACCTTGAGACAGCTCCATGCGGCTGGCAGCTGCCTGGCTGCCTCTATTTAGAGGGTGTCCAAGTGTCTCTGACTACTGCATTGATACTTTCCCTGCTCAGAGCTTTTGCCCCAACTCCCAAAGGAACACTGGAAAGTGCCCCTAACTTATGTCTCTTTGGTCTGTTTTACATGAAACAAAGCTGCCTGACCTGAAAAAGCACCTAAAACAGTTGTTTCAATATTATAAGTTAACTTGCTGATCACTTTACCTTTTAAAAGTCAGAGCTCAGTGGAACAGATTGGTGGCTGGCTTTCCCTTACAGGTCAGGCCAAGCCCTTTAGAGGCAAGAAGGCTTGTTTCTCCTGTATGTGTGTCGATATTTTTAAAAAATATAATCAAGGTAAATAGATTTAAGGAATGGTAGCTAAAGAAAAACAGGAGGACAACAGGGAGAAAGATTACAAGGTAAAAGAACCCAGACAAACAGCTTTGGGAAAATAAAGACCTGATTCAACCTCAGTACATTTGCATTTGGTATGCTTCTTCCTCAAAACCAGTTAATAGATTTAATAATTGAATGAAGAACTTCCAGGGACAAGAAAACCTACCAGCTTTCACTTTACCTACATAATATATATATTGTTTAACCAGGACCTACAAGACATTATTCACCGTTATTAAAGTACTATGTACAATGTTAACAATTCAGCTATGGTAAAACTTTGGCAGAGAGTACCATCTTATAAAACTTCCAGGGGAATAATCCTATTTATTTTGCTAAACATAAGCATGGCTAGATTATTCCACTTGAAATTAAATCTTATTTTTAAAATACTCCATATTGTGTTCCTGTAGTTATTTCTAAAAGTCAAAATAAGTACTTCTATTATTTTCTCAAATTCTACAAACTAGGGCATGATTGAAGTTACTAGGCAATTTGAACTTTGAGTTCATTAAAATCAGGAACTGTCTTAATCAGCTACATATCCTTTGTTCCCTGCACACTGCTTAGCACCTAATAGGCTTCCATCTCAAGGACGAAAACCTCTCTGCTTCGCTTCATTAAACCAAGTCCTTGAAGTCCCAAAATGGTTTAGCCTTGCAGTCCAGAACCAGATTCAAGAGGTCAGAAGAACAAGTAGCTATCTACCAATTTGCATGAGGCTTATCAGAAAAAAGCCACCTCGCAAAAGCATCCAGATGCAACAATGTCTAGAGTTTGTGGACTGTCGTGTTTTTTTCCCTATAATATTCTTCTAAATGTTATTGAAAGAGCTCACATGAAGCCATAGATTGCCAAATCCGAGTTGATTACATTGTTTCTCTAAACCCAGGAGAGCTGGATTCTATCCCAAACACAAAATCAATATTTCTGCAGGGAATGAACAGAGTCAGAGAGCAGAAACTCTACAAGACCCCTACCTGGACTCTAGCACATTCTGTGCCCACTGCTCTTCTCTACCAGAAACATCAACCCCAGTAAACACATCCTGATTAACACCCACCTTGTAATTATCATTCTTTGGGAAGTCTCTCATTATTCATCAGCATGGCGCCATGCTACTCTAACAGCATCACACATCTTAGTTGTCATTTTACATTAAACAGATTTCTAATGATTTTTCATTAGTCTTTTTGCTCACGAGTCTAGAAGCTGCAAAAGGGCAATTTTTTTCACTGTTGTGACATCAACACCTCATGTCGTACCTGAAATATAGTAGGTACTCAATTGATATTTATTAAATGATTGAATGGATGACTCATTGGAAAAGCACTGTGTAACCAAAAGGTCGTTAGGGCAGAAAATCTAAAGAGGGAGGAACATTGTTTTATTTTTTTTAAGTCAACTAAAGGTGTAAAGTAAGAATTAGTTATAAATCTAAGAAAACTCTGATGAGCAAAGTAAAACACTTATTTTACCAATGATGAAACAAAAGTTCAGAGAGGTGAATTAATTTTATGTAGTTATCAAAACTAGTGGACTTCGACATGGGTCTGAAACTCGTCTCTCTCATTCAGTTACTCTTTCCATACGAACATGTTTTTAAATACAAGCAAATGGTCCACTATGATGAAAAATAATAGATCTATTTAACAATATTGACCTCACTTTGCCAAGAAAGAAGAAGAATCAGTTGAGATTTTTTTAACTCAAAAGAGCTTATTTTTAGAAACAGCCTAGAATCATGATATAGTTCTTATAAGAAAACAATGGACTGTAGCTCCAAAGTAAATTATAAAACTTGAAACAAATAAAAAGTTAATACAGTTTTATTAATTCAGAGCATATAGTTAGCACTCAAAAATACTTCTTATAATTATGATCATTATTACCAATCACAACACTTGCAGAAAAGAGAGACCTGAGAAAATACACTACTTGCCTCAACAGGAGGCACAGCCAGGCACCTGCAGGCAAAGAAGAAGTGATTTGGTAAAAGCTATATTTATCAAATATAAGTATTTTTGTCTAACCAGCTCTTATTGCTTACTTTTTACTTATTTCTCATAATAAATGTTCAATAAAGTACTTTTAAAGTCAGTTCATAATACAGTTCAATGGTCTGAACGCTGAGGTGTTTCTGGTAATGGCTGACTCAGTGAGTATCTTGGAACAAGAAATCATCAAGGGTACCGAATTCTCTCTAGTTCTCAGTTTTGCCAAGGACAGCTGGCTCTGTGCACATTTCCATTAACAGAACAGGGCCCAAGGGTGAATCCTAAAATTTTTATGTGTAACTGAAACTAAAGGTCTTCTGTTTTCTATAAAGAGGATCACATGCTTCTGTAGATTAACCCATGATAACATGTTCAACAGAGTCTAACTCAGAACTATTCTGCCTGGAACTCAATTACACACAATCCCAAAGTGGCTCTGACTTAGTTTTTAAGAAGATACGATATTTGCCTCTCATTGTGCAAAGGAAACACCTAGAAAATAAAATGAACCTCTACCCTGTCACAGGTTAGACACTTCTATTTAGTGAGTCATGATATGAAGCTCTAACAGGGCAGAATACATTGACAAAGAATGACATTATCAGTTCCAAGAGAATAACATCACTTTCTTCACTCTTAAAAGTTCTATCAGCATACCTCATGTATCAAACAAACAAATAAGCAAACAAAAACTAATGTACCTGAACTTACTAGATACTCTCATAAGCAGATGCTTATATACACCGGTGAAAATAATAAATCTAAAGAACTTCATACCTAACTTGGAAATGTATTAAATAAAGCCTTAATTTACACAAAACAGCTTAAAATTTGTTGCTCTATTAATTTATTTTTCAAATGTGATCAAATTGGCCATATAGAATCTGAACTGGGTGGACAAAACACAACTAACCTGAGTCACATCTACGTCACCTTTAAGACAAAACTATTATCTTCCTTCCACACTTCATGTTGGCTGGAGTATGCTGTCTTAAGCCAGCTAAACATATATTTACTATCTTACTGAGGAAACTTTTACAACATTGCCAAAGCTGTGCATTAAAGTTTTAAATGTCTTTTTATTATACGACTAAATTGATGTATTTTTGATAGAATCAGCACTTAGCACTTCGTATTTTAGTCCAGGTGATAACCCTACTGGGAACGGAGATAATAATAATGTATAAATTCGTCTTTCTTTCAATTTTGAAATATCATTTGGATCCCATTCCCTCATTACTTTCGTAAATCTGGTGAGAGCACCTTTCCTTGAAGTTATTGCCCTATATGGAAAAATAATTTTCCTCATGAATTAATCCAAATCTAAAATGAGGCTGTAGAAAGCAAAGTCAGTAGTGCTTCAAGTTCAAAGCCATTACAAAAGATTTAGATACATCTGTGCATTCTATGGACTTGAGCACTTGATTTTGATCTGTTAAAACAACCTAAAGAAAACAATTTGCTCCATCAAAATCTTCACCTACACTCGTGAAAAAGCCTGGCTTTCAGCTAAAATGGGCAACACATTTTTACCAAGTGACCTAGGGTTAACAAAATGTGTCACCACTGCCTGATGTTTCAAGAGTAATGGGAAACCATCATCCACTGATTCTTTCATAGAAATGGCTAATTACAAATAGCATAACAAAAGTAAAACTATAAAGCTGAAACCTGTACTTTTTCTAAGTCACAAACACCATTAATAGAAAAATATTGAAGGCACACATTGTTTTGAAGTCTACTGAAAATTTCCTGGTTTTAGACTTTAAAAAGCAAACATATTAGATAATAACTGAATCATGCTACATGGTTCAAATACAGGTTCTTAGTCCAGTTAACTAGCAAGTTATGTTCTATAATTACCTTTTTTGCTGCCTAGCAATATTTACCATCTCCCTTAGTTCTGGGCTGTTAATTATAGTTCTCTCCATCCCTATTCTCACCAGAGCAGTAAGAGGCAAACAGTCTTACTTCATATCTAGAATAGGTTTTCCTAAAACTCCCCTACTATCATTGATACTACTTTTGGGTTTCTCTGATGAAAGGCAATTTTACCAATAGTTAACAGATTCTGACAATATTCATCTGTTTATTAAAAGAGTTTTTGTTGTTTTTCTTTTGCATCATAAACTATTTAGAAGACACTGTGCAGAAAAACGTATAAAGAGGAAACAGAGCAATGGATTTGAAATAACTCTAAGCTTCTCTGTTTTTTGAAGACTAAATCAAAGTAACAGCAAAGGCAAGGCCATTTTAAACTCTGAAAAAATCTACAATATGAACTGGTGTTAATTCCAACAAGGCTATCTCAAAGTTGGTTGCACATGTCTAAGAACCAGGGATCTAGAGGCCTTGTAATTCTGGGTTAGCTTTCTAGAGGTTCATTTCAAAATACCTGGAAAGACTCCCCAGTCTTCTAGCAATGAGCCATTCGTTTAACTGTTTATTGAGCAAATGATGACATGTTTTCTAACAGAATTTGCTGTCTAGTGGGTAAGACAGATAGGGTACAAATAACAAATGACTGCCCGCCATGGTCTTAAGGCAGAGATAAGATTCCAATTTTGAATTCTGTGGCTCTGATAGATGTCTCTTAAATCTTGCCAGGCAGCTTGGTTTAGGATGGAGAAACATACCAGATTCAGGAGCAAGAAAACAAGGAGAATTTATTTCTTTACCTTCAACTTTAATTTTTCCCCAGAATCAAAAATTATACACCATGTAAATGAAAATAGGGAGTTATCTGGGTTGGGGGGGGGAAATTTACTTTACTAGCTAGAATTTCTTTACTTTTTGTGCCTATTGACTACAGCAGTTGAAAGCAGTAACTTCCTTTTTTTTTTTTTTTTAAATCTCTGAAACACAATCTGCTGCCTGATGAAAGTTGATTTGCCTGTCTTGTTATCATTATTTCATCTTCATAGAATGGAGTAGCAACAACAAGAAGAAATAGGATTTTAACTAATCTTAGTCCTACTGAATTCCCCTGGGTGCTTTTGACATCAACATCAACTGAATTCTTTTGTACAAGTAAAATTCTATGCTTTAAGAGCAGCTTTGGGTTGGGGGAAATGGGCCCAGGGTTCAGAATGGAAATTAGAGGACAAAGTTTTGGAGTGAAGGGCATGAGTAGTTAAAAATGGTTAAAAGTCTGAGAAAAGGGCTTCCCTGGTGGCGCAGTGGTTAAGAATCCGCCTGCCAATGCAGGGGACACGGGTACAAGCCCTGGTCTGGAAAGATCCCACATGCTGCAGAGCAACCAAGCCTGAGCACCACAGCTACTGAGCCTGCGCTCTAGAGCCCACGTGCCACAACTACTGAAGCCTGCGTGCCTAGAGCCAGTGCTCTGCAACAAGAGAAGCCACTGCAATGAGAAGACTGCACACCACAACGAAGACTAGCCCCTGCTCGCCACAACTAGAGAAAGCCTGCGCAGCAACGGAAGACCCAATGCAGCCAAAAATAATAAATAAATAAGTTTATGAAAAAAAAATGATTTAAAAAAACTGAGAAAAAAGAGGGATTGAGTGGGGTGTGGGAAAGGGGTGGAGGGCCCCATATCAAAGTCAGGGGAGAGTGTTTCAAAGTTAGGGTACTTGACAGACAACGCTACCATGTTAGAAAGTAGAAATGTTAATGTTGGAAAATGGAAAAATAACTGTTGTATTTTCATAACACAAACTACAAGTATGTGAAGTTTGGTTTATGGGGAGTCACACAATCAACCTCAACAGGAGGCACAGCCAGGGACCTGCAGGCAAAGAAGAAGTGACTTGGTGAGCTATATTTTTCAAATATAAGTATTTTTGTCTAACCAGCTCTTAATGCTTACTTTTTACTTATCTCTCATAATAAATGTTCAATAAAGTACTTTTAAAGTCAGTTCAAAATACAGTTCAATTAAATGACACTGTTCAAGAACAGTTACACCTAAACTTTATCCACTCCCTTGGTTAAAATTAGAGCATCAAAACAAATGAAACGAAAACCCAAAAACTTGTAGCAAAGTCTGTACAAATTTGAACTAATGGTGACCACCAATAAAATCTAGGAGCAGCTGAAACTTGACATGCTAAGAACCAAGCTCAGTTTTTTCTTTTACTAAATTTCATTGAATTTCCTAGGATCCTCCGTGGCACCACCATTATTCCAAATAAAGAATCTTAACTCACTTAATTCTGTCAGAGAAGAACAGATTGAGTAATATTATATTTGTGTCTATCTAATCAATAGCTAGAAACATTCAGTTAATAGCTAAAGTTTATTGTAGAGTGATACAAATGGGAAAAATGTTACTGTATGCAGTACATTGTTTTGTCACATATTATTACAGTGAGAGTGATGACTTACTTTATGAAGCCCTAAAAATGCAATTACAAATAATTAATCCACCAGTTATATTAGTTAAAGCTCATCACCTTAAATATAGACAATATCATGAATTTATAATTGGTGAAAATCCATGATAAAATAAATTTTTTTTCTTTGTGTGTGTGTGTCTGAAAAATAAGAAAAAAATGCTAATCCTATTTGGAATAAAATTTTAAAAATAGCAATCAGATGACTTGTCTAAATATTCAAGGGAGTAATACTAGGAATAAGATCAGGGTATAGGACTATAATTAAGGATCAAGTTGTGTTCTAATAAATCAGCATGATTGAAATCATCTATTATGAGATAAATAGAACTGGGTAACATTTTTACAGGGAAAATGAAGAGACATTAGTTGGCCTAAGAGAAATAGGCTTTTTTTAAAAAAACTACTCAATCATTTTAAAGTGTACAATTCAATGGCATTAAGTAGATTCATGATATTTTGCAACATCACCACTATTTCCAGAATTTTCTCATCATCTCAAATAGAAATTTTGTATCCATTAAACTCTTTAAAAAAAGCACAATTAAACGCCCCATATTTCCCCTCCCCAACCCCCCGTAACCACTATTCTATTTTCCATCTCCATGAATTTGCCTGTTCTAGGTACCTCAAGATTCATCCATGTTATAGCATTTATCAGAATTAGAAGGAGCAGATTTAAGATAAACAAAAGGCCAGAATGATGTCTTCTTTTACTGGGCAAAATTACACGTGGAGAACATTATCCCAAAGTGGTGCTATAGCCAGAAAATCAAACAGATTTAATGTAGATATTTTTTTAGGGAGAAAATGAAGAGGTAACAGTTGATTTAAGAGACTCTTTAAATTACTGGTTCAAGGAAATCTACATAACAATCAATTTAAGACATGCCCTATACTCCAAGGTAATTAAAAGATCTAATAAGCTTTTATCTGCTTGGTATGCAGTCTAACACTTGTCATCTACAATAATCATAGCACATTCATTCACATTTTCATTCAAAAATCATTCAAATTTTATGCCGCCCTAAATTGCTCTGAAACATGCATCTGATCATATAGCTCTTATTTAATTTCTTGTAAGTTCAAGTATCTCTTGAGGAAAACATTTTATTATATTAAAAGTATTTAAGTATATTAAGGCTTCAGGCTCTTTAATCCATTCATTTTGATTTTTTGTTTTTTTACTGCCTGTATATTTCTTTCTATTTAGCCAATCAAAACCAAATGGGAAATAAAAAATATGGAATTAAATTAGTATCACAAAATACTGTTTACATAGCACAGAGGGAAGTTTAAAGCGGCCCCTTTATGACTTACTTGATCAGCTTAGAATGTTAGAAAAGCTCATTTGCAGTCTTAATCAGCTGATCTTCCACTGATGGTTTTCTAGATCAATTGCAAATGATCATTTAGCTACGTGTTGAAACAAAGCCTCCACACTGGTTTTTCAAAAGTGGAATATTTGGTTGTATTAGTCTGATTAGTAGTTCTCCTAAGAAATAAGAAAACAAAACAAAACAAAACTCTAAAGATATTCTAAGAGTTAGCATCTACCTTTCCAAACATAAAGACTTCCAGAAGGAGAATTTTAGTCAACTTGGTCCACAGGCTTCATCTATCCATACTCAAAATTCCTTAGAACTACTATTTATATGATAGAAATATTCAAATGAATGAGTTCCCCTGCTTCCGTTTTTAAGCACATTTACATCATAGTTGAGCAAAATAAGGCCAAGAGATAAACTGACCTCTCTTAGATCAGAGAAGGGCATAAGTATTTGTTGAACTGAAATTGGCAGAGCTAGGACTTGTACTGTGTTTGGAATCACGAAATGGTGATTCTTTCCCCAGGAAAACTTTCGCTTTTACTCCATGTTTATGAAGATGGGATAGGTGTTCAGAGGATAAAAGAAAAAATAGGATGATTTCTCCAAGAGTTAGTCTCTATAAAGTCCAAATCGCAAAACCTAAGAGTAACAAAACATTTAGCTACAGTCCATTCAGTGTGGTTTTATAGGAATGTAATTTGGAAATACTTTCAAACTTTGCAGTCAATCTTATTATGCCTTTCACCTAATCCCACCTGAATTACCTGTTCATTTACAGACACAAAAACCATTGCTACTTTATCAAGAAAATATAATAATAGCATCAGCTATGCTACCTATTTTTCAGTAACTTAGAGGTGGCTGGACAAAGTACTGAGAATACGAAGATCCAAGTAATAGTTACAGTCATGACAGAACCATTTAAAAAGCCTTGAATAAGTCTTCGACTTTCTCTAGCTCTGTTTCCTCATCAGTAAATGGGATTGATGAACTTTGTGGCTTCCTTAGGTTAAATTTTTATAACTCTACTTTTTAAAAAATTTATTTATTATTTATTTTTGGTTGCATTGGGTCTTTGTTGCTGTGTGCAGGCTTTCTCCAGTTGCGGTGAGTGGGGGCTACTCTTTTTTGCTGTACGCGGACTTCTCATTACGGTGGCTTCTCTTGTTTTGGAGCATGGGCTCTAGGTGCGCAGGCTTCAGTAGTTGTGGCACACGGGCTCAGTAGTTGTGGCTCACAGGCTGTAGAGAGCAGGCTCAGTATCTGTGGTTCACGGGCTTAGTTGCTCTGCGGCATGTGGGATCTTCCCAGACCAGGGCTCGAACCAGTGTCCCCTGCACTGGCAGGCAGGTTCTTAACCACTGCACCAGCAGAGAAGCCCTAACTATACTGTTTAATCCTGGGAAATATTAGTTTTACCAGCATTCATTCACTTAAGTCCACACTTCTCAAATTTTCCCACTGAAGTATCTTTCCCACCAAAGTATCTAATGGCAGAGGGAAAGGAACTCTACCCCTGGGAGGTCTGACAGTATATCTCAAAGCAGCTGGAAAGCTTTTGGAAGCCCATCACTTTATTTTAAAATTCATATCTTTTATATTTACTAATACAATATCTATATGTAATATAAAAACAACTTCACCCAAATCACTAGATAGATGATGTAAAGGGAGTAATCAGACTTATCCTGTAACTTCATGACTCTCTTACACATTCCCATCTTTGAAACCATTTAGAAGGATTCCCAAGGTGCCATATGATCAGGCTGATATTGAGGATCAGTTTAATACCTCCCTCAGAGCTGACTGTAGTTAAGAGGTTGTATATTGTAATGAACAAGGGCATATGTCTTGGAGTCAGAGTGCTTGGGTTCAAATCCTAGGTCCAACTTTTATGGTGAGTGAAATCACTTAATATCTCTGTGCCTCTGTTTCCTCATCTTTAAAACAGGAGTAATAATGATCCTCATCTCTTAGATTGGTATATTATATGAGTTATATGTGGTACATTTCTTACAACAGTTCCTGGAACATAGAAAGCATTATGTAACTATAAGCCATTGCTATTGTTATAATTGTTTTTAAAAATTCAAACTTATTAGATCTAGGACTCTTAGAATACCTCAGTTTGGTTTCTATACCATATCAGAAATCATTTAATATTAATTTCTATACAATTCCTCATCCTGATTTGCTCAAATATGAAGTAGTTACTTTGTTTCCAAGATGATCATTTTATTAAATTTTTCATCTTGGAAACAGAAAGCTGTAAGAAATTTCCCACATATTAATTCATATATACAATATAGATTTTTTTCTTCCATAAAATAATAATACATATTGTGGACTAGTTTATTAAATAGGGCATTATTTCTGATTATGAGAGAATTTTTTTTGTTAAAGAACATTCTAAAAATAGGGAAATAATGTAAAGGAAAAAAATTTAATCACCAATCATTTCACTCATAATTAACATTTTGGTGTATTTAAGTTACCCCATGTATTTTTTCCATTTTATCCACTTGTATATATTTTAGTTTTCAGCTTTTTATTTTAACGTCAAACATTTTGTAGGGTTATTAAATATGTGTATGCTATATTTACTATATTAAAATAAATCTTTAAAGTTTGTTTTAATATATTTACATAAATGACATGCTTATATTAAATATATAAAACATTTGAATAACTGCCAGATACTGTCTTTGTTTCGTATTGCTTTTCCATTTTAAATATTTCTGAAAAACATCTATATATATTTATTTGCTGCATCTCAGATTATTTCCACAGACCAGGTTCCTAAAAGTGGAGTTTCTGTTTCAGATGGTATACTTTCATGCTTCTACCTAGTTACACAAAGCCCAGTTGCTTTCCTGAAAAAAAAAAACCATTATTTTATATTTCCACCAATAATATGATGGAAATATAATTCTCATATTAATGAGGATTAATATATCTCTTGCACCTTGCCCAATATTGTCATGAAAACATTTTTCAGAATGATCTATAAAAAATGGGCAGCGTTTTCCTTCACTTCTTTTTGGATTATTCTGAAGCTTGAACAGTCTCAGCTGCTTATTAGAAGTGACAGGCTAGTTAGCCTCTTTATTCTTCAAATTCTTCATTGGCATGAAAAACATACTAGTATGAAAATTATAGTATTTACAGGTGCTTTGAGGATTGAATAATAATGTAAAGTACTAAGCACAGTGCCTGACACAGAGGAGTACTCAATAAATACTGGGGTCACTGAAAGATTATTGACTCCTGTCTTCATCTTTATCTTCATTTGGTATTACATATTTAAGCTATACAACAGATAACTTTTACTTAGTTCATTACAGTGCACACCAAATATGTATCAGTAAATGTAGTGTATCAAATGTCTATTGTGCAAGGACCACAAATGTGGAACTATTGGAAAAGTTGCTAAATATTTCCTATTTTTTAAATTTTAGAATCAAAGAAATAATTATTGTTTACACCTGGAAGACAATCCTCTTTATAAATGTTAACTTTGTTCAAATGAGTCAGAGGATTAAGTGAATTCTGGCTCAAGGCCAGAGGAGATACTCTGATGTAATCCTGTTTAGATACCAGGGAAGCAGCCTAACCAATTGTTTCATCTTGTGCGGAAATGAAACTGACCGCTTGTACAGGAGAAACTCTTACACTTTGATTATTCTTGGAAGAAAAGGCTCCAGTGGCCATCACTAAAAGCAAGGCCAGTGGTCGGAGGGGTAGTGATGACTAATGAAGCCCATATTCAGTTGAAATGATAGTAAGTGGCATTAGAATTTCCCTTAATCATGTGAAAATGATGTAAGCCGCTATTGAATATTTTTCAAAGCCTTACTCACTGCACCTTTTCAGCGTGTGCCCTGTTACTCTTCACCTGAATTACTGCAACAGCCTTTTAAGCATCATCCAGTTATATTCCCGACCCTCCATCCATCTCATTCCCCCAGCCATCATTATACATGCACTAATTTATTCTCCACAGTGCTTCCAGGTAGCTCTTTTATTTTTTATTTTTTTGCGGTACGCAGGCCTCTCACTGTTGTGACCTCTCCCGTTGCGGAGCACAGGCTCCGGACGCTCAGGCTCAGCGGCCATGGCTCACGGGCCCAGCCGCTCCGCGGCACGTGGGATCTTCCCGGACCGGGGCACGAACCCGTGTCCCCTGCATCGGCAGGCGTACTCTCAACCACTGCGCCACGAGGGAAGCCCCAGATAGCTCTTTCAAGAAAAGTCAAGTTCAACGAATGGCATTTCCCTGTTTAAAATCCATTGGCCTTAAGAAAAAGAATTCTTTAACTCTGACATAATCTAGCACATTGGTTTTCTAACTTGAGTGCGGTGCGAAGCACCTGGAAGACTAGTTAGATCAGTTTCTCAATCAGGAGGCCTAGGGGGGGCCTGAGAATTTGCATTTCTAATGAACTTCCAGGAGATGTTGATGCTGCTAGCTGGGGAAACACATTGAGAACCGGGGATTTACCAAGTCATGCCTACCCACTGTGCCTCTCTGCTCAGCATGATGCCCTTCAAATCCTCAACTATTATAGTTCCCAAAACTCATCATGTTCTTTCTTGCCTCTGTGTTTCTGTCCACACTAATTCCTCTACCTGGCATACCTATCCCCTCTACCCGAAGGTTAATCACCAACTCGATCCCCTGTCTGTGTTTGTGCTAGCATGCATTTCCTTCTCTCCTTTTATGTCCTTATCACATCGTGCAGTTAACTGCTGTGTTATTTACACTCTGTGCTGAGGTCCTTGAAGGCTACTTGTCTCTTATGTTTGTATACTCAGTGCCTAGCAAAATGACACTTGGCAGGAAGGCGTTCAAATGATTTTCTTCAATGAATGTTGGTAACTCTATCAGGTACAATGACTCAGAATACCTTGACACTTTGCGACTGACAGTTGTTTTTGTGGGTTTTTTTTTCCCCTTCCACTTCCCCTCAGAGATGAGTGGGAACATCCTAAAAGAAAATGACCAATGTGCTTCTTGTTTGGGATGGAAACAAAACAGTGAAAAGACTACACCCACTCTCAACATATTAGAGAGAGAACCAAAAGAGTATGAATGGGTAGAAGAAGAATACAGCCTGAAGCTCTGGGTTAACTGGAGAAAAGGTGAACACAGAGAACCCGTCAAGGTCTAAGGTAGAGAGAGCTTTGTGTGGGGAACTCAGGCAAATATTCTTATTGTCTAGTTTATCTACATGATGTGTGTGTGTGTTTAAATTTTTAATGCCACATAGCTTTCACTATTTATGCTGTGCTTGGTACTGGATAGAAGATTCAAAGATTAGAATCCTTGTTAAACACATAAATACATGATTATATTTCAACTTAGAGTGAAGGTCTGCACAAACAGGGTCTAACAGTAAATACAGAGGTCAAAGTCTATTGCATAGCTGGCTTATAGTGCTGTTGTCAACCAAGTAAAATACTTCCATTCCAATTATATACGGAAAGAAGATCTAACTCTTGAAATGTAGTGAGTTTTTCACACTTCTGATGCTAAGAACTTTTTATTAAAATGTCTTTCTACTGTTATTTTGAGTTAGTTTGTACCCCAAAGCCCTTAAAAGGCAATAGCGAGGAATTAAACCTTATAGCCCACTTGAAAATCTACAATGACCAAATAAAGTACATCTAGAGAATTGTTGTGTTAAAACGTTATATGCAAAGCTCAAGTTCCATATAGGAAAGAAGGATCTGTATAAAATAGATAATAAGAACCTGCTGTATAAAAAATAAATAAAATTCAAAAATTAAAAAAAAAGGATCACCACTATAAGAATCATTTCTTAGAAAACCATTCATACTGCTGTCAATATTTTATATGTTTAAGTTAGACTTGGCCTACAGGTCACTAAGTCAGCCACAGCTGATGTGGCATTTATTATAAGTGTTGTAAATAATTCAAACAAGATTGTGAGAATTTTCCCACTGACTCCTTGATTGCAATGTAGTTTTAATTGAATCCTAGAACAATGTACTATTAATAGCTGGGAGAAAACAGGTGCTTAATAAATGGTAGTTGAATTAAAAGAAACCTATTTGTCAATTTTTACAATTATATTAATATGGTAGAGATATTAGCTGTTTCTGATTCTCTCTCTGCAGTCCCCGTATATTAGGAATGGATACAAATCAAAGAACAACCCAAATACTTTTTATTATATATTCATGATAATGGTCCTAATGTGATTTCTAATTCGTTTCCAATTATACTGCTTTTCTTTGGCAGGGGTGTGCTCCCAAAAATTATACGCCAATTAGTCATGAGTTCTATTGTCCAGGTAGTTTTTTGGCTTAGCTTTTCCCCATTGGTGAGATAAAACTCCTTAAGATTACCTGAACATTAGTGTGAACCATTTTCAGATAGGTCTGGTTCTGCCTTTACTTCCTCTGTATTCTGTTCATTAGAAGCTAGTCACTAGGTCCAGCCTAAACTCATGGGGAGGGGATGATACAAGGGTGTGAACCTCTGGAGTCAGGAATCATTGGGAGCCACACTGACCTCAACTATCACAATTTCCTATTAATTTTTCATGTCTTGTTTCTGACTCCTATTAATTCCTACTTTGCACTAATATGTATTTTATTTGATACTGGACTTCACACTTGTAAAGTACAATTCTATGTTTCAAGGTGCTTATGTAGTAATAAATGTAAAGTATAAAAAAAAAAAAAATCCCTCTCCTCTCCCAAAACAACAAAAAACCCAAAACACTCCCAAACTCAAAATCTTCTGGTAAATTATAATTTACCCTAGCAGAAAGATGTCAGATTGAAATTCATAATTTTAAAATGTACTTTCATTTTTTAAATTATAGAGTACAGAAGTTTAGAACTTTTTAGTTCAATTTCCAAAGATTCTGTTTTTTTTTTTTTTTTAATGATTTGAATAGGTGTTACTGACTTGACAGCGTTTGTAAAGTTTGTGTACTTTTAACTTTACATTTTGCTTTTTCCTTTCCAACCAACTAAATCAAGTTACTGTATTGATACATATACTCCTTGGATCTAACAAATGTTCTTTAACATCCTCTTAATATCTAATGATACCTTTTAACAAATGTGGAAAAGAGTGAAAAGCCTTATGGTGATCAGAATACTAACTGGAATTTGAAGACAAATCACCCCTTGAAGAACAATATTCTGAAGAAAAAATAGCCATAACATTGTAGAAATTAAGAATTACAGAGTGACAAAATAGTGAGCATTGGTGAATTGAGTTAAAGGATTTAGGAAGTAAAATCCTTTTGGTAAATGAGCATGAAATAGTTTCAAGCCAATGTACCTTTAATTGTTGAGGATGTCAAAGTACATCAAGTAAGCTCTGTAATTCCTTAATCAGCACTGACTTGAAATTTAAGGCTTAGCTAGTCCTTAAAGGAGAGGATCACGCAGTAGAGGATGGATCACTTTTCTCCAAAAAGATACTTCAATTTTGAGATTACTCAAAAAAACATGGGGCTAGTGTTAGGTAGCCATTCAAAGGTCAAAAAGAACAGAAACACCATCCTCCAATCAAACCTTTGGCAAAACAGTGTATTTTTTAAAATGTACTTAAGCGTTAAAAACCAATGCAGGCGATTTGGAGAGGGGTTTCAAGAAACTGGAGGGATGGGCTAATAATGAGGGTAACTGGCATATCTGTGAAACGAAAAGATAAAAAAAGACTTCTTGTTCTCATGAGAACTGCTGCCTACAGCGAAGCCTGGCTAGGGAGAGCCCCTGTCTTGCAGTGTATTATTACCAGGTGTGAATAGCTGTTAACATCATAGACTGTCACTGTTAGCAAGCTGTTGACACTAATAGTAACTATACTTTCAGGCATAAGAAAGTGTGAACATAGTTCAAATCAGCCCCCTTTGTTTCCAAAGAAGCCCCTTTCCAGCTCACATGATGTACAAAAAAATAATGAAAGCAAAAAACATGCAATTTAACATGTTGTGATATTTGTTTAGTGACAGACATTTTAGTAGAGCCTGTTGGTGGTAGGTGCTTAGGAATGTTCCCTCACTCGAACAACATATTTAATCATTTTTTATTATACTAGGGTATTTGTATGTGGGCTGTCATTCTTTGTAATATAATTTTCTTATTGTTTATTTAAGAATCCATATACTGAGTGAGGCTTGTGAAACTAAGCTATGAAGCAATCTAATTACTTCCAAGATCTGGTACACAGGCACTTACTGCAAATGAGATCTGTCTAACCGTCTTCAGAGGGAGATTTGTTATTCAAAACAAGAAAATCCTCGAGGCAGAAACCTTGCTGTCCACTCATCCTATGAATAATTTCAACTGGTTTCTTTCCAATAATTGGAACCCCAAAGCAAATGTTCCAGGTGTTTATCAAGGTAATGATAGTCAACCAAAAATGTAAACATGATAACCAGGACACTATTTTCTCTTTATTAAAAAAAAACCCAAAAACTGATATGTATTTTAAGTTTTTTTCTTTCTTTTTTTTTTTTTTTTTCCAGTACGCGGGCCTCTCACTGTTGTGGCCTCTCCCGTTGCGGAGCACAGGCTCCGGACGCGCAGGCTCAGCGGCCATGGCTCACGGGCCCAGCCGCTCCACGGCATGTGGGATCTTCCCGGACCGGGGCACAAACTCGTGTCCCCTGCATTGGCAGGCGGACTCGCAACCACTGCGCCACCAGGGAAGCCCAAAAACTGATACGTATTAATGTATCTAATAACGTGGCTGAACAGGAACCTTAGTATGAAGGAAGTCAATTTCACTATAAACCTTGAGTGAAAGGCAGGTATTAGATTTTCTAGTTGTCTAAGAAAACTGTTGGCCCTATTCCTTAATAATATGGGGAAGTGTTAAGCTCAACTTCCCTAATAATCTGGTTTTAATTTTGCATTCACCTACTGAAAAGTATTGGTATATATTCCTCTTTGCTAATCAATTGTAATTATCTTTGTCTTTAAAAGAAAAAAGCAATATGCTTGGTCAAGCTGGGGGACTTATGAATAACAACAGCAACAACAAAAAATGTTTCCAGTACAGAAAAAGCTATGAGTTTTTCTATGAAGTTAAAACGAAACAAAACAAAACCAGACATCACAATTTAGATTTGAAAAGCATTCTTTGTTCAGTCAAGTTAGGGGATATAAATTTATAGGGCATATTCCTAACTTCCCAGGGTTAATTCATAGAGGAACTCTATATGAAGTAGCGAGTCTCACGTGGGCTTAGAAACAGTAGGTGTGCAATAAAAATGTGATTGAAATAGAGTATACATTAAAAAAATAAATTAAAGGAAATAAGTGATTTTTTCTTTTGTTTTTTTTTTTTTTTTGGAGACTCCAAAGAAGTAGAAGTAGATAAAGACAATGATTACTTTTGTATGCAGAGACTGGAAATAGGGCTGTAAGGGTACCAGCTTGGCAATGTGCTCTTCCTTATAAAAGCATCAAAAGGCAAGTCCAGGTTGAAACCATATTACTGAATTCTGTTTCATGCCATGGCCTACTTCAGGTAAAGGTTTTACATCACTAGCAAGTTCACTCAGCTCATCCATCAGAATTACTCCGACCTTATCATTTCATGCAGCAACAATATTTTCAGAGTCACAAGTAGAATAAGATGAAAACAAAGCTTAGGAGTGTAATTATTTCACAGCTATTCCTCCTCTATTTTCATGGGTCAAAGAAAAGTCTTGCGTATTAATTGTTTAGAGTATCAGTTTTCCAAATTAGCTAAATATCAAGAGGGAGGGAAACCTTCAAAGTATTGTAAAGACCTAAGTGTATAAAGGCAAACATTGTCATGATATCTGTAGATACTTCCTTCAGATTGTTTAAGACTGCAAAAAGAATATTATGAAGCCTTAAGAAGGAGTAACAGGTACTCCAAATACATTATCATTAAGAAATCTTCATGGTGTCGTTGCAGGAATGCCTCCTCCAGGCAGTTCAACAGAAGATTCCCCACAATATATACAAAAATAGAAAGGGGAAATGTGGAAAAAATAAAGTAAGGCATAGCCTAGACCTATAAAAACGTGCTAACTTAGTAAAGGAGACATTACTCCATTCAGAATGGGATACAAACAATGAAGGGATTGGAACAAGGGGGAGGAAATTCAGTGGGACCTGTAAGATTTGATCGAAAGACATTTTACGTAGAAGACATTCTAAATGGAAAGAATACCCAGAACAAAGGAACCAAAACAGAAAGTGTGCAGGTAACCTGAGAAATTTCTGCTTCTCAAGTTATGGGATAATTAAGATAGTTGTCTGGGCTTCCCTGGTGGCGCAGTGGTTGAGAGTCCGCCTGCCGATGCAGGGGACATGGGTTCGTGCCCCGGTCCGGGAAGATCCCACATGCCGCGGAGCGGCTGGGCCCGTGAGCCATGGCCGCTGAGCCTGCGCGTCCGGAGCCTGAGCTCCGCAACGGGAGAGGCCACAGCAGTGAGAGGCCCGTGAACCGCAAAAAAAAAAAAAAAAAAAAAGATAGTTGTCTAGGGACAGGAAGCCATCAGAACAATCACCATTTATTGATTTCATATTTTTATCTGTCACAACACTCTGCACTTGACATATTGCCTTATTTAAGCCTCACCACAATCCGTGAAATATGCCCTATTGTCTCTATTTTATGAATGAGAAAACTCACTAAGCCCTTAAAGTTTTTCCTTAAGTTGACTTAAAGAACAACTGACAACATGAAAAATTTTGAGTTTCAGTTTTTATTCAGGGTCTTACTTAGGACTACAGCCTGGGAGAGAGCTCTGAGGAACTTTTCCGAAGAGAAGCCAGTGTACATACACATTTTTTGACTAAGAAATATATGTAGTCAAGCATATATCCTGGTAAAATATTACTTCTAATCACACAGAACAGATATCTCAAGTTAATAATTTAAGTGTGTGGGAAGATGTAAGAACCTGGGGCCATTAAAATTCTTGCTGAGATATGCATCTGACTATCAAAAGCCAGTTTATCCAAAGCACAAAGTGCTTTATCCCATTCTTTTTTCATCCTGAAGTCCTTTCAGAATGTACTGTCTGGTGGGTGACTGTGGTGGGTTACAACTTAACCCTTGTATAACTGGTTGATGAAAGATGCTCTTTGTTGTTGTTGTTTTTTACAAAGTACAGTCAGCTTTCAACCCACCTGAGCTGATTCTGATGTCTTATTCCTACCACCATGCTGCCTTGCCTAGGGGAGATGTGGGAGGTTGAAGCCACTGGTTGGTATCTCTGTAGGTTATACTGGGGAGTCAAAGTGAGGTATCTGTATAACCAGATGCCTCTTTTAGCAAGGACAGAAAGAAATGAAATTAACTTGGTATCCATGTCCAGGGTAGATGTAAGAGGAAAGAGACTAGAGGTCACTGTTACCCATAAGGAGAGGGAAAGTTGTAAAGCAGATTAAGCCAGGCTGGTAGTAGCCTGGATAAGGAGGAGGTGACAGAACCAATGGACACAGATGCCATTATTCCTTGAGGTGCTTTCGATTCTCCTCCTTCAGAGTGTGTAACCCTCTTTTCTGTCTCTTTTATCTACCTTGTGCTCTGTAAAAAGGCAAAGTGCAAACATTTATTGAACATCTACTCAATACTACATATTGTTTATTTAATTCCACTGTGTTTCATTTCAGAAGTTTAGATTCACCTGAGTTGAATAACTTGCTTAGGGTAAATATGCAAGCAACAGAGCTGTTTTTCAAACTTGGGTCTAAAGGTCATGCTTCTTGCCACTATGCCAGTCTGTCGAGATGAGTAGAGTCTATACTGGAAGAATTAGGGGGAAGAGAAGGTTGAAAGGGAAGGTGACATAGGGGAACAAAACTTGCTGCCCCAAAATATCTCTGGCATGTGGATTATTTCAAGCTGAAAACAATCAAGGTCCAAAAGACTCAGGAAGAAATGCTGACTTTCACCCTAACTGCTTAAAGGATGTAGGTAGAGGACCTGTTCCAGGAAGGGAACCATCACCATAGATAACAATTGTATGAACTAGGTGTGTTCACCTAGTGACCGCAAGGAAACTACCAAACAAAGTCTGTTAAATTCCTCTCTGTGTCCCACTGTCTCTGCAGGCCCAGCAAACATTTGTTCACCAAACATGTGCTTTTCCATCTCCATGGCAATTGCCTTCCTCTCCTCTGAAGTCCCCAACCACTACTCTCAACATCCTCTTCTGTCTTTAGCTGAAGATGGTATTTAAGGTGAGGGCTTTGACCATTTTGGTGAGTTACTTTTCCTGCGTCTCTCCCATGTGTACATGTTATTAAATTTTGTTTTCTCCTGTTAATGTGTCTCAGGTCAATTTAATTCTTAGACCAGCCAGGGTAGAGGGAAATTTCTGCCTCCCCAACAGTGGGAAATCACTCCAATTCCTTATATCAGTATAAATATATCATGCCTGCCTCTAAGTTTTTCAAGATACTTCCAAGGACTCTTTAAAGTAATGTTTGTCAAGTACAGTCATAATAGGAAAAGCTAATTTCCCCTCCAAGTTATATGTCAGGATTATTGCAGATGAACTAAAAATCTTCTCTTTCCATGATATATAACCTTCTCTCTTTACAAAAGGTTCTTAAATGCTGGCAGGTGATTCTGTGAGTCAAATGAGCATGAAAGTTCAATTCACAATTAAGATACTTGAAATTCATTTCAAGGTTTCATTTAAAATGCTTAGCAGAAAATATTAGCACTAACAGAAAAAAAAAAGAGCCTTTCTTTATTATTAGTGAGTTCCAAAGTTACTATGATTTCTCTTAAGAGGAATAAAAATAGGCACTGATGGCATTATACCAATAATGAGTAACTTGGTATTTAAAATTTCAAGTAAAACCATAATTAATAAGGAATTTTCTAATCAACATACATTTAAAATAATGTATTCTACAGAACCACAAAGTCTGAATAATAGAGCAGCCCTATGCTGTACAAATATTGAAAGTTCCTCTATTTTTCTTTTTCTCCATACTATCCCTTTATATCAAACTGATTTTTTTTCAAAAGGTACATTAATTCTACTCTGTATGAGTTTTACTAAATGCCATATACATTAGACATTATGTTTATTTAATATTATTATATGTTTCTTATCTTGATTGGTTTTCTTTATTTGCAAATGTATCCACATACTTTGATACTAGGTGGGCCTTCACCTCTTTTCTCCAATCCTTCATGTACCTACCCAAGTACTGGACAGAAAATGTTCAGAATATTTTCCTCATTTGTTAGATCTCTATTCAACATTTAGATACACCCAGATTTTGGCCTCCGTGAAAAATAGCCAAATCAAAAGTTTTTGTAAAAACTATGCTCTTTCTCAATAAAAATTGGCTTCCGTGTTTCTACTCCTTAATAAGTCTTCTAAAATCCATCTTTTCTTTATCCTTCTGACTGTTCACGGGACCTCAAAATCCACAGCCATACTAGCCATTTAATTAGGAAATGTTAAGGCCCCAAAACACTATTTACAAATCTTCCCATATTATCAATAATCCTTATCAATACCTTTTTGTCAATATTCTCTATGCTCTAAATGATCTGTTGTGAAAAAGAAAATGTATTTTATGGCCTTCTAAACACCACAGGTTCAAAGTCAAAGTTCACAGCTAATCCATCATGGCCAAATCCAAAAGACTCTTAGCCACTGGTCTGCTGAGCATCATTTTCTTTTAAGTCCTGAGGAGATAATTTTAGCTATAATACCATCATTCTATTGGGTTGGCCAAAAAGTTTGCTCAGTTTCGAGTAAAAATAAAAGACACATTTTTCATTTTAACGAAGAACTTTATTGAACAACGTATTCACTAACTGAACAAACTTTTTGGCCGACCCCATGCTTCAAAAGACAACTTTTGCAGAACTGTGAAAGCACCATGGAGAATATACAAAGGATGAATTTTTAATTACATGTTCAAATTATAAGCCTAATAAGTTACCCTTTCGAGGGGCCTCTGTGGATGGACACTTCTTATCTGGTAAAAGAAGGTAGAGGAGTACCTCCATAAACAGTTATGGAATGACTTGTCTACTAAGAACATTTTTGAAAAGAAAGATTATATCAGAAAGCAGCTTAACTGTATTGTGTGTACCAGTTTATGAAGTTCACCTTAAAATCTGAAAACTAACCTGAGAAATTTACCACATGTATTAAAACATTTTCCCAAACATTAATAACAATTGAACATCAGTTTATAGGAGAAGCAGTGCAACTTTGTTCACCCAAATTTCCTAAATTTATATGTCTTAATAGTTCATCCGGAAGAGAAATCTAGTACCTACTTAACTAATGTTCTGAGACATTAATGCCATGGTTGTAAACACATCAAGCTTGCCAACATTTAATTCTCATGGAAATGATTCCGCTGAGCAATTAAACTTAATCAACAGAATTTTTCCATGAATTTTAAGCCACCAGTAACTCAACTAAGTAAAACTTCTAGGTCCTAAAAGAGAATGCCGGAATATCACGGCAAACACTGGGAAAAACCTAAAATTCAAATGCTCTAAAGCTCTGCCAAGCCAACCACTAGGTAAGCTGTTGGACATGCCTGTTGAAAGACACCAACTCTCATCACTACTTGCTATTCCAATTTAATCAGCCCTGTTAACAAAGGGCATGAATAATAGCTTCTAATTCAAAGTATTCATGAAACATGAATACAAAGTATTAATATTCTAGTTCAAGTTATCAAGTTGCATAGACCAACGAGAATATGTACATCAAGAGCAGAAAAGAAACCATTTTTTTAATGGCAAAAATTGAACAGAAAAAAATTGGAAGACCAGGTTTGGAATAAAACACACAATAATGTTACCATACAAGTGAAAAGCTCAAAGAGAAAATGAAAACAAAATCCAGCCACCTTGACCCAAAATAAAATCTTAAAAACAGCAGCACATACTGCTATAAAGAAATGATTAACGTTCAGAATTGAGCATGTGCATTAAAAAGCAGAGTAGTGTGACCTTACCTCTCAAGACATTCAAGAAGACAAAGAAGGAAGTACAAAATGTACTAAGTATCCTTTCTGGGTAGTGGCATCAGAAATGATTTTTTAAATCTTTACAAATATGTTTTTTTCTAAATATATTATCTGAATGATCAGAAAAATATTTTTAAATGTAAAAGCCATATTAAATTAATTCAATAACTATTAGAAAAATGTCATTATGGAAAAAATATTCCTGCTGCTGTTATAATTATTTGCTGTTGTTCATGCCCTAAATTATTCTGATTGAAAAACAGGAAGCACAAGTAGGAGATTCAGAGAATGAGTAAATAAAAGATTCCATCCTTCATTTAGTGTTTTTCTTTTTAAATCTAAGACTCCAAGTATCTTGATCTGTTTTTAAAAAGCCCCCACTAGAGCTCATTTCCATTTTTATTAGTCCTATAATTATAGACAAAGAGAGTTCATTTATTTTTTAATTTTTTTATTTTTTCGTGGTACTCGGGCCTCTCACTGCTGTGGCCTCTCCCGTTGTGGAGCACAGGCTCCGGACGCGCAGGCTCAGCGGCCATGGCTCACGGGCCCAGCCGCTCCGCGGCATGTGGGATCTTCCCGGACCGGGGCATGAACCCGTGTTCCCTGCATCGGCAGGCGGACTCTCAACCACTGCGCCACCAGGGAAACCCGAGAGTTAATTCTTGATGGCTGTTTCTTCCAACTCAAGTTTGAGTCTCAGAAGTTGTTTAGCATTTCAGAAACTCTATTTCTAATATCTTGATAATCTTATAACCTCATGTATTACATTTTGCACTGCACATAGTTTGAGTTATTTCACATTGGTGAGAGTCCCATTTCCTATTTTTTTTTTCAGCTCACTCTGATTCCTATTACACTCAAGCTTTATGGATACCTTTTATTGGCTGTATTTCAGTGGCAAATTCCATATAAATGGCTAGATTTCTGCCTCCAAGTATTAAATGACAATGAAAGGCAATGAATATCCGCAATTTCTCAGAGTAACTAATTATAGGGAAACCAGAAATTGCTCAATTCAATCCATAGATAAAAGGCCAAGGTTCTTCCCAGATGATAAGAAACTTGACTAGCTGCTGGGGGTGGTGGTAGGAGAGGCAGGATTTTGATCATTCTTATGAGAATGATGGCCATCACCATTGTGACTGTCACCAGCCTCTTTATCCAGAAAGAATGTGGTAAATATAGAAGAGATTAGCGTTCCTTCCTAAGACAATCAAAGGAGACAAGGGGATTGGACAGCAGAAGTCTTAAATTTCCAGGCTGTACCTTAAGATAAAAATGATGGGTGTTTTTTATCTGAAATACTATTTTTGAAAATGATTGACATTTGGAAGGCATGGCCAATAGCCATATATTCTTAATTTGTCCAAAGCCTTGATGTACTAGGTACCTACTCAAGACTGCAAACATCCCACAAAGATGCACAAACATTTCTCGCGGAAGTCCAGAGAATTCTGCCCAGGAGGTAAGTGATAACAATAGGACTT
This sequence comes from Kogia breviceps, assembly GCF_026419965.1. Lineage (NCBI taxonomy): Eukaryota > Metazoa > Chordata > Mammalia > Artiodactyla > Physeteridae > Kogia > Kogia breviceps. The sequence goes on along the minus strand of NC_081311.1, from coordinate 40,230,193 downwards.
CAGACAACATATTAACCCTCTTTATTTCCTTACAGTCCAAAATCCTACCTCTGAGCAGAAGTATTGCATTGGAATGCCCAGCTCATATAATCTAATCACCGTCCCACCTACCTGTAGTTTGGTTTTGATGTTAGTGTTTCTTGCATCAGTTCATTCAAAGTACACACCTGAACCAATCTGGCAGGGTAATGGCTGTGGTGGAAACAGCAGTATCTCAGGATCTGGGATCCTTGCAGGGACCTCAGGGTCTGGGAACATGGTCCCTTCCCTTTCTTACACTTCTCGACCAATGGGTTTCAAACTCTGCTCTTGGTTCGTCTACAGTACTTCTCAGGGTCCGAAAACAATGGAGGTCCCAACTACCTCCTGAATCCTTTCATGCTTTTAGAGTTTCAGTTGTGATAACAACTGTAACAGAACAGTAGGTGTTCACTGAATGTATTCCATGCTACACTAAGTCTTTAAGAGTTATTCCCTTATGTAATCTTTGCCACAGTCTTAAGGCAGGTTCTTACCATTTTAAAGGTAAAAGAACTGAGGCCCAGGAACATTAAATTATTTTCCCAAAGGCACACAACTAGTAAGTGGTAGAGAATCTGAATCCAGGTAGTACGATTACAGATCCCGTTATCTGAACTATCTTCTTTCATGCTGGCACAAGTCTACAGAGCCTGCCCATGCCAATCCACAGTGATTTCTCTGTCCCTCAAAATTCCTCTATGTCTCCTGTTTGCCAGAATTCCTTATAATCTTTCTCTCTTTATGCTGTACCTCTAAGGAGATTATAAATATCTTAATTGCTCTTCAGGTGTTTAGCAGTGACTCATGAGATTTGGTAGGAGTCTAAGAAATCCGTTATGAATGATAGTACAGATGAAGTTGGATCGTCATCTATTGACTGCCAAAAACAAAGTTTGAGATGATGTAGTTCATTCAATGTCTTACAGGGGACTGTCAAGGAGAGAGGTATAGTTGAGCAATCCAGATGTGTGACCTTAAGGAAGCTCAGATGTCTCGCCTGTGCAATGGTGTTAACTCTGCAATGGTGTTCCACCACCCTGTGGTGCAGGACCATTGTGAAGGTTAGAGATACTGCAGATAGCCAAGTGTAAGGACATAAAGATAAAGAATTACCACTCCTTACATACTCAAAGTAAACCCGGATTCAACCAGAGCAGTGTTTTTCAAACTGTGTTACCTGAGCTGAACTTAAAACTGCCATAGAAGTACTTAATCCAGGGGGAGGAGTGAGAAGAAATGAAGAGTAAGGGGATGTAGGGCCAGTGGATGGGGCTCCCAGAGGCAGCTCTGTAATCAGAAAAGCCTGATCTCATAAATTTCATACACAAACACACTCCATGAAATTTATTTTGGAAATAAAATAAAGAATTCAGTTATGAAGATAGTTTTAACAATACTGTTTGATCCCACTCAGAAAACTATAGACAACAGTGTTTTCAAGTCAATAAAAAGCTGCTCTATTAGAAATGGGAGGGCTTATGAGGGTATAAAGTGTGTATTATTAGTAAGGCAGACTGTCCTTTGGAGAATACAAGTAGGAAAGAACACTGAGCTGTAGAAGACGCTATTCAGCTTCCTGAGCCCATAACATTTCCTGAGCCCATAACATTTCCTGACCCTTTCCTCCCTGCCTTTCTAGGAAGTGTGTACTGCCTGTCTAGGATCTACTACCACCACATTCACAGTGAAAACTCTGTTCTTAACACGTCGTGGAAATTAGCTGGTTCACTATCTTACCTACATCCTTCAACACTCCAGGCCTCAGATCTATACACGCCTCAATTCCAAGAAACTCCCCTTTTCTTTCTCAGTGATTGTGATAGATGGATGTCTCTTTATCTTTTAATTATCATACACTAAGAGGTATGCATCTAGGACTTCCTGGACCCTCACCATGAATTAAATCAATGACCAGCTACACCAACTATAAAGGACCTTTTCCACTATTGGTCCAATGGATTGGATTTAACTATCAGTGAAAAACATTCCCCTTATTCAGACGTCACCAACTCAAGTGGTTCTCTTAAATACATCCATCCACATTTGCTTTTTCACCTAATCCAATCTACACTCAAGAACATGAAAAACAACAAAATCAAACGAACGTTTTTCTTTGTTCTGTTTTCCTACCAACATGCTAGCCATCAAAGTCAATAAGTCTACAACTTATTCTTGTTAACAACATGGCCCGGCAGCCCATGATTTTTTAATTTTTTCCTTCCCTCTCAACCTGTTCTTCTTTTAATTTTACTTCTCACTATTCTTCAAAAGAATATGCTAATTTGCACAAGGATGGTACTCTTCTACTAATTTTGTTTCACTTAAAAAAGAAAAAAAAGTAACTTTTCTTAAATATCTCTGTTCAACAGCAACAAAATAAGGAAAAAAACCCCACAATGACACCAAGAATAAAACTGACTACTTATTATCGGGTTCATAATTTTCTTGCAAATACTCCTGTATAAACAATTTGAGGCCTGGGAGAGTGTACTATGTTTAGGTTAATACAAATTAAGTGCCCATAAAATCTCGATTAGTGGTCTGAAACTTTAGATGCATAGGAATCACCCAGAGGACTTGTTTTACACAGATTACTGTGCCCCACTCAAAAAATTTCTAAATCAATAGATGGAGGATGCCAGAGATTTTGCAATTGCCTAAGTGATGCTGATGGCTGTCACTGCAGGGACCACTTAGATAAACATTGTAGTAAACATTTGAAGTTCCCTAATCAAGAGTCTACACATTAGGTGTGGGTAGTAGGCAAACTGTAGACCTGACTCAGGAGTCTACACACCTGGGAGGAGGAAAGAAGGGGTTCCTATAGCAAAGTGCTTCAATAGTGCTACCTAAATTTGTCAGAGGGTTTGTAAACGAACTCCAATTAATGGACTTCATGACCTTAGCCTCCATTTTCTCATCTGGAAAATCAGGGACAACCTCTCTCACCTATTAGATTAGGATATTTTTAGGAGTACATTAAAGAATGTATGAATGACAGGTTGGAAATTATAAAAGCATTGTTATCATGACTACTTAGAAATTTATCCAGGCAGCAAAGGACATCCCATAGGAAGAGTGGGCTTCTCAGATTCACCAATGAATTGCTGAGATTATGTTTCCTCTAGTCAGAGGAAGTTCAAGGGAAAAACAAAGGCAAGCACTCCTGTCTTGACTCAATTTTTTCTTTTAATACATTTCTTATGTACAAAATTTTAAAAAATTAAAAAATTTCTTTTTACTCTTTTTAAATTTTGTTGTTTATTCATAATTCCTACTTTAAAGAAATTCATTAACTAGTAGATTTATAGAAAAATGTAGCTACTTAGTGATGTCTCAAATACTAAACGATAAAATTTCATTGCATGAAACACTCATAAGTATTTAAATGTGCTGCAAAAAGTAGATCCTGCAGTTGGTTTTGATTGCTTATTATGTGTTTCTAAGGCTTTAAGTTTATTGCCTTTTCTTCATTATGTCACACAATTCATCCTTTTGTAACAGATGTACTTAATGTGTCCATGTGTTACAATTAAAAAATTAAAAAATAAAACAGCTGTGACTTGTGAATTGTAATTGCTGTGTAACTTTTTTGTGAAAATAGAGTCCTTAGGCCAACAGAAATAATCCTACAGATGCACTTGTGCTTTAAAGCAAAATGAACCACAGCAGACAAAATTTAAAAGTTGTGACAGCCACAGCACAGCAAAGTAGTGTCAAACTCCTGGCCCTCTCGCTAAAACTAGCTCTGGGTCTCAGTGCTTCAACTTTCACCCATCCCCAAAGCTCTGAGCTTAGAGCATCACTCATAGAATTCAAATGTAAGTTGCATTTATTAACCATCGTTACTATTGAGCATTCAATGAGAATCCATCACAGTGTAGGAAAGATTTTTTAAAAAGCAATTATAGAATATACAATATTGATCTATCTTAGTACTTTGCTTTTTATTCTTTCAATCAGCTGAGTAAATACTAAAATTACCTCTGATCAAATTATTGAATAAATGAATGAAGGTTTAATATGTCAAAAACTAACACAAGCTTTGCATTGTGGGAAAGCTTTTTATGATGCAGGTCTTTGTGGGAAAATTACAAATTCTGAAGGATTAATGAAACTGCTGAAAAAAAAAATCAGCCTTCCTTGCCCATTGTTTAGATTTACTATTAAATTACCCATGATTCTTAAAAAATAATAATATCCCATCAGTTAGAGCCTGACTATTCCCTACATATAGGAATCACTCAAGGTATTCAATGACTGAACAGTTAAAAGATGGAGAAAGAGAGTAATTTCTCTAACCTTAAGAAGGAATTAAGTACTATTGCCTTCCTTAGACTGTGAAAGGGTTTTGTTATTTTCCCCCAAGAAGCACAGCTAACATATGCCTATTTGCCAGGTCTAGTCAATACTAGACTTGGATCTTTTCTGAAAATAGTTAAATATAAATTCTAAATAAATTCTGACTGTAACAGCTGCCATAAAAACACTAGGGGAAAAAAACACAAACTTCAGCTTGTAAAAGAAAACAATTGTAGTTTAATAACAGTTTTCTTCTCTGAAATTCACTTTTAATCCACTTAAACAATAAAGGAATGTAAAGAATAGCTTCTGCAGCCCATTTGTTCATGCTAATCTGTTATATCATCATTGGTACCTTATGAATTGATTCCTTTATTAAAGAAATTTATTTCTCAGGGATTACATTATTGGATTTATGTTACTAATTTTTACGGTATTCTTTAATAGACAAATGTGATACAAAATTGTACTAGGAAGAATATTATCGAATTAAGTCACTAAACAAGTGTACCTACTTCTCCAGGATGACACCCTAATACACTGTTTGCTTCATCGTCCAGGATGATGACAACTCCTGGGAAGTTTCTGGGCTACTCCTTCTGTACTCAGGGTCATATTTCTAGTCCTCATCATCTAAATTTATTTTGTGTCTTCCTTCAGGATTCTTGGTACAAAGCATGCATTGCACTGGGAGAAAGCCAAGCATGCATCTTTTTAACCCGCCTCTCGAAGGTAAAACAGAGACTGTCTCAACACAGTTATCTCCTCTGCTTTGCACTGTCACACAGGGGGCTTGACAGTATGGGGTTGCTCCCGGTCATCAAAACCCCAGGTATTAACTGCACACACGGTGATTGATTGTACTGGCAGACAATGTTGCTTCATTTTCACACGCAAAAATCTTTACCATAAATACATCGCTTTATGGAACTCTATGATGGCATTTCCTAAAAAGTATCTAACTGCTTACTTCTTGATTTAGTCATCTTAAGAAATCTTCAAGGTTTACAGCCACTCCAAGAGCTTCATCTAGAATTCCTTTACATTAACAAATAAAACTGGCATTCATTCCTTGTGTTCCTTTACCAATAAAAAGCACTGTATATTGACCATATAGGTATAGGCATTACATTTACAGTGCATATAGGGATTTGAGCAAGAAATTATACTCAAATCTCTTTTTACTTTTTAAAAAATATATCACCTTATACTAAATCAGACACTTTTTTTTTTCCTTCCTGCTCTTGTATTAATCATATTTGAATATATGTAAGCCATCATTATATATGTAATTCTTACTTTTTTTTTTTTTTTTTTTTTTTTTTGAGGTACGCGGGCCTCCCTCGTTGCGGAGCACAGGCTCCGGACGCGCAGGCTCGGCGGCCATAGCTCACGGGCCCAGCCGCTCCGTGGCATGTGGGATCTTCCCGGACCGGGGCACGAACCCGCGTCCCCTGCATCGGCAGGTGGACTCTCAACCACCGCTCCGCCAGGGAAGCCCTCTTACTTTTTTTTAAGCAAATGTTTCTATTAACTACTTTGCAAAGCTGAACTTGAAAGTAGCATCCTTAAAACATGGCCTCCTTCCCCTTCCTCTCTCTCTCTTTTTTCATGTGCAACACCACAAACCTTTTAAATATAAATTTTTATGTGATATAATATTCTTCTCTTTAATACACTGGTTTACTGTTATTCACTTTCAATCCAATTATTGACAGAAATGAAGCTTTCATTTCAACCTGATTATTATCCATTGCTTTGTGTAAATTGGTTTGTACCATAAATATTTTTGTTATCATTATGACAAAATATAGTCCTCTGTTATAAATTTTCATCGTCCCGGAAAAACAGACATGACTTAAAGCTCTCAAGGTAAAAATAAAAAGTACCGATGGAATTTAGTATGTGTGTAAATGTTACAGTTAATGTTTAACAAACCCACAAGTGTATCTTACATTTTGAAAGTGGTTTTAAAGGCACATTAGGATTACCATGGAGTTCCCCTATTTTTTCAGGATGAAATCAGAAGGAAGGGGGGTCTGTATTACTATGTGTGGTATTACATATTTTAATATCACTACCTGTGATATAAAATTCTTATTATCTCAGGCTGTGGAATGTAATGTTACTGGCCAATGGTGCTACCACTGAAGTGTATTTGCTGGCTTTAGTCCTTTTACTTTTTCCCCCACTCATCTTTAAGGTTTTGACAGTTGCCAGATTTTCCTGAGTCAGGTTGAATAACGTAGTGTTTGAAACAGAGCTGCAAGGGAATACACAAGCCACCTCACTGCATAGACTCCACTTAACTTTAAAAACAAAAATAAACAGAAAAATCCAAATCTTTTAACTTCGTTCTTAAAAAGTCTTTAATACAGTGAAATATCTTAATTGGTCAGCTTCCCCCTGTCAAGTATCTCAGGAAAGCTTAAGTATGGAAAGTTGAAAGTATTCAAACTAAAGCAGATGTGATTCAAGTCACCAATTTGTCAGATTTCTTGCAGGGTGTTTTGGTTCTTTTGTGTTAGTACTGAAGTACTTTAGTCCTGAGGAATTTTTAAATACTCACTATAAATAATCGAAGGAGAAAGAATTACTCAGATATTTTGCCCAAGTCAGTTCATAAAAGAGCTTCCACACCCACGATAGACATACTTTGCAGATAACTTTTCTATGCTAATCACAATCTGGTATCAGGATGTTTTCCTACAAAGAGAGAGCTTTTAGTCTTTGGTTTTTATTAGGTTCTCTTTGAATAAGACCATTTGACTAATATACTGTCTAAGGTTTGGGGCACTTTGAGTGGGACACTCAAAGTGTGAGGAACAGGCTTCAATCTAGTATCTGCAGGCAAAAATTCTAATTTATGTACAACTGAAGTTGGAGCAAAGAGCATGTGATTCAAATCCAAAAAACTCCCTGTGTAGTTGGGAGAACTGGCTGTGGGAAATCCAGGTGAAAATAAGACATGTTTTTGCAAATTCAAAAACAGGGTATATGCCACTTAATTTCTCTCTCATTGTAAACTAAGTGCCTTTTCCATCATATTTGTTTCCAGTAAATTCAACTTCTCCATTTTTGTGATTTTAGAGAACCTGGGGCATAGAATTAAGGTAAGAGGCCCTGGGTTAGTGTAAATTTACATTGTTCTAGCTGTGAGTGTAGTGAAAGTGAAATCACAACCAGGAATAAGACTTTAGAAAAACATGATAATAATATGCTTCCAGATATGGGAACTGAGTAAGTCAGGGGTATTGAATGGACATATTAGAAATTCCTATCCCTTATGGGGTTTGAAAATGGACGGTAACACTCTCCTTTGTTAGTATAATCCCAAAATATTTAGACAAAAATGTGAAATTCAAACAACACTGGAGACATTGTTTGGTGTTATGGAAACCAAATATAACCACTGACTTTTTTTTTCTCCCCATGGCATCTGGAATGCTTGTAATTGGATAGATGCAATCAAAGTGACCATTTTCATATCACAGTTAAAGAAAACTTTAGCCTATTTAAGCCATGAATAACCTCAAGGCATTTGTTAGATTTGTTTCCAATATAATGCTAATTTTAAATATTTTTATATCTTCATCCCTCAGGGGAAAATCAATGGTGTTGTTTTATAAGATAAAAGTAACATTACATGGATTTTTTCCCCCCTATATCACTGTGGTTTTTGTTCTAAAAAAATATTCCTCTTAGTGCTATCAGATCTTCCTCCTGGTACTACCATAATAACCAATAGTATATACTTATTTATTTTCAAAAGAATCCCAGTTGATTTTTCCCAGATGAAAAACAAAGAGCTTGCTTCAAACAACCATTCTCTTAGTTGGATCACTAAGAACAAGATTATAATCATAATTCAGAGCATATGTCAATCTATAGCTTTAATAAAAACATTTTTTTTTGGATTAAAGACTTGAATGTAAGATCTGAAACCATAAAATCCCTAGAAGGAAACTTAAGTGGTAAGTGTCTTGATTTCAGTCTTGGAGATGATTCTTTGGATTTGACACCAAAAGCAAAGGCAACAGAAGTAAAAACCAACAAGTGGGGCTATATCAAACTAAAAACTTTCTGCACAGCAAATAAAGCCAACGAAATGAAAAGGCAACTTTCAGAATGGGAGAAAATGTTTACAAATCATATCTGATAAGGAGTTAATATCCAAAATATGTAAAGAACTCATACAACTCAACAGCAAAAAACCCAAACAATTTGATGAAAAAGTGGGCAGAGGATTTGAATAGACATTTTTCCAAAGAAGACATAGGGATGGCCATAAGGCACATGAAAAGATGTTCAACATCACTAATCATCGAGGAAATCCAAATCAAAACCACAGTGAGCTATCACCTCTCACCTGTTAGAATGGCTATTATCAAACAGACAAGAAATAACAAGTGCTGGTGAGGATGCAGAGAAAAGGAAACCCTTCTGCATTTTTGGTGGGAACATAAATTAGTGCAGGCACTATGGAAAACAGTACGGAGGTTCCCCGAAAAATTAAGAATAGAACTACCCTATGACCCAGCAATTCCACTTCTGGATACTTATTCAAAGAAATAAAACACTCTTTTTTTTTTTTTAACATCTTTATTGGAGTATAATTGCTTTACAATGGTTTGTTAGTTTCTGCTTTATAACAAAGTGAATCAGCTATACATATACATATATCCCCATATCTCCTCCCTCTTGCATCTGCCTCCCACCCTCCCTATCCCACCCCTCTAGGTGGTCACAAAGCACTGAGCTGATCTCCCTGTGCTTTGTGGCTGCTTCCCACTAGCTATCTATTTTACCTTTGGTAGTGTATATATGTCCATGCCACTCTCTCACTTTGTCTCAGCTTACCCTTCCCCCTCCCCATGTCCTCAAGTCCATTCTCTACTCCTGCATCTTTATTCCTGTCCTGCCCCTAAGTTCTTCAGAACCATTTTTTTTTTAGATTCCATATATATGTGTTAGCATACAGTATTTGTTTTTCTCTTTCTGACTTACTTCACTCTGTATGACAGACTCAAGGTCCATTCACCTCACTACAAATAACTCAATTTCGTTTCTTTTCATGGCTGAGTAATATTCCATTGTATATACGTGCCACATCTTCTTCATCCATTCATCTGTTGATGGACACTTAGGTTGCTTCCATGTCCTGGCTATTGTAAATAGAGCTGCAATGAACATTGTGGTACATGACTCTTTTTGAATTATGGTTTTCTCAGGGTATTTGCCCAGTAGTGGGATTGCTGGGTTGTATGGTAGTTCTATTTTTAGTTTTTTAAGGAACCTCCATACTATTCTCCATAGTGGCTGTATCAATTTACATTCCCACCAACAGTGCAAGAGGGTTCCCTTTTCTCCACACCCTCTCCAGCATTTATTGTTTGTAGATTTTTTTGAAGATGGCCATTCTGACCTGTGTGAGGTGATACCTCATTGTAGTTTTGATTTGCATTTCTCTAATGATTAGTTATGTTGAGCATCCTTTCATGTGTTTGTTGGCAATCTGTACATCTTTGGAGAAATGTCTATTTAGGTCTTCTGCCCATTTTTGGATTGGGTTGTTTGTGTTTTTGATATTGAGCTGCATGAGCTGCTTGTAAATTTTGGAGATGAATCCTTTGTCAGTTGTTTCACTTGCAAATATTTTCTCCCATTCTGAGGGTTGTCTTTTTGTCTTGTTTATGGTTGCCTTTGCTGTGCAAAAGCTTTTCAGTTTCATTTGGTCCCATTTGTTTATTTTTGTTTTTATTTCCATTTCTCTAGGAGGTGGGTCAAAAAGGATCTTGCTGTGATTTATGTCATAGAGTGTTCTGCCTATGTTTTCCTCTAAGAGTTTGATAGTGTCTGGCCTTACATTTAGGTCTTTAATCCATTTTGAGTTTATTTTTGTGTATGGTGTTAGGGAGTGTTCTAATTTCATTCTTTTACATGTAGCTGTCCAGTTTTTCCAGCACCACTTATTGAAGTGGCTGTCTTTTCTCCATTGTATATTCTCGCCTCCTTTATCAAAAATAAGGTGACCATATGTGAGTAGGTTTATCTCTGGGCTTTCTATCCTATTCCACTGATATATTTTTCTGAAAAACACTGACTCTTAAAGATACACGTACCCACATGTTCATTTCAGCATTATCTACAATAACCAATATATGGAAATGACAGGTATATCAATGAATGAATTAGTAATGGAAATGTGGTGTATATATACACAATGGAATACTATTAAACCATTAAGAAGAAGGGAATCCTGCCATTAGTGACAACATGGATGGACACTGAGGGCATTATGCTAAGTGAAATAAGTCAGAGAGAGAAAGACAAATACCATTGTGATCTCACTTATATGTGGAATCTTAAAAAAAAAAAAGAGCTCTGGCTCTTAAATGCAGAGAACGGATTGGTGATTGCCAGAGGTTTTGGGGGGAGGGGGGCAGTGAGGGGAGGGTAGAATGAGTGAAGGGGGTCAAGTTGCACAAGCTTCCAGTTATAAAATAAATAAGTCCTGGGGATGTAATGTACTCATGGTAGCTAGAGTTAATAATACTGTGTTGTGTATTTAAAAGTTTCTAAGAAAGTAGATCTTAAAAGGTCTAATCACAAGAAAAGAAATTCTGTAACTATGTATGGTGATGGATATCAACTAGACTTATTGTGGTGACCATTTTGCAATATATTCAAATATTGAATCATGCATATCTGAAACTAATACAATGCTATATGTCAATTATACCTCAATATAAAAAAATAAGACAACTATTTTTTATATTCTATTTTAAAAAAAGACTACTCACAGGTGTTAGGTTCACATTCGTTATCAGAGGAAGTCACTGGAATGTATTTATTTAAGGCCTGATACAATTTCATAAAGTGCTCTTGTGAACAAGAAATGACTCATGTACACTGAGGAACTCGTGAACGTCACACCTAGGATTTAGTGATGACTGTGTGCAATTAAAAATGCATTAAAATACTAGGCAGCTTTCAGGCTAATCTAGGGAAAAAGAAAAGAGGAATCAACATTTTCAATCATGAAAGAAAGTGGGTATTGTTGGGGAAAAAGGGGTCACAAGCCAGATAAGTGAGAAAGAAAAGAGGTGTGGATAGACAAGCTATTGAGTAGGAAGGGCAATTTCCTCAGACTCAGACTATTACACCCAAGTAGATGAATGCATTTTGAAAGTTACTCCAAGTGGTCATCACTGGCAAATAATGGTTAAGAAAAAATAGACAAGACTCAGCACAATCCTGAATTCTGAGAAATGACTGGATCTAAAGAGCCAAATAAGGACATTTAAAAATGTCACATGTTAAGAGTAAGATAGCATCACTGTAGTCATTTGCTGAAACTAACACCCATGATGGAATCTAATCAGAATTATAAAGTGATCAGACTGAGAGTATAAGTTAAACAAATTAAAAATAGTATTTAAGAACTATAATCATCAATCATAAGTACAACCTCCCTGGATAGTATAGAAGACAGCACAAAAGGTCCTGAGAAACAAATGACCATTATTCACACATTATAGTTCTTACACAACATTCAGAAGTTGTTAATAGATATTATTCCTTACACATGCACAAAACCTCTGCATCTAAAAATGCAGAGATGTATTTGTACACCATCAACCACAGACTCTTTTCTGAATACAACCTCCACATCTTTGGGCACGATAAACACACACAACCACATACACACTCATGAGACATCCGAGTCTGTGTTAAAGAACTTGCTCTATCACTCATTCCCTTTAATGATGGATGTTCTGAACCCAAAACAGTTAGGATCATAATTTGCATTCAACAGCCAGTTCCTTCTTGTTCAATCAGATGCATAATGTCTATTTAAATTTACCAAGCATGAGAACAACAGAGGCTAGTGCAAACGAACAGCATTTTATAAGAACCTAATAAGAAAACTGACTTTCATGAAGCCAAGCAATCATCTTACAAAAAATTTTTTGCTATGTAATTAATTTAAATATTTGATTCAGTTTATTTAAAGTATTTCTTTAATAATAATTCAATATTCCAAAATATTAAGCACCGTGTTACTATCAATTGCTGGTCTTTGGAAAATTTGTAGTTTCAGTTAGATTAAATGAGCAGTACACAAGGCTGAAATATTTTTTATAATTTAAATATTTTAAAATCTTAAAAAAATTATTCATAATACAGAGAAAGCCTGTTTTAATCGAAATGTGCTATTATGGCTCCTTTTTGCCTTAAAAGTAATATATTTCTCATGAAAATGAAGCATGAGAGTAAAATCTGTTTACTTAATGGAGTCATCACTGCTCTTTTTTCTAGTTAAATTACTTTTTAAGTGAGTTAAAGTTCTGGCAGAATCTTTTATGGTTCATCGGGCTTCATTATTCTTTGAGTCATATAATTAAATAATCACATGAAATAAAAACATGGCAGTGCCTACCAATCAAAAGAGTTGTGTTCTCAGAGATCAAGAATCAAATGCCAAGAAAGACTCATCCAATAAGGGCCCCAACTGCCATTGATGTTACAGTGATTTCAGAGACTAAAAAGGTGATTCACTAACAAGACCTATAAGAATTTCTGTGACTCTAGCTGGCCATGCCTTCTTGAGTTCTTTACAACCCAAGTTTTAATATCATATTGTCAATCATATGCCATACTTCTGGGAGGCAAAAAAAAGAAAGCAATCTATAAAATAGTCAGTGACACCCAGACAAGATTAATTAACATTAACAATTTGTCGTTTTGCCAACAGTATTGTTTTAATGACACAGCCTAATCAAAGTAACTTGTGACTGCAATCATCCACAGGATGTGTCAGAAGAACTTTTCAAACATGAAATATACACCTCTGCCTGAAGATGCAATGGACTCTCCACTGTTGGCTTTGGCATTCAGCTCTGTTTGTTATACACTCATTACATCCTGTACTCAGGAAGAAGGAATATTTAAAACAAACTTCTTTCCCTTCTAACTACTGCAGCTGCTTCTACCAAGCAATAAAAGTTGCTAGAGAAATCATATATACACATACATGTAAAATTAGGGAAACAAGCTGCTTTAACGCCTTGATTTAAAATAAGCTCAATCAGTAGAAAAGAAAAACGCTGTAATATACAGCTTGATGAGCAGCTGAGGACAAGAATATACCCAGACGCAGTTCTAGAATTCAGGATATCTTACTCAGTGTTTGAATGAGACGAAGGACAGTTCTCCTCAATTTGTCTAAACTACTGAATGAATAAGTGAAATTTATGTGGGGAATGCAACCCAAAATAGACAGATACGTAAAGTTTTCTTAAATATGATTCTGAGGCTTTAAAGGCAGAAAAATGAAAAGTCTTGCTTCTGTTTAATTTATAAAATTGTATCATTTTGTAAATCCTAATTTAAGGAGTTCTAGGTTAAAGGATACTTTTCATAAGTCAGCAATAAAATTTAGCTCAATGTTAACAATCATCCTTTAGGAGGAAAATATCAACTGTATTGCAAAGCAATAATTAGAATATAGATTATTTTAATCTTTACAAAGATTAAAACCGAGAGGCATGTTAACACCTCACAGGTCTACGGAAAAGACACTGAAAATATCTGAAAGAAAAAGAAGAAAAAAGAACAGCCTTACTCTTGACGGTCGCCGTCCGGGTACAGTTGTAAAGAATAGCCAACTCCCCGAATACTTTTCCTGGACCCATCGTGCACAGCTTCACACCTTCTTTTGTAACTTCAACCTTACCATCTAAAAAGAAGAAGGAAAAACACATCATTTAGATTCTCTCTCATGCTTCATTTCATTTGTTGCATTTGCAAGATGAGATGAGGAGGGCCAGGCTCATTTTCAAAAATGCAAAGCAGCTACCAACTAAAACAAAGTCATCCTCAAGATGCAGTGCCAGAAATGCAAAAAAATATGTAAGTTAAGAAATCCATATCCTTTCCTAAATTGATCACTGATAAGATTAGAGATGAGGCTAAAAGAAAACACCAAAAAAAGACAGAGATAAAAATGGCAACATGTGAAACTATTCCAAGTGCAATATTAGAAAACTCTGGTAATTCCAATTTTAAAGTCATTTTGAATTTGAAAGAAAAATTGAGTGTGTACATCTTATACAGCACACTTCACACTCGGGAATTCTCATCTGAGTAAAGGTAGCTATTATGCAAAGGGAAATTACTTTGATCCTAGAGCATTATTTAATTGCAGCTCATGGCATCTTTTATTTTTAAACATCTTATCTGACTTGGGCAAGACTGTTTCATCTGCTTCCCAGCCCTGCAACATGGACTGTAAGGAAACCAAACTATAAGGGTTAAGGAAAAAGAAAGAGACACTGGGACTGTTGATGTTCCACAAAGGATTTGGAAAATGAAATGCTAAAGAAGGAAAAATCCAAGTAAACAGCATGCACTGGGTATACAACGTTGCCTGAAAGTAAGGAAATGCTATTCATGAAGGAAATGAAAAACAATGCATTTTTTAAAAAGTCATAGCTATGTACACTAAAAATTCCATCACCTAACGTAATGGGGGAAGAAATAAAAAGGCAACACAATCTATTCTACACTTAATCCTACCCTTCTATTATTCCTCCCAGTAACTTAGCCACGGTCTACAAAAACCTAACGCTTGGCAGTAGCTAGTGACTGAAAGGAACTAATGCTACCAAGTTTGCCCAAACGTCAGGCCTTCATAATTATCACTTTATCTATGTGCTTCCTGTAATATTTAACTTTCTGCAGTTTTAGCTTTACATTTATTCCCTCCTTTTAAAAAATCAATCCACTTTTACCTAAGCAATAATATTTATAAAATTATAGGGTTGTTCAAATACCTATTGAGATAAAACCTTATATATTAAAAAACTTTTTAAAAAGCTGAATTCATGTACCACTGATGCGAGATCAATCCTTCAGAGGGCACTGTTCTACCCTGAAAACGATTTCATCTGAATGGTTTCAATGGAGAGAGAATGCTGCAGTAATTAGGGTAAAATTTCAGACAAAATCTACTCAGTACTCTTGAACTCTGTATCTGTTCCTCCTCTGTGTGTTAGGAAGCTATTTAGGAATGAATGTATCCAACAATCCTAAAAGTTTGGAAATACTTTTATGCAGGTATGACCACCAAAAAGGCTAGCTTTTTCATGCCTTACTTCTTGACTTCAGGAAGGGAAACTTTCTCTTGATAGGAACATCAAAACCAGCCCAGGAAATTCATATTTTTTTAAGCTTCAGTTCCTCCCCCCATGACATCCCTACCCAGCCCTTTCTCTCAATGGAAAGCCTCTTCCTCTAGAAATTTCATCTGCCACTCAAGAATGAAAGATAGGCTCAGAATACAACATAGTTAAGTCTTGTATACATCATTTGAAGTCAGACCAGGAGTTAAGTTCTGGTTCTCTTATCAGTTCCTTACTAGCCTTGTGTCCTTGGGCAAGATGTTAATTTTTCTATGCCTCAGTTTCTTCATTAATAAAATGATAAAAGCAAAGTCCCTATCTTATTGCATAGTTTATAAAATGAAATGAGATAAAGCAGGTGCAATGCTTAGCACAGTGCTGGCATATAGCAAATCTCAGTAAATACCACCTGTTATTATTGGTATTATTTGCATTATGTTTCTTATCATTTAAATGTAGGTAGGGCTTATTAGATTACACTGAAGCACAATATTCCATCATCTATTATAGAAACCAATCAAGGTCCATGTAGGATAATATTTTTTTCATTTTTATTTTTTAAATGGAGAAAGGATTTGTTTCAGATTTTCTCCCTATGGGGGGCTGAGGAGACAACTTTGGGGGTTTTAATCAATATCACACCCAAAGAAGAAAGAAGAATCTCAAGAATTCACACTGATCTACCTGGCAGAATGCAGTATTTTTGTACTCCTTCCTACTTGGCTATGTCCAGCCAACATTTGTTGTAGTATTGCTTTGACGACTATAGTCTTACAGTGGAGGTTCCCATGAATAACATAGTCACAATTTTCTCACACATTATAAAATTTTTTTGACTTAAAGCTCTAGCTTTAACCATATTACTAGAACTAAGAGCAGAATGAATAATGCCTAAAGAACTTTCATACACAGCTCATTCTGTACAAGTCTGCTTCTCTGTCTCTTTGGGTCCCGTGGTTTACAGTCTTCAGTGGCAAGGAATCCATAGGAATTAGACCACTGCTAAGAATCCTGCTGGACAGTTTCAGAGTTAGGTCCTCTTAACCACTAACCAATCTAAAAAAAAAAAAAAGACCAGACATTGGGAGTCTTGTTTTAGCTCAGTGGTTTCTTAAAAGGCATCTGTGGACCCATCACATCAGAACTAATTTATAAAATCCAGATATTCCTCCCTCTGGGAAACTGTAAATGTCTCTCCACCCAGTGACCACTCTACTTGGTCCTAGAGCCCCTTACTTCTCTGAAAAACCAATGCTCATATAACACTGATCTGTTTTAACTTATGGACAGTTCATCTTATAACTGTTCATATTTCCATTCTCATATGACTTCTAGAAGGTTCACAGCATAATTGTATAGGACTCTGGGGTTTCGAATCTGTGCAAACACTCACTTCGGGTTAAAGCTCATTTTCCTGATCTGATATTTTCTTAATTTTCTCAAGATTAATTCACATTTTTGGAAAAGATAGGTATAAGTGATTATATATATATGAATAATTAGTGCTGGTAACAGAAGGTTGAATCCCATATTAATTAGAATAGCAAAAAAAATTTTTTTAATACTTGCTGAAACAAAAATAGAAAGCTGGATGTCAAAAATCTTTTCCAGATTAAGTTAAACACTGCAGATTCAATATATTCACAATAGCCAAGGAAGAAAGGGATCTGATCTCATATAATAGTTGAGAAAAGTCTACAAAGCACTGTATTTTTTTTAATGAACAGAAAGATCTAAACGTTAAACAGAAACAAAGTGTTTATAAATTGTTACCCTGAGTCATAATTTGATCACTTATCCTTCCTCATACCTGTTGTGTGGATGGGGAGTGAATAATTTAGGGAGGCGAGATCAACTGGGCACTAAAAAGAAAGAAAGGTACACACAAGGCATTAATGAGAATTTTTTGAGAGACATTTAGAAGTGCTGTCATTTCCAAGAGCCCAATAAGGTGAGTTATTAATGTGAAATGTGAATATGGTTAAGCTCATTCACTGTGCCACACACCAGCCTTGAAGCAAAATTAGAAGTGATTATACATTTACAAAGGATTTCCAAGTACGGACCAAGTGGTTCACTTAAGAAAACTAAGAACAAGACAGTCAAAAGTTTACTGCATACACCCAGCAGCTCTTATTCCCACCTGATCAACCTCCTTTAAAGTATTAGATTCATTTTGAAGCCACTCCCCTCATATATACTCCTTTCTTTTTCACAGTGTCTAAAACCAAGATTTGTTTTAAATGAACTCCATGTGCATGGAAAGTAGGTAGGCCTACGTGTGGTAATTTTGGTTGTGAGGGGAGGGATGTGGAGAAACAAATAGGGAAAAAGTCAAGTAGGCCGAATATATAGCACACTTGTGCAGAGGCTTACAGCACTGTAGAAATAGGTCAGCTTGGGGGTTTTTATATAATTATAACTTGCTGTTAACTTTAGGAATATATTTTGATGAATTTACCTCAGGTCAGCTTTGATTAATGTAATTTCTATTTCTTTAAACAAGAGAATCCTTAGCATTTATTCATGACAGTTTTAATACTTCAATTTAGTTTGATTTTCAAATATGTTAGATTTCAAATCAAAGACTTTTCTTTTAAAGAATAGCAGAAGGACATTTTCGAAGCATCCTAGTAGAGTTCTAGACTTTTTCCATGATTTTCCTGGCTAAACCCAGCAGCGACGAGAGGCTATTAGAACTGTTACGTGAGGAACTCATAATAATCCAAAATGTGGTTATGTCTTCTACTTCTGCTTTTTATTCATTTTTGATTTTTTTTTCAATGTGATACTATACTGGTGTTATTTTTACTATGCCCTATCTCTACCAGGAAAGAAAAGAAACATTCAAATCATTTTTATCTGAACTTTGCTAAACTGCTAAAGTTATTTGTGCAAGAGATGTTGGAATGCTGGCTAAGATAAAATGTAAGGGTTATTTATAGTTTCATTTGGCTCTTTTTATCACTCCTGCCATTAGCATGAATAATTGAAAGCTTTATCAGAGTAACTTGACTGTAGTTTTTATTCTCCTTCAGGTACCACATGCCCATTTATGATCTGCAATGGGCTGAGTCATAAGTACTACATTTTCCCACTTTGAGCAATAATCAACCTACCTGTTGCTCTTTGGTATCACTATTTATGTACCACTTTTGGGAAATGTTAAGTGTTAAGAGATCCATAATAAAGCATCCATACTTTTATTTATCTTTTATAAGAATCAGTAGGTCCTATAAATAAAAGAAGACATTGAATTTACGAGGAGACCCAGAATCTCCTGGCTTTGTTTATCTTCATGGGTTTTTCACTAACCGGTGGTTTTGTACCATAGGACTTTCATGATAAGGCAAATCAGTTTAGAGATTTACTCCTGGCAGGCTGAGACAGAATGGTTGGCAATAACCTAATTATGAACACTCTGTGCTTAGTTCCAACAATCCTGGTTGGAACATTCAAGACAACTTGATTGGTCTTTAAAGGGAGACAGTTGTTTTATCAAAGGTCTGATCTAGACAAGACCTTCCATCTCTTTCATTCTCAAATATGTTCATGATTTTGTAGGTTTGAGACCACAGCTTTTACATTATGTATTCTCTCATGAGGGTTTCTGTAGCTCCTAGATGCAATAGGAAGTTTCAACATTGTGGTGGTTGAGCTATGCTGTGACCAGCATATATACATTTTCTCTAGGAGATGAGATTACTTATGTATCTTGTTTTTTTTTTCCTTTTTAGTTTTATTTAGATATAATTGACATAGAACATTGCATGTAGGTTTAAGGTCTATAGCATAATGACTTACATATATTGTGAAATGATTACTACAATAAATTTAGCTAACATCCATCATTTCATATAAACACACAATTTTTTTTTCCATGTGATGAGAAATTTTAGGATTTACTCTCTGCTTTCTCAGTAGATTAACAATACTATTATATTGAACTTGCCTTGTAGGGTCATTATAGATGGGGGTTACTGTCATCTGGGAAGAAAGTAGAAATTAATAAGGCTACTATGGGCTAACTAAAGGAAAAAGCCATCTCATTGCCAGGGACACACACTATATTCTTACACAGTGTTCCTTAAGAATACTTCTTGTCAGTCATTTATATATGTCTTCTTTAAGCCAGTATAAGGAAAAAGACTGTCTCACTATGAGATGAAAGTTTGTTCTTGAATTAAAGAAGGGCAGTGTGTCAGCACCTTATCAGTTTTCTATTTAAGTTTGATTTCAAGTCCAAAAGGATATGGTCTCTCTGGATCTAAACTCCTGCTCCTTAAATGAGGTGTTAATTTTGATTGAAAAATCATTTTTTGGCCATTGAATAAAAGCCTGTGAAGAATTGCCCTCTTTTAGTATTTAGTATTATGTGTTTTCTTCCTAAGTTTGCTTTAGTGTTTTTTGTTTTAATTTTTTTTTTTTTTTTTGGTTTAGCAGTTTCTCATTACAGATTAACGATAAAAGAGATGGAGACCGAGAAAGAGAGAGAGAGAGAGAGAGAGAGAGAGAGAGAGAGAGAGAGAGAGAGAGAGAGAGAGAGAAAGAGAGAGAGAGAGAGAGAGACCGAGAGACCGAGACCATAGGTTTTTCTTCCTTAAACTATTTGTGCTTTCATAGTTTCTTTAACCATCAGGTCCTTATAATACTTTAGATGGGACCAAGCTTTCCATTCAGAGAAGTCACATCTTTGATATCACAGCAATAATTCTTACTAGAAGCACAAAAGTACTAGTCATCCAAATGGAATGAAACAGAATCTGAGTTATAAGAGGCTAGTTGAAGTTCAAGCCACATAAGTAAAGAACTTTGTTTCTTCTCCTTCAATTAGGCACATCTGATTTCCTTTCTGGTCATGACTGCTATACATATACTTGATACAATATTTCTTTGCACTAAATTACCATAGATTATAATACATATTGAATATGAAATAAAAAACATAAATGAGGCATCTAGAACTAAAAATCTCACTTATGAAAAAAAAGAGAAAGAGAAAGAGAGCTAGGTTAACATGCACATCAATATACTTGAACTTCACTTTTTGTTTTGGTTTCTAACTCTGAGGTCTTAGGGCATACATATCCACAAAGGAAACCTACATGAGGAAACAGACTGAAATGTAAGCAATTTGCATACAGAAAATCATCTGAATCATCAGAGTGAAAGTCTGGAATGAGTAACTTACATTGCAGCACTTCTGTCCTTGAAGATACTTAAGGAGTAAGAATTTACTAAGTCTACTGTAGATGGCTCAACCATTGACATGACATGAATAGGACTCTGGAAGGATTTCACAAATATCGTGATTCTATAATCTTTCTACACATTATGTTTTGAAATTCTAGCACTTTAAAGTATTCAAAAGGCACTAAATAAATTATCTGTGGACTAATTTCAATTTCTAGTGATGAAGAAAGGTAAAGACAGGCCAGAGAAGAGATATTCACACATAGGAAAGGAAAGGATCATTCCCTGAATAATCAGTTGAAAAGATAATTTGTCTCAAGTTGATTAAGCTTAATTCTAGCCATGTATAATGCATTTTTGCTCTATTATTTCTATGATACATGAGCACCTCAATTAGCCTAAACAATGAATGGCCATGTCTGTAGTTACTTAGAGACAGGCAAATGACAGGTACTATTATCACTGTCAGACTTGTGGGCACTCATCATACGATTTTTATCTTTGTTATGTTATAATATTAAGTTTGGGAGGTTTTTTTAAAATGAATTCATTCATTCATTCATTCATTTACTTATGGCTGTGTTGGGTCTTCATTGCTGCTTGCGGGATTTCTCTAGTTGCGGCGAGTGGGGGCTACTCTTCGTTGTGGTGCACGGGCTTCTCATTGCGGTGGCTTCTCTTGTTGCAGAGCATGGGCTCTAGGTGCGCGGGCTTCAGTAGTTGTGGCATCTGGGCTCAGTAGTTGTGGCTCATGGGCTCTAGAGCACAGGCTCAGTAGTTGTGGCACACAGACTTCGCTGTTCTGCGGCATGTGGGATCTTCCTGGACCAGGGCTCGAACCTGTGTCCCTGCATTGGCAGGCGGATTCTTAACCACTGCGCCACCAGGGAAGTCCCTTGGGAGAGTTTTTGATATAACACAATGGTTCTCAACTGGGGGCAGTTTTAATTCCAGAGGATATTTGGCAATGTCTGGAGACATTTTTGGTTCTAGGGAGGTTTTGAAACTAGGGAGGTTCTGCTGGCATCTAGAGGGTAGAGGAACACTGCTAAACATCCTACAATGCACAAGGCGGCCCACACAACCAAGCATTATTCAGCTCAAAATGTAAGTAGTGCCAAAGTTGGAAGCCCTGGAGTCAACTATGTCCATGTGTATACAAAACACTCTACATTTAAAGGGACAATTTTGACGTCCACTTTAAAAAAAATCTCTACTAGATGTAAATTGCAAGCTAAAAATAGGCTAATACTAGGTTGCAATATTTAAGTAATCCATGGTGCCACTAGATTAGGATAGAATTAGAATAAAGACACAAAGCTACTTTACTGAATAATTCTCCCCAGCAGGTGTCACCTGAAATAGAAGTGATTATGAAAAATGTTTGAAGCAAGACTTATAAGAATATCCTACTGATGTTAGAATGACAGCCTTTTTCCAGGCATACTTGAGAATATCAGGTCCTGGTTCTACCACTGATTGGATTGGAGATCTTGGATAAGTTATTTAACTCTCTATTTTTCCATTACCTCACTACAGATTTGGTATAATAATAACTTATTTAATAGGTTTTGATAATTAGGTAATGCATGTGGCCAGACAAAAAATATATAGGTTAAAAATAGTTCTTGAGGAAATTCTCCTTTTTCTTTTTAAAAGAAAAAATACTTTGATAGGCAGTTTTAAGGAGGGAGAGGCAGTGTCCAAAGTCTTGGTTCATAAAATTTAGGAGTGGGAAGGAGGAGAGTGATAAATGAGCAGGGGCAAGGAAAAGAAAATGAAGAGCAACAAGCTGGAGATTTCAGTGAAATGGGCCTGCAGGAAAGCCTCATGTTGAGGAGGCTAGAAGACTTTTAGTAGGAGGGATCTCTAATGTACAATATTCAGTTAGTTGTTGCCAGAATTAATGACCTACATTTCTCTCCAAATTAATCTGCTTCACAGGAATTTCCTGTGTGACCGGCTTGTATGAAGATAAGAGCTTGAGGAAAGATCCATTGCTTGGATACATCAATAAACAGAGAGGCAAGGAAATGAAGAATGAGTGATAATGCGAAGTTGGAAAGCAGGAAATCTTGGAGTAACTATGTAAATTACGTAATTATAAAAAACTAAGGACTCAGGAATTTGCAGATATTTTAGGGGAGGAAACCAGTCTTTTCACAGGATGTCAAATGGGTGCTTAATCCAATTTCACCTAAGACTAGAAAGGTTAGAAAAGAATCCACTGTGAACAAGATGATGTTGCTTCAATCAGAGATTACGTCTCCTTTATCCAAGTTCGCTTAACACCTTTGTAATGGCTCTTATGAGGCAGAAGAAGGAAGAGTTTTGAAACCAGAAGTTCTAAGCTAATATTCTGGTTTTCACTGCTCTTGAAATATCAGACATTCAGGCACTCAGTTTCTCCATCAGTGCGATGGGAATAATACCTACCTGCTTCACAGGATTAGTAAGTGAAACTTATGTGAAAGAGTTTGGTGTGTGATGAAGCTTTCTACACAAGTTAGTATACACTAAACTAACTGAAGGGCCAATCATGTAATCCTGCAGTGTCTGACTGTAAATAGGAGGAGATTAGTAAATTCTCATGAGTGAATACATGGGAATATTAGTGAAAATGACCCACTGCTGTGATCACACTTGTGGGAAAGCTTGAAGATTTCATTTAAATTATATTGCCTATGTAGTCCAGAAGGAGAAAAAACAGTACAGTTGACCCTTGAGCAACTCGGGTTTGAAATGCAGGGGTCCACTTAGATGCCAATATTTTTTAATAGTAAATTCTACAGTACTATTGAAACTGAGCAGGACCCTGTGGGGCTCCTGGACATGGAAGCCTTTCCATGTCCCCCATTTCTTGTTTGTAGGGAACAGACTCCAGCCTCCATAACCTTCCCTGAGTCCAAAAGGGAAATTCAAACAGTTGCTAATAAGGGAAAGCAGTGGATGCAGAGACAAGGGAAGAGTAGCCAAGAAACAATAGTGCAGCCTTAGGGCAGGGTCCTGATTCCACCTCAAGGGATACGCATAACAATATCTTTGAGCTCTTTACAGAACTAAACCTCCCAACAAATGCAGTTACATTCTTCATTCCAGAGGAGACCACCTGAGGCCAGATTAAAGGAACCAGAGAAGCTCATCTAGAGATTACCTGAGACCAGATTAAAGGAGTGCAGGCTCTGCACACACCCTAATCTGATCAGCAACCCTGTCCTTGAACCATTGCTATAAAACTCCTTAGGAAATCCTCCCGGGTTGGGACACACAGTTTTCAAGGGTGGGAGACCACTGTGTCCCCCTTTGCCTGGCAAAGCAATAAAGCTATTCTTTTCTACTTCACCCAAAGCTCCGTCTCTGAGATTTGACTGGCACTGGCACACAGAGGCCAAGTTTTCAGTATCACTATATGGTCTGTTGTTGGTTGAATCCACAAATATGGGAGGGACAACTATAAATTTTACTCCGATTAACTTGTGCTTGTTCAAGGGCCAACTGTAATTAAAAATGTCAACCTCCCACTCTACTTAGTACAAGCGTTTCTGCACTGTAACTTATTTTACCCAGCAGTACATTTCTCACAATGTGAATTTTTATTTCATAGCTTAGATTATACTTGATGTGACATTTGTATTTCTTTCCCCTTTAAAGTAGTTAGGATTCTCCAGAGCATAGAGCAAGCACTTATCTACCTTCACATTTTTAAAAACCAGACAGAAAACAAAACAGAAGCAAAAACAAAGAATAACCACACATCCTGCAAAATACTCTGAAGAACTATAAAAAGATTAAAAAGAATGCTTTCGAACTTACTCTCAAAAGCAGTTGTTCAAATGTCCTGGAACAGGGTGGGAATGAGAAGAGTTGGTTTGAAAGTTATTCCCCACACAAAGAAGATGAACTTTGTCCTCATGTACCACTGAGAACAAAACAAGGTGGATCCAATATAATATTTTAACAAGTTAAACTGAGGGTGGAAGAAAACTACCAAACACCCCTCTACCTGGCAGTCAGGGGAAATAGCAGATTAAAGTTATGTAGAAAGAGAGCTTCATCAGTTGATAAATGGATAAACAAAATGTGGAATTCTGTTGAGCCATAATAAGGAATGAAGTATTGATTCAGGCTAAAATATGAATCACCGTTGAAAACATGCTAAGTGAAAGAAACAAGTCACAAGGACCACACATTATTGAAGCCAAGCAGGACCCTGTGGGGTCCTCCTAGGTACAAAAGCCCCTCCATGTTCCCCACTTCTTGTCTGTAGAAAAAGGCTTTAGTCTCCTAGACCTTCCCTTAGTTCCAAAGATCAAACTGAAGCAGTTAATAATTAGGAAAGTGAGGGTATACAGAAACAAAGGAAAAGCAGTCAAACAAGAAAAGTAATGATAGCTTAAATGACAGTTCAGCAACTAAACAGAGTTGTAGTTCCTCCTCAAGGGATATACATAACAATCTGATATATAACTTTGAGTTGTCCTGAAGAAACTAAGACATCCACCCACGCAGAGGATGCTAACCATGAGCACATAGACCCCAGCTAGTTGGAACCAAAAGGTTGATGATTAAGATTCCCAAAACATCACCCTGTTACCTCACCATCAACCAATCAGAAGAAAGCCATGCACCCTGCAGCCCTCACCGCAAATGTTGCTATCAGGGAGCTTGGGTCTTTTGAGCATCAGCTTCCCATTCTCCTTGCTTTGTGTCCTGCAACAAATGCTGTACTTTCGTTCACCACAACCTGGTGTCTATAGATCAGCTTTGTTGTGCAGTAGGCAAGTAGACCCAAGTCTGGTTCCATTTATATGCAATATCCAGAATAGGTAAATTTATGGGAACAGAAAGTAGATGACTAGTTGCCTAGGGCTGGGAGAGATATAGGATTGGAGTATGATGGCATAGGGGTACAGGGTTTCTTTTACAATAATGAAAATGTTCTAAATTTGACTGTGGTGGTGGATGTACACATTCTGAATATACTAAAAGTCACTGAATTATATCTTAAATTAGTAAATTGTATGGAATGTAAATTATAAAAGAACAAGGACTTAGCACAGGCACATAATAATTGCTCAATTATAAGACTGGCCATTAATGCCATTCATAGTATCATATTATCCTTTAGAATGTTTAAGAATGAGATGATTTGGCCTCTCAAACTTTTTCAAATAACCTTTCTCTTACTCTCTTTAGGACACTCACACCAACATTTCTCATCATGCGTGACCTCATTTTCCTTCCCAAATTACCATCAATCCCTTCCCAACTTCACTGTATGACTAAGGACACCAAAATCATCATTCAGTCATGTGACCAATGACTACAAATACTTCTTACTGTAAGCACACTTAATCCACTCAATTATATTTGTTTCTTAACAAAAAGTCTTTCCTAAGCTTTTGTTCACAAGTGACATATAGCTCCTCTTCTGGATTCTCTGTCACCAAACTAAACAGCAAAGATTTTAGAATCATTTTCCTTGATTACTGTTCTGATAAAATATCGCTCTGCTCAGAAATTCACAGTAGTTTTTGTGGAGTTAAAAATCAAATTCCTAGCGCTGTATATCCAGTCTTCCCACAAACTGGGATCTTTCTTAAATAAACCTGACACTGAATCTTCATCTCTGTCAATCTCTTATTCAAACTTCATGGTCTAGCTCAAAGGTTCTTAACCTAATAGAATTCAGAATGGGCAGGGGGATGTCTGTGAATATGGAGATTTTATATATATATATATATATATATATATATATATATATATATATATATTCTTTATTTTTACTAACCTCTGATTAAAATGTAGCATTTCCATAGTAACAAACCATATTAGCTTAACAGTACTCGTGACAGCATCATCAATAAAAATTACATTTTATTATGAGTTATTGCAGAAATCTTAAAAATTGTTTTTGCTTTTCCCTTTCAAACACATGGCAGTTAATAGATACATTGTTAGATATTATTTAATGTGTTAAAAATACTCATGTATTAATGAATCACAAAAGTTTTATTATTTATGGTTTTTTTTTTTTTTTTTTTTTTTTTGTGTGTGTGTGTGTGTGTGTGTGTGTGTGTGTGTGGTACGCGGGCCTCTCACTGTTGTGGCCTCTCCCATTGCGGAGCACAGGCTCTGGACGCGCAGGCTAAGGGCCCATGGCTCACGGGCCCAGCCGCTCCGCGGCATGTGGGATCTTCCCGGACCGGGGCACGAACCATATCCCCTGCATCGGCAGGCAGACTCTCAACCACTGCGCCACCAGGGAAGCCCCTATTTATGTTATTTTTTTATATACTTTGTTTCCTTGGTAATCTAGAGTAGCCAATTATATGCACTTTAGAATATTTTGAAATGAGGTCCCTAGGTATCAGAATTCTGCAGAGGTACATAGTATAGAAAAAGATTATTCAATTAACCAAAGGTTCTTAATCTTCTAGATTCCTCATAGAATCTTACTATGGTATTAATAACTATCACTGATGACCCAGAATTTGCATGAGAAAGAAAAGACAAAGTAGATTAAAAGACAAAACAAAACAAACAAACACTATCCTTGCTGGCTGGAGTACTTATTAAAGTCTAACATTAGGGATTCCATCTCAGTGTTTGTCAACTAAAGTCAACTGACCCCCTGGACATCAGATGTACCTCTCACCTTAGAGAGTTATTTTATTAATATATCCTTGGACATAGTTAGGAAAGGGGGAGTATTGGCTCTACCAGCACAAATCCAGGAAGATAAAGGAAAACATACTAGACATACTGCTTAAATGGAAACCATAGAAATAGAAGCTTTATCTTGGGTATTAGAAAAACACTTTTGTCTCAACACATTTTTGTTAATCACCCTTCTATTCTATTACTGAGGAATTTTATAAAGAAACCCAAAAGGTTTAAAATATTTAAAAGGATGTGAAGTTCTACCTAATCTTGAGCAGCAATGAAAGAAACTAATTCACATAAAAAATATTATTCCTAATGACTTAGTACTGTCCATGAATAATTTGTCCCTATCTACAAATGTCCTAAATAATTTATGTTCTGAATTCAAGTACCTCTAAATGATATTAGTGTCCATATTTCAGTTTTCCTAGATTTTAGTTCATCCATTGACTCACATGAAGAATAGACAAGGAGTTTTCATTTGAGCAACTAGTTCCCTTTCCTTTTATAAACTCTCTCCCACACACCCACACCCCAGAGAAGTAAATAAAAGGAATTGCACTCTGCCTCAAGACAGGGTAATGATTACCAACAGATACAAAGGAAAAGTTGTTGTGTTTTATGTGGTGAACATTCTGAAACAGATGTTTAACTGATGCTCTACTACTGGCCAAAAGACAGTTTTTACATAAAAATTGGGATATAAGAATATACCCAAATAATATTATAAGAAAACTCTGATATCTAACCTATTAGGACTCAGAATACAAATATAATATAGAAGACTTTTGGCACAGTATGATTTTAAATTATGCTTGAACACTAAGAAAACACTCTGCCTAGTATATCACTGCAGCTTCACAGGGAAAAATCATGTTAAAGTTCACTAGCCCTGGGCCTTTATTTTTAATGCTCGCCTAACAAGCTTTGAAGTCCATGGTCTCTATTGGGAAAGTTAAAGTCATGAAAGATGGCATGGGGCCGGTTGACATCTCCAAGATTATAAAGTAAGAATAAAATTAAAGCTTTTAGTGAGACCAAGACAAAGAGCTTACATAAGTTCTTCACATTTCCCACATATTTTATTCATTACAAAGCACAGCAAAAAACAGAAGACTTTTCCTGTGCTAATACCACCCTGTAGAAATGAGAAAACACTAAAGGCATAGGGCTACTTAACCCCTTCTTGGGCAGTATGCAAGTTTGACCAGAACTGAAATTTAGTTGCTACAACAAGCAGGCTTTTGATGATTGGAAAGCTTAAACAAGTCTTGGGAAATATTTTCCCAAATAAAAAGCAATGTATTATTGCTATTTACATTAGAGAAGGTAGTTTAAAATCCACTAATAAGGATTTCTATTTTCCAAAATAAAGTCTTTGGTATATATCAGCCAGAGATATATGCTTTTAATACACGAAGAAGATAATGGCATAGAGACAGATCTGAGTTGTTTTTGTTGTTGTTCACTTGCTGTGAAAAAGTATTACAAGCTGGCACTCAATAAATCTATCTGATAAATGAATAAGGATCAGCTTTTCCAGCTGTATAGGTAGAAAATGCAGTCAACAGTCCTAAGAATGAACTTGGTTGAATTTTGGAAGAAAGTAATACTCTCTCCTTTATGTGGGTTACCATAACAGTATCAAAACGAATTAAAAGCAGGGACAGACGAAAAGCCCCCAGAGATAATCCATACTTGTAGTGAGATACATTTAGAGGCACAGACCACAGAACAAACAAAAATCTCTACTGGAAGGGAAAACGTAAATGTCAACTTGTTGAAAGATTCCATGCTTTCCATAGGCAAGAAACATTTTCTAGTCCCTCTCTGTGCCCAGGATAAATATGTGATACCCTCAAAGGCATTAGATCCTGAGTTGAACAATGATTACCTATCCAAATTAACAAGGAGCCAGCTATAATCTTAAGTTTTGTGGTTATGTGCCAGAAGAGAAATGGAGCTATGGACTGAGTTATAACTTTGTTAGACAAAAATTCAAGCCTTATGTATTATATCTATTTATGAGGTGGACAGGACATGAATGTTTTATTAGAGAAGGTACAGGTAAAGAAAGAAAAAGTTGGAGAAAAGTTGCAGACAGAGAAAAATGGAAATGATGATGGATCAGTCAATTGTGAAATAAAAGGAGAGAGATAAGGTTAAGAAAATAGGATGCAGAATAGCAAAGAGTTAATGTATCAAAAATAACAGTTCAGTATTTGATTACCTGGAGTTTTGTGTTGGCCATCAGAACTCATTTTGTATATCTCCTGACAGCTGATCAGAACTGAACCTACAGGGATTCTAGGTCTTACTGATAGTTCTTCATGGAATTCCTTATGTGCAGATCCCAAACGTCTTAGTTCTATTGGTCAAATGAATATTCATAGTCATTGAGAGAGTGACAGGAGTGGGGTGGGAGTGATAGTTACTATCAGGTGCCCAGTTCCTTATCTGCTCTCTAAATCCTAAAGTTGTATTCTCATTTGGCTTCAAAACCTTACCTGAACTAATGTGAGGCTATTTATAGTCTGTATTTGACCTAAATGTACACTTATACATTTTGCTGCAGAAATGTGAATGTGTCTGATTATAGGTGCTGCCCCCTCCCCAATTAGGGGTACTATATAATATATACTACATGTACAATATTAATTTTCTAAAGTATGAAAAATTATGAATTCTGAAACATCTGGCCCTAAGGACTCTGAAAAAGGGCTTGCAGACAGGTAGTACTTTACTCTGGACAAAGCTTCTCCCTTTATTGTGAGTGGGTCCTTGTGTAACAGTCATATAGGGAAAAAGTTTGCATTTCAAATGAAAAACTACTGCTGACAGCAGGTATGTTAGGAATGCACATACATAGAAATGTATTTCTTATTCTCTTTGATTTTACGATAAGACTGTCAAGATGGACCTAAGAAAAATGCCTATGGTGAAGGGGCCGTCCTTTCCAAAGTGTAAGGCCCAAATGGAGAAAATATGTCAAGCCAAAACTAAATAAAAGAGCAAACCCTGGAATGAAGACCAAATCTAATGGAGGAGGACAGTTGTTTTCTTTTAAAATTCAAGGAGGACAGTTGTTTTCTTTAAAAATTCAAGGTGGCAAATTTCCTTTACATAATTTGATTCATGGGAAAGATGTAAACTCACATTCTTAAACCTTATGACAGTTTGTAGAAACCTTAAAGTGTTTTGTGGAAACTAATGCATTTTAGAAGTTGGAAAAAAAAAGTTATGAAATTATTCTAAAAATATTTGGAACAGAATATAATAAAAGTCCATGTAGAGGGAGATAGCCAAGACCTAAGTAGTAAAGGAAGAGACCAAGAATTCCTAGGTGAGGAAAGCCAGAGTAATGGAGAAGCAACTTTATTCCAGGCTTCCTAAGTATGAGGGAAATTAAACAAATGTTACTCCTCTCTCATTTTTTGTATGTAGGAGTAGGAGGAACACTTCTGGGAAAAAAAAAAAATATTGGCTTTGGGTGGTAAGAAAAGAAAAACAAAATCAGTATGAGTATCATTGCACAGCAAACTGGCACCTTTTGTAGCAGATTTACCAGACAGAACTATTAAACCTATGAATATTCTGTTATGAATTACTAAATATTCACTTTTATTGAACTACTTAAATGAGAAAAAATTGCAGACTGCTACTCAGTTGTAAGAAAACCCAGGACACAAATCAATGAACATTTACCATTGGACTCTACTTCTTAAGGGCAGGGGCAATCTTTTCAAATGTATATCCAAATTTCAAGTGTCCAGCACAAAAATGACAGATAAGCATTTGCTGAATGAATGTTTGGGCAGGGTTTCAGGGTTAAAGTGAAGATTTTTTCTTTAGAGAGATGAGCAATTTTTTTTCAAGTGAGTGTTTTAGTGTTGAAGAAGAGCTACGATTCTATTTTTAACTGTCTTATTCAGTTAGCATGGCAGACACTTGTAGACAGTGGAGAATTATGTGTCCAGCCACACAAAGCATTTGAAGACCTATGAGTCTTCCCTTAACATAATGCTATCAAATGTCCTTTTGCTAAAAATACTGGAATCAAGTAATTATCTACTTTTGAATTGTAATGAATAGGCCATCTGTTCATTCAAATTGAAAAAATGAAATTTCTCTACAAATTAACTACTTGATGAGATGTCTCCTGTGACTAAATCTGCTGCACTGTTTTTTGTTAGGTTTAACCTAAAGGTGACACATAACATAGTATACCAAGTTTTATAAACCAGAGTATGTAAAAAACAAGTTTCTTCTGATCATATAATCATCAGTTACTTGCTCCTTTGACAGGCTGTATTTATAACTATCAAAGTCTAATTTTTATAACCATAATTTCCACAAACACACTATTAAAATGAATCACTAGGAAGAAAAATATGTCCATTTTCATCTGTGATGATTATGACAAAGTTTGAATTGTAAACATTCTGATTTATGGATTATCCCTATAATGATGAACAAAAATTGTTTTCAATCTCCTTTTTCTCTTTTCCAAGAACATTGTGTTTTCTTTGTGCTGTGCTCTCCAATATGGTAGCCATTTGCCACCTGGGCAATTTAAATATAAGTAAAAATAAATAAAATTGAAATGTTATTTCCTCAGTTGCACTAGCCACATATCAAATGCTACATGTTGTGATCACATTGAACAGTGCAGAATATTTCTGTCCTTTCAGAAGGTTCTAGTGGACATCACTGCAACATCCTCCTTGCTCTGTTAAAAACAATACAACAGGTCCAAAATGGAGTTGCTTATGCTAAGCCTTGTGTCACCAAACTGAGGCTTAACTTACAGTTTCAGCTCTCACCGACATGGAATCTTAACCAGCCAGTCAAGAATCACCTGATCAGCTCGAGTTAGGTGATCTGCCTGATAGACCCCTGCTATTCCCTAATGAAAAGTAACCCTGCAATAACCAACCTGCTTTTTTGCCTTGTGTAACTTCTTTGCTCCAGCTTCTGTCTGGCTATAAAAGTCTTTCATTTTGTACAGCTCCTCGGAGCTCCTTTCTATCTGCTAGATGGGACGCTGCCCAATACAAATCAATTTTTGCTCAAGTAAACTCTTAAAATTTTTAATATGCCTCAGTTTATCTTTGAGGATCTCTTACCATCATCCCTCTAAAGAATCATTCTTTCTTTCAGGAGTGAAGACCAACTTTTCACTTAAACTCTCAGCCAGGTCCATTTCTTTTTTAAATCATTCCCAAGACACGCTGCCCCCATCCCCCATCTTAGTTCCTCAAAATATGGCACCATTCTACAACTAGCAGATTTATCTAATATCTCTTTTAGTTTTTTAAGTCTTTAGGAAGAAAAAAGACAAGTTGCGTATAGTTGTGTGAAACGAAAACGAAATTGGTGGCACTTAATAAATAATGCATAACAGCACCATGGCGCTGGCAGAAAATATATTTCAATCATAGCAGCTAAAGCTTTTAGTCTTATTAAAATTGAAAATAATATTACAATCCGAAATTACATCTAAGTTATTGAATTAGTATGCCTGATATTACGGTTACAGAAAATATTCAAGATGCTGCCTTTTAGAAATGAGCTTCCTTTGCCTAATTATCCACAGATAAAGATGGTTTCCTTATATACTATGACTGAATTGAACCAGGATTGAACAATCTCATTTGAACTTACTTAGTAGCAGTTTGAAATGTGTATACCCCTAGCCATGTGGGAATTCACCTACAAGGTGGAACTGGTTACTTAACACATAACTCAGTTATTTTCTCCACGTCTGATCTTTGCCTTTGGTTGTGCCTCCCATTTCACTCTATTCCCCCTGCTTCCAACACACATAAACACCCAAGTCTGCCTAAGTCAAGATGATAAGGTGTAATTTTTTGCCCTTGGCTTTTCTTTCCAGA
This sequence comes from Kogia breviceps, assembly GCF_026419965.1. Taxonomy (NCBI): domain Eukaryota; kingdom Metazoa; phylum Chordata; class Mammalia; order Artiodactyla; family Physeteridae; genus Kogia; species Kogia breviceps. The sequence goes on along the minus strand of NC_081311.1, from coordinate 40,196,931 downwards.
GCACTCCATGCTAAGTCCCTCACTATTTCCCACACCTCACTCATTTCAAGGAAATTTCTCATATTAGGTATTTCTAGTTGACACAATAAGCAACTGGTATAATTATTAAAATCCCCCCCCAATTTCCATCATCATGTATTTCTTCCTGAACTCCTTTTCTCCTCCTCTTGTCATGATTCTTTATATACGAAAGTATCCATTCCACCCCACCACCAAGGAAACTGTCTTTTCTTAAGAATAGTATTTTTCTAGCAGTTCAGGAGCACACGAAGTCTGTTTTCAGATCAAGTTGGAGTCACTTCTTTGCAAGAGGTGGATATAGTTTTGTTAATTTATAAAAGATGGATTGCTTTATTGTTGCTTTAACTAGACTTTGAAATATATAATAGTCGCTAAGTGTTCTTCTGTAGGTACACTACATATAAATGTTTAAGTACTGAAGCCTATTTCCCAATTTGATCCAGGTCAGGATCTCTAGAGGATGGGGTACTGACTTCTGCAGTGCTTAACACTCCCCAGATTACTGTCATGTGCTGACAGGCTTGGGCTTCAGGACTACTGCAATCCATACAACATGTGATAAAAGAAAGTAACACCATAAATGAGCCAACAAAGCCCACCTTTGGTGGGTGGGGGTGGAGACAGAAGGGAGGGCTTCTATTTTGAAGGAAAAAAACAAGTTAACATCGTGGAAACTATATGTATCAGAGGACCACGACAGAGTCGTGGGAGCTCTTAGAGGTGGTACGTTCTCCCTAGAGAAAAACGCAACAGGAAAAATTCAGAGACAATAAAAATTTAAATTTATGGAATTATTGGCAAATGTCTTCAGTGAATAATGTTCTTTTAAAAAATAAAGACATTAAGTCAGGGATTGGCAAACAATTTTTCTGTAAAGGACCAGACTGTAAATATTTTAGGCTTTGCAGGGCTTATGGTCCTGTTGCAGCTACTGAACGATGCCATTGTAGCATGAAAGCAGCCATAGATGGCACATAAATATATAAGCATGGCTCTGTTCAAATAAAACTTTATTTACAACAAAAGCCAGAGGGTTGGATTTGATCTTCTGACTGTCCTCTGCCAACTCCATCAGTAAAGGATGTGGTAGGACATTTCCTTAAAACTGTTATGATGGATTGTATTTTCCAAAGATCCCCTAACAATATCTCCCATCTCACAAGCTCTTCTAAAATGTGCCCTTGCCATTTCCCCTATCAAGAGGTGGTTTCTATTTTGCAACCTTTTAAAATCTGGTCAGGCCCTGTAACTGCTTTGGCCAATAGAATACGATGGAGATAATGCTGGTCTGGCACCTTCTGCCTCCCATCTCTTAGAATGCCACCCAGGCAGCCCAGCCACCATGCTGTGAGATACTCAAGCTGCACAGAGGGCCAAAGTGTAGGCACTTCATTTGAACTCCAGCCTATGGTCAGCACTGATTGCCAATCATATGATTGAATTATCTTAAATATTCAGCCTGGTCAAGTATCCAGAGAGCAGCTGGGGACAGAGGTATCTGACTACAATCACACAAGGGATTCCCCACAAGAAACACCTACTGAACCCAGGTCACCCACAGAACGACGAGAAATTGTTTTAAACCACTAAATGGTTTGGCATGCTACAATATAAGTAGAACAACTTTTCTGTCATTGTTCAGGGACTGACGCTTTTTCTGCTAATGTAAATGCTTTTAGTTGGATAGAAGTATATTAATACACAGACACTTTTTCATTCCGGCCAATGAAAGGAATGTATTTCTTCTAAAATTCATGGATAAGCCTCGCTTATTTTAAGCCACATGTCTAGGTCACCTATAAGTACAATGGCTATATTAAGTAAATCCATTTAAAAAGTATCCTAAGATTAAAAGTTCTTCTCGGGCTTCCCTGGTGGCACAGTGGTTGAGAGTCCGCCTGCCGATGCAGGGGACACAGGTTCGTGCCCTGGTCCGGGAAGATCCCACATGCCGCGGAGCGGCTGGGCCCATGAGCCATGGCTGCTGAGCCTGCGCGTCCGGAGCCTGTGCTCCGCAACGGGAGAGGCCACAGCAGTGAGAGGCCTGCGTACCGCAAAAAAAAAAAAAAAAAAAAAAAAAAAAAAGTTCTTCTCTACTCATGTTAATCATCACAGATAAATTTAGTCATGTGTATTGTGCGGGGAAAGAGATGTCCTGAAGAACTGTCTATGTTGTAGCCAGATCTTTAGCTGTTACAAACAAGGAAGAGGGGTGGGGTTGTGTCATTACATATTACTGTAGCACTGTGATTCTGAGAAAGAATTGCTATCAGAAATCGGCTATGTGATCAAATTTGGTTAATCATAACTCATTTTTCTTTAAAACCACCAGGGCCAATTCTTAAAAAAAAAAAAAAATTAACTTAGTACTAAAAATAGGCAGTGTTTCAGAATTGACACAGCACAATTTAAGGGTTGTTTCACAACCTGAAACTTCCAGCACAAGGCTTAGAGTGGATTCTCACATCTTGAATGATTGATTAGCTCACTGCCCATTCACACAATAATCATAATATTGAACAAGTAAATTTGAGTATATTAATATAAAACTTTGGGAAAAAATAATGAAAAGAGTACTTCAAGTTTTACTCAAGAATTCAAGTTGTATCTAAGAATAACTCTGGATAACTTCAACTGGGAAGATTATTAAAGTGAGAAAACTAAATTCTAATGTGCTTCTATGAATTCAGTCAAGAGGCAAATGCTGAAATCTGAAAGAAATAGCCTAGAAGCAAGAATCGGGATTCTGAATAATAAAGCTAAAGAGTAGAGAATACGGGACACAAAATTATAAACCTTGGATTAAAAGAGATGAGAATGGGGAGATAGGACTCAAGAGAGCAATTTCCTCAGAGGCATTAAATATTAGAGTTGAAATCTACATTCAAGGTCATAACGTCCAACCCTTTATTTTACAAATCAGAAAAACTAGGTCCTAGGAATCTCAACAATGTGGTAAAAGGAAAAGAAAACAAAATTTCTGCTACAGCAGAATCAGAACTAGAACTCAGTTCTCCTGTCTAGACTCCTTTTGGGGTTCCTGCCACTCCAGTGGTGCTGTTTTAAAAGGATGAGGCCCAATTCATGGAAGGGCAGAGCCATTCCTAGTCACCTCTCCATTGCAGAGTAAGCACATACCTTATCACTAGAGCAGCCAGTGCAGAATAAAACAAACACACTGGGCTTTATGCTAGGTAAATAATATCAACAGAATTTTGACACAACTATCATATAAAAAGTACAAGTAAAAATAAAGTTACACATTTTTGAAGAGAAAGGAAACTGACAAAAGTCTTAGATAAGCCAATTATGATATTCACTTATTTCATACTTTACTTTCTCATTCACAAATTCACAATACATCAGGGAGAGCAAGAGCTAAACTGACTAAATATAAAATTGCGATGGTCTAGATAGGAATAGAAGGTTAGCTCTTAGGGCTTCAGTGTTTAGTTGCTACTTTTTCTCAATAAACTGCCTGCTATAGTCACCAGCCACAGCAGTACAGAACACAAAAATGAGATAGCTCTTGCAGAGGCTGAGAGTTAGAAAGGATCCAGGGACTTAAGGAACTAGTTACCAAGAAGAATTTTCTCTGGGAACCAGTGTTGCTTTGCAGTGGTCCCACATTCCACTCTCTTAAACTCTAAATAATTTTAATATTTCAAGTCCACATTTATTATACCCATTCTTTTCCTAACTTTATAGGCTTTAATCATATCCTTTTTCCAGTTCCATTTACTTGAGATAGACCTAAGAAAATCATTTCCCTGCAATTTTCACCTTCTTGACTGTTTTCCTTGCCCTTTTGTAACTTCCTTAGGTGTTCTTTACCTTTCCCAGAAAAGTGTCTTTAGAAAGATGCTATAAGCAGAGAAATGCTATAGCATTTTACCAGAGTGGAAGCATTAGATCCACAAATACAATGATTTGACCTTTTGGCTTAGAGCAACACTTTAGGTCAATGTTATTATGACTTAATTTACAATGATCACAAACTCTAGCTCCAGTATTGAAATCAGCTGCTGTGTGTATATAATAATTGAGTGTGGATAAATCTTCCTTGAAATGCCTCGCTTTATGCATGCTAATATTGAAGCAGTTCGGACACAGTATCCTTTCATGCAGTTTCTTGAGATCACCCTTTATTTTCCCACTAACCTTAAATATTTCCCAAGACAGAAGAATTGTGATATTTGCTTTACATTCTGTCATCTGAAAAAAATACTCAAGTGTTTAAAAAAATCTTGAAGATATCATCACCTATATTTTACCCTGAGAAATACATATTTTGTACGGAATTTTACTTAAAAAAATCAAGCTATGCTAATATTATTTGGAGTAAGATGCAGCATGAAAGACTGAATGGAACATCATACTTGGTGTCAAAAGAACTTTTATTTTTTTCCTGGCTGAGTAAGCAAGAAGGTGACTGTACAAGTTCTCTTTCACTTTCCATGTCCTCAGCATTCATCTGCAAAGTGATCCTGGATAGTTTCAAGCTCAGTCCAGCTCTATGATTATATGATTTTTAAATGTTTACTTAAAGAGAAAACAAAATGGCTTATAGAAGTTAAAGGGACTTTTCAGCATTTTATTTTTAAAGATACAGACTTAAAGAATTCTCCAAAAGCCTTACTATAAACATTTGTGGGACCTAAGCTAGCATTTTTTTCATCTTAGAGACCTGCTTCCCACTATTCAACCTGAGTCTCTTTATGTGCCACTTGCAGATAAACACAAGTGTTTCTTAGAGCCCACTGGTCCAGAGTGGCTACTGGATTCTTCATATTACAGCTTGGAAATCTCAGAATGTCCTGCCCTTGACAGTCTCAAAGAAGCTGCTAGTGGATATTTATATCTGTATGGCTAAATTTTAGACTGTGCTTTGCTGTGAAAGATTTACATGTCTAGAATATTAATAAAGCTACTTCTATACTTCTTGACTGTATCTAGAGACAAAAGGTAAAAGCTTTACCTTTTAAGTAGAACACCAAGCTGAGGTCTGTAGGTGGGACAGAAGTTCTCCAGTTTGGAGTAAAGAACTGTGATGATAAAATGGCACTATCACCAAGGCAGAGGTGGAGATGCTACAGGTGGGAGAGGAACTAAGACTGGTGCTGTATTGGTCTAGAAGTGGTAAGAAGTAATGGTTGGAATTTAGAGAGGCAGATTTTAAGAGACAGAAGTACTTCTTAACATCTTTTTAATCTCATTCTCTCTGAATACAATTAAAGCACACAAATTAGGAATAATTACCCAAATCTGATGAAGAGATAGAGGCATAGTGTAGCCACAGCTATCACATGACTACATACTTATAGGCCATGGGTATCAGTACAAGAACCATTATCCTCATCTCCCAGCTCCTAGCATATGGCCCTACTACGCCAAGAGGTAAAAGAAGTAGTTTTGTGAGGGGAACAAAATCTTCTCTGAAATTACATATCTGACTACAAATGCTGATTTCTATATCTAATATGTTTCAGAATTCAGATCTGAAGCTGCCAATTTGAGTGGTTTCTCATTTTTGAGGAAAAAATCCCAATTAGTTGTTGGTTTCAGGTGGTTTTTAGCTTTTTTGATTAATCAGATTTCCCCTTTACTGAAATCTGTATATTTCCCTAGAGAAAAAAAAAAAATCAAGTCCCCTATTTAGTCTGTGAAACTGTTCATTTATAATTTACAATTTGAAGTTGCACATGTACAATAAATCTGGCAATTGTAACGATGTAAGCCTTCAGAATTCCAAATGCAAGGCAGATGCAAGGCAGCTATTGAAGGGCACAGCCTTCATTAGCTAAATTTGAATGAGATAAGGAATAAATATTAGCTATAAAGATAAATATTACCCCAACACAATCTCAGCCAGTTGATCAAGGTCAACATCATCAGTGGTGAGTCATGCTGACTTATATGAATCCTTGATATGATGAAAATGATACTTTATTTCTGTGGTCTTCCTTCAAAAAAGGTAACCCCAGTCTAAAAATGAGAAAAGCAGACACATACCAACTGAGGAACATTCAAGAAAATATCTGATCATTACTGTGAAACTCATTAAAAACAAAAAAAGCCTGAGAAACTGTCACAGCCAAGAGGAGCCTAAGGAGAGATGAGTACTAAATGTAAAGTGTTATCTTCAATGGGATCCTGAAACAGAAAAGGAACATGAGGTAAAAACTAACAAAATATGAATATAGAATGCTCTCTAGTTACTGAAAATGAATCAATATTGGTTTGTTCATTGTAGCAAATTACTGTATTAATGTGAGATATGTATAATGGGAAACTGGGTGAAGGGTACATGGGAACTCTCTGCGATCTTTAAAATTTTTTGTAAAGTGAAAACTCATCTTAAAGTTTATTTTAAAAAACAGTATGACTTGCAACCAGTGCTTTGCAAAGATTAATGGTCATACTAATCATCTGAGGATCTTGTTAAATGAAGACTCTGATTATGGTAGGTTTAGGGCAGAGCCCGGGAGCCTGTATTTCTAATAAGCCCCAGGTAAGGTCAATGTTTGTCCAAGCACCAATTTAAGTAGCAAGGTTCTTAATCTAGTGCAGGGCTTCCCAGTCTCTGTATGATTAACATTTTGGCTGGATAATTCTCTGTTGTGGGGACTATTCTCTACATCACAGACTATTTAGCAGCATCTGTGCTCTCTATCCACTAGATGACAATAGTCTCCCTTTCTCCCAGTTATAACAACCAAAAAATGTCACCAGGCACTGCTAAATGTTTCCTGTTGGGAAGGGAGTCACCTCTGTTTGGGAGCCACTAATTTAGAGCATTCATTAAAATGTGTGACTTTTAGGGGGCTACTTAGAGGGGAAAAAATCTTTATTTATAATAGTTGGATGCTTAGTATGTTCCAGGCTTCCAGAAAATATAACTACAATTATTTTATTAAGTTTAGTTGCTAGGAATCATCAACTCACTATCACTGTAAAACATGAGTTAAAAAAAAAAAGGTTCTGAAGAACCTAAGGGCAGGACAGGAATAAAGATGCAGACGTAGAGAATGGACTTGAGGTCACGGGGAGGGGGAAGGGTAAGCTGGGACGAAGTGAGAGAGTGGCATGGACATATATACACTACCAAATGTAAAATAGAAAGCTAGTGGGAAGCAGCCACATAGCACAGGGAGATCAGCTTGGTGCTTTGTGACCACCTAGAGGGGTGGGAGGGAGACGCAAGAGGGAGGAGATACGGTGATATATGTATATGTATAGCTGATTCACTTTGTTATAAAGCAGAAACTAACACACCATTGTAAAGCAATTATACTCCAATAAAGATGTTAAAAAATAAAAAAATAGAAAAATAAAATGTATGGTTTCTGTCTTCCAGGAATTTACCAGTAAGCAAAAGTTGTGTGATATAAGTCAACATAGGAAGATAGAGAGCTATAAAAATATCACCCACTGAAGTAAGCATTTATACTCAAAGGTGAATGTAAGATTGGATGCCACAAATATATTTGTATAGCACTGGACAATTTATAGAATGTCTGTACATCTGTCATTATCTCATTTGAGCCTGCTAAGTACCCTTGGGAAGATACATTAGCCTAGATCAGGAAACAAGCTCACAGCAGTTACTTGTTCAGTATCAACAGAAATTTAAAGTAGAACAAAGATCAGATCCACATATTCCAAATTCTAATCCTCCACAATACCATTAATGCATCTCATAGGAAAAATCCTCCTAGTTTGGCTTTGAGCAGAAAGCTAAGACTTTAACCAGAGAGTAGAAGGGACAGAATTCTGGCAGTCATCTTGGCTAACAAAGATACCAGAAGACAGAACATGAATAACACAGCAATTGAGCAATTGATAGGCAGAGAGAGAGAGATGAAAGACAGTTATGGTACAATGTCAAGAGCTCAGACCTGCATTAACAAGGCTTACCTTCTAATTCCATTTCTGGTAACTCTGATTCAGGCAACCTCTGGCAAATCAGTTCACTATTCTGAACACTACATTCTTTACTCTTGTAATGCGGATAAGAGAATTTAGCTTACAAGTCTCTAGTGACGATTGGATGGCTTATGCATAGGCAAGTTGCGTGTGCAGGTAAGAAAGTCTGCACATGTTACTTAATCCACCTAAGCAAGGTCTCAAGTTGAGACTCTACCAAGCCATACTAAACATGTCTGTTGGTTCTGAGGCTCACATCCAGAACGTGACAGTGGTATCAGATCTAGCTATGAAGACTGATTTGAGATTAACATGCCCTCAGTTCCCCTGTTCCTGTTAAGAATTCATTACAAGCCATTTTTTTCAGTGTGACCAGCAAAGTTAGTCAACTTGAAATGTCTTGCTTAAGATCAACGGATTCTAGTCACACCCTCTCCCAAGGCACCTCAGGAAGAAAAAGGGATCAATGAGCTGCAGTTAATTTTGTTCATCTAGCGCCTTTTGAAGCTTGCCGATTTGGCAAGGGACTGCAGCATTAGTAGGTAGAAAACAGAATACAAAAGTTCAAGTGGGGGAATTGTACAGGTGGTTCTTATATACTTTAAACACAGATGCACATGCAAACCCCAAACCCCAAATCCTTCCTTTTGCTCTTATGCTTGTCACTTCAAAGATCGGACATTGATCAACGGCAGTGGTAGCTGATAATTACTTTGCAGCTGCGCATATATCATGGACTGGGGTAGAAAACAACTTACAGACCCTCTCAATCTTCCAAACACCCTGCAAAGGAGTGAGTGTCTTTGTTTTACAGATGACCGACGACTAGAGAGGTAAAGGACTCGTTGGAAGTCACAGCAAGCAAACCGGTTTAAACCTTATGACATTTTAGCACCTCTTCAGTTTCCTCCAGGAGCCAGTCATCACATTTAAAGGTTCTCTCCGTACTATCAACAAGGATCCTAAGAAGAACAACTTTAGAAAGCAGCTTAGGAACATCAGTAGCATCTGCACAGCATACCTGGGACCAAGAAGAGAGACAGCAAACTCGGGCACCCAAATGAGACAGGAGAGACGCCTTTACAGTGCTCAACACTTAATCCACAAAGGCACAGATGACACAATAGTGAAATCACCTGTTGGCTTTTTGGGAATTCCCAGCATGCCTCACGCTCCTTGAGTTTAACCTGCTCATTACACCAACCCCACGCCCCCAGCACAGCTGCTGCTACCGTAAGTCATGGCAGACACATAAAGAACAGAGCAAGCATAAACACGATTTCCAGTGTACTCTGAACCAAGAAGCGGAGAAGGTCCAAACAAGAGAGACCAAGTATACTAAACAAAAAGAACAAAAATGCACATAACCTCAGTGGGATAAGACTGAGAAGAACACAAGCAAGAGCCAGGACAATATCATCCTCAGTGCTTTGCCTTCCTGTTACAGTCAGTGAAGCCCTGGAATGAACAGATGTTACTCATTCTACCCTTAGAGGCCAAGGGTCACCACCTGTACTCAGGCCCTCTGGAGGCTCAGGAAATACAAATGAGGGCCAATATTTTCCTTAAAGCCAGGAAACGCTACTAATAGAGATCTGTCAACTATAAAACACATACACACACATAATGCCATCACAAACCAAAAATGTTTACAGATTTCTCATGTCAAAGCGACCAACTAGTGTTCAATTAAATAGAAGTTGGGCTATACACAGTTCATTTCCTACCAAACTCCTCCACGGCCATTGCAATGAAAACACCTACAATTCCTGCCTTTTAAAAATACAGTGATAGGGCTTCCCTGGTGGCGCAGTGGTTGAGAGTCCTCCTGACGATGCAGGGGACACGTGTTCGTGCCCCGGTCCGGGAAGATCCCACGTGCCGCGGAGCGGCTGGGCCCGTGAGCCATGGCCGCTGAGCCTGCGCATCCAGAGCCTGTGCTCCGCAACGGGAGAGGCCACAGCAGTGAGAGGCCCGCATACCGCAAAAGAAAACAAAAAAAACCAATGATAGTCCAAATCATCCAGACACCTAACTGGGGAAAAAAGAGAAGGCATTTTTTAAAACAGTGATTAAAATGTTCTTCCCTACACACAAATTAAAAGTGATAATATTTCATGCTGAAACATCTTGCAACTGACTGCTTGCTTTGTTATGCATAACGTCAGGTTTATTACCTGTAAGGCAGTAAGAGATTAAGATACAAATAGTTCAGCAACCTTCCAGTCAGCAGATCCTTCTTAGACTACTCACACAGGTAAGTGGCATTTCCCCATCCGAAAGGAGTTTTTTCCTTTAAACAAACCTCAGAAAATTAGAATCTGCAAATGGTTTCCACTTCTACTTCACATACATGGATACGATATAACTGAACATCCCATAATTCCTAAAAATGAGACAAGAGGAATGAAAACACCATATGTGTTCATCTTAACGTTTAAACAGCTGATTGTCCTCCAGCCTGTTAAGCATTTTTCTCTATGGAGATATTTCCACCTAAGTGCTAAATTTCAGTCTCATAAAAGAAAACCTACAAGATAAAAATTGCCTTTCTGTCTCAGCAGGTGTTTCAATTGCTACTGAAATTTATAACTACTGTTATATTCATTTAAAATGCATGTTTTGGCCAAGTGATCCCTAACCTGGAACAATTTCCACTCTCTCCTGACTGGCAGCTGATACCTTCATCAATGCCAGAAAAATGCCATTTTCTTAAGAGGTGCAGTTTGCCACCTTTCAGTCACTACTTTGTCTTTTGACTTTGCTGTGACCATGATGAACTGGCAGATACAAAGACTGATAGCAGCAGCCTGGACTGGACAGCAGAGAGATTCAAAGGTTGCTTGTAGTCTGTGATATGAATTTGAAGGCACACTGCCCTGAGGTTAAGTCACCCAAAAACACACTCTGCCACGGCCATGCCTTTCAGCAGCCAGGCACCAGCTGCAAAACTTGCTGGCTTTGTTTAAAGAGGTATACCTGCTCTAAGAATGGTAGCTGTAATGCACTGGGGAAAACATTCTGGTCTTGGTGTCAGAAAACCTGGGTTTGAGTTACAATTTTGTTAGGGACTAGTTGTGGATCCTAGGAAAATCCTCCAAATTCCAATTCAGTTTACTTACTTATACAGTAACAGTTTTAATACCTGCCTCAAGTGTGTGATTATGCAGAGAAATGATGCATGAGGCTTCCAACTGGTAAAGCAATACACAGGACTAAATATCATTCATCCCATTAGGATATCTGAGAAGATGTCTGTGTTATCCTGCTAGGTATTGTGACTGAATATTCTATCTTGAAATATATAGTATTTAGATGTTATTATTATCTTTAAAAACTGTTTTATTCATGTACCCCACACAATTGTCACCAGGACAGAGGCCTCCTTCACATTGTCCTCAGGGAATAACACTATTCTTACCATCCATCCTCATGGTGGGACCTGTAGGTCACTAAAGGGTCCCCATTTCTTTTGGCTGGTATTTTACCATGAGAAAGTCAATCCTTCAGTTTGAAGCATTATTTAAAAGCCAAATCCCTGGCAGGGGAATGCTATGATTTTCATCATTCATCTTCCCTTACATGTGGTTTTATTTCTCAGATTCTCATATTGAATGCCAGCCATGTATTGGCCTTCCATATGCAATCTTTAATCATTACAACCAAATCCTTTTTTTTTTTTTTTTTTTTTTTTTTTTTTGTGGTATGCGGGCCTCTCACTGTTGTGGCCTCTCCCGTTGAGGAGCACAGGCTCCGGATGCACAGGCTCAGCAGCCATGGCTCACGGGCCCAGCCGCTCCGCGGCATATGGGATCTTCCCGGACCGGGGCACGAACCCGTGTCCCCTGCATTGGCAGGCGGATTCTCAACCACTGCGCCACCAGGGAAGCCCCCCAAATCCTTTTATAAAGCACAATCCTGAGGCTCCAAGAGGGTACTGAAAATGCTCAAGCTAGTAAATGGGGCTACCAGGATTCAAACCATCGTTCATCTGATTTCAAAGCTCACATTCTTTCCTTCTCTATAAAGGAGTCTCATTTCTTCACCTCCTTAATAAGTTTAACCAGGCTACTCAATTATAGCATCCATTCTCCTTTCTTTTACCCCTCCCTAATCACTTCAATCATTTCATTTTCTTTGTAGCTCCTTTTCAGAAAACATTCATCAAGACTCTACTATGTGCAAGGTTCTCTTATCTGATAATGTCCCGAGATCCACTTGGCCATTTTTACTTGTGGAGAATGTCCATACTATAAGGAAGATATACTTATCATTTTCATCACGCCTCAAAGTCTGTCCTAAGAAGCTATACATACTATTTTCTGAGGTGATGGTTATTCTATGTTTCCAGACCTAGAAGGAGTGGTGATGTTATCAGCCAGATATTTGTACATCTTTTGATAAGTATCATGAAAGAGACTTAGATAAATGACATAGTGGAGAGCAAAGGTGTTAGAAATAGGAGGGGTGGACCCAGCAGATGTGATGAAACAAGGCTAAGAAACAGAACCAACCTGTATGCTTGCTGGGTATGGCTCTCATCTTAAGTGACAGTTATTATCTTCAACTTAGAGTGTTAGAAATATACATACATGTAAAACTATAAGCAGACATCCTAAGGTAGTTGAGCCCTGTCTGCTATAGACTTTTTTTGGGAAACCATTTTCCAGTGGCTTGTACCACTTGGGTCCTCTGCTGCATTTCTCAGTATCAGAAAGTATTCTTTGCAATTCATTAGAAATTCACAAGGCACATTTTGTTCATCTGTTTAAACATCTGTTGGACAATGCTGCTCAACTTGATTTTTGTGTTTTAACTCCAGAAGCTTTCCTTTCTAAATCTCTGAAGTTGTGTTTTTTCATGTCTTAGTTTTACAAAACACGAAAAAGGATAATATGTATCCTTATCTGAAAATAAAGCATTAGAAACAATAACATCTGAAATCTTAAAATATTTATGGCCACTTAAATTAATTACTTTATTAAAATGAGTTGCATGTGTAAGGTGTACATAAGCAAATAAGAAGGAGATTAATACATTTCAGTATCACATTATTCTGGGCAATCAAAAATTACTTATCAGGGCCTCCCTGGTGGCGCAGTGGTTGAGAGTCCGCCTGCCAATGCAAGGGACACGGGTTTGTGCCCTGGTCTGGGAGGATCCCACATGCCACGGAGCGGCTGGGCCTGTGGGCCATGGCTGCTAAGCCTGCACGTCCGGAGCCTGTGCTCCGCAGCGGGAGAGGCCACAATGGTGAGAGGCCCGCAAACCGCAAAAAAAAAAAAAAAAATTACTTATCAGTTAAAAACACTTTTAGTAAGTATATAAAGGCTAATAATAAGGATCTGAATTCTTACCCTTGTAAAAATCAAACCTTGACTACAGCACATTCCATTACTGATTATACATTACATTATAATCAAGATGTCACCCTTCTTGGTACATGTATTCAAGCTCTAGTAAATCCACTATTGGCAAAAAGTGTTTTACCTAATTTTGCTGCCAAAGTACCAGTAATGCATGCTGTAAGTACGAGTAGTATATGCTGTAAGAGTGAAAAAGTACATGTTGTGTAAATGGCTATATTTTTCCATGTTTGTTTAAAAACATGTGGGCAGGCTTTTATTTTGTTTTGGTTCATTCTGAGAAAAGAGAACCAACTTTGAAAATTACTGTTTTTGAAAAAAAAAAAAAAATAGAAGAAAAAACAAAACAGAGTTTCTGCCTCAGAGCCACTTAAATTTTCCATTCAACCTGTTCTGTGTCTTCTCAAGTTCATATTTGTCTATTTAGCATCCATTCATCACAAGGCCGATTGGATTGCCTATATTTTCTATTTTCTATATTCTTTATACTCTGGCATTTGTGGTCTCACTGATGGAAGAGATGACCTTTCAGGAGTAGCCAGTTGTTAGAGATAGCAAAGGGCTAGGCTGGACACCTCCCTTTCCTATATAAACTAACCAATCATGAGCCCACACCCCCAATCAACTCCTTTATCAAACACTCACTCATACACCAAGCCAATATTCTCACTACCCTAAGTCAACACAGGATCAGGTACCAGACAATTGGGAACAGTTCCTTTGCCCCAAAGCCTACCAGAATTACTCAAACTAGCCAATCCCAAGCTGTTTACCATGTCCTGCCTTGTCTTCCACAAGGAAGCCTTAATAAAGGCCCTGGCCTGGGCTTTCTCTTGCTCTTTTCTGCCTCCTAACCAAACCTGATGCTTCCCCATTTGATCCTGCATGATTTGGCTGTGCCCGTCTCTTGGGAAATGTAAGTAAGAAAGTCTTCCTTCAATGGCATTGACTTCTCTGTTCCATCACTCAGTCACCTTCATAAAATAAAACCCTGAAGGTACAATCACTGATACACCTCTTCTCTTCTGTGAAGGTCATTGTCCATGTCATCTACATCTTACCGGGGCACCTCTCTCTCTCTCTCTGTCTCTCTCTCTCTCAACAGAGGATCCCTCATGCCTATTGCAGTTAATCCCTGCCCCCACCCCCAGCTCCAGATAACTACTGATCCACTTTTTTGTCTAGGTTTGTCTCTTCTGGATACTGAACAAAAATGGAATCATACAATATGTAGTCTTCACATCTGGCTTCTTTCTCAGAGCATAATATTTTGAGGTTCATTTATGTTGTTGTTCATTCCTTTTTTATTGTGAAATAGTGTTTCATTGTATGCTTCTAGCAGTTTTGCTTTTCCACTCATTATTTGATAGTTATTAGAATTGTTTCCAGTTTGTGGCTACTCTGAATAATGCTTCTAGGAACATTTGTGTACAACACTGTATATGGACATATGTTTTCTTTTTTTTTTTTGCGGTATGCGGGCCTCTCACTGTTGTGGCCTCTCCCGTTGCAGAGCACAGGCTCCGGACGTGCAGGCCTAGCGGCCATGGCTCACGGACTTAGTTGCTCCGTGGCATGTGGGATCTTCCCGGACCAGGGCACGAACCCGTGTCTCCTGCATCGGCAGGCGGATTCTCAACCACTGAGCCACCAGGGAAGCCCATGGACATATGTTTTCATTTCTCTTGGATAGATACTACTTTTGAGCAGATGTGCTGGGTTGTATGGTAAGTTTAACTTTTTAAGAAGCTGCCAAACTGTTTACCAAAGTGGCTGTATTGTTTTCACTCATGCTAGAAGTGTATAAAGGTTCTAGTTTCTCCTACTGTCCCCAACACTTGGTACTGTCTGTCTTTTTAATTGTAGCCATTCTAGTGGCATAAAGTGCCTTCTTATTATGGTTTAATTTGCATTTTCCTCTTTTATGTGCTTCTTCACCATTCCTACATGGCCATTTACATGTCTTCTTTGGTGAGATGTCTGTCTATTCAAGTCTCTTCTCCAGTTTTTAATTGGGATATTCACTTATTATTTTCTTTTCCCTCCAGTGGGAAAATTAGAATTCAGAGCTGCTACAATATACTACTTAAAGCATCTAGTTCTCTTAAAATAAAAATCATGATACATGTAATGAAACAGGAAAGTATGATCCATTCTCAGGAGGAAAAAAACAATATGAACTGTCTGTAAGGGCCCCCAATATTAAACTTGGCATACAAAAGCTTTAAATCAGCTATTTTGAATATGTTCAAAGAGCTAAAAGAAATCATGTTCAAAGAATTTAAGGATAACTTTGACAATAATGACTTATCAAATAGAGAGCATCAATAAAGGCATAGAAAATTCAAAAAGAACAAATAGAAATTCTGTATCTGAAAAGTATAATAACTGAAATGAAGAGTTCACTGGAGAAGCTCAACAGCAGATTCAAGATGGTAGAGGAAGAGTCAGTAAACTTGAAGACAGATCAATAAAAATTATCCATCCTGAAGAACAGAAAGAAAATTGAATATTAAAAAATGAACAGTCTCAAAGACCTTCCAACATACACATAATAGGAATCCCAGAAAGGAGCAAAAGAAAAGAGAGCAGAAAAAATATTTGAAGAACTAAATAAATTTAAAAACCAAATAAACAAACTTCATAAATTTGGTAAAAGAACTTTAATCTACAGATCCATAACTCTCATGAAACTCCAAGTAGAATAAACACAAAGACCTCTACACCTAGCCACACTGGAGTCAAACTTTTGAAAGATAAAGCGATAATTGAATGAATGCAGCAAGAGGAAAACAAGTCAGCATTACTGATGACCAAAAATATGATTAATAGCATACTTCTTTTCAGAAATAATGGAGGCTGGAAAGCATTGAGATGTAAAGAAAAGTGCTAAGAATAAACAAAAAAGAAAATACAAAACTATTAAATGAGAATTCTATTTTCAGCAAATAGTCCTCAAAAATATAGGTGAAATAAAGATATTCTCAGATTTAAAAAGGACAGAGAATTTGTTACTAGCAGACATGCCTTACAATAAGTACTAAAGGAAGTCCCTCACATTAAAGGATATGACAGCAGATGATGAGTAGAATGTACATGAGGAAATAAAGACATCAGAAAAGATAAACATGTAGGCAAATATAAAAAAAATGGTATATTACAGTTTTTCCTCTTTTACCTCCTGATTGTAGACATAAAGATGCATAAAATAATAATTATAAAATTATTATATATATAGATGTTTTATATATGATATCTTCATGTATATTTATACATAAAATATATAAGTACCTGGGAGTGACGAGAGCAACCCCAGGCAAAAATGCCATAGACTTCCACTGCCCTTACCCACGGTTCAGTAGTTTTCCATAATAAACAATTCTCAAATTATCATGTGCCTTGGACCAATTTCCAGACTCCAGAAATGGTTACTTTGTCAATTTGTGGGGGGGAGTTTTTTTCTTTTACTTTTAGGGAAAGGACTTGCCAGTCTCCTCACACCACCATTCTGGAAGCCCCTACACCTCTTTTTCATAGCTTCATCAGGAATGGGTTAAGCCAGAAGTAGTATTAAAGTTCAACTTTCCACGAAGCTAAATTTTCATAGAAAAACAAGAACCTTACCTTGTTCTTGTTATTATTCTTGTTCTTGTCTTATTCTTGGCAATAAAAGTTAAAGAACTAAAGTCCTTAGAATGATGTGCTTTTGAGACTCTATGAGATTCCCAAGGTCAAAGGTATTCCTAAGTTACCTCAGTTAATAAGAATTTGCTGCCAGTTTTCAGGAAAGTAAGAAACAAGGGCAATGCTTGAGCAGTTGCAAAATGAGGACTTCGGAGAACAGAATGCTATTCAGAATGCAATAGGAGTTCTAGCACTCAGAAAGCAGCTCTCTAACTCAGAATCAATTTTAAAAGTCATCCTCTCAAGCAAGTTGTTCACTGCCCTCTACTTCGGTATGTGTGCCCTTAGCTTTGTTCTGTCTGTGCTTTACTGTGGTCTATCCATCAGCTACTGGGACTTGATTCATATTTGTTCTACTCCATGGATTCCATTAACTCATGACTTTCACTGGATCATGGCCTCTTTACTATTTTCTTTTCTATGTCTCTCTCAATTCTTTCCCACCTGGCATTTGTGACATTGTTCAATGCTCCACAAAAAAGAGGATCTGATTGAGTTTTATAGTACAGTGTTCCTCAAAATCTAATGGGCATAATAATCAACTTAGAATCTTGGTAAAAATGAATATTTTTGATTTAGAAAGTCTGGGGTGGGGCTGAAGATTCTCCTAGGTGATACTGGTGCTTCTGGCACACGGACCACTCTTTCACTATCAAGACTATATTAGCACTTAGAACAGGATTCAGCTACTGGGTAGAGCTCTCGCAACAAACAGTGCCTTATAGGCCACAGGCTAGCTTTTAGCTGGTGGCTTCTGCATTACAGGTTAATCCCCCATCAATCAGTTGTGGGCTGGGCCACAGGATTAAGTGGTACAAAGCACGGTGCTCTATGTATTCAAAAACCCATGGCTCTAGAGGTGGCAGACATTCTGTAGCCTCTGTCCCGTACAAATAAACGCTGGTGTTTCGCTAAGCGGTTCCTTTTTTTTTTAACTTTGCTGATCAAGGCGAGTAACTCATCTTGGAACTTAATGAGTCTGCAGAGGACTATTGGCCAGGTGTCCATAATACCCACATTTCCCAAGGAAAGTGCAGTGTTAGCTTTTGCACAAATGGCACTATTTAGCCGTGGGTTTGCTTCTCTCTTTCTCAGTCTCTCTTCTCTCTCTCTTTCTCTCTCACTGTTTGTTTTCACTTTGGAGCTATATGTCTGATGAAAGCAATTATAGATCCTCTAATTTATTCTTGGAGATAGTAGCTGTGGGGAAATAAATGGACAACAGTATTCTGAAATCCATAGGATCTGACGATGCAGCAAACAGAAACATAGAAGCATATATTCTAAGTGGGATTTAAAAAACAATCACAAAACAAACAGACAGACAAACCTTAAGATGAAGAAAGGGAGAAATGAAAGGTAAGAATAGTAAAGGTAAGACAGATATGTTGAGAAGAGGACCACCTACTTGCCCTCTTTACTCCCCAGCCCATTTTCTGTAAGTCCATATATGGACAAATAACCTGTATTTTTATACCTGCACAGGATGAGAATATATGAAAACAAAACAACAGAAGATAATATGGATGATAAACATGCATATGAAAACTTTTTATATATTTTCTTTGTCTTTCAGAAATGGAAATGAATTCAGAGTAGTATTCCATACCTACTTTTTCCATTTAATTGGAGGCTAGGTCTCTACAATTTTAAGCAAATTATATAGAGTACCTTGTATACTATTCAGTACCTACTCACTATAAGGATAGCACTCTCTATCTCTGTCCATCGATTTATCTTTGTACCTATCACCATAGTTTATAATGCCCCTTCATCTTTTAATTAAGTTAATGAGGGACCATCAATGATGAGCCAAACATTGTACCACTGCAAACAGAAAGGACTCATTCATCTCTATGTCCCTGGTGCAGTGCTTGGCTACACACCGATCCCTAACCCAGTGTGGATCTGAGTCCTCAGAGCCATTTCTATAAAACAAGGAGCCTATACAAGACGTTCCCTAAGGTCCCTTCCTCATCACATTTAAAATGCAGATTTTGCCTGAAAGTTTAAAGAAAATTGAGAATGACCTATTTAATCGCCAAGAGGAAACACATGCAACTTAAGTGCTGTTCACATATGGCAGCAAGACAGAAACAGTGTTTGCACCAATGATAAGCATTTCCTCTGAAACCTGAAAGCCAGAAACATATATCCCATCTATGTCCCGTGATCAGCAGGCATAAGGCTGGCATGTTTTCCTTGGAATCTAGAAAGTATTTGGAGCCATGCTGGGCTTGGCAGAAGCTGAAGCTAGCCAAGGCCTGGTTCTGATCATTTACAGCTGCTTCCCAGTCTGCTGTCACCCAACCAGACTCTAATGAATCCTAAGCCAGGCCTGCCTGCTGTGGCTTCTGAAAGGGGCGGAGGCAGCAACGCCTCTATTAAACCAGCCTTCTAGTTAGTGAATGAGAATATTGTTGCTGGAGAGCTCTCGTCAACTAACACAACTAAAGAAAACCTCTCCCTCCATCTCCCCTGAATTAATTGTAAGACACCAGTAATCTCATTTGGACAAATGAAAAGATGTGAGATAACAGAGCTACATTTTTCAATGGATAATGGTGGTTACAATGGAAGAAACAACACTGATCACAGAAATGTGCATGAGTTTTCTTTACAACTGGAACAATTTAAATCAGCACAATCTGGGAAGGTAATGATTGAATACTTCTAATAGGGTGGATTTCAGAATATTCCTGAAGAGATTATGATAAAGATCAAGGTGAAATAATACACAGTCTTTCAGAATATGATCATGAATTTGATATACAGTTCTGAAAGTTAAAAATATAAGAAAATCATATATGTAATATAATCTTTCCTAAATCACAAGCTCCACAACATTCAACAAAAGGCCTAATGCATAAATGATGTCAGGACAAATGTTTGATGAATTATGGAAGGAAGGAAGAAAGGAAGGGGGGAGGGAGGGAGGGAGGGAAGAAAGGAGTGTATTCTGTTCAAAAATTTAAAAATATAACTAGAATAGTACAGAAGCAACCAGGAAAATCATCTTAAAAATTCCTATCCACATTCCTTACAGTAACCTTGGTTTGAACTGTCACAGAATAAAATAGCAGGGAAAAACCTCTCTGAGGTATTCGGAGAGGGAATTAATCCTTGACTTTGCTAGACACATCCATTTGCTACCAAAACTAGTCTAATGTATAAAAACAGAAAAGCAATATAGTGTCATTTTTAAAGCACCCTTGAAATCTGAACACATTAAAATAGTTGTATTTGGAGAAACATGTGAATCTTTCATCACTTATTAATGGCAATAGGATCATATTAGGGCCTGTTTAAATGTTCCACAGTTATTCTTATTTAAAGGCTTGTGAAAGATGACAAACAGTACCGTAGCAATATGTTATCAACATAACCTCATGGATCTAATGAATGACGCCCTCCTAAAAGTAACTGTCCTCCTTGATAGAGGACAGTTATTTTTAGGCATCAGCTAAAATCATTTTAATATAGGTACCCATTAAGATACTATACTTGCCTATACATTTTTTTTTTTTTTTTTTTTGCGGTACGCGGGCCTCTCACCGCTGTGGCCTCTCCCGTTGCGGAGCACAGGCTCCGGACGCGCAGGCCCAGTGGTCATGGCTCACGGGCCCAGCCACTCTGTGGCATGTTGGATCCTCCCAGACCGGGGCACAAACCCGTGTCCCCTGCATTGGCAGGTGGACTCTCAGCCACTGCGCCACCAGGGAAGCCCTGCCTATACATTTTTAAAAGCTAAGAAATCCTTGAAAAATTTTTTTCTTTTCTTTTTTTCTTGGGAAAATACTAGAAACATACTGTGCTTGAAAGAGCTATAATTCATAAACAAGATAAAAGTTATAAAATATGTGTAGGAAAGCATAACATGAATATATATACATATATATGTATGCATTTATAAATAAAATGAATGATGCTAGAATGGTCAAAAGAGAATGGACTCAACTCTGGTTTAGATCTAGTTATGTGAGCTGTGGCAAATACTTTGCTTCTCTGAGCTTCCAACTCTTCGGTGCTAAAATAAAGAGAAGGCTGGCTATGTTTCATCTAAGGTTATTTCCAATAATAAAATGCCATGATCTCAAATATCTGCAATTTGATATTTCAACTCAGGTACCGTAATGGTACCAAAAGAAGAAAAGTCTTGGTAATATTTTTGGAAAGCATGGGCTCAAGACAAATGTAGCATGGAAATATTGGAGATGAGACAGCTCCAAATGTAGCAAACGTAATATGGTAGTATAATTTAATATGATGACTATAGTTCAATTTATGCCCTATTTTTAACCTAAGTGAAACTACTGTAGATTTATTTCTGAATCTGCTTTTGGACAACATATTGTAAATCAAAAATAATTACAGAATATTAAATATTCCAATGGTCTCTGTGAACTATGTCCTAAAATATTCTTCTAAGCTTTCCAGAGAAATCCTCAGGAGAGTTGGAATAATGGGGAGCTTATTATTGTTCTAGTCATTATGATATAGATGTGGCTTTACTTACATTACTCATTAATTGTTATGTGTATTCATGTATATCGGTATACTGAGCTTGTTAAAAGCAACATTTTCTCAAAAATTAAAGAACAAATTCAGTCCATTTGAATTACTTAGGTAGATGAGAACCACTAGGAATCTTCATGGTGAACAGAAGTCTTCATGGGAAGATATCTGGAGATAAAAATCATCAGAATGAACCAGAAACAGGGAAAAAGAAATGGGACAGATGACTGTGAAAAAGGGCGGAACAAGAAAGACAAAGAGTTATGAAGAAAGAAAATATCTCTTGTCCAACATTAGTAGAAGATGGTAGATTTAAATAAATAAATAAATAAATAGGGCTTCCCTGGTGGCACAGTGGTTGAGAGTCCTCCTGCCGATGCAGGGGACGTGGGTTCGTGCCCCGGTCCGGGAAGATCCCACATGCCGCGGAGCGGCTGGGCCCGTGAGCCATGGCCGCTGAGCCTGCGCGTCCGGAGCCTGTGCTCCGCAACGGGAGAGGCCACAACTGTGAGAGGTCCGCGTACCGCAAAACAAAACAAAACAAAAAAATAGAGAAAGAGGAAGAGTAAAATTTGCATTCTCAATTTGAAATTCTGGAGTTATTATTCTGAGGTGGAGATTCCATGACTACTACAGCACAGCCTAGAGAGTCAGACATGCCAGGTATGGAGAAGAGTTTAGGTGCCAATCCAACCGGTGTCACTTTGGAGAATCTATACTTCATGTGGAAAGAAGCAAGACCCAGACACTGCATTTGAACTATAACTCTGCTTGAAGAAGTGTGTAAATAGTTATTCTTTCTTCTCTGTGATCCTTGATTCATTTACTCTTCAAGCCAATATTGCTTAGTTTCTATGTTGAACTGTCACATTGGTGTTCTTACAGTTAGTTTCCAAAACCTTTTGCCAGGAAAAAAAAAAAAAACAGCTTCTTCAGTAGAGATTAAGTATTTATATACTTTGTAAAACATCTTTACTTTCCAATCACTTTGCATCAAACCAGAAGCAGTGCCCGAATAATTCCTCGAAGTAAATTCTACCCTAGCCCAGAGTTTGGATCAAACATAAAGGCAACCCTGACATTGTGGTACACCTCCACTAGGTGGCAGCAGCAGGCGGGTGTGTGGCCCTGTGAAAGACCAGGTTGCAAGGGGTTTTTTAAAAAACTTGAAAAGAAGGGCAGGGGAATTTCAACAGCATAATCTCAGGCAGATGCCTGGAAATCTACTAGATTAAAGATGGAAAAGGACAGAAACAAGGAACTAGAAACAGGGAAAAAGCACTGCAACTCACGCTGTCGGTGCTGCTGAAGTTGGAGCTGACTGTGCGAGGAGTCCCCTGAATCTGGCCAAATTCATTCCCCCCTTCCCAGGGGACCTGTCTCCATCCTGGAGATTGTTCAGGAGGACTTCTCTGGGGTGCTGAGGAGCAGGGTAGATGGGGCAGCAGGTGGGCCATCAAAGCATGTGAATATCAATGCTGGCACAGCTTATCTCCCATTCTGTGCTGCCCGTGGAGCCAAATGCCCAGGATTCAGCCCAGCTGTGGCACCCCATGGTACCCCCATTCCCTAGAGGGACCTCACACTGCAACCCTTTTCTGACTACAGAGACCAAATAATCTCTTATCCAAACCAGAACACTTCTGAGTGTGAAACTAGTGCTATTAATTATCCCATCAGAACATCAGACACACCCAGGCTCCTAGGGCAAACAGAGATGTATGGCCATCCCATTCCTAACTCTTTACTTTATGAGAACTACTCAAGTCCTCAGAGTCCTGGCAGGTAGCTTGAACTTGCCTTTTTATTTTCTCCATTCAAGAGCGCCAGCACAGAGTAAACAAACTCTCAATAAGTGTTTGCAAAGTGAATAATAGCGGCTGATGTTTTGTGAGCATACTCAAAGGACGTTTAACGCAACCTACAAACTGGGTGACTTTACAGATGAGGAAAACTCAGATTCAGAGAGGTTAGGTATCAATATCAATATAGCAGGAACCAGACCAGAAGTCAACTCCTACACAAGTGTTTTTCCACATCAGTGTTTCAATGGGGATATTAAAATGATTGCTCAATGCAACCCAAACTAACTCTTCAACACTTCTCTCTTGCGTGAATCAAGGATTTAAAGGAAAAAAGGAAGACTAGCATTACAAACCATCCATCCAAGAGAAGACATTATAGCATGCCTCTGTGAACGGAGACGCAAAAGCTAATGTTTGCAGGGGGCAGGCAGGTGACAGAAATGGGGAAAGCGGCTGGCCAGGCTGGGGAGACCTGGAGACTGGGTGCCCAGTCTGAAAGGCACAAGAGGCACAGAGCACAAGGCTGGGGCACATGACAACCAAGTGGAAATGCAGTCCTGGTGTCGTTTGTTCAGTGAAGAGCTAGAAATACGTGTTTTATGTGAGATCTCCTTTTTAAGCAGAAGAAAAATTGTAAAACCCTGGATAAGCCAAATCGATGTATCTGTGACTTCATCTTTGACCTATAGGTTGCTGTGGTCCTCAGCTCCCAGATGGCACCTCCGGATATGCTGATTTTACTGGTTTAGGGGTATGACCCGGGCAACAAGATTTTTTTTTTTTAACATCTTTATTAGAGTATAATTGCTTTACAATGGTGTGTTAGTTTCTGCTTTATAACAAAGTGAATCAGTTATACATATACATATGTCACCATATCTCTTCCCTCTTGTGTCTCCCTCCCTCCCACCCTCCCTATCCCACCCCTCTAGGTGGTCACAGAGCACTGAGCTGGTCTCCCTTTGCTTTGCGGCTGCTTCCCACTAGCTATCTCTTTTATGTTTGTTAGTGTATATATGTCCATGCCACTCTCTCACTTTGTCCCAGCTTACCCTTCACTCTGGCCGTATCCTCAAGTCCATTCTCTAGTAGGTCTGTGTCTTTACTCCCATCTTGCCCCTAGGTTCTTCATGACCATTTTTTTAAAAATTCCATATATATGTGTTAGCATATGGTATTTGTTATTCTCTTTCTGACTTACTTCACCCTGTATGACAGTCTCTAGGTCCATCCACCTCACTACAAATAACTCAATTTTGTTTCTTTTTATGGCTGAGTAATATTCCATTGTATATATGTGCCACATCTTCTTTATCCATGCATCTGTTGATGGACACTTAGGTTGCTTCCATGTCCTGGCTATTGTAAATAGAGCTGCAATGAACATTGTGGTACATGACTCTTTTTTAATTATGGTTTTCTCAGGGTATTTGCCCAGTAGTGGGATTGCTGGGTCATATGGTAGTTCTATTTGTAGTTTTTTAAGGAACCTCCATGCTGTTCTCCATAGTGGCTGTATCAATTTACATTCCCACCAACAGTGCAAGAGGGTTCCCTTTTCTCCACACCCTCTCCAGCATTTATTGTTTGTAGATTTTTTGATGATGGCCATTCTGACCTGTGTGAGGTGATACCTCATTGTAGTTTTGATTTGCATTTCTCTAATGATTAATGATGTTGAGCATCCTTTCAGATGTTTGTTGGCAATCTGTATATCTTCTTTGGAGAAATGTCTGTTTAGGTCTTCTGCCCATTTTTGGATTGGGTTGTTTGTGTTTTTGATATTGAGCTGCATGAACTGCTTGTAAATTTTGGAGATTAATCCTTTGTCAGTTGCTTCATTTGCAAATATTTTCTCCCATTCTGAGGGTTGTCTTTTCGTCTTGTTTATGGTTGCCTTTGCTGTGCAAAAGCTTTTCAGTTTCATTTGGTCCCATTTGTTTATTTTTGTTTTTATTTCCATTTCTCTAGGAGGTGGGTCAAAAAGGATCTTGCTGTGATTTATGTCAGAGTGTTCTGCCTATGTTTTCCTCTAAGAGTTTGATAGTGTCTGGCCTTACATTTAGGTCTTTAATTCATTTTGAGTTTATTTTTGTGTATGGTGTTAGGAAGTGTTCTAATTTCATTCTTTTACATGTAGCTGTCCAGTTTTCCCAGCGCCACTTATTGAAGAGGCTGTCTTTCCTCCACTGTATATTCTTGCCAGGCAACAAGATTTTTACAAACTCCCCAGGTGATCTATTGTGCAGCCAGAGTTGAGCTTTACAATTAAAATACAGTCATCATCAGCATGGGCATCATATGGGAATAAGAAGTGCAGAACCTGGGGTCCCACCAGATTCTGGTGAATCTATGAGATTCTATTGAATTACAGACTTCATTTTCAGCAGACTCCCAAGTAATTCATTGGAGCAGTGCTAATAATTCTAATAATGTTCACTTGGCAAACAGCCCAGGCCAATGCCAGACTTAAGATCTGCTACTCCATTCCTCATCCTGCTCCCCCTCCAAATCTGGCCCTACTGTCCCCAGAGGGCAGAATAGACTTTATGTTTTCTTTTGTTCTCCTGTGCTTTTGTTTTGTAACAGTCTTGCTCTTGTATTGGGGTCTGAAGAAGAAATAGTTCATCTCAGAAGTTGGTATATCTAAACATTTGCTCTTTTCTTTGATAGGGCAGAGCCTTAATTATGCAACTACAGTAAAAAGATCTTGTCCCAGGGGCTCCCAGAGACTATGGCTGGTCAAAAAATAATATTATTGGCTCTCTCTCCAAACAAGAACCCGATTCATCTTGAATCTAACGTTTGGCTTCTTTTATTCCACATCACTGAATTTATCATATACCTTTTAACCTGTCAGATGTCTCTGGCATAAATGTCACTGCACCGTCCATTATAGGATATAGTCTCTAAGTTTAAAAACTTTCTCCACTGTACAACAGAGAGAACTTTATTTTTTTTCAGGATCCAGATATTTGTTTTATTTTTTAATTTATCTTTTAATTTTTTTTTTTCTTTCAAGGTAACAGTAGTGTGTTTTTTTTTAATTGCACACATGTCTACAAACCTAATAAATAGGTTTTTTCTACTTTTCTTTTTTTTATACAGCAGGTTCTTATTAGTCATCCATTTTATACACATCAGTGTATACATGTCAATCCCAATTGCCCAATTCCTACCACCACCCGCCCGCCGCCTTCCCCCCTTGGTGTCCATACGTTTGTTCTCTACATCACAACAGAGAGAACTTAACGTTCCTTTGTCATCTGACATTCTCATCTTCATTAAGAGCTCTTAGAATGTGCTGGTTTCCCTTTAGGTAAACCTCATCTCCATTTATCTCTTCCTCCTGAGAAAAAAATTGAGTAGCCCCCATGCCGCGCAAGGCAGTCAGTCAATAAACGTTGAAATACAATAATAATAATGACCAGAAAGCTTCACGTTCTTCCTTACAGTTGCACGTTGCCATGGTTACCGCTAAACTCTTGTTTTGTTTCACTGGTCCTTCAATTCTTTTACATAAAATTCCTCAGGGTTTACTCCTCTCCCTTCACTTCCTTGAGAATGAGTGACTATCACTGATACAACACACCTGTGCTATGTACCTGTGACTATGTCAATGTAAAATGAAGGACATTATTTCTCATGAAACTTGAAGAACCAAATTATAGGAACGAGTTTAAAGGAGAGAAATGTGAGAACACTGTGATAAAAATCACAACACTCTACTTTTCCAACTGGGTCAAATTGCAAAAGGATGTAAAAAATAGAATGTTCATAACTAAGTTGCTGTGGATTCCTTATTGAATAAAAACACTTCTTCTTTAGAAGAAATGCTTGTGAAAGACATTTTTGAATACTGAAAAATGTTACTTTCTCCCCCAAAAGAATCTAAAGGAACTCATGCTCTGTGTATAATGTCTCTGTGACCCCAAAAGGTAGTGTTTCCCATTATGTACAGCTGAAAATTTTTCCTTGGATTGTTACTCTGGCGTTAGCATATCTTGAGGCTAGGCTTCTGACTCTCAGACCCCCAAATGATCTATTGGTGTTCCCTAAAATAGTCACTGCATTAGTAAATGTGTCTGCCAGGTTCAAAAGCCCTCCATTCTAGTTTTCTATGAAGCTGTAGTTTGGTGACACATTTAAAAGTTGCATATCCAGGTGTTAAGATATTTCTTGCTGCTTTCAGCAATCTCATTCATCATACACGAACAGCTATTGGCTATTTTCTCATTCACTTCCTGCATCAGTCCAGCCCAGAGACTTGGTTGACTGGCTTAGATCTCCTCTTTGCTAATTCCATTTTGAAACTTAACATTTACCAGATGACAGGGCTTCCAAGAACTAGGCATAGTGTCTAAAGTTAGGTCTTTATGTTACAAGCAACCAATGTCCACTTGCTAGTCTCAAGCTGAGACATCTTAACTGCAGGGCCAATATGAATGTTCTCGCCTCTTTCTATGGGTTAAATTATGAAAAATTGCTGATATTTAGCCATTTTGATCTACAAAAATGATGGTATCATATCATTTAGCATGAGAACTGAGGAAGAGGAGGGAAGAACGTGTTACCTCTGTGGTTTTGGCATATGCACAACTCCTGAGTCCTGCCTTTCTACACAAAGTGATAGACTCTCAAGCCTCGGTGAAAAATTGGAGGTATTATCAAATTCTTGCTGGAGAACACTAAATTATTCAAAGGCAGGTAGATAAATCATGAATGAATCAATTGTGCTTTTCCTGCCCCTCTATCTCGCTCACAGTCTCTAGCAGGCCAGCATAAGGAAAACGTAAAAAAGTCAAAACCATGACCATCTCCTCACAGGACATGCAGAGGGCAAGGAAGACAGAAAAGTGAAATTAATTGTTTTCTTTTAGGGTAGGGAGGTGAGTCTAAAACATGTGTTTTTCATAGGGCTTTGCTAGCCTACTAACCCAAGAAATATGCAAGGATTCCTTTGAAAGGAGGATAGAAAAATCAATGGCTAATATTTTCCAAGTCTCATCCAACTAAGAGATACTGGGTAATTATTATATCGAGGGCCATGTGCACTAGTGCAGCTCTATTCATCAACCATAACACAGCTACTAAATAAAAAAAACAATTTGATTAAATAAAAGAGAGGCGTCAGTGTGAGAGAACTACACGGCAGCAATGGCACAGGGGAAAATGAGGACACAATGAAATATGAGGTATGTCTGTAGCAGTAACTCATATTTGATAATGATGGATAGAAGATTCAGTCCTATATGTTTTACAGTTCTTCAGTTTACTAACCCCCTACGATTCTCTGGCTTGCTTTATCATTTTATGATCTTAATGATAGCAGTGGTAGATTTTACACTTAAAAGACCTGGCAACTAATTTTCTCGTGTACCTTCTCCATAGCAGAATATTATACATTGCCTCTAACAAGCTATGTGTGCCTCATTATGTTATTAAACCCTCCATGTTTCATATGCTTTATCTGTAAAATAAAGGGGCTAAATGACTAAATGACCTAAAGGTCCCTTCTGGTGAAAAGATGGCAGGAATACTAGATTCAGGCGAGAAGCTTCTGTGATGAACTCTACGTTCCTGAAAGTAGTGAGGTGAGATACTGTGGTTCAGCTTTTCCCAAATGTGGAATAAACATCACTTGGGAATATGTGAAATGATTTTAGGTGGGACATGAACACCCTTTTTGTTCAATACTAATTATGTTATTTTTTTAACTTCTATTATGGCAATTGATATTGGTTTTTCTGTTTGTGATAGAAATAAATTGATTTAAACAAATTAGGATGAAAAGTGATATATGTTAAGAAAAAGTAGTAAGTGAATGATAGTACCTGTTTAAGAAGGTGGTGGTAAATGACTGAGGTCTGGGAAACAATGCAGGGGTGGTTCTCAATGAGCAAACTGGGGTCATGTTTACTAATTTCTTTTAAGTGGCATTATTTTTGAAATTCTAAAAAAGAGACCTATCTTTTTAGAATTTGCTGAAACTATGTCTTTATGAAATGTTCTTCATTGGATGCCTGAATTCTGAGAATCAGATCCTTTCTCAAAGCCATTCTTTGAATTCTGAGGCGTTCTGACCTTCTTCAAAGCC
Source organism: Kogia breviceps (assembly GCF_026419965.1). Classification (NCBI taxonomy): domain Eukaryota; kingdom Metazoa; phylum Chordata; class Mammalia; order Artiodactyla; family Physeteridae; genus Kogia; species Kogia breviceps. The sequence continues at coordinate 40,167,517 of NC_081311.1, read as the reverse complement.
ATGGTCAAAGAACTGGTAAGGACAGAGGCCTGGGGGGTCACAGCAAGAAGGGCAGCAAATTGACATGATTCTCTTTAGCCCAGGGAGACCCTTCTGTCACCCCTGCATTCTTCTTATACCATCACAGATTCTTTGCAGCCTGCATCTGCCTGGCACTGCCCTAAGCCCTTTACATGCATTATCTCAAGTTTCCTTTTAACAATCGTGTAATGTAGATATTTTATCCCCATTTTATGTAGAATGAGATTAAGTATTCTGCTCTGGATGATGTGGTTCAAAACTGGTTGAGATAGGGTTAAAGACTAGATCTCTGTAACTGAAAACCTTTTGGACCTTATGTAAAGAACGTTTTTGAGAGAAATCTAATTGTTTCTGATCAAGATCCAGTACTTCAAAACATGAAATTGTTAGGTGCTATATTCCACTCTAAGGTAGGTGACAAAATACTGCTATTACCAAAGGAAAAAAGGGAATTACTTTAAATGGTCCTGAGTTTTCATCCTAATTTTTGCTGTGCTAAATCTTCAAATGATTTATTTCAAGGGACTTAGGTATAAACTAATTATTTGATTAGAAAGCCATTTTTTTCCCCTAAAATTGTTTCATTCTTCAGCCATTAAATTCACAACATGGGAAGCTTACTCACAAGTATAGAGCTTTTCATTAAATTTTTCTAAGGTTTCTCTCACCTTATGCATAATGCAATCATTTCCTGATCTCATTTTACAACAATATTTTAGATAATGATTCTTTTTTTTTTTTTGCTGTATGCGGGCCTCTCACTGTTGTGGCCTCTCCCGTGGCAGAGCACAGGCTCCATACGCACAGGCTCAGCAGCTATGGCTCACGGGCCCAGCCGCTCCACGGCATGTGGGATCCTCCCGGACCAGGGCACGAACCCGTATCCCCTGTATCGGCATGCGGACTCTCAACCACTGCGCCACCAGGGAAGCCCTAGATAATGATTCTTAGTTAACTCTGAGGACAACAAAATCTGCATGTGCTTGTATGCACACACACACTGGAAGCTCTAGCTCGCCAGTTTGGGTCACCAGTAATCTCACTTCTTCCAACTGCCAAGAATCCACTAGATAAAATATCACGGTACAATGAATACAGGGCCTGGACCATGAGGTACTGAAACAATGGAATTGGGACTAAGAAACAAGGGAGTGGGCAATGTCTCTAGGGATAGTTTTGGTTCGGTAGTTTGTGTTGGTAAAGATTTCTTGTGTATCCTTGGCTTATGTCACTCATGTGGTCCTCTGATGTAATTAATTGCCTAGAGCCTTGTTTCAAATGTCTCAAGAGAAGAGGCTCTTAGATAAATTGGGATTAACAATGTCCTCCTGCTGGCCTGGGAAACTTTATAAAAGCCTTGTAAGTCTTATCATTAGAGAGTTCTCCCATCTCAGGGGATGTATATTAGCACTATCATACACACACACACACACACACACACACACACACACACATATGATCATATATGCAAAGTTCTTGACATTGGCCTGGAACACACTACATATTCAATAAATGGATACTATTATTGAGAGACAGCATAGTGACAAGGAAATAGTCCCTGGCGTCAGACAACCTTGACTATTTATCATATGAATGATATATGATTTATATTGGCTATGTGAACTTGGGCAAGTCAGCTAACCTCTCTGTGCCTCATCTACAAAATGAGAATTGTGGTAAATGTTATTTCATAAGGTTATTGAGTTAATACCTATGAAACCCTTAAAATAATGTCTACCATTTAGGGGGTACTCAAAGGATGTTAGTTATCGTTAATCATTATAATTCAGAATGCTAATTAAATCTTTATATTATTCAAAGAATTAGACTGCTTTTGCATTTAAGGTCTCTCTGCCCAAGCAGTTAAAATTGTAGATATTTAAAAACCAAATAAAAATCATTGAAAATGTGAATGTGGAACCCTAATATTGTTTTTAAGAAATCCTGAAAGGATGTTGTAAATGTCAAGAATAAAATCATCCAGTGTGATATATTTTATAGTGAATCTAAAAGGTACACATTTTGATATGAATAAAAATGTGAACAGACATTAGAGGGACATAAAGCTGATTTTTGTAATCACATATTTATGTATTTGACATATTATTACCACAAGCAGTTAAGTAGATTTAGAGAAAGTTACGCTATTCATTCCAACATTCCCCCCAAATGACTCCAATTCTGAACTTTTTATTTTCATAGCTCGTTGCACACCTCCTTGAAAGCATAACTTATGTCTCAGATGACAGAAAAGTTAAGCCTGAAATAATAACTGTGCTATTTTTTTCCACAGCACAGAAGAGTGAGAAACAAAAACCACCTGGTCAAGATTACAAATCCACCAACAGTTATTTTTGCCTCTCTTCAGAACTCCTCCTTCTAGCACCTTCTTTTCATCCTCTTTGACCTACCCACCATTTTTATTGTCACCACTTCTGTTCAACATTTACAATGTTCCTATTGTTTGTTGGAGAAGGAAACAGAAAGATAAATATGATGCTGAGGCAAGAGCTGGCAGTGACGGAGCACCTTGCTGTTGAGATCCATCTCCGTGATGGGCATTTTGCACACTTTAGCTGGAGGCTTCACAAGCTCTGAAGATGGGTGTTGGCATCCCCTTTCTCAAATAAGGGAACTGATGCTCAGAAAGTTCAAATAGTTGGTTCATGGTCACAGAGTTACTACGTGTCATGGTGAAGATTCACCAACCAGTCTGTGTGTCTCTCATTACATGTCTCTGCTGAAAGTCCCTTTCTGGAAGGCTTTGGGTCTTTGGGTTATCAAACTAACAAAAGAAACCAAAACTCAGCAGAGAAAAACTGATGAAGGAAATACACCAAAGTTGACAACAAGCTATCTTTAGTTTGTAGAATAATGAGCATATTTTCTTTATTCCAATTTCTCAAATTTTCTATAATGAGCATTCACTCTTTTAACAATGTGAACAACACAACTTTAGAAGAATTAAACGTTAAAAAAAATAGAAAGCGCTTCTAGAAAAAAGTGTTTCCTAATGAAGGCTTAAGTTATTACTCTTCCTACTGGTGTTTGTGTTTATTTGGAGAACTCAAAAATTTTAAAAAGAAACAAACAAACAAAAAATCCAATCAAATAAAACAAAGTAACAACCAAAACCTTTCAAGATCCCCCCCCTCAAATGGATCATTTATTATGGAATGGCAAATATTAGGCTTATCATTTTGGATTAGAAACGATCTTAACACTTCACATGCCATTCAGCCAACCGTCTTGATTTGCCATGATCTGAATCAGAATTAAGTTTCAAAAACATCCTTTTCCAAGGTTTTAACCTCCGTGAAGCCTGGATTCAACCTTGCCTCACTGAGTAAGCCACCTATGTGGTAACAGCTGGACCACACCTTCCCCCAGTGGTACCACCCTATCTCCTCTCTCAGCCTTTTTCTTGCCCTTCCCTCCATCCACACCGAACAAAGGATCCTATTCTATGGGACAGGATGGTCTACATGCATATCTGGATCAGCCCTGGGGAACGTGGGCACACTCACCACCTCAGCCATTTCTCGGAAAAGAAACTGGATGCACTTTCCCTTCCAGCCACTGCATTCCATTTCCCCATAACGTGAACGTGTGCCCTAACACTTAGGATCACTTTAGATAGCTGGTTTTCAGAAAAATGTAGTTCCAAATATTAATAGATAGAATTAAGGGCCTGTCCTTTTATCTTCCTTTTTTCCTGGGGCCCTACTGCCACATTTTTCCGAAGAATGTTTTCTCTCGCATTCTTACTCTCTCATTTTCTCTCTCTCTCTCCTATATAATCAGCCTGGTTCCTTGGATAATAAATGTTTTATAGTAAGTTTAACCTGGTAGAACCATTGTATGGGAATATTTCATAGTGTGATGAAAGACAAAAGAAATACTGTCAATTTAATTACACATAGCTTCTAGGATCAGAGGATAACATACTCTTTTTTGTCTGGTAAGTATGGGGTAGTAAGCTAAATCCAAATCAAAACTAGACATTATACTTCATGTTATATATACATATATATATACTTTTGTTTTTTTTAACTTCAATGACGATGTTATTTTTCCCCCAGAAGCAATGTTTTCTCCAGCAACGATGCACTAATTGGTTTTAAATCCATGTCCTTCATTTAGGAGCACGATTATCCTCTGATCAACTTGTCTGTACTTCCCCATTGCCATAAAACACAGTCAAAATATTCAAGAGCAGCATATGGGTGAAGGTCTTTGTTCTATTGTTGATGTAAAAATATAAGTAACTTTGCTCCCAGCTAGAAGAAAAAGATGACAGAAAAGGGTTCAAAGTTACAGTTTGGAGCCCATTGAGAAACTGCTAATTGTCATCCAAAGTAGAGGGTATCATCATCATCAGAACAGAGGAACAATGCAGGCATCTTAAAGGAAACTTTCTCTTCTCTCCACCTTCCCCTCCTCCCATTATTCTCAACACCCCCCCACCCCCACAAGCACGAACACATCCTGAAGTAAGTAGGTAGAAACATGTCTTTAACATTTGATAATTTTTCCTTAAGTCTTATGTCCTCATGTATTTAAACATATATAGTGTTCCTTCCTTATCAGTGCTATTTAAAAATTTGGTTAAACTCTATCAACATTCAATTATTCAGCATTCAAAATTAACTTGTGAAATGACCTCACTGCACTTCTCAGAGCTGAAAGTCATTAAGAAAATTTGTGTACGGCATGCTATTTACCAACAAAGCTTTAAAAATAAACATAGCAGTTAAAATTAATGTGTAATAAAAAAAGTTTAAATCATTTTAAAAATCCAAAGCCTAATTTCCTTGTTTCCTTAATGCAGATTTTCAGACCTGCTTTACTACCAGGTGGGTTAAGTGAGATAATCCATCTGAACATGTCATAACATTTATTTCTTGGCACATTTTATTCGATAAGTATTAGCAGAGTATGAATCTGCTGTTGCACATGGTGAAATGAACCGCTGCCACAGAAATCCATACAAATGGAAGGGTCTCAGGTTTAAAAAAAAGCCAGCATAATGCTTAATTTTTGCTGAGAAACTTAGTAGTTAACACAATAGGTTCCTTTTAAAACACCTTCTTACGAAACTGAGTTACTTGTAGTGAGGTGGATGGAACTAGAGTCTGTCATACAGAGTGAAGTAAGTCAGAAAGAGAAAAACAAATACTGTATGCTAACACAAATATATGAAATCTAAAAAAAAAAAAAAAGGTTGAAAAGGTTATAAACAACCTACGGGCAAGATGGGAGTAAAGACACAGACCTACTAGAGAATGGACTTGAGGATATGGGGAGGGGGAAGGGTAAGCTGGGACAAAGTGAGAGAGTGGCATGGACATATATACACTACCAAATGTAAAATACATAGCTAGTGGGAAGCAACTGCATAGAACAGGGAGATCAACTCGGTGCTTTGTGACCACCTAGAGGGGTGGAATAGGGAGGGTGGGAGGAAGGGAGATGCAAGAGGGAGGAGATACGGTGACATATATATATGTATAACTGTTTCACTTCGTTACAAAGCAGAAACTATAACACACCATTGTAAAGAAATTATACTCCAATAAAGATGTTAAACAAATAATTTAAAAAAAACCCAAAACACCTTCTTTCTCCATCTAGAGAATTCTGGGTCTGTAGAAAAACTAAATTGTTTTTTCCTAAGTGCGTTTGGTTAGAAACAGGCTTTCAACTAAAACCATCTCCAGTGGGTTAAGGCTCATCAATTCTGCTCTGGCATCATCCTGCCTGGGTACCATCTGCTGATAAAATGACTTAATATGGCAAATAGGAAGACAGTAAGCTATAGAGAAGAAAAGTTAAAAATCTTGGTGGACCTACACATTTCCCCTACACCTGGGGCAGGGTTTATGCCCTCAAGAAAGAGGAGAGGAATAATGTGTAAGCTCTTGGAATGAGCGTGCAGAGGAACAGCTGTTGTCAACAAACTGATTTCATTGGTTGATTTCAATAGCAGCAGGCAGGGGGCCAGGAGCTGCTGTGAGCTGCAGTGCCTCCCCACAAGAGTAGTTAACAACATTGACAATTCAAGAGGGCCTAACTGGAGAAGTGGAGAGCTAGGATCACTGCAGAGGGAGGAGGGCAGAGAAGCAGACTTCTGATCCACAAGGCACTCCACGGGCCTTCAACAGAGAAAGGAACAAACAGCAGGGTGGAGTGCAAAACACCGCTTGCTACCCCATCTTCATGACAGCCCTGTTGTCAGATAAGAAAAAGAATAAGTCTTTCCAGGTCCCACTGTGCAGCTTCCTTTTTAGTACACAGAGCTCACTGTGGAATTTGCCATCTCCCTAAAGCTCATGCAGACACTATAGGAGATGAAACACAAGTGGTTTCCACATCCATCCTCTGTGTAAGAACCCAGAGGAAGCCTCCACATCTTTCTGGATACCTTTCATGGGAGCAAAGCTACCTAATATCAAAACACACGACTAGAGAAGCCTAATGAGGCACAAGTGCAGGAAACTGCTGTCTACAACAGCCAAATATTTAGATCCTAGAAAAAGGTTTCCAAAGGCTTCATTTCCTGAATATATGTGCCAGATGTACATGTCTAGGAGTCAAATTTCTGATACAGTTTTAATCCAATTCTTAAGTCCGCATGGTTTACATATCTCAAACAGCATGTGTGTATAAGAGAAGAAACTAAACTCATGGTGTGGAGAACCTTTTGTAGATGGATTTTAGTAGTAGCTATCTCTGCATTTACTTGATGAGAGGTATTTGCCTGGACTTGTTTTAAAAGGCAAGTGTAAAGACCTCTTCCAAACAGAAGTAACTCCTCTAAAAGCTGTAAAGGCTTCTCTCTAAAATAAAAGATGTAGAATTCCACTGTCATCTTCTCTAAGATCTAACTTTCAGTAAAATGCCAGAAATTTGGCACCACTGTTTAGAATGATGGACGAACGGCACAAAAAGAAACATTTTCCAAAGGCCCTCTATTTAATGAAGACAAATTTACAGAACATTATCAGTTCCCAAAGCTTAAGACTTATTCCTATTTTTTTTTACCCTTTTAGAAGGTTTCTGATTCAACATCAGTGTTTACTTGTAACTGTTATTAGAAGTCAGTGAGTACTTTGTGATTTCTTTTCCCTAATCACTACTCAAAAAGAAAAAGAAGAGTAATGAAGTCCTGTGCTCAGCATTTTCTACAGCACAAAGCACGGTCCCCGGTCCCCTGCTCACTAGTTATTTCCTAAACTGGTTTATGTTACACAGGTCTGAAGGTGAGAGGGGCAAAGAGGCAAGAGAGACGACTCCTCTCTGTGGCTAAAATTGCACATTTGGCATAAACATGGTCTCTTCTGCCATGATTCTTGCAGGCGTTTGAAGTTAGACGTTTGAAGTGGGAAGGAGGAGGGCACCATTTTTAGAGCCTCTGCAATATGCCAGGTATAACTGGCATCATCACATTATGAGACGGGACTTACTCAGAGGGATTAAGCCAATTGTCCAAACTCTCAGGACACGTAGGTGTTGGAAATGAGGATTTAAACCTAAGAAGCATGTTTGATTTTCAAGCTAAATATCAAACTATTACCATATTGACTTTTCCATTGACAGGACAACCTTTTGTCCTTCATACTATACTTACATAATCTGGATTTCTACTTCAGTATCAAATTAGGTTTGACAAATTGACTCAGTCCAGCTAGGTATGTTTTCTGACATCGGCAGCAAGAAATATCTTGGCCTCTATGACATACAGCATGTAGGTTTATGTGTACCTCATTTATTGCTTCTTCATAAACAATTATGGATCTACAAGGTTTATGAATATAAATGTGCATACCATGATATAAAGTACTCTCATTTGTTCAAATACTCAGTTAAAGGAAGATCTTCATATCCTGAGACTTGTTAAGCATGTGATCACTTTCCTTAGACACAAAGGCTTTTAACTACCTGAAATACTCTTGGTGTAGATTTGAGAAAGTGTTAGCTAAATCATATTCACTCACAGGACCATTTTGATGGTACTAAACCTCTGTTTGGTTTTCTTGACTGCAACAGTACATGCACGAATGTTTTTGGAGAATAGTAAATTATTTATAGAACACTGAAATTCAACAAAATGTTAGGTATCAGGGCAAAGAACGTTCAAAGCTTTAAAAAGGGGAGCAGTGTTACTAGGATAAAGAAACAAAATGGCCCTGTAGGCAGTAACATTGATTTAAAATGCTGGATTGCTTTGGAAATATTTAAGCCAAAAGAGAATCATTCTTTCTTTTATAATTGTTATTTTATAAGCATTAAGATTCCAATATATGAAATAAAAGCATATAGATTACAGAAACTGAGGGCTGGAAAGAAATGCAATGGTTTATCTAGATAAGCTAATTTTCCCATACTGGTACCTCCTTTCCTTCTTCATTGCCCAGTGTTCTGTTTAAAGATCCTGTTGGTAGGAGCTCATTCTCTTGGGAAAGAATACAACAGTTGGTTAAACAAAAGGACTTATAAAACGGAGACCTAGGTTCAAATCCTGGCTCCATCACTTATTTAAATGGATTCTTCCGCAAGTTATGAAACCTTTGAGTCTCATCCTTAGATTAGGAGAATGATAACTTCTCTATTTCATATGGATGTTGTGAAGGAATAAATGAATTTACTGATGTCAAGAGCAGTGTCTTGCACTGATTAAATACTCAGTAAATGTTAACTGTTATCTTCCAAGTATTTATGGAAGATAAATATTTTTGAAACCTTTGAGGGACATCTTAGTTCCCTACAAAAGTACATTTTAGGTTTCTTCAGATCCCCAAATGCAGCTTTAAACCTGGAAATTGAGTATTTCGGAATAACAGACAGTACATGCCCTACGTAGCTTACACAGCGTATTTCTATTCGCCAAGTCTTTAACTTTGCAACTCATTCTCATGGCTTAATTACAAAGTTGAGCCCTGACATCCATCACTTTGAAGAGGGAAAGTCTATCTAGACAAGACTAGAAGTGGCTTCTTTCTGCATGAGTTATCCATCGGGAAATCTGATTTCAATCCAAGTAGATGTGTCCAATGCAGACCTTTGGTTTCATGCTCTCTTGGGTTTGCAGTTTTTTTTCTATATTCATTCCACTTTCCAGGATGCACAAGTCCATGGTCAAGCAGTCATTTCTTTTCTGTATAGTAGTAGCTTTGCCCTTCGATTACTAAGGACAACCCAACATACAGTAATCTGGTAACCTTGTTAGATGTGAGGCAGACAATGATTAGAGCCTCTTTTAGAGCCTCTTATCCTTGGCAGTGAGCTGGGCATTCTTAAAACAGTGTCCCCTTTGCAATTGCAATCAGCCATCAAGGAAGTAATATTCTGAGCCAACTCCCCAAAAAGTAGTTCCTACTACTAATAAGGCATTTATTTTAGTCTTCTTCTTCTTCTTTTTTTTTTTTTTTTCTATATGGGGGCCTCTCACTGTTGTGGCCTCTCCCGTCGCAGAGCACCGGCTCCGGATGTGCAGGCTCAGCGGCCATGGCGCACGGGCCTAGTTGCTCCGCGGCATGTGGGATCCTCCCAGACTGGGGCACGAACCCGTGTCCCCTGCATCAGCAGGCGGACTCCCAACCACTGCGCCACCAGGGAAGCACTATTTTAGTCTTCTTTTAAGAGTAAAAATCACCTACATTTTCTAGGCCAGAGTTTCCAGCCACTGGACCTGTGCGAGTGAGTTATAGCTGTGCCCGGTATTGATTCTTCAATCCTTGTCACCACCAAGGGAGGCCTAGAGTCCAGTATCATCCTCTACCACTAATACAGTCAACGGAGAAAACATTTTCTGCTTGAGTCGTGACATGAAAAACACTGCAGATCCTAGTCTATTCTTGCTTAGATAGCTGAAGAAAGTCCAGTATTCTGACTGGGGGACACTTCTAAGGCATAAGGTAACTGCAATATCCCTGTTTTTCCTTGTTTTCTATGGACTTATGGGGAATGTGTAACTTCTATAAGTTGGTAGATCTTTATTATGCACCATATACTGGGGAACTTTATTCTGGAGAGAGTGGATTTTGTCTGTCTTCCAATATCAAGAAAGTGACTGGTCAGTCAATTAATGATTTCTTTCTTTCTTTCTTTCTTTGCAACTCTATTTTTTTTTAATTTTTAAATTTTATTTTATTTATTTTTTATATGGCAGGTTCTTATTAGTCATCAATTTTATACACATTAGTATATACATGTCAATCCCAATCTTCCAATTCATCACACCACCACCCCCACCACTCTGCGGCTTTCCCCCCCTTGGTGTCCATACATTTGTTCTCTACATCTGTGTCCCAACTTCTGCCCTGCAAACTGGCTCATCCATACCATTTTTCTAGGTTCTACATACATGCGTTAAACTACGATATTTGTTTTTCTCTTTCTGACTTACTTCACTCTGTATAACAACCTCTAGATCCATCCACGTCTCGACAAATGACCCAATTTCATTCCTTTTTATGGCTGAGTAATATTCCATTGTATATATGTAGCACATTTTCTTTATCCATTCATCTGTCAATGGGCGTTTAGGTTGCTTCCATGACCTGGCTATTATAAACAGTGCGGCAATGAACATTGGGGTGCAAGTGTCATTTATGGTTTTCTTTGGGAATATGCCCAGTAGTGGGATTGCTGGATCATATGGTAATTCTATTTTTAGTTTTTGAAGGAGCCTCTATACTGTTCTCCATAGTGGCTGTATCAATTTACGTTCCCACCAACAGTGCAAGAGGGTTCCCTTTTCTCCACACCCTCTCTAGAATTTGTTGTTTGTAGGTTTTCTGATGATGCCCATTCTAACTGGTGTGAGGTGATACCTCATTGTAGTTTTGATTTGCATTTCTCTAATAATTAGTGATGTTGAGCAGCTTTTCATCTCTTTCTTGGCCATCTGTATGTCTTCTTTGGAGAAATGTCTATTTAGGTCTTCTGACCATGTTTGGATTGGGTTGCTTGTGTTTTTAATATTGAGCTGCATGAGCTGTTTATGTACATTGGAGATTAATCCTTCATCTGTTGATTCGTTTGCAAATATTTTCTCCCATTCTGAGTGTTGTCTTTTCATCTTGTTTATGATTTCCTTTGCTGTGCAAAAGCTTTGAAGTTTCGTTATGTACCATTTGTGGATTTTTGTTTTTATTTCCATTAATCTAGGAGGTGGATCAAAAAAGATCTTGCTGTGATTTATGTCAAAATGTGTTCTTCCTATATTTTCCTCTAAGAGTTTTACTGTGTCTGGTCTTACATTTAGGTCTCAAATCCATTTTGAGTTTATTTTTGTGTATGGTGTTGGAGAGTGTTCTAATTTCATTATTTTACATGCAGCTATCCAGTTTTCCCAGCACAACTTATTGAAGAGAATGTCTTTTCTCCATTGTACACCCTTGCCTCCTTTGTCATAGATTAGTTGACCATACTTGCGTGGGTTTATCTCTGGGCTTTCTATCTTGTTCCATTGATCTATGTTTCTGTTTTTGTGCCAGTACCATACTGTCTTCATTACTGTAGCTTTGTAGTATAGTCTGAAGTCAGGGAGTCTGATTCCTCCAGCTCCGTTTTTTTTCCCTCACGACTGCTTTGGCTATTCAGGGTCTTTTGTGTCTCCATACAAATTTTAATATTTTTTGTTCTAGTTCTGAAAAACATGCCATTGGTAATTTGCTAGGGATGGCTTTGAATCTGTAGATTGCATTGGGTAGTATAGTCATTTTCACAATGTTGATTCTTCCAATCCAAGAACATGGTATATCTCTTAATCTGTTGGTATCATCTTTAATTTCTTTCATCAGTGTCTCATAGTTTTCTGCATACAGATCTTTTGTCTCCCTAGGTATGTTTATTCCTAGGTATTTTATTCTTTTTGTTGCAATGGTAAATAGGAGGGTTTACTTAATTTCTCTTTCAGATTTTTCATCATTAGTGTATAGGAATGCAAGAGATTTCTGTGCATTAATTTTGTATCCTGCAACTTTACCAAATTAATTGATTAGCTCTAGTAGTTTTTGGGTGGCATCTTTAGGATTCTCTATGTATAGTATCATGTCAACTGCAAACAGTGACAGTTTTACTTCTTCTTTTCCAATTTGTATTCCTTTTATTTCTTTTTCTTCTCTGATTGCCTTGGCTAGTGCTTCCAACACTATGTTGAATAATAGTGGTGAGAGTGGACATCCTTGTCTTGTTCCTGATCTTACAGGAAATGCTTTCAGTTTTTCACCATTGAGAATGACGTTTGCTGTGTGTTTGTTGTATATGGCCTTTATTATGTAGAGGTAGGTTCCCTCTATGGCCACTGTATGGAGAGTTTTTATCATAAATGGGTGTTGAATTTTGTCGAAAGCTTTTTCTGCATCGATTGAGATGATCATATGGTTTTTCTTCTTTAATTTGTTAATATGGTGTATCCCATTGATTGATTTGCATATATTGAAGAATCCTTGCATCCCTGCGATAAATCCCAGTTGATCATGGTGTATGATCCTTTTAATGTGTTGTTGGATTCTGTTTTCTGGTATTTTGTTGAGGAATTTTGCATCTGTATTCATCAGTGATATTGGTCTGTAGCTTTATTTTGTAGTATCTTTGTCTGGTTTTGGTATCACGGTGATGGTGACCTCATAGAATGAGTTTGGGAGTGTTCCTTCTTCCGCAATTTTCTGGAAGAATTTGAGAAGTATGGGTGTTAGCTCTTCTCTAAATGTTTGATAGAATTCCCCTGTGAAGCCATCTGGTCCTGGACTTTTGTTTCATGGAAGATTTTTAATCACAGTTTCAGTTTCATTACTTGTGATTGGTCTGTTCATATTTTTCATTTCTTCCTGGTTCAGTCTTTGAAGGTTATAGCTTTCTAAGAATTTGTCCATTTCTTCCAGGTTGTCCATTTTATTGGCATAGAGTTGCTTGTAGTAGTCTCTTAGGATGTTTTGTATTTCTGCGGTGTCTGTTGTAACTTCTCCTCTTTCATTTCTAATTTTATTAATTTGAGTCCTCTCCCTGTTTTTCTTGATGAGTCTGGCTAATGGTTTATCAATTTGTTTATCTTCTCAAAGAACCAACTTTTACTTTTATTGATCTTTGCTATTGTTTTCTTTGTTTCTATTTCATTTATTTCTGCTCTGATCTTTATGATTTCTTTCCTTCTATTAACTTTGGGTTTTGTTTGTTCTTCTTTCTCTAGTTCCATTAGGTGTAAGGTTAGATTGAGATTTTTCTTGTTTCTTGAGGCAGGCTTGTATAGCTATAGACTTCCCTCTTAGAATGGTTTTTGCCACATCCCATAGGTTTTGGATCATCGTGTTTTCATTGTCATTTGTTTCTAGGTATTTTTTGATTTCTTCTTTGATTTCTTCAGTGATCTATCAGTTATTTAGTAATGTCTTGTTTAGCCTCCATGTGTTTGTGTTTTTTATGTTTTTTTTCCCTGTAATTCATTTCTAATCTCACAGTGTTGTGGTCAGAAAAGATGCTTGATATGATTTCAATTTTCTTAAATTTACTGAGACTTGATGTGTGACCCAAGATGTGATCTGTCCTGGAGAATGTTGTGTGCGCACTTGAGAAGAAAGTGTAATCTGCTGTTTTTGCATGGAATGTCCTATAAATATCAATTAAATCTAACTGGTCTATTGTGTCATTTAAAGCTTCTGATTCCTTATTTATTTTCACTTTGGATGATCTGCCCATTGGTGTAAGTGAGGTGTTAAAGTCCCCCACTATTATTGTGTTACTGTCGATTTCCTCTTTTATAGCTATTAGCAGTTGCCTTATGTATTGAGGTGCTCCTATGTTGTATGTACATATATTTATAATTTTTATATCTTCTTCTTGGATTGATCCTTTGATCATTATGTAATGTCCTTCCTTGTCTCTTGTAACATTATTTTACAGTCTATTTTACCTGATATGAGTATTGGTACTCCAGCTTTCTTTTGCTTTCCATTTGCATGGAATATCTTTTTCCACCCCCTCACTTTCAGTCTATATGTGTCCCTAGGTCTGAAGTGGGTCACTTGTAGACAACATATATATGGGTCTTGTTTTTTGTATCCATTCAGCAAGCCGGTGTCTTTTGGTTGGAGCATTTAATCCATTCACGTTTAAAGTAATTATTGATATGTATGTTCCTATGACCATTTCCTTAATTGTTTTGGGTTTGTTTTAGTAGGTCCTTTTCTCCTCTTGTGTTTCCCACTTAGAGAAATTCCTTTAGCATTTGTTGTAGAGCTGGTTTGGTGATGCTGAATTCTCTTAGCTTTTGCTTGTCTGTAAAGCTTGTGAATGAGATCCTTGCCGGGTAGAGTAATCTTGGTTTTTAGGTTCTTCCCTTTCATCACTTTAAATATATCATGCCACTGCCTTCTGGCTTGTAGAGTTTCTGCTGAAAAATCAGCTGTTAATCTTATGGGAGTTCCCTTGTATGTTATTTGTTGTTTTTCCCTTGCTGCTTTCAATAATTTTTCTTTGTCTTTAATTTGTGCCAATTTGATTACTATGTGTCTCGGCGTGTTTCTCCTTGGGTTTATCCTGTATGGGACTTGCTGCGCTTCCTGGACTTGGGCGGCTATTTCCTTTCCCATGTTAGGAATGTTTTCGACTATAATCTATTCAAATATTTTCTCTGGTTCTTTCTCTCTCTCCTCTCCTTCGGGACCCCTATAATGTGAATGTTGTTGTGTTTAATGTTGTCCCAGAGGTCTCCTAGGCTGTCTTCATTTCTTTTCATTCTTTTTTCTTTATTCTGTTCTGCAGCAGTGAATTCCACCTTTCTGTCTTCCAGGTCACTTATCCGTTCTTCTGCCTCAGTTATTCTGCTATTGATTCCTTCTAGTGTAGTTTTCATTTCAGTTATTGTATTGTTCACCTCTGTTTGTTTGTTCTTTAATTCTTCTATGTCTTTGTTAAACATTTCTTGCATCTTCTCGATCTTTGTGTCCATTCTTTTTCTGAGGTCTTGGATCATCTTCAGTATCATTATTCTGAATTCTTTTTCTGGAAGGTTTCTTATCTCCACTTCATTTAGTTGTTTTTCTCGGGTTTTACCTTGTTCCTTTACCTGGTACATAGCCCTCTGCCTTTTCATCTTGTCTATCTTTCTGTGAATCTCAAGTAATGATTTATGATAGTAACATTATAAGTGAGTAAAGATATGGAATATGTGGGTTCATGTACACATTCATTTAACTGTTACCTGTTTTCTTTCAAATACTAGGAAAAAGAACAAAAAATACATAAATGTTAATGAATGTATCAGCACTAGCTATAGTTGTATTGTTCTTATTGTATGATTACCAAAATCTTAACATTTCAAAAAGTGTGGACCTTTTAAAATTATGGGAACACAAAACAAAAAAGGCACAATGGTAAACAGCATGCAGCTTCCTTAAAAAACTACAAATAGAACTACCATATGACCCAGCAATCACACTACTGGGCATATACCCTGAGAAAACCATAATTCAAAAGAGTCATGTACCACAACGTTCACTGCAGCACTATTTACAATAGCCAAGACATGGTACCAAACTAAATGTCCATCGACAGATTAATGGATAAAGAAGTTGTGGCACATATATACATTGGAATATCACTCAGCCATAAAAAGAAACAAAATTGAGTTATTTGTAGTGAGGTGGATGGACCTAGAGTCTGTAATACAGAGTGAAGTAAGTCAGAAAGAGAAAAACAAATACTGTTTGATAATGCATATATATGGAATCTAAAATTTAAAAAAGGTACTTATGAACCTAGTTGCAGGGCAGGAATAAAGACACAGACATAGAGAATGGACTTGAAGACACGGGGTGGGAATGGTAAGCTGGGGCGAAGTGAGAGTAGCATCTACATATATACACTACCGAATGTAAAATAATTAGCTGGTGAGAAGTAGCAGCATAGCACAGGGAGATCAGCTCCGTGCTTTGCGACCTCCTAGAGTGGTGGGATAGGGAGGATGGGAGGGAGACTTAAGAGGGAGGGGATATGGGGACATATGTATGCATATGACTGATTTGCTTTGGTGTATCACAAAAACTAATACAGTATTGTGAAGCAACTATAATTCCATAAAGATCTATTTTAAAAAGTCACAATGGAATCGAAGTGGTCTTTTGGATACATGGAGAAGCAATATTTTTGCAAGAGGAAACATTTCATAAAACTCATTTTTGGCATACCGAGGTTAAGTAGGTGTGTAGAAGTAATATTCTAAAATTAAAATATCAGCCAGTGACTCAAGAAGGATGCAAGTTTATTACCATATAGAAAGAAAACCTTCTAGTTTCTAGTGTTCCTATTTTTGTGTTTAAAGCATCATGAAAAGACACTTCCTCATTCCTTTTATAAACTCTTAATTGTGGAGGGAAGGGGACATTTGACAAAAGAAGTGTCAGCTGACTCAGAAGCGTTCGTTGTGCTCTTCAATACTGCTTTCTTTAAATGAAGGATAAGGTGAAAATTAAATCACCAAGAAAAAAAATTAAAAGCTTTTGAAAAAGGCACCTTTAACATGCTTAATCATCCTTTTCAGGGAGGAGGGAAAATGCAGCCCTGGTGTGAGGAAGTGGTGATGAAACAGAGAGGACTTACAAAAGGGCCAGCGAACACGGAAAATGAAGAAATAAATCATAAAGATGTATACCTAGGGGATTACAAGGATTCACATAAAGTGATTTATTCTGTTTCTTTGTCTCCAAGCCAACGATAAGTACGTCAGCTTTGCTCTAAGGTTGCCCTTTCCAAATGG
Source organism: Kogia breviceps (assembly GCF_026419965.1). Classification (NCBI taxonomy): domain Eukaryota; kingdom Metazoa; phylum Chordata; class Mammalia; order Artiodactyla; family Physeteridae; genus Kogia; species Kogia breviceps. Next base: position 40,150,737 of record NC_081311.1, on the reverse strand, counting down.
TGGCCACTAACTCCAAATGGCTGTTCCATACTCGATGTGTGGCAAGTGTGGACCGTGCTCTAAGTATAAAAGAGACACCAATTTTGAATACTTAGCAAAAAAAAAATAATGTAAAACAACTCACTAGTAATTTTTATAATAATAATATTTTGGATATATTGGGTTGGCCAAAAAGTTCATTTGGGTTTTTCTGTAACATCTTCTGGAACAACCCAAACAAACTTTTTGGCCAACCCAATATTTAGTGAAATAGAACATATAATTAAAATTGACTTCACCTGTTTTCCACTTATTTTTATTTGTTTTTTACGTTCTAGTATAGCTGCAAGAAAATTTTAAATTATGTACATGGCTTGCAGCGATGATACTTAGATACTTAGATTTGATAGCATTGCTCTATGGGTTTTAAAAAGTTATTTGAACCTATTTACCCGAGACTATTTTTCCATTTGACAAAAATTGTAGTGGCCTGTCCCAAACTTTCCAAACTTCTCATTGCTCTACCAGCCACCTTGGTTTTTCCTGGGTGACTCTTACACTTGAACTACACTGAAATTTATGACCACTCCCACCCTCACATGTCTGAGGGAATGCACGAGGAGAAAATGGTGGCTAGTAGCTCACTAGATCCTTTTTTTTTTTTTAATTATTTTAAAATTGAAGTATGCTTAATTTACAATGTTATGTTAGTTTCAAGTGTACAACAAAGTAATTCAGCTACACATATATATACACACACATTATAGGTTATTATAAGATATTGAATATACTTCCCTGTGCTACAAATAGGTCCTTGTTAACCTATTTTATATATAGTGGTGTGTATATGTTAATCCCAAACTCCTAATGTATTCATCTCCCCCACCTCCACCAGTTCTTTTACTTAATACATGTTGCTGAGAAAGCAGAATAGCAGACAGGCAAGACAAAGGGTAGAACTGGTCTGGGAAAATGTGAATTGAGAAAAAATTAAGAAGAACCAAACAGAAGGAAAACACTTGTGTTCAGAATTTAAATTTAAACTGAAATGCACTCACTTCCACCTTGCAGTCTGCACTTTTCACCACAGTGATGATCGCTTTCCTGAACCATTCAGGAGTCTTCACAAAAGTCTTGAAAAATTTTTGCACTTCAGTTTCTTTAATTATACGTCTGGGAGTTTGGGTCTGGTGACTTATAAAAATCCCTTTAAGTTTGAACTTGTATTGACTGCTTCAGTTTTAGGGCCTTTGAAGTAACCATTACCCCCCACGGAGGACTCCCTTCTCTCCATTATCTGTGGGGCTGGCTCCTTGCCAATTAGGTCTCAACACAAAGCTTGTTTCCGCAGAGAGCTCTTCCCTGACCACCCTATGTGGTCTGCCTGTCACTCTCTCACTCACTCTATTTTATTTTCTTCATTGCACTAATATCAAGATAATTTTTCCTTGCTTTTATTTCTTTGCTTATGTTCCTTGCTTATATTCTTAAATATTTCCTTGTTTGCTGTTCGTTCATTCATTCATTCACTCACCTATTCATTTACCCCACAAGAATGCTGTCTTCATGAGATAAAGGACCTTGTCTGTCAAACTCACTGCCCTATCTAGCTCATGTAGAAGAGTGCCTAGTGTATACAGCGTGCTCAAGAAATATTAAGGATACAAATAAATGAATCAGACCTGGTTCTTAGATATAAACAACCAAGAATGACGTTGGCTGATTTAACAGAATTTATCAACTAATTAATTTATTAACTAAATTAATAATTATTAACTAAACTATTAACTAATTAATTTCTTAACTAACTGAGTTAATTGAATTTATTAACTAGCATAATTGCTAATGAAGGCTGGAGAATCAAATTTGGAAAACACAGAGAATAGAGGGAAGCCATGCAGCCAGAACAAAACCCCTACAGCCAGCATCACACCATAGACCCTGCCCAGTGACTACATCTCTGCCTGGTACCCAACACCCAATGCTCTAGCTCTCCGCCACTGGCTGACACCACTGGATTTAGACATTGGTTGTCCCTGCAGTTACCATTTCCATTGGTTGTCCCTGCCATTACCATTTCCACAGCTGCCCTTGGAAATTGTATGCTGCTGTCATTTGAGCTATCACCAAAAAGAATTCTGCATTGACCTGACTTCTCTGTCACAAACTCCATACGTAGAATTGAATGTGTGCATCTGATTGTTCAAACCTAGGTTACATGGCTCATGCCTTACTTACTAGAGAAAATGGTAATGAGAGTCTAGTATTTTTTTCCTTCTATATAAGGAAACGGGTTCTGCCTCTCACTAAAATTTATAAGGCAGGGACTTCCCCAAACAGAGAAAGGATTCAAATGCTAGGCTGATTCCCCAAATGGCAAATGTTCCCTGTACTCCTATATGTGATTGGGGACACATCCATTTCTTTTCCTTTGATCAGATATATTCTTTGCTAGTGCATGTCCTACTGTTAGGCTTCTCAGACTGGAGCAAATTTCCAAATGATAAATAGCATCCTACATTAGAGTTCTCCAATGACAGAGAACCAATAGCATGTATATACATACTAGGAACCTGTTACTGTATTCTTCAGTTCCTTAAGGGAGGTAGTCTCCCTTTGTGAACACTGGGTAAATATATATGTACCTACCATTGGTTCTAGCTATATTATATATATATATGTATATATATATATGTATTTATTTTTATTATTCATTTACTATACTATCGTTTATTATATTATATGTATTTATTATAAGGAATTGGCTCATGCAACAATGGAGGCTGAGAAGTCCCAAGATCTTTAGTTGGTAAGCTGGAGACCCAGGAGAGTCAATGGTGTAGTTCTGGTTTGAGACAAAAGGCTAAAGAATCAGGAGAGCACATGGCGGAATTTCTAGACAGAAGGCTGCAGTCTCAAAACTGAAGAAGAGGGCTTCCCTGGTGGCGCAGTTGTTGAGAGTCTGCCTGCCGATGCAGGGGACACGGGTTCGTGCCCCGGTCCGGGAAGATCCCACATGCTGCGGAGCGGCTGGGCCCGTGAGCCATGGCCGCTGAGCCTGCGCATCCGGAGCCTGTGCTCCGCAATGGGAGAGGCCACAACAGTGAGAGGCCCGCGTACCGCAAAAAAAAAAAAAAAAAACAACACAAAAATAAAAAACAAAAAACACCTCAAGAAGAGCCAATGTTTCAGGCAGAGTTGAAAGACAGGAAAAGACCAATTTCTCAGCTCAAGGTAATCAAGCAGGAGGAATTTCCTCTTCCTCAGGTTAGTGTCAGCTTTTTTCTTCTAGTGAGGCCTTTAACTGATTGGATGAGGCCCAACCACATTAAGGAGGTGCAATCTGCTTTACTCAGTTTACTGATTCACATGTTAATCTCATCCAAAAGCACCCTCACAGAAATACCCAGAATAATGTTTGAACAAATATCTGAACACCCCATGGCCCAGTCAAGTTGATATACAAAATCAACCATCACACGTGCCCATCTAGGTACAATCAACCATTCAGTTAGAACTCAAAACCTGAAGCTTTGCCATGGCCATTTTTTTAGCCCACTGTTTGACTAGGAACTTGCTATGGTACTCTTCAGTTCCTTAAGGGGGAGTATTCTCCCTTTGTGATCCCTGGGTGAATATTTTACCTTAAAGAAGCACAAAATGGACTAGAGGGATAGTGGTTCAAGATGGGGAGACCTGAAAAGCTGAGGTAATTACATATTCAAAGGCCATGATTTAGATTGATATATCAACTGCTGCCAATGGAATGACACAGAAACCACAAGCTCATCTGCAAATTGAAATGTGAGATGAACTTGAGTAAGAGATACATTCTGCCTTCTAGGAGGAAAGGACGTCTGATTCATGGCATCCCCTGCCAAGGTACAGCTGGGTGAGCCAAAGGGCTCCCTGCCACTTAACGCTGAGAAACAAGGAAAGGCAGTGGCAGGTTATGTAAAGGGATAAAAGGCTTATTATAAAAAGGAGATTGACAACTGCTGTGAGATTATAATTCCACTGCCCAAATCCCATCAATATCCAAAAGCAACAAAGAAAACAATTTCCTGAGGTGTTCCTTGTCTTCAGGATGGTCAAAGTTTGCCCTCATAAAACCGTCAAAGAAAGTCAAGAAAAATATAAAGTGCAAAAGAAATGAACACAAATGGAAGAGCAAATGCAACCCCTAAACTTCCAATGAGCCAAAGTCTCTGGGCGAGAAGCAGTCTCACTTGTTAAACACAATGTCCTAGGCGGTCAAGGTTTAGTGTTATTGGAAAAGGTCAACAATTCTACATGTGTACACATGACTTTTCAGTCACAGGCTAGTCAAGTCAAAGTGACCATCTTTGACATTAAAAAGGTGGTGCTAAGAAAGCACTGTAACCACATAGAGGTTGGACATGGTCCCTTTGGCAGTCCCAAAGGTCTTGTCAATATCTAGGATTTTGAATTCTAGAATTCTGTATTTCTGAGTTAAAAGTGAAAAAACTGTACACCAGAGCTGGACTAGGATAAAATAAGAGAGGCACTGCCATCAGGCATAAAATTTAAGGTGACATCATAAAACTCAGTAATCCAGATAAATAATATTTTAATGCATTAAAAAAAAAGTCAAATCAGCGAGCTCTGGCTCATAGGCTGGCTGCCTGTTTTTATAAATAATGTTATACTGGAATCAGGTGAGACACAGTTGGAGCCTGTTTTTATTCATAATTGTGATGTTATTTATCACGGATGTCTTTTGCATTGATTTTAAAATATTGCATGAAAATATTATTTATCTTGAATATTGAGTTTCTGGTATGCCCTTAAAATTTGCAGCCCAGCTGTTTCACTTGGTTCATCCCCGTATTGGCTCTGCTATGCACCCTTTTGAAACAAACGACTCCTACTGTTGTCTGGCTCAACGTACTACAGTTAGTCATCTTCATTGAATATTATACTTTGCTAAGTGAATTACACACATGATCTATTTCACTCTGACAGCACCTCCATGAGAAAGTTATTTTCCCATTTTACAGGTGAGCACCTGAAGTTCCTTGGCCAGGATAATACAGTAAAGCCAGAATATGGTAAATCAGGATTCAGTTCTCTGCAGTTTGATGTAATGGTCTACGTTACTAATCACCACTTAAAGATTCGACAAGTTTCTTCTGAGGAAAACTGCTTTACGTTGCTTGTGGCATCATGTTTTGTTACCCTTGAGGAAATTCTTTCCTTCTAGTTGTACTTGTTTACTGAATTAATAAAAATGAGCAAAAACAACTTGTATCCCTTTCTTGAAGAATCAAACATGGATGAATATATTATCAAATACCTCGATTTGTACAGTGTAGAAGAAGGTGTTTACATATATAACATAATCTAGTATGCTATGATCTTAAAATTAAAATTCTTTAATATCTACATTTGCTAGGACCTGGTCACCTGGAATTATCCTAATCTGAGCAATGCAGAGCAACTGATAGTTTAGACAGGAAAAATTTGGAGGAAACTTTGCAAATACACTTAGATCTGCACAATTACGGGGACCTTATCTTTTTGTAGGGCAGCAGATCTCTCTCCTCTGCTATAGCCTCCCTACTCAAAACAGTATCTATTGTTAGTTTCAACCACAATAATGTCATGTCAGTCATGTCATGTCAATCACAGCAGTGGATGTGGTCAAGACCTTCATTTACGTCTCACCCTTCTCCCTAATGTTCAGGAACGCAGCACACTGCTGGGGCTTAGTATGCCTCAGAGGTCTCTTCCAAAACTGAAAAATTACTTCCACTCAGCCATTCAAGTCCCTCACCTCATTTTCCTGCTTAGTTGATCAATTTTTTTTTTCATATTTTAACCATATCTTGATTATAGTGTTTCAGTCATCCTGCCCAGAGCCCCTTTGAAGGGAAGTTGCCCGGCAAGTATTCCTGTGAAAGGGACAGCTCTCTTTAGATGAAGTGACCCAGCCCTGGCTCTATGCCTCCCTGTGAAGCAGGGCAAACATGAGAACTAAGGACAGTCAACACGTAGAATAAGCAGTGATCTATGAAATGGCCTGGCTTAAAATCATGGCAGAACCAACTAGAATCTTTCCCCACAGGAATCTGATCTAAGAAATAAACCAGAGAATGAGGTGTTGCACTTGGAGAAACAAGCGCGAAGGGGAGATGCATGTAGTTGTCTGTGGGGAGAGGCTGTGGCAACCTTCATTTGAAATTTATGACAACAGTCAAAACATGGCCAGTGCCACCTGCCCCTACTCCAACTTCTTAATTTCATCCTTTAATTCATGTTGGTGATTTTCATCATTATGTAGATGAGGGAATGAGCCTGGTCTCTGAGCCTTAATGAATTTATTAAGATGCTGCCTTTATGGTCATCTTTTCTATTTAGATAGAAATTCATCTTACAAAAATCCTACTCTTCAGAGAGCCCAAGGATTGATTTAACTGATGGGTCATACTTGGAAGAGCAGAGGTAGACCACACATTTTATTTCTGTGGGATTTTTGCTTGTTTATGATATTTCTTACATTTTGTTCAAACATTGATCGGGGGCTCATAGAGTGGGTTGGGGAAAGATCAAAGCCAATCATAACTTTCGTGGGCAAAAGAAAACATCCATCAGAGAGAATGAGAGCATTTATTTTTATCCACATATAGTTCAGAATGATTCAGAATATCCTGTAGTGGTTGTTGAAAACACCACCTCATGTAAAAATAAATTACCCACCATGGCAAAGAGCGGTCAATGCTCATGTCAACAAGAGACCGAAATATTCAAGGAAAGTAAATAGTTTTGTAAATAGCAACTGATGAGTATTATCCCCTATTTCTTTTCGACTGGCAGGAAAAACAGTGGAAAAAAGTCAATCCTGTTAGTTCTGACAAGTCCTAATCACTTCCTTCTCTGGAGCACACCATCTAACTCAGAAGATGATAAAAAACCTCCCTGACACCAGATAAAAAAATGATAATATACTTTAGTGATAATGTGTGTAAGCCTCAAAAGGCAAAACCAGAGTGTGAATATTCTCTCCTAAAAGGATAGAACTATAAATCTCTCTCAACAGATACATTACCCCTGAACAGCAAGAGGAACAGAGAACCATAACAAAAGATTCCATCTGACTGTCACCAGCAAGGGTAGCAAAGTGCACCTCTCATGAAAACAATTTCAATGGCACCCACAATTACTAAATATGGCCATTCCTTTGTCTGCTTTCCAAAAAAAGAACATTAAAAAACTCATTCACTCTACAGCAAATGTTACAGTCATTCAACTTAATAATGCTTTAATCAAAGGCAACAGTGTGAGATAGTAGTGGAGAAAAGGGTTCTAATCCTGACTTTGCCCTCAGAAGGCAGGCATGAAGAGCCTGGGTTCTAGATTAATCCAAACCTACATTCCCTCACTAGTTCTGGGATCTTGGACAACCTCTTGACCTCTAATTGATGCAATGTCTGCTTCTGTAAAATGAGGATAATAACAGACTCTACCTCATACAGAGTTTATGAGGACCATAAATCAAAGCCAATTACATTTGTTCAGAGTTTCTTAACCACACCATGATTGACATTTTGGGCTGAAAAATATGTTTTTGTGGGAGACTGTTCTGGGCACTGTAGAATGTTTAATGGCGTCTACCCAGTAGACACAAGTAATGACAATTTTTAAAAGTCATTAGATGTTGTCAAATGTTCCCTGAGGAGCTAAATTACTCCCAGTTGATGACCAGTGCTTTAGTGCCTGGTGACTATCAACTCCTGAATAAATGCACATTCATGTCTCTTCAGTTGGTCTTATCTGTTTTTCAAATGAAGAACCCCTCACCTCTCCTTAAGAAAGTAAATACCATTGCGGCTTTAGGTACACTAATCTAACGTGAGAAGGAAGATGTTGGTTGACAAGCATTAGGCTGTCTCCACGTTTACATGTACGCATTAACTCATATCATCTTTGCAACTATCTTAGCAAGCCAGTACTGGGGTTTCTCCAAAGGTCTTTCCCATGAATAGACCACTTAATTGATGCTGTTTATAAATGAAAGTTGAATTACATATAAACATGTGTGCTGTCACCTTGAACTAATTTTCAGAACACCTATGAAGACATGCATGTCTTGAATGTACATATCCGTGTATTCAGCCATCCTGCAGTTGCTAGGAATGTGAATCAGTCTGTGAAGTTGAGATCAAGGTATGGTCCCTAAATGGACATGGCCGGGAGCCTCACCCAGTGGATCCACTGAGTCACCTTGGATATAAAGCCATGACATGTGGTCCAGTGCAAGTCCCATGGAGTTTTGCACTTGGAACGTATTCCACAAGATTCTCCCTTGAATGCAGGACAAATAACTATGGAATTTTGAAATATTTTAACTCAGCTAAATCAACTGAATGCCTTGACCACAAATATCCCTGCTGACCAAACCCATATTGCCCAGGCTAAAATCAAGGATTGAGTAGGGATGAAGTTCCACCAGATTGTGAATATGACCAGTGGACTGCAATTTATTGGGGTCCACAGGCATGCTTTTCTGCAGATGGCAATTCCAAACCTTTCTCAGGGTCAGAGCAACCTGTTTCAGTCCCTCATCTCCCTGTCGATGCTGGAATACGGCGACCACATCGGACTGCTGGCAGAATGGTCACTAAAAGTGACGAGTCGTACTTCTAGAATTATCTTGCTCCCTTGTCATCTCATGTATCACCCAATAACCAATCGGTATATAGGAAATAACTTATGAATTAGTCTAGTATTATTATCTCCATTTCAAAGAAGAAGTTACTGAGGCTCAGTGAGGCTAACTAACTTCGGCAAGATCTTGCCAGGACACCAGGCAAGTAGCAGAGTGAAAGTTCATACCTAGAGCCATTCACCTGCCTGGGCTATCTCCTACTGGCTGACTGGCAACACAGGGGACTATCTAGCTGCTTGTTAGGGGTGGTGGACAGAGATGAAAGTTCATTAAGAATAATGATTTGGGGCGTCCCTGGTGGCGCAGTGGTTGAGAGTCCGCCTGCCGATGCAGGGGACGCGGGTTCGTGCCCCGGTCCGGGAAGATCCCACATGCCGCGGAGCGGCTGGGCCCGTGAGCCATGGCCGCTGAGCCTGTGCGTCCGCAGCCTGTGCTCCGCAACGGGAGAGGCCACAACAGTGAGAGGCCCGCATACAGCAAAAAAAAAAAGAATAATGATTTTTGTTTGATGAGGAATGTAAAAGGATAACCAGTGTTTGAATCTTAGCTCTCTGTTCCACTTCTGAGGGGTTCTTTTCCTAACAAGAACTGACTATGTTTATTCTTTGGGGAGGGACAGCAGGATAAGGAACAAAAAAGTTATTCCTTGATGGATAATGTCTTTGCATAAGATTAAAAGTTTCCTTGCAGAATGGAAGTGAATCTATAAATGTTAGGCAAATCAGTTATGGAGAAATAGGAAAAATAATATCTTTTTGAAAGATTCTGTGCTGGATCTTTCTTAAGAAATACTGAATCAAAACTTCTCTTTTTTTTATGTTGTCCTGCAAAGGTTTTTTTTTTTTAACATCTTTATTGGAGTATAATTGCTTTACAATGGTGTGTTAGTTTCTGCTTTATAACGAAGTGAATCAGTTATACATATACATATGTTCCCATATCTCTTCCCTGTTGCGGCTCCCTCCCACCCTCCCTATCCCACCCCTCTAGGTGGTCACAAAGCACCTAGCTGATCTCCCTGCTTCCCACTAGCTATCTATTTTACGTTTGGTAGTGTATATATGTCCATGCCACTCTCTCACTTTGTCCCAGCTTAACCCTTCCCCCTCCTTGTGTCCTCAAGTCCATTCTCTAGTAGGTCTGTGTCTTTATTCCTGTCTCACCCCTAGGTTCTTCATGACCTTTTTTTTTTTTTTCTTAGATTCCATATATATGTGTTAGCATACGGTATTTTTTTTTCTCTTTCTGACTTACCCAAAACTCTTGATTTATATTGACAAGTCATCATGTAAAAGTCTTGTAATTGGCTATCATAAGTTACACAGTCTGGTCAGCCAAATAATATTGCATCCCTGGAGCATAATCAAGGTGGATAGATTTAAGATGAAATGTATGTTAACACTAATAATATGGCAATTTGGAGTCAATCACCATGTTTCCAAGGATCCTCATCAGACCTGTTGTCATTCATATGGAATTGACAAATTGCCTTTTTTGGAAATGTATTTCAGTTTCCCCCCAGCAACCAAAAACCCAGGGCCCTGGTGAGAAAAAAGCTCCTTTTAACAGGGCTTCCTTGTCGTAGCACCGGATTTGACCAGGTTTTTTTCACAGTGTACTTAACTGGGCATGAATTTTACCAACATCTTTGCTGCAATTTGTTTCTATAAAATATGTTACAGGGTTATAAAATTACCAAAACAATCCAAAGGCATTGTTGTTTGCAGGAGAATTTAATTGGAAAAGGGGAAGATTTTTTTCTGATATAACACTGAAAATTTCAAAAACACTGTTGCCCTTTTAGTAAAAAGCTAACATTTCCCTCCAGATTTCTGATTTTCATATTCATAGGGCCTGGGTAAGCTAAACTTTAACTCAAGGCTTAAAGCTGTATAAATATTTATCATGGACAGAAAATTTAAAAAGAAATTTTAGTGATTTTAGGCATCAAAAGAGATTTGTGTGGTGTAATAAAAGAGTCCTGGATTTAAATTCAGAGGAATTTGTGTGATGGTCTTTGCTCTATCACTATTTGGCTGTGTAACCTTAAACAAGTCTTATATGCCACTCTGGACATGAATTTCTTCACCTGTGAAGCAAGTGGATGGGATCAGATGATTTCTAACATTCCCCCCAAAGGTTTAACAATATGTGATGGTAACAGAGGAAATTTTAAAATAAAAGGGAGGGATGTGTATTTATTAATGAAAAGAAACTGTCACAATTCAAAACACTGATGGTAACTGTCATAAATATGGCTTAAAACAAACATTTATTTTAGTGTTGGATAAAAGTACATATACCACACTGGGGGCTTCCCTGGTGGCGTAGTGATTGGGAGTCCGCCTGCCGATGCAGGGGATATGGGTTCGCGCCCCGGTCTGGGAAGATCCCACATGCCGCCTGGGCCCATGAGCCATGGCTGCTGAGCCTGCGTGTCCGGAGCCTGTGCTCCGCAGCGGGAGAGGCCGCAGCGGTGAGAGGCCCAAGTACCGCAAAAAACAAACAAACAAACAAACAAAAAACCAACCACACCATTTCTTCAACTCTTAAATTTGAAAATTAAGTGTTGAACATTTGAAGATAAACAAAAAAAAATGAGAAAACAAAAATGTCATTATGTCAGTCAACTTCCGACTTTAAAGCTTACATTCTTAGTTTAGATTGTGAAAAATCTGATTTAATAGAAAAAAATCGCTTCAAACCACATGTTCAACACTAAGTAAATGTTCATTAGTATTACTGTTAGAAAATCAATGTATTTTAGATAAGTCCAAAATAGAATGAAACATGATGGAGGAGAAGGAAAATGTCTCCATTTGTGTAGAAATAAAAAATAAAACTTAATATGTTTAGAAGAAATGAAAAACCTAAGGGGGGGTTAGTGAAATATATGAAATAATTTTGTTTCATGTTCTCTGGCACTTCAGTAACTAGAAAGCTAAAAACCGGCCTTTCAGATATTCATCATGTCAAAGTTTCAATCCAGCAATCAATTCAGATATCAAATCTACCTGCGTGGGGCAGGTACGCTACACCAGACTATGCTGTCATTGAGTTGGTAGGAAGCATGTAGTTAACTATTCCTGCTGGAGCTGTTTTTGCAAGGGAAAATTCATCTCTGGGAGAGGTGTGATGAGATGAAATAAGCTTTATAGCCAGAGAGACATGATGGGCTAAGGAATTTGCAGGGCCCAGTGCAAAATGAAAATGCAGGACACCTTAGTTTTTAAAAAAATTACAAATTTTAAGATGTCTACAGCAGAGCATTAAACTCTTCTGAGAGCAGGGGGCCCTGTGTGACTGCAAAGGCCACACACCAATGATGCTGGCCCTGCAGACAGTTCAAGTCCCTGCTCAGTTACTTAACAGCTCTGCAGGAGACCTTGTACCAGTCAACTGACTACCGTCAGGTTCTTTGTTTGTAAAATAGTTAAAACCATAAAAGTGCCCTTATAGGCATGTTGTAAAAATCATATTAAGCAATATATATTATTTGACAGGTAAACAGTAGGTCCTCAAAAAATAATAGCTATTATCATTAGCTTGAAGGGTGGGTGACTCCCAATAGCAATTCTATTGTCAATCACAATGCTTCTTTCTCCTCTTAAAGGTCTTAAGAAAGAGATGAATCCATAAGCAAGGACAGCAAGAAAATTCTAAAATGGAGACATGGCAGTACAGTTCTCTTCAGGTACTGAGTAACCAAGTTTTTATGTTCAACACAAAGACCTGAATATTTTTCTTTTCTGGTTCTTACTGTATTTCCTTCAAATGATTTATCATAAGAATATAAGAGTTCTATAGAAACAGTCATGTTCTTGTTAATACAGGTCCCTGATTTTCGAAAGTGGTAAGCGGATTTCTCCTAGAACAAGAGGATTGTAAACAGTATTTTGCTACTCTCAGTTCACCCTGGGATCTGAAGGATTGAAACAGCTGAATAATGAAACAAGAAGAAACATTCTCTCAGAAAAGGAGGCCTAATTTGCATGCAACCTATACCACATAATTTTCAAGAACACAGGGTGTCTATACTTCTCTGTAGTAGTAAATTTATCTCTTGTTACCAGCAGGAGTACTCTTTTATGCTCTGATTTAAATCAGAGAGAAAATTAACTCATGACTTGTTCCACTCTTGAAGGTGAAGATTTCTGAATGTGTTAAAATGTCAATTCAACCTCTTTTGTATGTGCCCATTTGAAAGGCACTTATTAGTAGACCAGGAGGAAGGCATGTGAGGGGGTAAAAAAAAGAAAGGAAACGGAGGCTCCTAGGGTTTCCTTTTTGCCCTATACTCCTTTTTCAATGTAGGATATATTAGCTAGAAAAGAAACATGTTAGAAGAAATGAAGAGTCTTTCTGAGTTTAAACTATCAGGAAATGATTTCAAGATCCGAGTGGCTAGAAACACCACGATGACACTTACATTTATGTCCCATTTTAAGGATTCATTTGTTTGGGGCCAATTCCATGAACACTGGTTTAGATTCAAGAATGGAAGGCCAATGTAGGAGTCTATCAAGAGGTTCAATTCTGAGGATGCTCGAAGTCTAGGATGACGAGCTTATTTACATCTGTCCTCGCTTCACCTGATCCAGGATGGGCTAAGAACATCTTTGGTCCATTCCAGGAATGGAATAGACTATTATGGGTACAAAGCATTCACTTAAACTGGTTGTTTACATGTTTACATTTTAAAAATAGATAAATGAACTATTCATTCAATATATTCTCCCTAACATATGCATTGTCAAGCATTTTTAACATATCTCAGGCTCTCTTGTCTATTTTTCACTGCCTTGATTGTTACAAGGCTTGAAAATATTAAATAGGAAGAAATACAGTGTATGGAAGTTTTAATACTCAAGTCATCTGCAAATATGATGTTGAAATCTGGAGTACTTATTCTTCTGCCAGAGCAGCATTACTTTTTTCCCTAATAACACATAATGTACTGAATTATCCAGTCACAGCCATTTCACAAGGCTACAAGGCATTTATTTTAAGCATTCCTGTGGTTAATTAATAACTTTAATATGTATCAATAAAAACATCAATTAGAACAACTTCATACAAAGGCTTTTCCAACATCAGCAACAAGGTTTAAGAGACAACCTTTTACTTACGGCATTTATTTTTTTAAAGTATTATGCTCCTTTGGTTCATTTGTTAGATTGATTTTGTTTTCGTTTTCACAAGAATAAATCATACGGAACTTGTGAGAATAGTGTTAAATGTTCTAATTCACTATTCCATCATCTTCAGTGTCATTCAACAGCTATTTCCTATGTAACTGGCATCATTTTAAAAGCTGCGGGGGATTCCAGAGAAATATGTGTTAACAAGCACTGCCCGCACAGAAAGTCTAAGTAGGGAAGTAGAAACAGCAATGAGGGAAGTAGAAATTGGATGAGACAAAAAGTGATGCCAAGAAGAGTCTAATAATAGACAGAAAGGAGAGGACCAGGTAAAGCATGGAGGGATTAACATCGTCGAAGCACAGCTGGGTGAGAGTGAGCAACTAGGTGGGTGAGGTTTTATCGGTAAAAATTTTAGGTGGAACAATTTTGAATAATAATCAAACTCAGAAGATGGCCTTACAAAAACATTTTGCAAACAAGGAAACTGAGGTCCAGAAAGTTCACCAGAGCTGGTGACAGATGGAGCCTTAAATCTAAATCTATCACACCACGATACCTGAATCCCTCAGCCTCTGGAATATGTACTAAGAAGTCCAGGGCTCTTCTGGGGGCGATTACTTTTAGTGTGCCAAGAAATAAGTAGAAATTTCACGTTTATTTCTCTTTACCAGCCAAGTACTTTTGCAGACAGCTTACCGCACTAATGTACATTTAGAACGTTAGAAAGAAGACCTCATCCTAAATTCAGAGTGCTCTGTGAGGTGGGCTCAGCAACAATCTTAGCTCTGCTTCTGAAGTGGATTCCCATTGCCTTCTCTATTCTTTGAAGAAGGATGATAAGACAAAAATGAAAAAAAAGTTTTCAAAGAGAATTCATTTAACAGTTATATTGATGTCTTGATCAAAAAGAAGGAAGCCTTTCAGGCAGTGCTTTTTTCTTCTTTTTGTTAATGTACCTCATTTACAAGTCATCACTCTCTTAACCTTTGCTTAATCAACATAGGATGAAGATTAGAATAAGAGAGTGGAATAAACAGAAGGAAGCACAAGCAACCTTTCAGAAAGCAAAGGAATTCAAGACAATTCACAGAACTGCACTCTCATTTGATAAAACAGAGCTGGCAATCAAAGTCAAATTCATCAACACACAGTGGTTAGAAAGGCCATGCCAAGTCAAGGCAAGCTGCAAGATCTATGAGGTCTGTAAACAAGGTATTAAGTCCCACAAGACTGACCTACCCTAGTAGGTCAGTCGTTTAAACCAGGGGCTCTGGTATGAGACAGGTCAACCAAGAGATAGTAGAGCAGAATAGTTAAAATTGTGGATTCCAGAGCTGCCCAATTTCTGGCATTCACATCCCAGCTCCAAAGCTTGTGCTATGTGCTCTTTGTCAAGGTACCTAACTTTGTGTGCCTCTGTTTTCTCAACTGTAAAGTGGGGATAATAATAGCACCTATCTCATGGGTGTGTTGTGGAAATCAAATACGTTATTTGTCATTGCTATATAAAGTACTCAGAAAAGTGCCTGACACATAGGTAAGTCTGATGGAAGAGTTTGCTGCCTTTTATTCTCCTCTTCTTTCTCTTCCTTTCCTCCTTTTTATCTTTCTCTTTCTTCTCCTCCTCCTCATTCTGTTTCTACCTTTACCACCTGTATGACCTTGGAGAAGCTGATGAACCTCATGGCTTCACAGTTTCTACAGCTGTGATTCAGGATAATAATACTGTAGAGGTACATACTACTTCATGGTGTTGTTTAAGCTTGGAATGAGATGTATAAAAAGTCCTAAGAAGAGCACAGATCATATATTAAGCATGAACAAAATGGAAGTTTGTTTGCTCACTCACTCTCACATTTGTTCTATACCTCTTCCAGCAAATACTTTTTAAATACAGTGTGTAAAGCACCTTTTCAGTTACTGAGGATACAGCAGTGACTGTAACAAACAAAAATGTGTTCTCTCATGGAGCTTACACTTAATAGAGGGTAGTCATGTGCTGGTAAATTGACTCAGAAAAAAAAGTCCCCAATTTGTAGCAACTGCCAATTTCCACAGTGGAAATATTCTCATTGTGACCAATTTGCCAGCCAGTTTGCAAATGTCCTGACTATTTAGCAATCTGCTCTTGCGAATTAGTATGAAACGTACTCCAGTAACCACTGGTAGGGGAATAGACAATAAACAGGTAAAATGGGCAGTCTGTAAACAGAGATAAGTGCTATGAGGGAAAATAATGCAGAGAAAGGGGATATGAAATGTTTAAGAACAAAGAGAGAGGGTGCAATTATAAACAGCCTGGACAAGAGGGCTTCATTGAGAAGGTGGTGTCCGGTCACAGACCTGACAGTGTAGAGAGAATGACCCAGGCAGTGGAAACAACATAGTTTCTCAGTGATTTAGAAGCACATCAACTGAGGATGTCAGTCTTGGTCTGTGTACAAGGTCCCTCACACGACTTAGCCCAGTACGCTGCCACCTGTGCTTTTCTTCACAGGTATAGCCTGCACACAGAAGGCGAAAAATTCACAGGTTGAAAATGTTCACTTCACCTGGTCTCTTAGTAACATAATCCTATACTGGCCAATGTGCATTGTCCAAAATTCTCACTCCTGGTCTCCAGGGTTAGCCTGACAGCCTCACTCTCTGAAATCTTCAGCTAAATTTGTCAACTGAACAGAAGGATACGAAAGTTATTTCAGAGCTAAAACAAACAGGCAGACAGCCTCTCATATAAAATGAGATGGGTTTCAAAATGTGCTCTTCATGTGCATGTCATAATGATAACCAAAATTTCCATCAACAGAAAGCTTGATAAAGTATGGAGACACAGTGGAATTACTAAGAAGGAATTTAAAACAATGACGTGAATCTAACAATGTGATGTAGAAAGACACTCATTTTATTAATGATACCAACCACAGAAACTGACATTTCCTGCATATGTATCTCTTCTTATGCCTGAATTTCCTCATCTGCAAGTTGGGACTAATTATGAAAACTACCTTACAGGTGACTGTGAGGTTTGAATAAATCAATCAGATAAAAGTTACCACATCAATTAATGTTAGTTACAAGGAATAAATATGATTAAATGATAAATGGAGTGCATGTGATAAAGGTTAGCTATTCTCCCCTACAACTTCATTATTATTATTATCGTTATTGTTATTACCTTGGGCCAGACACTGGAAGGTATGCCTTTTTATTATCTCCACTGAATAGATAAGGAAACCGAGCAACAGAAAGTTTACTAAGGTGCCTCATATTCTAGAGAGAGTAAGAGGTGGGGTGGAGATTCACAACCAGACTGTCAAATTCTCAACAGCTGTGCTATAAGACAAAAACACATTTAGGTCAGTGTAAACCTGACTAGACTCTCAGGTCCATGAGGGCAAGAACCATGTGACTTGCATTTACTACTGTATAGACAGTACTATCGTGTTGAATGAATACAGAGAGGAAACCATAATCAACACTGCTTACTAAGTGCTTATTTAGGTCCTGAATGTTTAATATGAATTATTTTGCATACTTCCCACCACCACTCCAATGAGGGAGGTACTAATGCTATCCTATTTTACATATGAGAAAATTGAGTCAAAGAGAATTTAAATAAATTACTCTTGAGTCATACACATCACAAGTAGCAGTGCCAGGACTCAAACTCCCGTCTTTTGGACTCTAGTCCCAAGTCCTTCATTGCTGAGTTTTTTTCTGCGTGCGCTGCTCAGCTAGTAACCCCCAATATAATGAGAAACAATGACACACTGTTTTCACTAGACCCCAGGACATGTGAATGGAGGTTGGAGGTTTCATGTGAATGTACAATTGTCCCCTCCTCTATTAATCACAACATGTGAACAAGTTAAAATGCAGAGCTCAGTGGAAACAAGACAAGCTCTCAAAGGCCTGAAAGAGCCAATTTGCTTTGGTCTACCAACCTCTCATACGACTCCATGGTCAGCTAGTGTCATGGTAAAATGCACATCTCTTCCATAAAATCAACCTCTGTCATTTCCAATCTGTACTGTGTATGAATCATGCATTATAAGACTGGACAACATGGACTAATGGCTTCAAAAACTCTCCCAGGCATAAAAATAGAAGCTTAGTGCTATTGGTATGGATTCCCCACTGTTTCAAAGTAACCATTTTCAGCCTTTTGAGAAAGAACTCACAGGCTCTTTGCTGTAGCATTTTAGATGTTCTACTATTCCTTGTAATCCTCTCAACTCACACTTCTTATAGAGCAGAGGAAAGCATGTCTGTGGTCTGAAGGCCAAGGCTAAAACAAACAGAGCATCTCTCGTAATGAGACGTCCGAGGAGGACCTGGTGGAAACGTACTCTGCCGCTTGATGCTCTGCTGTACTCCGTGATGGAAATTATCAGGTAGGTGATTTGGATTTCAATTAGCGAGTAGTCCAGAGCACGGATAATAACCTGGTTCTTCTGGTCTTCAGAGGACAAGATCTTAATCCCTGTGCTGGTAGAGGCAAACTGAAATGCTCTGGAAGCCAGGAAGGTGAAGGAAATGAGCAAAATAGGCAAGGTGTAAGCAACAGGGAACAAAGATATGGCACTCGGGGAACACATGGTCCTTTTCAGTACTTCTTCTAATGAAAGTAGTTGCTACTCTGCTCTAGCTGATGGTTGCCATAAAGCAAAACATCCTGGTTTGCTTTATTTTTCAATTCTTTTATATTTTTTGGTAAATTTATTTATTTATTTTTGGCTGCATTGGGTCTTCATTGCTGTGCGAGAAACTATGAATCCAGATTTTACATAAAATTTCAAAAATTCTAAATGTTAGTAACTAATTAAAAAATAATAACACTGTATGGGATGAACAAACATAGTCATGAGACATGATTTGGCCCATAGGCACCTTGTTGGTGACTTACGTTCTGCTACATTGTCTTCTCTGCAGTGCCAGCAGATGCCAGGCTACTCAGAGGTGCTGCTAAAGTTTCAGGCAAATTTCTATCCAGTTTG
Organism: Kogia breviceps; assembly: GCF_026419965.1. Lineage (NCBI taxonomy): Eukaryota > Metazoa > Chordata > Mammalia > Artiodactyla > Physeteridae > Kogia > Kogia breviceps. The sequence goes on along the minus strand of NC_081311.1, from coordinate 40,131,928 downwards.
CTTCAACAAGGTCTGATTTGACTAATAACCTAGGAACACATGATAATAATAACTGATATTTATGAAGCCCCCATCATGTATATAACACTCTGATAGATTAATTGAGACAAAGCCGGTAAGGTGGATATTCTTATTATCCTCATTTTACAGATGAGGAAACTGAGGAACTAATAAGCAGGTGTATTATCTGCCCAAGTCCACACCACTATCAAGTAATAGAGTTGGGTGCCCACCCAAATATTCAGGCTTTAGATTACTCTGAATCACTCTGTGTTATAAAACAGTTACTCTTACAATTAGTATAAAGGGTACTGAGTATAAGATTTCCATTTATAGTCTGAAGGGATAAATACTGGCTTTTAAAATTGTTAATAGGCTATAAAATTAAGTGTATGGGAATAAAGGGCATAATAATAAAATTTATGGACAAGGTGATGTTTTTGTGTTGCTACCAAAAAATGTACCTTAGTCAATGTGGTTTGGAATAAAAACTCATAAAAATGTTCAGATCCTTGGACCAGGTAATCTACTCTTGATAATTTATTCTAAAAATAATTTAAAGGAAGGAAAAGGTATCAGCTCAGAATTACCAGCATCCAATTTTTCAGTAGCAAACAAAATAAATAACCAAATTGCCTAGGAGAATAAGAGCAAATACTTTTAGTATACCAATAGGGACTAGATAATCCCTAAAAATTGAAGCTCTGATGATTATTGGTAACTTACAAAAATATCATTTATTAAACACTAGGTGAATAAAAAGAAAGAGACAATCACATCTGTATTCTGATTAGAACTAGATAAAAACTATGAAAATACAAGCTAGACAAAAATACAAATTAGCCTTTGGGATCATTTCATAATGTTTAATTAATTAAGTTATGAATAGCTTAGAAAAGAAATAAAGGACTTTCAACTGCTTTTATTAATATCATTGTAGTAGCATTTGCTATTTGCTGCAACCAGATTTAACTCAATCAAAATTATGATAAACATCCAGGTACCACTCAGCTTCAGGCTTCCAGGACTATAGTTTAACCATTTAACTGTCCCTGTTAAGCATGAGCTCTTAGCGTTTTACACATTTTCTGTAACAATTTTGTTTTGCATACAAAGGCCCAGCTACTTGGGAATGAACCATCATCTGTGAATAACTAGCATGAATATATGTAAGCTCCAACGTAATTTTAAACCAAGGCTCCATGTGGTTCTTAAAGTTAATTCCCTCCTTTTGAGTGTGAATAGGATCTATGCATTCCTTCCAATCAATAACGTATGGAAAAAGATGAAAATGTTACCTACTATTCTAACTTCTGTTTCCCTAGCAGATTCTCTACTGACTTTCATTTCTGACTTTGACTAAGTAACATGCCATATGGAGAGGACCACATGACAAGAAACCAAGGATGGATTCCAGCCTACAGCCATCAAGGTGTTGAGGTCCTCAGACCAACAACCTGCAAGAAACTGAATCCTGCCAATAATCACATGAACTTGGAAGCAGATCCCTTCCCAGGTTAGCCTCAGATAAGATCCTTGCCTTGGCCAACACTTTGCATCCTTGTGAGAGACCCTGAAGCAGAGGACCCAGCTGAGATGTTCCCAGATTCCTGACCCACAGAAACTGTGATATAATAAATGTGTTGCTATAAGCCGCTAAGTTTCTGGTAATTTGTTAGACGGCAAGAGATTACTAAAATAGTCACAATGTTTTTTAAAAATGACTCAAACCTACGCAGTCTAGAATCTATACTTATATCCACTATACTATATTACCCCTCAATAAATATTTGTGGAATGAATGAATGGATGGATGGACATGATGATGCTACTTTATATAGCCAAAGACAAATACATGCTTATTTTAGGAGCCTACAATGATCTTGATCCTCAAACCTGCCTGAGACATTATTAAAAGTGTGTGATATTGGTTTAGTCACTAAAATTAACCAATTTAAAACATCATGGAGATGTTTAAAATGGAGAAAAAAATTATGTAATTATTTCAGTAGATACAAAGAAGCATTTGATAAAATTATACCTCCATTCATGATTTTTCAAAATCCTCTTAGCAAATTTGGAATAAGACAAAATCTATCTCCATTCATAATTTTTAAGAAAGCCTCTTAGCCAAGTGGGAATAGAAAAGTATCTATTAAAAACTACAGAAATTATATGCTTAATAATAAATTTTGAACGTTTCTCCTGATTGTGAGAATGAGTCAAGGATGTTCACTATCTCCACTTTATTCACCATTGTATTCGAAGTCCTAGCCACTATTAAAGTGAGAAAAATACAGGTTATAAAAAAGTGGAGAAGTAAAACTCTCATTATTTGCAGATTACTTGATTATAAATATGTAGAATATCCTAAAGAATCCACATAGAAACTATTAGAATTAATAAGGTGATTCAGTGAGATTTCTGGATACAAAGTACAGAACTCAACTGCAACAAGCAATTAGAAAAGGAAATTTAAAATACTATTTATAAAAGTTCAATACACATCAAAGGCAGGATTAAATCTAATGTAAGATGGGCAAGACTACTATTCAAAAAACTATAAACCTGCCTCCATTAGAAAGATCCAATCTCACTCATACAACACCATCACTAGTAATTCACTAGCATTCAATTCTGTTAGAATTATGACAAAGGCCATAACCAGCAAGACATGAAATAATAAAACATATGCTCAGTTATCCATCTATTTTCAATATTTTTAGCACATGCACGCAAATATTGAAAACTATGGAAATGATGTAGGTTTTGCCTTTTTTCCCTTCCATTTCCTCCATGGTAGCATGTATTGGTTGCCTAGGAAACTGTTACAGCAGGGGACAGGACCGGCTGTGCTGTCACTCTGAGCTGGGCAGAGATTTCAGTGGTAGCTTGTTGGCTCTCAGCCCCAGTGGAAAGGCACCTGTGCTGTCCCACTTGGCAATGGAGTCACTCATTTCCAAGGAGCAGCTGTACATTTTGTTGTTAGCATTTTGGCAGTAGGAAAGACGAAAAGAGTATGATAACTGCAACTGGGGAGCAAAGACTGAACATGAGTTGTTAAAGGTGGGACTAAGATATTGCAGGTGAATAGATCACAGAATAAAAACAAGGAGATGCTTATTTAGTGCATTAGACACTACTGGCAGCTGGGGATGGGACTGCTACTCAGAAGCAACTTGGAAAGCAACTAGGAAAGGGGAGAGAATTTTAACTATGATGTGCCAGGAACTGTACTATATAGTGTCTGTTTGTTTTGCATTCTTTTTATCACTTCTCTCTCTCTCTCTCCCTCCCTCCCTTTTTCTCTTTCTGTCTCTGATAATCACACATGCAGACACGTACACTCACACTCATACACAGCTACTATTCTAGTTTTAAAGATAGGTAATATGGGGCCAAAGAGGCTAAATAACATTCTTCAGTTCACCTAGTTACTAGGAAATGAAGTTGGAATTGAATCTCAGTAAAAACCCATGAAAATCCATATTAGGAGGCCTCCGAGGCTGGGACATGTTTAGAGACACGAACAGAGTAAAGGGAGGCAAAGGATGCTGTAGACATGAAAAGATGAAAGTCTGTATCATGTTCTGGAAATGAGAAGTAACCTGGTGAAGTGGGATACAGAGGGTGCAGGGGCACAGGAAGTTAAAAAAATAACTAGCAGACAGATCATGAACTATTTTAAATGCCAAATGCCAAGTTGTTGTTGTTTTTTAGATTTTATTCTATAACTGTGTTGTCTAGTAGACACTCTGCCTGCCAGTGTGGGTTGTCTGAACTGACATGTTTTGGGCATAAAATATTTATTGGACTACTAAGACTTACCGTAAAAAAATATCATGTAAAATAGTTTAGTAGTCGTTTTCCTATTAATAGATGTTGACCTTAATATTTTGGATGTACTGGGTTATATGAAATCTATTATTAAAATTAACTTCACCTCTTTTTACATTTTTAATATGGTTATTGAAAAAATTAAAATGGCATTTGTGGGTTCACATTGTATTTCTACTGGTTACCAGTGGGAGGCCATGTAAAGTATGGGGAGAGGAAGACTGGGACTGGCTGACTCTCGTACTTAACCTTTTCCCCTCCTTACACACACACACACACACACACACACACACACACACACACCCTCAGCCCTTTGTTGTTATTTTTGTTTTTTTTGCCAAGCCTCTTTAGGAAAAAGCAGCCAGGACTCTTCTCCTACTAGGGAAAAAAATGGCAGTTTGCAGTTCTACTGCAAACTCCGAAATGACAATGGTTTAACCAAGCTCCTTTGCAAGAAATAAAGATGGATTCACTCAGCATCCAGAGAGTGTTTACATCCTAAAGAGAAAAGGTGCCCGTGGAGAACAAAACAATAACGATGTCTTTGTAAGAAAAATCGGTTTCCGAAGCCTTTACTGCTCCGGAAAGAGCACTCAGGCAGGGAGCTCCCGTTCACAGGACCACAGAGAGCAGCCTCAGCAGTCACCTGGAGACTCACTCTTGCTTTGCCATATATTATATTCTAGCCCCTCTGACCTTGATATTTCATATGGTGCCAAGAAATTACTCACCTCAGCATCAAAATGACACCCACTGTGAGGAGGCAGCCCCTCCCAAACCGGGTGGGATGAGCTAGCTTGTGAAGGAGAGTACAAGAAAAAAAGTAAACAATAAACCCTATCTGATTGTTCGGGGTATTCCATTGTAGTTCTTCAACATTTTAGTGTGTGTCCATGTCTTTGGTGTACACGGATATTGTTCACGGGCATCCCTTGTCTCTCATATGTAACAGATATAACATAACATAATGTAAGGGGCAGAGGGTCCTAAAGTTTCCTGCAAACACATACTTGGGAATGCCCCTATTTAATAAAGGTGATAGGACTTGTCAGGGGAGGCCAAAGGATGGAGGGGAGCTATGAACTGGAAAGTGTGGTGCTGAGCCAACAGCATTGGGATGGGCAACCAAGAGACCTGGATTCCAGATCTTGCTCTGCAACTTACAGGCTGTGCAACCCGGGGGAGTTAGCAGCCCTTCCTTCTATGCCATACATCTCCTCTATCAGATGAAGGCCTTCTACGCCGTACATCTCCTCTATCAGATGAAGGCCTTCTACACCGTACATCTCCTCTATCAGATGAAGGCCTTCTAGGCCATACATCTCCTCTATCAGATGAAGGCCTTCTATACCATACATCTCCTCTATCAGATGAAGGCCTTCTGCACCGTACATCTCCTCTATCAGATGAAGGCCTTCTATACCATAGGTCTCCTCTATCAGATGAAGGCCTTCTATGCCGTACATCTCCTCTATCAGATGAAGGCCTTCTACGCCGTACATCTCCTCTATCAGATGAAGGCCTTCTATACCATACATCTCCTCTATCAGATGAAGGCCTTCTAAATTGGTAGCTCTCAACTTTTATTTCTCTCCCAGCACATATGAGAGATATGAGACCCTTCCTTTAGGAAGAGCAAATCACTGTTGGTGCAAATTTAAAAAAAAATCATGATTACCTACTCTTGGCAGGCACTTGCAGGCACTAAGACAGTGATTTCCAGCTGTGGAGATACAAGCCCAGGGTATCAAAATCTGCAGGTATTTGGGAGATATGACTCACTCCCTCTCAGAATCTTAGAGACAATCTTATCTTTAATATCTTTTCCAGTGTTATGAGGGTGAAGGACATCTCTAAGGTTGCTTCAACTAGACTATTCCTTTCTTCTTCTTACTCTCATTCCTCCAATCAAAATACCACATACTTGGAGACTACTTTCTGATGGATGTTGATTGGAATAAATCCTTGAGCACTAGGCTCCCAGGAAGAGAAATTTGTTAAGTCAATTCAGTCTACCATTTTTCAAATGCGTAGGAAATGTTCTCATCAGATAACATTCTGGAACATTTTTTCTTCTACCTGAAATGCCCTGTTCTCCAGTAGCCTTTAACTTGACCCACTAGGAAGAAAAAGAGAGTAGGCATTTTTTTTTCACAGTAAATACTAAATACTCAAACTTTAAATGCCCCACTCTATTTTTTAAGGTACCATGTGCCCCTAAGTCACTCTGTAACCTTAAATAAGTTCGCCTAGCATTTTCTGAGAACAGTTTCCATGTGAGATTTTGAAGGAATATAACGCCAAAATGTGAGAAGCACTAAGAGATACAGGTGCCAGAAAATCAAAAAGAGACTGTGACCTGAGGTAATATGAAAGTTCAATTTCACTCCAAACACAAGAAATTTGGAATTTGTATTAATCTCATGTAGCTCAATCCATACCAGTCTTGTCAACTAGGTGAAGGCTATGGAAAGGTCAACAGAAGCTATAAATTTTCTCATATTGTTGACAGAGTCCTCTATAAGGAAAGAGCACAAAAGTATAATATGTTTCAATCATGAAGTAGCGAAGGCTGAAGACTGAATGTTTCTCAAATAAAATATTAACCTAAGAAAACCAGATTTACGATGGGTAAGAAGCTATCTTGAGTAACATTAACATTGTAAAAATAAAAGAGAATTTATGTCTATTTGGGAATATCAGAGAAGACTATGGAAGAAAACGTTCTGGCCCTACACTGTTCTTAGGAATTGGTGTTTGGCCTGGTTTCTGGAAAGCAGGTAAGATTTGGAAAACAGAAATATAAAGGGAGGATAGTTCCATGGAAGGAAATGACATCAGCAAAACACAATAATCAGACAGGAGAGGGGAGCCTTGTGAAAGGTTTGCAGACTGAATTGGCTGGACAAAGGGGTCCAGTTGAGGTGTCATACCCAATAAAGAAGGGTTATTAAGAACTGGATCTTTGAAGGCCCCGAATCTCAACTGAAGAGAATTGAAATTACTATGAAGGTGATACATTTTCTGATTAGGAAAATGCCAATTTACCACTGCACAAAAAAATGCTGAGTTAATTACATATTAGGTCACTGTAAAACATTTATTATTTTAGAATGGATAGAGACCTTGGAGTTCTACCACTCCACAAAAAGTACTCATCACTTGGTTTAGATGGTGACAGAATAATCAACAAAGCAAAGGCCATTAAAAAGGATAAAATGTACAAAAATAATGGGACAGACAAAACGAAGGAAAAAATGGTATCTATCACAGAAAGACTCTCATCTAGTTGTTCTTATAGAGCTAGTTGTTAAGTGAAGAGAAAGAAACAAGGAACAAATGACCTTCCAGCCCTGAGCACCATAAGAAATGTTCCCCTGGCAGCTTTTTATGTACATGTATTCAGTTCCTCCCTCTAAAGCTCAATGTACCTCTTTGAAAGGAAAACAAAATGACAAGAGTACCATTTTTGGCTACTAAGCTCTTCAGTTGAGTCACTCTTTTGCCAAAAACACCCTCTTGCTCCTTTGGGAATTTTAATGCTTTATTTTCCTTTTTCTACTGGTAGAAGAGATAAGATTTCAGAGGCTAATTGAATACATGCAGCATAACTAAGTTACAGCCTCCCTCGTTGAAATCCTTAGAGCTGAAAATACTTTTTTTGTTGTTTGTTTTGGCCCTTCTGACAACATGAAGAAAAAGTGTCTTAGCCACTAAATGGAGCTGCTAAGTGGGAGGATGAGCCTAGTAAAATAAATCAGTAATCCCTCACTGGTTTTCTTAAATAATGAATTAGTAAATTTAAAATTGTCCATCCAGTTGCTTTGATATGGGCTATTTAATGAAGCAATGGCTCAGAACCTAAGACGCCTGGATTACAAATAATCGGTTTAGTCATTGAGTTTTTGGGGCAGCAGTTAGACTTAGGTAAGTGTTTTTACCTCTCTAAACTATAAGGTTTAGTAAAATGAGGGAAAACTACCTCCTATCTCCTCTTACAATAATGAGAGACTAGATTCTGGATCTGAAAAGTAACATATTTTTGGAGAAAACATTCATGAAAATGCTGGAGAAACAACTCTTCATGATCCTGTTTAAATAAGTTACATCAAGACTCATGCATGGCTTACTTCACTCTGTATGACAGTCTCTAGGTCCATCCACCTCACTACAAATAACTCAGTTTCGTTCCTTTTTATGGCTGAGTAATATTCCATTGTATATATGTTCCACATCTTTTCTATCCATTCATCTGTTGATGGACACTTACGTGGCTTCCATGTCCTGGCTATTGTAAATAGAGCAGCAATGAATATTGTGGTACATGATTCTTTTTGAATTATGGTTTTCTCAGGGTATATGTCCAGTAGTGGGATTGCTGGGTCATATGGTGGCTCTATTTTTAGTTTTTTAAGGAACCTCCATACTGTTCTCCATAGTGGCTGTATCAATTTACATTCCCACCAACAGTGCAAGAGGGTTCCCTTTGCTCCACACCCGCTCCAGCATTTCGTTCGTAGATTTTTGATGATGGCTATTCTGACCAGTGTGAGATGATATCTCATTGTAGTTTTGATTTGCATTTCTCTAATGATTAATGATGTTGAGCATTCTTTCACGTGTTTATTGGCAATCTGTGTATCTTCTTTGGAGAAATGTCTATTTATGTCCTCTGCCCATTTTTGGATTGGGTTGTTTGTTTTTTTGATATTGAGCTGCATGAGTTGCTTGTATGTTTTGGAGATTAATCCTTTGTCAGTTGCTTCTTTTGCAAATATTTTCTCCCATTCTGAGGGTTGTTTTTTCGTCTTGTTTATGTTTTCCCTTGCTGTGCAAAAGATTTTAAGTCAGAAAGAGAAAAACAAATACCGTATGCTAACACATATATATGGAATCTAAAAACAAAAAAAAAAAAAAAGAAAAAAAAATGATCGGAAGAAACTAGGGGCAAGACGGGAATAAAGATGCAGACCTACTAGAGAATGGACTTGAAGATATGGGGAGGGTGAAGGGTAAGCTGGGACAAAGTGAGAGAGTGGCATGGACATGTATACACTACCAAATGTAAAATAGATAGCTAGTGGGAAGCAGCTGCATAGTACAGGGAGATCAGCTTGGTGCTTTGTGACCACCTACAGGGGTGGGATAAGGAGGGTGGGAGGGAGGGATATGCAAGAGGGAAGAGATATGGGAACATATGTATATGTATAACTGACTCACTTTGTTATAAAGGAGAAACTAACACATCATTGTAAAGCAATTATACTCCAATAAAGATGTTAAAAAAAATTAAACTTTAAAATAAAAAAGACTCGTGCATATATAACACAAATACACAAAAACTTTTAAATAGTGTGTTTGGGTTCTATGAACCTGAAGACCAAGAAGAACCTCCAATTTGTTTACACAGATTCCTGTATTTTAATTTAGCAGAGAGATAGAATCTGGAGAAAACTGTATTTATAGATTGGTGCTTTATCAGCTCCATTAATTCATGGAGAAGAGTAGATAAGTAGAAGCTTGACAGGCTATAGAGATGCTGTCTCCACAAAGAATAGGCTCATCAGCTGCCTCCAAAGTTTTAAAGACCTTGGCATGGACATTCTTTTTGGAGACGAAACTCATCATAGACCGTGACTGAAGAATTCTCTTTTAAATCCAAAGGATGTAAAAAGGAACTAGTGGCTTATTGAATATCCACTTATAAGATGCCTTATAACACAGGCATTTATGTTCTGTTGAGAAAAACTAGAAGACCAAGAATTTCCAAAAATAATTGCCAGGTTTCCAGTTGGTCAGTGTTAGGCTGACATTGAGCTTATTTCAGCAGCAGTCATTGAGAAATCACAGCAGAGAAACAAAAATGGAAAAAAAAAAAATTGAAAAACTTCAAAGAGGTCAGAGAAAACAAAAAATTACCCTGTAAAAAGCAAACTCTAATAACTGGAACTGAAGAAGATAAAACTATCTTTTCCATTAAATATAAATGAGGCCATTGGCCAAGACCCAGGGCTTGAGTGATGGAGACATTTTTAAGTAAAGAATCAGAAAAAAATGTTTTCTTATTTAGTCTCTATTTCTTTATTTCTTTTTTCATACAGCAGGTTCTCATTAGTCACCATTTTATACATATCAGTGTATACATGTTAATCCCAATCACACAATTCATCACACCACCACCCCCACGCCCCTGCCGCTTTCCCCTCTTGGTGTCCATATGTTTGTTCTCTACAAGTGTGTCTCAATTTCTGCCCTGCAAACCAGTTTATCTGTACCATTTTTCTATGTTCCATGTATATGTGTTAATATACAATATCTGTTTTTCTCTTTCTGACTTACTTCACTCTGTATGACAGTTTCTAGATCCATCCATGTCTCAACAAATGACCAAGTTTCATTCATTTTTATGGCTGAGTAATACTCCATTTTATATATGTAGCATATCTTCTTTATCCATTTGTCTGTTGATGGACATTTAGGTTGCTTCCGTGACATGGCTATTGTAAATAGTGCTGCAATTAACATTTTGGTACATGGCTCTTTTTGAATTATGGTTTTCTCCAGGTATATGCCCAGTAGTGGGATTGCTGGATCATATGGTAATTCTATTTTTAGTTTTTTAAGGAACCTCCATACTGTTCTCCATAGTGGCTGTATCAGTTTACATTCTCACCAGCAGTGCTAGAGGGTTCCCTTTTCTCCACACCCTCTCCAGCATTTGTTGTTTGTAGATTTTCTGATGATGCCCATTCTAACTGGTGTGAGGTGATACCTCATTGTAGTTTTGATTTGTATTTCTCTAATAATTAGTGATGTTGAGCAGCTTTTCATGTGCTTCTTGACCATCTGTGTCTTCATTGGAGAAATGTCTATTTAAGTCTTTGGCCCATTTTTGGATTGGGTTGTTTGTTTTTTTAATATTGAGCTGCATGAGCTGTTTATATATTTTAGAGATTAATCCTTTGTCCGTTGATTTGTGCAAATATTCTCTTGCATTCTGAGGGTTGTCTTTTCGTCTTGTTTATGGTTTCCTTTGCTGTGCAAAAGCTTTTAAGTTTCATTAGGTTAATTTTTGTTTTTATTTCCATTAATCTAGGAGGTGGATCAAAAAAGATCTTGCTGTGATTTATGTCAAAGAGTGTGCTTCCTATATTTCCCTCTAAGTGTTTTATAGTATCCGGTCTTACATTTAGGTCTCTAATCCATTTGGAGTTTATTTCTGTGTATGGCATTAGGGAGTGTTTTAATTTCATTATTTTACATGTAACTGTCCAGTTTTCTCAGCACAACTTATTGAAGAGAATGTCTTTTCTCCATTGTATATCCTTGCCTCCTTTGTCATAGATTAGTTGACCATACTTGCGTGGGTTTATCTCTGGGCTTTCAATCTTGTTCCACTGATCTATATTTCTGTTTTGTGCCAGTAGCATATTGTCTTGATTACTGTAGCTTTGTAGCATAGTCTGAAGTCAAGGAGTCTGATTCCTCCAGCTCTGCTTTTTTCCCTCAAGACTGCTTTGACTATTTGGGGTCTTTTGTGTCTCCATACAAAGTTTAAGATTTTTTGTTCTAGTCCTGTAAAAAATGCCATTGGTAATTTGATAGGGATTGCACTGAATCTGTAGACTGCTTTGCGTAGTAGAGTCATTTTCACAATACTGATTCTTCCAATCCAACAACATGGCATATCTCTCCATCTTTGGTATCATTAATTTCTTTCACCAGTGTCTTATAGTTTTCTGCATACAGGTCATTATCTCCCTAGGTATGTTTATTCCTAGGTATTTTATTCTTTTTTTGCAAGGGTAAATGGTAGTATTTACTTAATTTCTATTTCAGATTCTTCATTATTAGTATATAGGAATGTAAGAGATTTCTGTGCATTAATTTTGTATCCTGCAACTTTACCAGATTAACTGATTAGCTCTAGTAGTTTTCTGGTGGCATCTTTAGGATTCTTTCTATATAGTACCATGTCATCTTCAAACAGTGATAGTTTTACTTCTTCTTTTCCAACTTGTATTCTTTTTATTTCTTTTTCTTCTCTGATTGCTGTGCCTAGGACTTCCAAAACTATGTTGAATCATAGTGGTGAGAGTGGACATCCTTGTATTGTTCCTGAACTTAGAGGAAAGGCTTTCAATTATTCACCATTGAGAATGATGTTTGCTGTGGGTTTGTTGTATATGGCCTTTATTATGTTGAGGTAGGTTTCCCTCTCCCACTTTCTGGAGAGTTTCTTTTTATCATAAATGTGTGTTGAATTTTGTCAAAAGCTTTTTCTGCATCTATTGAGATGACCATATGGTTTTTCTTCTTCAATTTAGTGATATGGTGTAACACATTGACTGATATGCGTACATTGAAGAATCTTTGCATCCTTGGGATAAATCCCACTTGATCATGGTGTATGATCATTTTAATGTGTTGATGGATTCGGTTTGCTGGTATTTGTTGAGGAATTTTGCATCTATATTCATCAGTGATATTGGTCTGTAATTTTCTTCTTTTGTAGTACCTTTGTCTGGTTTGGGTATCAGGGTGATGGTGGCCTCAAAGAATGAGTTTGGGAGTGTTTCTTCCTCTGTATATTTTTGGAAGAGTTTGAGAAGGATGGCTGTTAGCTCTTCACTAAATGTTTGATAGATTTCACCTGTGAAGCCATCTGGCCCTGGACTCTTGTTTGTTGGAAGATTTTTAACCACAGTTTCAACTTCATTGCTTGTGATTGGTCTGTTGATATTTTCTATTTCTTCCTGGTTCAGTCTTGAAAGGTTATCCTTTTCTATGAATTTGTCCATTTCTTCCAGGTTGTCCATTTTATTGGCATAGAGTTGCTTGTAGTAGTTTCTTAGGATGCTTTGTATTTCTGCGGTGTCTGTTGTAATTTCTCCTTTTTCATTTCTAATTTTATTGATTTGAGTCCTCTCCCTGTTTTTCTTCATGAGTCTGGATAATGGTTTATCAATTTTGTTTATCTTCTCAAAGACCAACTTTTAGTTTTACTGATCTTTGCTATTGTTTTCTTTGTTTCTGTTTCACTTATTTCTGCTCTGATCTTCATGATTTCTTTCCTTCTGCTAACTTTGGGTTTTGTTTGTTCTTCTTTCTCTAGTTCCTTTAGGTGGAAGGTTAGATTGTTTGAGATTTTTCTTGTTTCTTGAGGTAGGCTTGTATAGCTATAGACTTCCCTTTTAGAACTGCTTTTGCTGCATCCCACAGGTTTTGGATCGTCGTGTTTTCATTGTCATTTGTTTCTAGGTATTTTTTGATTTCTTCTTTGATTTCTTCAGTGATCTATCGGTTATTTAGTAATGTCTTGTTTAGCCTCTATGTGTTTGTGTTTTTAACGTTTTTTTCCCTGTAATTCATTTCTAATCTCACAGTGTTGTGGTCAGAAAAGATGCTTGATATGATTTCAATTTTCTTAAATTTGCTGAGGCTTGATGTGTGACCCAAGATGTGATCTGTCCTGGAGAATGTTGTGTGCGCACTTGAGAAGAAAGTGTAATCTGCTGTTTTTGCATGGAATGTCCTATAAATGTCAATTAAATCTAACTGGTCTATTGTGTCATTTAAAGCTTCTGTTTCCTTATTTATTTTCACTTTGGATGATCTGTCCATTGGTGTAAGTGAGGTGTTAAAGTCCCCCACTATTATTGTGTTACTGTCGATTTCCTCTTTTATAGCTATTGGCAGTTGCCTTATGTATTGAGGTGCTCCTATGTTGTATGCACATATATTTATAATTTTTATATGTTCTTCTTGGATTGATCCTTTGATCATTATGTAATGTCCTTCCTTGTCTCTTGTAACATTCTTTATTTTACAGTCTATTTTACCTGATATGAGTATTGGTACTCCAGCTTTCTTTTGCTTTCCATTTGCATGGAATATCTTTTTCCACCCCCTCACTTTCAGTCTATATGTGTCCCTAGGTCTGAAGTGGGTCTCTTATAGACATCATATATATGGGTCTTGTTTTTGTATCCATTCAGCAAGCCTGTGTCTTTTGGTTGGAGCATTTAATCCATTCATATTTATGGTAATTATCGATATGTATTTTCCTATGACCATTTTCTTAATTGTTTTGGGTTTGGTTTTGTAGTTCCTTTTCTTCCCCTGTGTTTCCCACTTACAGAAGTTCCTTTAGCATTTGTTGTAGAGCTGGTTTGGTGGTGCTGAATTCTCTTAGCTTTTGCTTGTCTGTAAAGCTTTTGATTTCTCCATTGAATCTGAATGAGATCTTTGCCTGGTAGAGAAATCTTGGTTGTAGGTTCTTCCCTTTCATCACTTTAAATATATCATGCCACTCCCTTCTGGCTTGTAGAGTTTCTGCTGAGAAATCAGCTGTTAACCTTATGGGAGTTCCCTTGTATGTTATTTGTTGTTTTTCCCTTGCTGCTTTCGATAATTTTTCTTTGTCTTAATTTGTGCCAGTTTGATTCCTATGTGTCTCGACCTGTTTCTACTTGGGTTTATCCTGTATGGGACTCTCTGCACTTCCTGGACTCAGGTGGCTATTTCCTTTCCCATGTTAGGGAAGTCTTCGACTATGATCTCTTCAAATATTTTCTTAGGTCCTTTCTCTCTCTCTTCTCCTTCTGGGACCCCTGTAATGCGAATGTTGTTGCATTTCACATTGTCCCAGAGATCTCTTAGGATGTCTTCAATGCTTTTCATTCTTTTTTCTTTAGTCTGTTCTGCAGTAGTGAATTCCACAATTCTGTCTTCCAGGTCACTTATCCGTTTTTCTGCCTCAGTTATTCTGTTATTGATTCCTTCTAGTGTAGTTTTCATTTTGGTTATTGTATTGTTCATCTCTCTTTGTTCTTTAATTCTTCTAGGTCTTTGTTAAACACTTCTTCCAGCTTCTCGATGTTTGCCTCCATTCTTTTTCCTAGGTCCTGGATCATCTTCACTATCATTATTCTGAATTCTTTTTCTGGAAGGTTGCCTACCTCCACTTCATTTAGTTGTTTTTCTGGGGTTTTATCTTGTTCCTTCATCTGGTACATAGCCTTCTGCCTTTTCATCTTGTCTATCTTTCTGTGAATGTAGTTTTTGTTCCACAGGATGCAGGATTTTAGTTATTCTTGCTTCTGCTGTCTGCCCTCTGGTCTAGTCTCTTTTATACAACAGTTTTGTTTTGATTTGTTTTGTTTTGTTTGGCATAGTGATGGAGGGAAAAACTTATAGTATAAGGCTATATGGCTTATAAATAAGATTACTTGAGAATAAGTTTACCCTATGGGAGGGAAAGTAGTAAGAATCTACATATAATGGATGAGACCAGGTATCTATGAGAAAGATTGAGGAGTATCTCATGATAATACTTTTCATACTAGATTGTGCATTTGAATCACTGGGCAATTTGGCTAAACTGTACATTTTAATTCACCAGGTCTGGGATTGGGCTAAGATTCTGCAGTTCAACCACACTCCCAGGTGATCCCAATGCTCAGAGTCCTCCCAACACAATTTATTTGAAACAAGTAAGAACAATTAAAGTGACTGGAATAGTCAGTCCTAATAAATTAACTCAATTATTGCGTCTGAACAGCAGCATTTCTCCATTGTGTAGAAAGCTATAGCAGACAACCAGAGTTGGGAGCAAAAACATTCGATTATTAGGTTGATTTCCCTTTATCTGACTGCATTCTATCTGAATCGCCTTCTTATTATAATTCGATCTCTTGTGTAGGATTTCCTCTAGAGAGAATTGTGCTGGCTAGACAACCCAACTCCTGCAGGCAGGATGATGGTATGGAAAGAAATGGGCTTTAAATCACAGAGAATAGGATTTGTTTGGTAATGTTGCTGCTGATGATGAGTAGGTGTAACAAGAGAAGGAGAAAGATGACGATGATGGCAACAGCAGATAGTTACTGCAGTGCTTATTATGCGCCAGGTACTGTGCTTAGTGTTTTGCACACATTAGATCAATCTTATGAGTTTATCCTATTATCCCTGCATTACATATTAAGAAACCTAAGGTTACAGTGCTAGAAGGGGTCTGGACGAGACTGAAACCTATGGCTGCCTGATTCCAAATATATGTTCTTTGCCATCATACACATCCCAGTATGTGAAGAACCTTTTATTATAATTGTTACTAAAGTTAAACACTCAGTAAACAGTAGTTATATGTTCCAATTTTTATATATGGCTTATATATGAGTTTATGTTTGAGTCTTTTATGCATTTGGTTAACATGAGTCAGACTCCATGAGCCTTATCAACTCTAATCATATTGATTTCTTCAATCTGTAAAGCTAAGGACTAAACTCCTTATCATAGTAAAGCCTCCCAGGGAGTCTATCTGAGCAATTACTTTAAAAAAACAACCGAGATAAGTAAAATATTTCTCAGACCAAAGAATTATTATTATTTTTCCTATCTATAGGCCTTTCCTTGAGACTTTTTTATATGTCTATCCATTTTGTGGTTGGCTGGATATTCCCCATATAGACAATCTAAGTCTTTCCCCTTCTTTTTAATCTCATATTTGCTAAAGTAATAGTCCTATTTCTATTTCTAATGCATATAGTCCTTGTACAAATGATTGTGATGAAATATATCACCAATGGCATTAAGCACATGGGTTTTAGTGGGTATTGGAATCAGTCAAGTGCAAACTACAAATTAGCAAAAATATCATTTCATAAATATCAATGGCTTTCTATGATGCCATGTCTTTCAAGGATATTGTATGCAAAACCAGATATTTGGAAATCAAGAACTATGAGTGACCGAATGGTTCCTCCCATTTGCCTGACTACTTAAGAGCCCATCCTAAGACAGTAGACAGGATAAATGAATGGTCAGTCATAAAAGCCTAAGCAAAGCGTGACAAGCCAGTTTTGAGTAAATGGAACAGAATACAGAGAAACCAGCTGAGAATAAGATTCAGCATGGATGGTATTTTTCCCTTAGCCATCTCACCCAAAACTGCAGTGACTTTAATCTAATTCTTGTACTGAGAATGCAGGAGCATGTCCTGCCAGTTTGCTGTCCAGGTCAGGAAGAGAGGTCATTGGTTCTGTCATTCTTCACATCTAATGCACCTTTTTGACTTAGTATTTTCTAAGAGTATTTTCTAAAAGATCCTCTTCTCAACTTGCCATTTGTACAGAACATAAATATTTAATTTATTCTGATTATTTTTTATTTAGTATGCACTCTCTCTGATTCTAGAGAAATAAGGACCTTTTCAATTAAAGTACCTTGCCTTTGCCTATGTAAAAAAACCCAAAAAACAAAAAACTTACATTGATGTGACCAGGGCAGAGAAGAGCAGAGAGCTCCACATGGGACTGAATAATGGGGACCACAGGGTTCACATGTCTTGACCTCTTCTAAAGTAGTGCAGGGGGCAGAGCCATGGTAGAAATACCAATGATTACTACCACCATCACCCTTAAGACTTCTAACAGTAGGACAAAAACACATGTTTCTGATGATGAGCTGAATTAATAAAGAGCAGCTGTATCTAACCAACAACAACATAATACATAAACTGAAGTCATTAAGATCCCTGGATTGTTCCCTGCTACTGTCTAACACCTTTGTTCAGTTTTACTTATTTCACTTCCTCCTTCTTGTTCCTTTTTTCTTCTTTTTTCCTTCTTGTTCCTTTTACGTATGCATTCTTTATATTCAATATACTTGATTTACTTCAGTGAAGAAATTGGACCATCTGGCATTCACATCCTCATGACACCAATATCAAAGCATATCTACTCTTGGTAGATTCCATGAGGGATAAGAAGGGAGAGTTGTGAAAGAAGTAAAATTTACTGGGGCAGGCAGTCTGGAAGGGAACATGATTATCAATACAGATTCTCCAAAAAACAATTTTTAGTCAATCTACTTTCAAAGGGGTGCCAGAATTTTTCTCTCCTCTGGAAGACCTTATTTTTAGTTTCCCAAAAACACTTGATTATCATCACTGATTAAACCTCCAATTCATATGTGGAGATCTCAAAAAATAGAGATCTCTGGGCTCCATGTAGCACCTTTTGAACTGGAATCTAAAAGGTTTGGGGGCAGGATATCTGTATTTTAAAAGGACACCAGAGGTAATTCTGATAGGCAACTAGGACAGACAACCAGAGCTGTGTTTTTCTCCATGAATCTCTGTTCTAATGCTTATATAACACTATCTAAAGGTTGGTCTTTTTTTTTTTTCTTTTTTTTATATATTTTTTTTAATTTAATTTTATTTTTTTTGTACAGCAGGTTCTTATTATCTATTTTATACATATTAGCATATATATGTCAATCTCAATCTCCCAATTCATCCCACCACCACCACCCCGCCCCCACTTTCCCCCTTGGTGTCCATACGTTTGTTTTCTACATCTGTGTCTTTATTTCTGCCTTGCAAATGAGTTCCTCTGTACCGTTTTTCTAGATTCCACATATATACATTAATATACAATATTTGTTTTTCTCTTTCTGACTTACTTCACTCTGTATGACAGTCTCTAGGACCATCCACATCTCTACAAATGACCCAGTTTTGTCCCTTTTTTACAGCTGAGTAATATTCCACTGTATATATGTACCACATCTTCTTTATCCATTTGTCTGTCAATGGGCATTTAGGTTGCTTCCATGACCTGGCTATTGTAAATAGTGCTGCAGTGAACATTGGGGTGCATGTGTCTTTTTGAATTTTGGTTTTCTCAGGGTAAATGCCCAGTAGTGGTATTGCTGGTCATATGGTAATTCTATTTTTAGCTTTTTGAGGAACATCCATACTGTTCTCCCTAGCAGCTGTATCAATTTACATTCCCAAAGTTGGTCTTAATAGAAGATCCACATTAAAGTTTGAAAAGATCCAAGATAGATATCAAAGAAAATTTTACTTTTCTGAAAAAGATAATCACATTAATGGACACATAAATTCTTTAACATTTTTTCCTATTGCTCCATGTCTTAAATATTTAGTCTACCTTTCAGTTGCCTGCCAATGAAATGTCCAATATTTGAATCCACTTCACATTTATATAACCATAGCATTTAATAATTATTTTGGTGGTTATTTTAAAAAATAACTTACTCTAGCTACATAAATATAAAAGTGAACATATGACACTTGTTAAAATAGGTCTGAGGTTTTTAAATAACACCTCATTTCCAGGAAAAAAAATTAGCTTACACAAAATTTACTAGGCATAACTAGAAATTGAGTAATATAGTTTAAATAGATTGATTAGAATTAATAAAGCCATATAAAAATAAGCTTTGGAGGTGAATGTTATAGATAAAGATCTAACATGGGTAATAATATACGAGTCTCCTTGTACTTTTATTTATGGAAGGCCTTAGGCCAGAAATTCTACCTTAATAAGAGCCAACAGTAGCTAATATATGGTAATTTCACATTTCAAAAGTAAGTGGATGATCATTATAATGTATCAGATGGATGGTTAGACTAGACAACCCTTAACTATTTTATAATTCAGGAATCCTAAGAAAAAAAAATCTAAAATTCCTCACCATGGAACTGAGGTCTCTCAATAATTGAATAAACAAGTTTTCAAATATATCTTACCATTAATTTATTGTGTGACCTATACCATGACTCAAAAGACTGGAGCAATCCTTGGTCCCCAATTTAAGCTGGGGAGGATTTTATTTTGCATATGTGTCAATCGAGCTGCACCTGGTCAGGAGCTAAAGGAGAGCAAAACAACTATTACCAATGCCAAATGGTATAATAATGGTGCCCATACTGTTGAATAGGTTTAATGGGCTAATACATGAAAAGCCCTTACAGCAGTGCACGGCATGTAGAAAGAAAGAAATTCGAGTGAGGATGGTGGTGATGCTAATTGTAGCAGTGCTTCTAGCAAGCTTACAGCATTGCTCTGGGAGTCCTTCTTCTTTGACGTCACATACTCCCAAAACTGTGTACATACTTCTAGCAATAAAACACCCCAGACTTATTTATTATATTATTTTAAAATAACATTCCTCTTTCATTGGTGCAGAAAATGCTAATAAATGCCCTTAAATATCCTATACCTTCAATGGCCCATTTTTTTCTAACTTTCTTTCTTTGCTCTCTATATTTTTTTTTTTTTTTTCTTTTTTGGTGGTACGCGGGCCTCTCACTGCTGTGGCCTCTCCCTTTGCGGAGCACAGGCTCCGGACGCGCAGGCTCAGCGGCCATGGTTCACGGGCCCAGCCGCTCCACGGCATGTGGGATCTTCCCGGACCAGGGCACGAACCCGTGTCCCCTGCATCCGCAGGCGGATTCTCAACCACTGCGCCACCAGGGAAGCCCGCTCGATATTTTTTAATGAGCTATAATATACTCTTCACTAGTTTCTTAGGGGAAAAAGTGACTGGGGTGGTTGGTTATTTTGCTGGACCATGGTGTTAATGACATAGTAGATAGACTTGCCCAGAGATAAGCTCGCCCCTTCTGCCATGGCTTATCTTGAAATGTGTACCTGGCTCCCAAATACGATGACTGAGTAAAAGTATGTGGAGGGCTGAACAACCTATTCCTAAAAGAAACAATTTAAAGTGTGCAGAGGTTCAGTAACATCACCTCTGAAAATGAACAATGATACCCATAAAGCCAAAAGTACTACAGTTCTGTCGGTAGGACAATAATAATTTTGAACTCTGCAGGGAATTTTCCAGCTTAGAAATGATCTCTTATCCACTTCATTTATTCACCCTCTCCCTAACCTATAATGCTGACAAGGCAGCCATCACCATCTCCAATTGACAGGTGAGTAAACTGAAAATCAGAGAATTTAAATTATTTGTCCTGGGGCAACTGAGTTAACAAGCAGCAGAGCTAGAAAACAGAAATTCTACTTCTAATCCAATGTTCTCTTTATATAAGTTGATTTCACTTAAAATGAATGGTACTGAACATTCTACCCTATATATCGGAGGCTGATGTATTTTATGACTTTATTTATAAAATTGGAAAAGTAAGTATACCTGTATAATCTTCATGAGGTCATAAACACAGAAATGAGACAAAGTCACAATCAGGTCTCTGTTTCACAGGGCTGATGCTACATAATGTAATGGTGAATTCTTACATCTCAAGTTTCAGCAGGTATATTCATGGATTCCTTAACACCACCTATACCTTGTGTTCCTACAGCTCAAATGTATAAAAAGCAGTGTTCTAAAAGACTTCTTTTCAAGCGTCAACCATCTAAGGAGCTTTTTAAAAACTACCCTAATTTTCAACTAACATTTTCTTCCTAGCCATGCGTTGTAGCATTTCCCTCAGGACATCCCAGCAGCTCCTAGGCACCTTTTTAAGGACTTCAAAATACTCTTGTCACTCAGTGGGGAGAAACAGGATTCCAAAAGGTAGCATTTTCCCTATATTTTGGAAATTGCGAACCAGCTCTCTGGTCCAGAGTTTAACACCACTCTTACAGATCTACATTGAAGGGCTATTTCCATAAGTTATTTCGTGCATGGAAGTCAGAGTTCTTTTCCTATCCAGTACTCTGATGAATTCATTCCCCTTTATTTTACATGCCTACCTTGCATTTTCTGCCATTCACCAATCCCCTCAAGTTCTAGATGAGTGATATGATTAAACACATCAAGGAGAGCCCCACTCCTAACACAGAAACATAGCCAGCCACAATGGCAGAAACCAAGTATTGATATTTCCCTTTCTTCTCTGTTATTTTTATTACTGGCAAGATTCATACTCAGTAGCTTCTTCTTCCACTTAAAAAAAATCAAATGTGGCCTACTTTTTCTTTAAATAAATCTGATTTCAATAAGATTAATAAAGCTACAAGTCATAGTTATTTAATGTATATCAAAATGATGTGCTAAGTGACACAAGCTCGTTATATGGCCTTCCTGAGCTTGGTGGGTCTCTGCACCTCTAGCTTACCTTCCCTTCGCAGGAAGCACTGTATTCTACTGAGGATTGATAAAGTAGCTGAAGAGTTATAACCATAAACCTTTTCAATTCTGAGGCTATTTTAACCTAAACTTTTAATTTAAGAAATGTAAATTGATACAGCCACTATGGAGAACAGTATGGAGGTTCCTTAAAAAACTACAAATAGAACTACCATACGACCCAGCAATCCCACTACTGGGCATATACCCTGAGAAAACCATAATTCAAAAAGAGTCATGTACCAAAATGTTCATTGCAGCTCTATTTACAATAGCCAGGACATGGAAGCAACCTAAGTGTCCATCGACACATGAATGGATAAAGAAGATGTGGCACATATATACAATGGAACATTACCCAGCCATAAAAAGAAATGAAACTGAGTTATTTGTAGAGAGGTGGACGGATCTAGAGTCTGTCATGCAGAGTGAAGTAAGTCAGAAAGAGAAAAACAAATACCGTATGCTTACACATATATATGGAATCTAAATAAATAAATAAGGTTCTGAAGAACTTAGGGGCAGGACAGGAATAAAGACGCAGATGTAGAGAATGGACTTGATGACATGGGGAGGGGGAAGGGTAAGCTTGGACGAAGTGAGAAAGTGGCATTGACATATATACACTACCCAATGTAAAACAGATAGTTAGTGGGAAGCAGCTGCATAGCACAGGGAGATCAACTCGGTGCTTTGTGACCACCTACAGGGGTGGGTGTAGGTATGTGTAGGTGGGTGTAGGTAGGTGTATGTATAGCTGATCCACTTTGTTATAAAGCGGAAACTAACACACAATTGTAAAGCAATTATACGCCAATAAAGATGTTAAAAACAAAAAAGAAATTAGAGTATATATATATATTTTTCACTAGAACAGAATTACACTTTAAAAGGATTTTACTTGGAG
Organism: Kogia breviceps; assembly: GCF_026419965.1. Classification (NCBI taxonomy): domain Eukaryota; kingdom Metazoa; phylum Chordata; class Mammalia; order Artiodactyla; family Physeteridae; genus Kogia; species Kogia breviceps. The sequence goes on along the minus strand of NC_081311.1, from coordinate 40,109,274 downwards.
GAAAAAATAGGCTTAGAATAATAATGGCATACATACTAATTCCAAATGAATCCTTTAGTCATTTTTAAAAGGTACAACCATAATCTTTCAAAGACCATAAATAAAGGATCCTGGCTGCTTTTCAATGTCAAGTGGAATTTTAGACACTATCCATGTAAACTTAGACAGTTCAAGAGATTTAAATTAAACTTCTGAAACTGAAGTCACACCTTTACACACAGGAAAAATAGTTGAAATGCCCCAATGAATAATAATTTGTTTCTAAAACAAGGATTGGAGCTTTATAATAAAAGCAAACTTGTATCTCAAAGCTGGACCTAAATAATATATGTAAAAACTACATATATTAGAGCACTCTGATAACAGATTGGAAGCCCACATCCATAGTGAAGAAGAGTCTATGACACTATTTCAAAATAGCTGACTTGGGCTTCAAAGGCCAAACAAATTTTAACACTTCCATCCAGGATGGGCTTCCATCCATGCCCTCAAGAGATTGCCCCTCCTCTGGGTTCACGTAACCTTCCTGTTATGGCTTGTAAAATGACTATTCATGCCCTCCTTTTCTTGTCTCATTCCCTTAGACCATAAGCTCTCTAAAAGCAGAGGTCGGAGCTTCCCTGGTGGCGCAGTGGTTGAGAGTCCGTCTGCCCGTGCAGAGGATACGGGTTCGTGCCCCCGTCCGGGAAGATCCCACATGCCCCAGAGCGGCTGGGCCCGTGAGCCATGGCCGCTGAGCCTGTGCGTCTGGAGCCTGTGCTCTGCAATGGGAGAGGCCACAACAGTGAGAGGCCCGCGTACCACAGAAAAAAAAAACAAAAAAAGAAAAGCAGAGGTCATATATCTTGTTTATTACTCAAGTCTCCAGGGTGATGGTTTTCAATTTCTACTGTGCCTGTTGTGGCAGACTGTATTTTCCTAAGAGAGCTGCGTGTGTGTGTGTGTGTGTGTGTGTGTGTGTGTGTGTGTGTGTGTGTCTCCCAGTCCATCATTATATGTGACATTGACACTCCTTCAAAGAGTGTCAATCCTTGACCCCTGAGAGATGTATCTGTGTCTACTCCTATCCCCCAACCACTTTTAACCTAAGTAGAAATTTGAAATTGCCTCAATCAGTAGAATTCGGCAGGTCATAAAAAGCATAAAAGCTATTACCTTGGTCTCTTGGATTGCTCTCTGAATAAGATGCCTCCATGAAGGGAAAGGAGACACGGGGAGGGAAAGGAGGGAAGGGAAAGGAGACCCTCTCTATAGAACCAATTGCCACATGAGTGACTATGTCAGAAATGGATCCTCCAGCCTCAATCTAGCCTTCAGATAACTGCTGCCCCAACCAACTCATTGGTACAATCTCATGACGCCCCTTGCCCCCAGTTGAGCCCTTCACAAATTCCTGATCCAAAGAAACCATGAGAAATAATAAATTATTATTGCTGTTTAAGCGACTAAATTTTGGGGTAATTTGTTACAAAGCAACAGATGACTAATACAGCAGTATAACTCTTTAAAAAATAAAATCTTGACTATATAAAATAAATTCATTGAATACTACTGGAAACCATATAGCATTTACCAAAGTGCCTTGCAATTAGCATGGGTTATATATTCTTTCCAAACATTAAAGTACATTTCAAGAGATTTGGAAGTATTTCATTTTGTTGTCATTCAAATAACTTACTTTCAGATAGGATGCTGGACCCAGACAAAATGCTCTTAGGGCTACTGTGTGTCAGAGGAGGAATTATACGGAGAAATATTTTCCTCATTAAAATTGTGGTGAAAGAATCGCAAAGAGAAAAAGAAACCTGATGACCTTGGGATATGACCATTAACATCTATTTGTGGCAGAAAGCAAAACTAGAAGCTTTCATGTTTTATTCCTGTCAACAGGAAGTTTCTGAAAGGTGGAAAAGGAGGTTTTTTATCCATTAAGTAACCATAAAGGACTTTACAGTGGAAAATCAGTGAGTCCCCTCAAATGAATGCCTGTCATTGATACTGAGCTGACAACTAGAGAGGTTTGGCCAAAAGGTTGCTGAGAACAGTGTGCAGTCCTTTGGGTTGTCGTCCCATGTTTATGTGTCTGGATTATCACTGAGGAGAGATTGATATTTCCAACAGAAAATGAGAAAGCTTAAATAGAAGCTGCCTCTTCTCACTGGGAAGTCGACCGGGTTAAACCAATCAATAACACTTCCTTGGCCATGGACCTTTGTAATGGAATTTACTTTAACCCAAAGGTTTTAGATCCCTTCAACAATCTTCAGAAAAAAATATTGCTATAACCTAAAAATTTGGTTGCCTATCTGCCATGACTCAAAGCTCTCTACCTCATTCCACCTCTCCCTCCACCATCTGCCATGTATGTACAGGTCCATTCTACTGCTTGCTAATAAGCCCCATTCTAATAGAGCAGACTAATTCAATCCAGCAAATATTTATCTAGTTCCTGCCATCTCCAGGCACTTGTACTACTTCTTGGGGCACCACAATTATTAAAATAGTCTTTTCCTTTAACAACTATTTATGGAGAGTGGCCCATATGCTAGCTGCTGTGGGCACAACAGTGAATATGAAGAAGGGCTCCTGATTTTAAGGAATTTATAGCCTAACAGAGGAGGCAAGTGTTTCCACAGAACTCCCCAATTACAAGGCAATAGTGCAGCACCGGAAATACTTACTTGGTGCATAGGGAGTCCTGAGGATTTTTCCCTGGTCCAACTGGATAGAGGGGAAGGTTGGAAAGAGTCAAGAAAGGTTTCCTAGGGGAGAAGGACAAGAAACTAAAACTTATAGTGAAAAGCAGAATTAGAGACACATGTACGGGGTATGGGGGTTGATCAGAGGAGAAGTGAGGAGGAAAATGTCAACAGAAGAGACTACCAATAACACTTGAATTGGGTTTTGTTTGCTGAGTTGATTTACAATGTCATGTTAGTTTCAGGCGTACAGCACAGTGATTCAGTTATATATATATATATATATATATTTTTTTTTTTTTTTCAGATTCTTTTCCCTTGTAGGTTATTACAAAATAGTAAGTGTACTTTGAATTGGGTTTTAAAGTACAGATAATAGTTCACCAGGCAGAAGGGGCAGAGGAGAGGAAGTGGAGGTTGGAGAAGGCACTGGAGGGTGGGAGGCAGGGAAGCACTGAGACTGAAACCATAGCATGTTTTGGCATAGACCGTTCAGAGCACCACAAGAAGTTTACAGCTGATAGGCTCTAACAGATGATTTATTCTGTTTACACATGGACAGATGAGTATAACATGAACAGCCTTCGAGAGCAAAATGTAAAGCTGATTTTCTATTTTGGACTTCATAGCTTTTTTCTCCCTGAGCGTGGACAGTATATACAATTGTTTAACCCTGAACAGTGACATTACTAACGGCCTCCCTTAAAAAAAAAAAAAAAAAAAAAAAAGAAACGATTCTCATTGTTTCAGTAGTATTTTCACTAACCATTCTGGTTCATCTACATTTCCATACTAGAATCCTTTCTTCTCCTTTACTATGATCTTTGCCACCAACACAGTAGCAAAGCTTTAAAATAAAACTCTGGAGGTGTGCAGTGTGCAGCTGCTGACTACTAAGCCAGATTCTATCATGGGAGGAAAAATGTAATTGTCATAATGAATACAGGAATAAAAACTGTGCAGGTTTAGCAGGATCTGTCTATATAAAGAAGCACTAACATTAGCAGAGCTGTAGCTCGGGTTTTTCCCACCCTTTTCCCTGCAAAAAGGATAGGCAGTTATATCACAGTGAAAACACAGGTGTCAAGAAAATTCCATTCACAACATCAATGTGAAGATGGCATCCATGCTCTCATCTACTACTATTGTGGGGGATATTTGCAAAGACAACACCCATCACAGCTGTCCTCTCCTGTTAATAAAACCCTAGGCAATTTTTTCTTTCTCTTATAACTAACTGGATGACCTTAAAACAAATTCAGGGCCCAGTTTTATTTTTTCCACCTTCTACAAGACAATCTTTCCAGAAAGGAAAATAAAAATTTGAGGTAGAGAAGGCCTGTCCAACAGGCTATGTTATCAGGCTGGTTATATCTTCACTGAACCTATTAGTTTTCTTTTCAAGAAGGGGAAAAAGCAACAACAAAAGCTCTTCTCTGATTAATGTTTCAGCATTGACTTAATTCTGGTATCCACGAAAAGAAGCACAGTGTGGTGGAGAAAGGACAGCAGACTACAAAGGATACTTCGATTAAGAACCTACAGAATAATTGTGCACAAGTTGCTATACATGTGACTCTACTTTCCTTTCTGCAAAGTCTCAAAAATCCTTTCAGAATGTTCAAAGGAATTAAAAAATACTGGTGAATCACTTTACATTTCCAGGGTGTCTTCAAAGAAAGACAAATCTAAAAGATTGAGAGATTCTAGAATTTTCTATTGCATGCCTGCAATCTATAAATGGGAATAATACTAGTAAACATGAAAGCTATCCTTTACTGAGGACTTACTACGTGCTAGGCACCATGCAATGCACTTTAACACATGTGTTATTTGATTTCATGATTAAACAATCCCATAGGGTAACCACTATTTACAGATGAAAAAATTAAGGTGTAGTAACGTCAAAAATATGTTAGAAATCATACGGCTAATAAGTGGAAGATTCAGACCTCAGATTCCTGTGTCTAACTCTGAAGACTATACTGTCACTCCTGTGCCCACTGACAGCCATGCTCAGAAGGAGGGTCCCTTCAACTTTTAGCATCTGAGCCTGCACAGCACAGGTGGAAAGACCCTTCCTCTGCTTTCTGATAGCTCTGATCAAAAGAGACAAGTCATATGTATGGCTCATTCACCCTCCACCCAAAGATGTTCAGTTCATGTTTGAAACACATAAGTCATCCCTTCTGTTATGAAATGTAAGTCTAACTCCTTTAAGTTTTACCTTAGATCTAAAAAGAGCAGGTTTCAACAGATTCATACACTTATTAGTAACTATCTGAAAGCAATGTGTGAGAGATAAACATTACATAACCTGGGGAATAAAGTGGGACACCCATGATTGGAAATCATGGATGTTTGGTATGTTTGTTAAGTAGACTCCTTCAACTTAGAGTCTCTTGTGACCTTTGACACTTGGTATACTGTATTATTCAGTTCTAATCAAGTACTTCATAAATGCTGTTTTTGAATCTCAGTTCATTGATAAGAATATGGAATAGAACAGGAGGTATTGAACATCGTCTCATCCATGTGATGAGAGGTAGAACCACACACCCAACCATGATATTTGCCTGATATCTCCTGCATTCAGTTCGCCCTCATCATCTATGTTCATGAACTGGAACACCGGCACCTTTTTAATGGCCTTGTAATTAAGTCAATCTATCTTGGGGAGAGTAGATGAAGAACTAGCAGAGGCCACGTGAGTCTGACAGGCTGGGTTCACATCACTGCTCCAGTTCCACTGTGGAACCTTGGGCAGTCATTCCATTGTCCTGACCTTCTGTTTCTGCACCCTTACAATACTGATGACAAGAACACCCCTCAGGATTAAATCAAATAATGAACGCAGCACAGTGGCTGGCACAGAAGTGCTCCAAAATGATTTACGGTTTGTATTACATGACCCTAAGGTTTAATTTCTTCCTCTCCTTAGCTCCATGGTATTTATGTTCCTTAAATTTATAATTATCTGTCTGCATTTCACCTTTTCAATGGAAAGGAAGCTCATTTAGGGAAGGAGCTGTGCATTATAAATCTGATATTATCTGTCCAATTCAGTGGGTCCTTATATTTCTTGGTAAACCCTTGAGAATGGTGTATCTAGAAGGAGGGTGTACCCAGCTTAAAAACATACACATACACACATAACAAATATCAACTCAAAATAGACTATTTCATATTTTCTCTGTATAAAATTTCTTACCTAGGAATTTAGAAAACTGAATTTGCATCTTAGCAAATTAACTGTGCTTTGACAATTAGATCAGAAATAACAGAATGGTTCTAAACTCTCACCTTGACAATAGGTCATTGAGCATCTATCTTGATCCTTTGTCATGGCACATAAGAAACACAAATCGGACTTCCCTGGTGGCGCAGTGGTTGAGAGTCCGCCTGCCGATGCAGGGGACACGGGTTCGTGCCCCGGTCCGGCAAGATCCCACATGCCGCGGAGCAGCTGGGCCTGCGCGTCCGGAGCCTCTGCTCCGCGACGGGAGAGGCCACAGCAGTGGGAGGCCCGCGTACCACAAAAAAAAAAAAAAAAAAAAAAAAGGAGAAGCCACCAGCAGCAGGTGAAAGATGTGCAACTTCATACAGGTTAGTTTACTCCTCTAAGATTCCTCATCGATACAGGGGAGAGAAAAAGTGCTCACCTCAGCCTTGCTGGGAGACTGAGATCATCCCTGTGAAGCACTGGGCACCAGACCTGCCTTATGGTAAGAGATGAATTAACATCATCTCACCATGAGGTCAAGTATAATGTCCTCAAGTGAGCTCCCGCCTCTGAATTTTACCTGTTTCCAGTGAGTACATTTTCACTAGCCTCAAAGCATACCATACCAGGGGAAAAAAAAAAAAAAAATTAAGAGCTTAGAAACCCCTACACAAATCAAGGAAATTCAAATGTTGTGACAGACCAGTCATACTGAAAGATGGGTGCAGTACAGTTCTCTTGGCTTTTCATACTGATGGGATCTGTCAGAACAAGCAGCAGCACTGGTGGTGAGTGCACTAGACTCACAGTAGAACAAGAAATGAGACCCAAATCAGGTTCTCGCTGAACTTCCCTGGTGCCTCACTACAGGTCAGTACTTATGGGTTAAGAGCGGGTTACAAGGTCTCTCATCTTGTAAGAGAGACTATCTTGTTCAAACATTTAAAAAGGGAGCTTTATTTCTCCAGTGAATAAACATCCTCATGTGGGCTCTCTAGCAGGCTTATTTTTTTATGTTTTTAGGGAGGATTCATTCTCAATGAAGAAGTTAAGAGTAAAATGCCAAGGCACTTATCTGGAGGTACTGATTCGTAACAGGTTGCCCTGAGATATAGGAAAATATATGTAAACACTTTGAAAAGTTAACTTTTATATTAGAATGTTATATGTTTAATTGCACATATTAAGATGTTTCTCCACAGAAGTACTCTTGCCAGAGAGAAGAATTACTGCACATGCAGGTTTAGGGGCAGTAGAGTGTGTATGGGTGGAGTGGTCCAGAGTGAACTTGGTGTGTGGCCAGAAGTAGCGTTTGGTATAAAATTTCTTTTAATAAGTTTTTCATTCTAATGTAATATGTTTGTTAAATTTTAGGTGAAGATTTAGAACGGCCTTCTCTTATATTACTTGTTTTCTCCCCAAACTGTCTTGACTTTGATATACTAGTAAGATGGGCCAAATTTGGCCAGTGGATCTTTGTATTTCCTGGTACACCACTGAGAATCCGTGGAGAGAAGGCCTATCCCATTTGAGAATAATCATAAATTGTTTTGTTAATCTTACCAAATGTTTCCATTTTAGACTCCAAGACAAGTCCAACTAGAAGTCCATAAAAGGAGTAAGAAGGTTTCTTTGAAAATCAATGGCAAACTGTCACATTTTCATTGGCATTATCAGTTTTTCTCCAAGGCGGGTACTATCTGGGTGGCCATCCAACAACTACTGTCTTACTGCCAAGCAATTCATTCATAAGGCCAAGTTTTATAAAAGTATCCATTCCTTGTCAGGGAACACTCTGTAGATTGTCTACTGCTCCCTAATGCCTTCCCTCCCCTAGGTTTCTCCATTGTTAAAAGAATCCTAATTTGACCCATATAATCAATCTCCTTCAACATGATCCAGGGTAAGATGTCCAACCCCAGTTCCAAGAGTATATACTCATTAGTCTAAGATAATAAGTGTGTTGATATTCCTCTAGTGATATTTATTGATTCAGGAGAGGACACATATACTAAATTGTCATGGTGGTGGTGAAAAGCTGCTCTTTCTACCTCTTTCCCGAACAGGGAAGCATGTGGCCTCAGTGGTCACTGGCACTCATCCTGTGTCTGTGAGAATAATCAGATTTAAGAAACTGCCAATTCTGAGAGAGGCAGAGTGAGGAAGATGGAAAGAACTTGGGTCCTTGGCAACATCGCTCAGTTGCTGCTTGTACCAAGCCTTGAAGCCTACGTTATGTCTGGAAAATAAATTTTGTTACTGAATAAGAAGATTTGAGTGAGGAAGTCTGTGTGTTACTTTCAATCAAAAGTATTCCATTGTTTCACTGGAGAGAGATTACATATAACTTACAAAGTCTGTATTTAATTTAAGAGAGTCTCACACATATAGGGGAGGGAGGTGACATACGGTGAGGTAGTATTCTACGTCCAATGCCCCAAATGGCCATTTCATTATAATTGGAAAGTATCATCTAAAATCAAATATGCTTTACAGATATCAAATTTAATGAAGTTATACTCATGTAGAAAATATCATTTTGATAACTAGAAAAGCAATTTGCATTTTTGTATTATTTCTTTATAATAAGCAATGGCATTAGGTACAACAACTCTTAAATAATTCTGCCTTTGATTCTGGGTACCCCAAATATGCATATGTGGCCCACAAATTACTAAGTATGCTATAAAAAGTCATATTAAAAACAGTTGTTTGATTTCATCTAGATTGCTGCATACTCTCAAAATTTAACTTAAATATTTGTTAGCAGTTTGGAAATGATCTCAATTTCTTTATTAAGAAGTGGGAACAACAGTAATTTCTATAAATCTCATTAGAATGTGAGAAGCATTAAAAATAAGTAAACATATAACATATATCTTGTTTCTAAAAGACACATTTATCTTCAAATAAAACACAACCACAAGATCATTTTAAAAATGAACAACATAGAGAGATCTTATTATTTTAAAGGCTATGTCCTGTCCCTTTTTTCTAAACCTAATTTCATGCTGGCATAAAATGTGAAATAAATTACCAGAGAACAAAATTCCACAATGACCACCAACTAATATCTAGGAATTGAAACTCCTGTTGTCAGATTTAATTTAGACCAAACACAAAGCATGTACTAAAGTGACATCTACTGAGAACTTCACACTCAGAGCAAACTAAGAATGTTGAAATGATCAAATAGCAGTTTATAACACCAACTGGACTTCTATAGAAAAAGGGAAGTTAAATAGGGCAGAGACTTAAAAACCTTGAAATTGTTATTTAATACACTAATGTAATCTGTACCCATGATAATCTCTAGAGGAAACATAAATAACTTTCCTGCTGAAATCAAGGGCAGATCTGGAACTCATAGTTGACAGTCCACCAAGCTTCCAAATTGTCTTGTAACATGGCCTTTGTCATACTGTACTGAGATTGTGTACTTGCTTGTTGTTCTTGTTGGCTTAACTTCTTAAAATGAGGAACTATCTTTTATCTTTCTATGTATGATAAAGAGTAGAATGTCTGGCACAAGGTATATGCATAATAAATGAATGAAAAATGAACAAGTAGAGAGGCAAAAAGAACTACAATCCTGCAGCATGTGGAACAAAAACCACATTCACAGAAAGACAGACAAGATGAAAAGGCAGAGGGCTATATACCAGATGAAGGAATAAGATAAAACCCCAGAAAGACAACTAAATGAAGTGGAGATAAGCAACCTTCCAGAAAAATAATTCAGAATAATGATAGTGAAGATGATCCAGGGCCTCGAAAAAGAAAGGAGGCAAAGATTGAGAAGATGCAAAAAATGTTTAACAAAGACCTAGAAGCACTAAAGAACAAACAAACAAACATGAACAACACAATATATGAAATGAAAACTACACTAGAAAGAATCAGTAACAGGATAACTGAGACAGAAGAACTGATAAGTGACCTGGAAGACAGAATGGTGGAATTCACTACTGCAGAACAGACTAAAGAAAAAAGAATGAAAAGAAATGAAGACAGCCTAAGAGACCTCTGTGACAACAATAAATGCAACAACATTCACATTATAGGGGTCCCAGAAGGAGAAGAGAGAGAGAAAGGACCAGAGAAAATATTTCAACAGATTATAGTCGAAACCTTCCCTAACATGGGAAAGGAAATGGCCACCCAAGTCCAGGAAGCACAGCGAGTCCCATAAAGGATAAACCCAAGGAGAAACACACTGAGACACATAGTAATCAAATTGGCACAAATTAAAGACAAAGAAAAATTATCGAAAGCAGCAAGGGAAAAATGACAAATAACATACAAGGGAACTCCCATAAGGTTAAGAGCTGATATTTCAGCAGAAACTCGACAAGCCAGAAGGGAGTGGCATGATATACTTAAAGTGATGAAAGGGGAGAACCTAAAGCCAAGATTACTCTAACCGGCAAGGATCTCATTCAGCTTTGATGGAGAAATCAAAAGCTTTACAGACAAGTAAAAGCTAAGAGAATTCAGCACCACCAAACCAGCTCTACAACAAATGCTGAAGGAACTTCTGTAAGTGGGAAAAACAAGGGAAGAAAAGGAACTACAAAAACGAAGCCAAAACAATTCAGAAAATGGTCGTAGGAACATGCATATCAATAATTACCTTAAACGTGAATGGATTAAATGCTCCAACCAAAAGACACCGGCTTGCTGAATGGATACAAAAACAAGACCCATATATATGATGTCTATAAGAGACCCACTTCAGACCTAGGGACACATATAGACTGAAAGTGAGGGGGTGGAAAAAGATATTCCATGCAAATGGAAAGCAAAAGAAAGCAGGAGTAGCAATACTCACATCAGATAAAATACATTTTAAAATAAAGAATGTTACAAGAGACAAGGAAGGACACTACATAATGATCAAGGGATCAATCCAAGAAGAAGATATAATAATTATAAATATATGTGCATCCAACATAGAAGCACCTCAATACATAAGGCAACTGCTAACAGCTATAAAAGAGGAAATTGACAGTAACACAATAATAGTGGGGGACTTTAACACCTCACTTACACCAATGGACAGATCATCCAAAATGAAAATAAATAAGGAGGGCTTCCCTGGTCGTGCCGTGGTTGACAGTCCGCCTGCCGAAGCAGGAGACGCGGGTTCATGCCCCAGTCCAGGAAGATCCCACATGCCACAGAGCGGCTGGGCCTGTAAGCCATGGCCACTGAGCCTGCGTGTCCGGAGCCTGTGCTCTGGCACAGGAGAGGCCACAACAGTGAGAGGCCCGCGTACCGCCAAAAAAAAAAGAAAGAAAATAAATAAGGAACCAGAAACTTTAAATGACACAACAGACCAGATAGATTTAATTGATATTTATAGGATATTCCATGCAAAAACAGCAGATTACACTTTCTTCTCAAGTGCACACTGAACATTCTCCAGGACAGATCACATCTTGGGTCACACATCAAGCCTCAGTAAATTTAAGAAAATTGAAGTCATATCAAGCATCTTTTCTGACCAAACAGTATGAGATGAGAAATGAATTACAGGGAAAAAAATGTAAAAAACACAAACAGATGGAGGCTAAACAATACGTTAACCAAGAGATCACTGAAGAAATCAAAGAGGAAATAAAAAAATACCCAGAGAGAAATGACAATGAAATCACAATGATCCAAAACCTATGGGATGCAGCAAAAGCAGTTCTAAGAGGGAAGTATATAGCTATGCAAGCCTACCTCAAGAAACAAGAAAAATCTCAAACAATCTAACCTTACACCTAAAGGAACTACAGAAAGAAGAACAAAAAAACCCAAAGTTAGCAGAAAGAAAGAAATCATAAAAGATCAGAGCAGAAATAAATGAAATACAAACAAAGAAAACAATAGCAAAGATCAATAAAACTAAAAGTTGGTCTTTGAGAAGATAAACAAAATTGATAAACCATTATCCAGACTCATGAAGAAATAGAGGGAGAGGACTCAAATCAATAAAATTAGAAATGAAAAAGGAGAAGTTACAACAGACACCGCAGAAATACAAAGCATTGTAAGAGACTACTACAAGCAGCTCTATGCCAGTAAAATGGACACCTTGGAAGAAATGGACAAACTCTTAGAAAGGGATAACCTTCCAAGATTGAACCAGGAAGAAACAGAAAATATGAACAGACCAATCACAAGTAATGAAACTGAAACTGTGATTAAAAATCTTCCACGAAACAAAAGTCCAGGACCAGATGGCTTCACAGGGGAATTCTATCAAACATTTAGAGAAGAGCTAACACCCATCCTTCTCAAATTCTTCCAGAAAATTGCAGAGGAAGGAACACTCCCAAACTCATTCTATGAGGCCACCGTCACCCTGATACCAAAACCAGACAAAGATACTACAAAAAAAGAAAATTACAGACCAATATCACAGATGAATATAGATACAAAAATCCTCAACAAAATACTAGCAAACAGAATCCAACAACACATTAAAAGGATCATATACCATGATCAAGTTGGATTTAACCCAGGGATGCAAGGATTCTTCAATATACGCAAATCAATGTGATACACCATATTAACATTTGAAGGAGAAAAATCATATGATCATCTCAATAGATGCAGAAAGAGCTTTTGAGAAAATTCAACACCCATTTATGATAAAAAACTCTCCAGAAAGTGGGCATAGAGGGAACCTACCTCAACATAATAAAGGCCATATATGACAAAGCCACAGCAAACATCATTCTCAATGGTGAAAAACTGAAAGCATTTCCTCTGAGATCAGGAACGAGACAAGGATGTCTACTTTCACCACTATTATTCAACATAGTCTTGGAAGTCCTAGCCATGGCAATCAGAGAAGAAAAAGAAATAAAAGGAATACAAATTGGAAAAGAAGAAGTAAAACTGTCACTGTTTGCAGATGACATGATACTGTACATAGATAATCCTATAAATGTCACCAGAAAACTACTAGAGCTAATCAATGAATTTGGTAAAGTTGCAGGATACAAGTCTAATGCACAGAAATCTCTTTCATTCCTATACATTAATGATGAAAAATCTGAAAGAGAAATAAAGGAAACACTCCCATTGACCATTGCAACAAAAAGAATAAAATACATAGGAATTAACCTACCTAGGGAGACAAAAGACCTGTATGCAGAAAACTATAAGACACTGAAGAAAGAAATTAAAGATGATACCAAAAGATGGAGAGATATACCATGTTCTTGGATTGGAAGTATCAATATTGTGAAAATGAGCATACTACCCAAAGCAATCTACAGATTCAATGAAATCCATATCAAATTACCAATTGCATTTTTTATGGAACTAGAACAAAAAATCTTAAAATTTGTATGCAGACACAAAAGACCCTGAATAGCCAAAGCAGTCTTGAGGGAAAAATACGGAGCTGGAGGAATCAGACTCCCTGACTTCAGACTATACTACAAAGCTACAGTAATCAAGAAAATATGGTACTGGCACAAAACAGAAACATAGATCAATGGAACAAGATAGAAAGCCCAGAGATAAACCCAAGCACCTATGGTCAACTAATCTATGACAAAGGAGGCAAGGATATACAATGGAGAAAAGACAGTCTCTTCAATAAGTGGTGCTGGGAAAACTGGACAGCTTCATGTACAATAATGAAATTAGAACACTCCCTAACACCATACACAAAAATAAACTCAAAATGGATTAGAGACCTAAATGTTAATACTGGACACTATAAAACTCTTAGAGGAAAATGGAAGAATATTCTTTGACATAAATCACAGCAAGATCTTTTTTGACCCACCTCCTAGAGAAATGGAAATAAAAACAAAAATAAACAAATGGGACGTAATGAAACTTCAAAGCTTTTGCACAGCATGGAAACCATAAACAGGACGAAAAGACAACCCTCAGAATGGGAGAAAATATTCGCAAACGAATCAACGGACAAAGGAATAATCTCCAAAATATATAAACAGCTCATGCAGCTCAATATTAAAGAAACAAACAACCCAATCCAAAAATGGTCAGAAGACATAAATAGACATTTCTCCAAAGAAGACATACATATGGCCAAGAAACAAATGAAAAACTGCTGAACCTCACGAATTATTAGAGATATGCAAATCAAAACTACAATGAGGTATCACCTCACACCAGTTAGAATGGGCATCATCAGAAAATCTACAATCAACAAATGCTGGAGAGGGTTTGGAGAAAAGGGAACCCTCTTGCACTGTTGGTGGGATTGTAAATTGATACAGCCACTATGGAGAACAGTATGGAGGTTCCTTTAAAAAGTAAAAATAGAATTACCATATGAACTAGCATCCCACTACTGGGCATATACCCAGAGAAAACCATAATTCAAAACGACACATGCACCCCAATGTTCATTGGGCTATTTACAATAGCCAGGTCATGGAAGCAACCTAAATGTCCATCGACAGACGAATGGATAATGAAGTTGTGGTACATATATACAATGGAATATTACTCAGCCATAAAAAGGGACAAAGCTGGGTCATTTGTAGAGATGTGGATGGATCTAGAGACTGTCATACAGAGTGAAGTAAGTTAGAAAGAGAAAAACAAATATCGTATATTAATGCAAGTGTGTGGAACCTAGAAAAATGGTACAGATGAACCGGCCTGCAGGGCAGAAGTTGAGACACAGATGTAGAGAACAAACGTATGGACACCAAGGGGGAAAAAACGTGGTGGGGTGGGTATGGTGGTGTGCCAAATTGGGCGATTGGGATTGACATGTATACACTGATGTGTATAAAATTGATGACTAATAAGAACCTGCAGTATAAAAAAACCAACAGAGAAAAATGAACAAAAAAAAATTCACGATTGCACAGTCACTAAAGGTCTTATCAAGGGTAAGGTTGTTTCTCTTCCTTACCTGTTTCTCACTGTTTGCTTTTTCTAAATGAAATGAACTCTGGGATTTTCAATCTGCCTTCCTAGAGTTCATGGGTAATCACATAGGTGATTATGGTCTGCTCGATGCTTCATAAAACCTATCAGAAGCTATGTATTTACTCCCAATTAAATATCCCACTGCTGACTATATATCCTATGGCTTTGCTTTAGGCTGGAGTTATATCATCTGAACATAGTAACTTCGATCCATGCTGCTCAGAAGTCCTCATTAACAGTTACCTACAATGGATTAATTAAAAATGGGCAATAAATTCATCATTACTTAGGAAATATAGTTTATAGGCAATAATATTTCAAAACATGGGGTCCATGCAGTGGAAGAAGATATAAAAAGACTTGAAAGCACTGGATTATTATTCAAGTCAAAGAAGTCTGCCATAATGTAAGAAACATTTTATAAAATAAGATAATTTGGTGCCATTTTATTTGAAAACTTTATATTCTAAGACTTCACATATTTTCAAGTTCTCTGGTCTCAGATCCAGCACCCATGTCTTTGCTCTCTGGTTATATTCCTCCAATAACTACTAATTAGTATGGTTTTTGAAGTCACCAAAAGGAACCCTTGTAGAGGTAGGCTAATGACTGCACCTATTAGCCTATAACAAACTATTAAAATTAAAAAATAGTCTTGTTACTTGTGTCTGTATTTACATTTACAAACGAATCGCAGAAATCCCTGTGCTCTTATTGTGCATGGATTTTTGTAGACCAATAAGCATGAGATGCAATTTGCACTAATTCACTGGGGTCAAAGAGAGCATTACCTTGACTTGATAATTTAGCATTTTATAGTAAATTGCTCATATTGAGTATTTTTTCCAGTGGTAATAATACTTCCTTGTCATAGGAAGACAATCGAATACTAACATCAAGAAATTTCTCTTCAAATCCCCATTTTATACTACATTTCAAAGATGGTGAAAAAAAAAAATGAGGACAGCTTGTACCCACATCACTCATTAAATCTCTCTCTTTCTTCCCGGTATGGAATCATCTCTGTAGTCGTCTTGTCAATTACCACTCACACATTCACATGGTTTTGACCCCAAATGACTAAGCTAGAGTCACCACCTATGCAGAGAAATTGAGATTTGGGAAGATTTACACTGTACATGAGTTTCCTAATACTCAAGCCCTGAGTGAGTCCACAGGGTAGAAATATTCAGAAGAAAGGGCAATAACTTTAAGAGATACAGATTTATTGCCAGCACACATTATCTAGACTTTTAAATATCCTTTTTGTATTTTCTTATCCTTTAGTGCCTTTTATCTAGGCTCCTCTTAGTATCAAAAAACATCCACCAGTTGACTCCCTTTGAGTCGCTAGGTATTGTGGAAGGAACACTTAGCCACTTACCAGACTTGGGCTTCAGTTCAGCTCCATTGTACCCTGGCTACCTGACCTGGAGAAAGACACAACACTGTTTTGTTTATTTAATGAACAAATAATGGCTTTGTCTATTGAGAGTCAACCTTATACTAAGGTCCTAGGTAGGAGTAACATATATTCCCTGCATGCTTCATAGATTTTTGTGAAGTCATTTTATGTGAAAAATTAAGTGAAAAGAACTTACAAACTATGCATTTTATAAAAATATATTATTGTCTATTTTTAAGCAAATGCACAGGTAAGCTATCTACTGAACTAAGTATTACATAACATTACCTATGCTTTTTATACCAAGTAATTATTTAAAATAAAAATGGTAGAAAATGCTATCACTATGTTTTTAACAGATATTTTACTTAGGTTACTGGCTTCATATACACAAAACTGCAGAATACCTGCTGTGCCCAGAGCCCTGTTCTAACAGAAATAACCACACGCAGTTGACATCACAGATGACAGGGCAGTGGAATAGCACCTGGTTCAACAGAAGCCAAGCTGTAGGCTAACATAGGGACAAGAGGCATAGCTCCCTCTCCCCAGAGCTTGAACTGGAGATTCAGAGAATTGAGTTAGGTGATAGTGGGGAACAGAAGTAAAAAGATGAACAATAAAGAGTACAAACAACACAAGTAACTGACTCATGTTCCTGAAAAAGATCCTGATGCTGAGGAAGTAAGGAGGTAACAATGGAAGCCTGTGCTACAGTAAATTGGGGACACATGTTGAACTAGCGAACGAGTTCAGTCTCTTTGAAGCCCAAATGTATAGTTTCTCTTTTCCCTGTGAAGTCCAGTGTAGTCCCTGTCGCCTGGATTCCTAGGCAGGATGGCCATAGGGCCATGTTTATCACTTTTATTTCCACGTGATTTCTTATGGATAATCCCCTCTCAGCTTTTAATCAAAAGACTTAATGTTATTGAAGCCCAAAAGAATCTAATGCAGATGAACCCACAGAATGAACTTTGAACACTTTTTATTTTACATAATTTAAAGCTGCCTTGTTTCAGGAAAAGAAGCAGTAAGTATAATTACTTTTGGGGGGGAGGTATATAAGGCTATTTCGATTCTCTGAGTTTATTACCTGTTATATTATTTGAGTTATTTGCTAGTCTATTGTATAAGATAAATAAAATCTATTTTTGATGTTAGCAGAGTACAAAAGTGACTAGGATAAAAATTAGGTCTGAATATGACATAGTAAAATTTAAATAGAGCAAAAAAAATCATATTATATGTGATGACTCATGACTTTGATATAGATTTAGGAAGCAGCCCGGGAAATTCTGGATTGGCAAACAAACAAGTTCCTGATCCTTACTCTGCTTTATTTCACCTAAACATAGTCACCTTTCTCTAAGTTCCATGTCTCTTAGAAAGTTTAGTCACATCTTATCCTTTCTAGGGTACTTCTCTATCTAAAGAGGTGAAAAGAATTGAACTGTTCTTAATCTCTTAAAGCCTTTCTCTGTAGGATTGTTTTTGTAATCCTAAAATGGGAATCCCTTCGTCAGGTGGGTGGGACACAACCACCCCTGAACACTCACAACCACCCCTGAACACTCACCCCCATCTCTTATTGTCTGTCCTACAGATAACCTTTAGGAGTCCTCGCCTTACTCCAAGAGGAGATATGGGTTAGCATCATGCAGGGATTAAGATTACATCAGGGGCTTCCCTGGTGGCGCAGTGGTTGAGAATCCGCCTGCCGATGCAGGAGACACGGGTTCGTGCCCTGGTCCGGGAAGATCCCACATGCCGCGGAGCAACTAAGCCCGTGAGCCATGGCCGCTAGGCCTGCGCGTCCGGAGCCTGTGCTCTGCAACGGGAGAGGCCACAACAGTGAGAGGCCCACATACCGCAAAAAAAAAAAAAAAAAAAAAAAAAAAGATTACATCAGAAAGGGTCTCTGAACTACAGATATGTCACCCTCATCCCTGCCTTCTCTCTGGTCTCTAATACCTGATACTCTACCCTTGGAACTCTCTTATTCCTTTAAATTATTGTAAACTCTTCCCTATTGAATATCAAGTGCCAGGAGGAGAAATATACCACACGAAATCACTTGCAGTTATAACGCAGAATGAAATGAGCTGTAGATACCCCTTCCACTGTAAGGGTTGAGAATAGCTATTTAGGTTCCCCGGCATGATACTGCCTAGGTAAGGCAAGCCAAGGCTGGAGATCCCTGGGTGTTGGACGTAAGCAAGAGTGCCACATGGGGGTCAGAAGAAAAGAATATGAAAAAAGCAAGCTTTCCCTCTGTCAGCCCTGCCTTCATCACACACAGCCTTTGCTCAGCCACAGGAGGATAAAGATAACTTTCTGTTGACATTTATAATATTAAATCTCAAAAGAATAACCTGGCTTCCTCTTTCTAATACAACCCAATGAAGATAGACATTTAAGAAAATTATTCATTGAAACATGTAGCTGCCCTTTTTTTTTTTTTTTTGGAAACCAAATGATAGATATACTGTCTATAAAACCCTTTGAAATACAGCTCTCCCTTGGTCACATTTTTCTAAATCCCTTTACCCCCTTAATTGATTCCAAGGCAATTTAAACACTAGAAGATATATTTGAGGCAACACACTGTGATTATAAAATATGAATATTTCATGGAAATCAGTTTGGTTTTCCACCAAGTTCATGGAACAGAGACTCTTTGGATGAATGGATATTTTGAATAGCTAGTGGAAAAAGGTTCTGAGGTGATTTTTCTTTTTTTTTTCCCCATCAGCAAGCTACACGTAGGTCCATGTGAGATGAAGAGAGATGAAGTTACTGAGAACTTGATGAACATTACTGATGTTACTGAGAATTTGAACCTTAATATGTATAAAGTGACCTTTACCATCACCCACCCCAACAGATTGCCATATTTACCGCTTCCTAGGCATATGTTTCTAAGGTGACTTCAGACCCTCTTCATGGTTTTCTGTTGACTTTAATGGTATTGATTTTTTTTCAAAGAAAAATTCCTCAGCTATTTTTTCAAGCATCTCAATGCATAAAGTCAGGTGTTATCTGAAGTCAGATAGCTTTAATGAAATAATGAGACATGTATTGGTTTGGCTCAGAAGTGATTTGTTTTAGTAATTTCTTTTCCTGATAGAGTATTATGCCTGGCTCATGACCTGCAAGGGACTTTGCAATTCTAACCCAAATAGCTTTGAGTCTTTGCATATTCATGTATGTTTAACATGCATTATCATAGTAGCAAGTACTTTGGAATGAAATAAAAATTTGGAAATTTGTAGGCATACAAACTGTGAATAAAAATACAATCTTAACATAGACTGAACTGAGAAGAGGGAGATTAAATTATTCTAAATGAATTTGGGAAAGCAAAATCCTGTTCATCAGCTAAGTATAATAACTTCTTAAAAACAACCTCTTAAAAACACATGGCTGAGAGTTATAAACACGTAAGAGTAGTTCAAGCTATCACTGGAAAATATCAGAAAGGGACAGGTTTCTTTTCCTTAGAATATCTTGGTATATAAAAATGTCTTTAACCTAAAATAATAAAATGAAATCTAATCTTACGAAGTTGGGCAGAATGAACTGGTAACTATTTCAAAAAGTCAATGGAAAGTCTTGCCTCGGCAAGACTTCTAGGAATTTATCCTTAGGAAATAATCACAGATAACCAGAGATTATGCAGTAAGAATAATATTCACAATTTTTTTTTAGATTAGTAAAAAAAAAAAAAAAATGGAAAAATTCCAAATTTCAACAATAAGATATTATTTAAACCATGGTGCCTTCATCACATGGAATTCTATATAGTCTTTAGAATGATGATTAGAAGAATATTTAATTACATGGAAAGATGTTAATTATATATTTTAAATGAAAAAAATCATTTTATAAAGCAACATATGTCATATAAGCCCATTACATGGAAATGAGTACACACAAAATTATATATAATATATTATATATAATACATACATAATATATATAATATATATTATATATATGTTATGTGTATGCTCATATATATATGTACTAAAGGTTGAAAGGATGTACCTCAAAATGTTCACAGCAGTCATCCATAGGTGGTGGTGTCTTACAAGAATTTTTAATTTATTTTTGCTTCTATTTTTAAAAATTTGCTACAAAAAATGGATAACTCTCTTCTAATTACATTCATATTATTTAAAAAATATTAAAAACTCAGAAAAAAGCTAGAAACTTGGAGGATTTGTTGCAAACTGCATGATTTCTGAAATAAATATTTCAAAGTAAACTATGTTTTATTTCTCCTTTTCTCTGAAACCTAAGCATTTTTGCACTGTCTGATGAACCCCTCCAGAGGGCAATTTGAAAATACACAGCTCTCCTGCTGTGGATTATATGATGTTCCAAAAACATGAGTCAACCTCATATTTGGTCACTCATAGCAAGTACTTCATAAGCTCAAATAACTTATGAGCCTTTTGGTAAGTGAAGAACAATGCCAAATAAATTGTATTTCTTACATATTTCAAGTATTAAGGTTTGTAAAGGTTTTGTACAAAAAACAGCTTAAAAGTAGACTGTGGCAAAATTTAGGACTACTTATAGGAACTCCCCCGATTTAATGAATACTTACATGTGCCAATGAAATAAATATATGCTATTTAGGGCTTTTAAAACATGACCTATTAATAAGTTGGGCATTTCTCAAGGCAATCATATTTCATTTTTAAATTCTTCAATTATTCTTTAGGACAAACTTAGCATTGCTCTAGATATCTTTTGTGGTCAGTCTGTGAAAATCATTTTACAAAAGAGGAGCAAGAACCAACTTTTGTACTCTATTAAATATTTCAACCTCAGGTCATATTTCTGACCATACATTTTAACTCAATCATAGCATCACTAATCAGGTATCTGGAAGAGCCCCCATTTGTCTGAAATGAGGAACTTGAGTGGAAGCCAATAAAAACTTCCTTAGAATCATGGAACCAAGATTCTTCCCTACTCAGTTATCTTGAGTGGCAGTGCTGTATGTAAGCATCTCATTATACACAATCCAAGGAGGGCTGCCAACTGAGAATTTGGGCACTGGCTCCATGGGCCCTGATCCATGACCTTAGAGAATAACTAGCTCATGACTAGGTAAGGGGCTTGTTTCCACTTTCTCTTTCCTACCAGATTCTGCCTTGGTGTAGCTAACCCCTGACCTCAAAACCCTGCTTTTCAATTAAGTTTAACCATTTGTTTTGGCCAAGTTCTGCCAATCAATGTCCCAAAGTTTCCATCTGTTCTACTCTATCCTTACCACTACCTTGCCTCCTTCCTGCAAATGATCATTACAGGTTTTTTTAAAAACATCTTTATTGGAGTATAATTGCTTTACAATGGTGTGTTAGTTTCTGCTTTACAACAAAGTGAATCAGTTATGCATATACATATGTTCCCATATCTCTTCCCTCTTGCGTGTAAGAGGGAACCTTCTTACGCTGTTGGTGGGAATGTAAATTGATACAGCCACTATGGAAAGCAGTATGGAGGTTCCTTAAACAAACTAAAAATAGAACTATCATATGACCCAGCAATCCCACTACTGGGCATATACCCTGAGAAAACCATAATTCAAAAAGAGTCATGTACCAAAATGTTCATTGCAGCTCTATTTACAATAGCCAGGACATGGAAGCAACCTAAGTGTCCATCAACAGATGAATGGATAAAGAAGATGTGGCACATATATACAATGGAATATTACTCAGCCATAAAAAGAAATGAAACTGAATTATTTGTAGTGAGGTGGATGGACCTGGAGTCTGTCATACAGAGTGAGGTAAGTCAGGAGGAGAAAAACAAATACTGTATGCTAACACATATATATGGAATCTAAGAAAAAAAAAATGTCATGAAGAGACTAGGGGTAGGACAGGAATAAAACACAGACCTACTAGAGGATGGATGTGAGGATATGGGGGGGGGAAGGGCAAGCTGTGACGAAGTGAGAGAGTGGCATGGACATATATACACTACCAAACGTAGGGTGGATAGCTAGTGGGAACCAGACACATGGCACAGGGAGATCAGTTAGGTTCTTTGTGACCACCTAGAGGGGTGGGATAGGGAGGCTGGGAGGGAGGGAGACACAAGAGGGAATAGATATGGGAACATATGTATATGCATAACTGATTCACTTTGTTGTAAAGCAGAAACTAACACAACATTGTAAAGCAATTATACTCCAATAAAGATACTTTAAAAAAAAAGAGTCATGTACCACAATGTTCATTGCAGCACTGTTTACAATAGTCAGGACATGGAAGAAACCTAAGTGTCCATCGACAGATGAATGGATAAAGAAGATGTGGCACATATATACAATGGAATATTACTCAGCCATAAAAAGAAATGAAACTGAGTTATTTGTAGTGAGGTGGATGGACCTAGAGTCTGTCATACAGAGTGAAGTAAGTTAGAAAGAGAAAAACAAATACCATATGCTAACACACATATGTATGGAATGTAAAAAAAAAAATGGTTCTGAAGAACTTAGGGGCAGGACAGGAATAAAGACACAGCCATAGAGAATGGACTTGAGGACATGGGGAGGGGGAAGGGTAAGCTGGGACGAAGTGAGAGAGTGGCACGGACATATATACACTACCAAATGTAAAACAGATAGCTAGTGGGAAGCACCCGCATAGCACAGGGAGATCAGCTCAGTGCTTTGTGTCCACCTAGAGGGGTGGGATATGGAGGGTGGGAGGGAGATGCAAGAGGGAGGGGATATGGGGATATATGTATGTATAGCTGATTCAGTTTGTTATACAGCAGCAACTAACACAACAATGTAAAGCAATTATACTCCAATAAAGATGTTAAAATAAAATAAAATAGATAAACAACAAGAACCTACTGTATAGCACAGGGAACTCTACTCAATATTCTGTAATAAGCTAAATGGGAAAAGAATTTGAAAAATAATATATGTATATGTGTAACTGAATCACTTATCTGTACACATGAAACTAACAAAGCATTGTAAATCAACTACAGGCCAATATAAAATAACTATTTTTTAAATAAACAAGTAAACAGAACAAAAAAAAAATGTCTCCTCAAATCACCAAAATTTTTTTTTGCTTTACCCTGATTCTCAAAATTTGAGCTTGGAGAACATTTGTATTTACATACACCTTTTCTGCTCCTTCCCTTTATTGCCTCAGAACTCTCTATTATTTGCATACTTTCAAACTGGACTTCTCCAACATATGCTTAGCCTCAAAACCACTCTGAAGTCCAGTTTTAACCTTTTTTTTGGTTTTCCATTCAGTGACATACAAGGCCATACCTATTAGCATCTCTCATGAAAGCACCTTAGATCAAAGGACTATTTTTTAAGGTCTACTTAGAATGACAAACAGCAACCCTTTGATTCATGTCAAACTAGGGACTCTGCAATTAGCGTATGAAGCATTTTAATTTTAATCACTTACCTGAAAATTGTATGATGATTGCTTTCACTAATAAATTTTTCCAAAATCTTAACAGCCAAGGTTCCTATTTCTATTACCATAATTCTGTAAAATATAGCTTACATATAAGAAAAGAGAAAAATTTAATGCCTGGAATATCTTAAAAACCATGAAGTTGCTGCTTCACTAAGTTTTTCAGGAATGACACTTTTTTCAATGTGATTTTTAATTTTTTCCCAAAAGGCATTTTTAGGCAGCGGAGTTGGTCAGATTTTATGTGGCGTATACTGGGAGAGGTTTAATTTTTTCTAAGGGCTCAAGAGATAAGCAAATTAAGTCAAATTTTTGTAACAAGAGGTAGATGATTTACATTTTAATAGAAGATATAAATTCTACTTTTAAGATACATATATGGATTATATACTTATCAAGTTAACTGCTACTGTAGAAATAAGAAAAAGGGCACAGATTTCCATTAGCTGACAGTGCTATCAATTTGTACTTCTTGGATATTCTTCAGAAAAGCAGAGAACAATTGAAAAAATTATCCTGTTTCTATGTGTTGGACAGGTTTGCAAACTTTACGGGCTAACTTTGGACCGAGAAAGTCTTCAGAAATTGTCTAGACCAGAGCTACTCAAAGTGAGGGTCACAGCAATTAACATGGGCACCAGCCAGGAATTTGTTACACATGTTAAGTTCTCGGACCCACCCAGACCTACTGAATCAGAAACACTGGAGGTGTGGGCAGAAATACGTGTTTTAATTCTGAAATTCTGAAGACCACTAAATTTTGAGAACTACTGTGTATTCTCTGACCTTCCCTCCTGCTTTTGTTGAGAAGGTCCCTATGAATTTCACATGATGTTCCAGGGTGACCAATTTTAATTTGTAATCCTAAATCATATTGATTCTTTTGTCATTCTGCAAAGATTATGGGGATAATGTCTCTAAATGAAATGTCTCTTTATAAAAATAACCTAACACGAATATATAAAACGCATGATACTTAAAGGATGGTTCTACAGTAAATTTATTCCTTTAATTTTGAGTAACAGCAACAGAAGTGATTTAGTGATTAAAAAAATAACAGTTAAAAATAAATCTCTCTGATAAAGAAAGCTATTGAGAATTTCTCCCGGGATTCTGGTTAAAAATGTTGAAGAAACTATTTTAATACAGATATCTTAGAATCATACAAAAACTTTGATAGCTTGAATACATAGCAAAATATTTTGGTAAGTAATATTTTAGAAACATTTAAACATACAGTTTTATTCTTAGATTCCTAGGCCTGGGAAAATTTCCTTTTATATAACGTGGCAAAAATAACAGAACAAAAATATATCAAGATGGCAAATACATAAAAAGTTGACTAGTCACGAAATGCTGATGAATGGAAATATTACAGATCTAGACTGAGGTTTTAAAAGTGGGGGGGATTAAGAAAACTATCAGAAAGTAAATTTTTGCTAACTCCAAGTATATATGTTTGCTATGGATAAAACCTATATATATATGTGTGTGTGTGTGTGTGTGTGTGTGTGTGTGTGTGTAATATATATACATACATATATATATTACACACACACACACATATATATATATATATATATATGTAAAATTTTGTTGTTTCCTTAAGAGAAAAGGCAAATGTCTAGACGTCATGTCTGGGTAAAGGTAAAAGTCTTCTCTTACATCACCTCTTAGGCATCCTGATCCCTTACTCCTCTACTTTCATCTAATCAAGGCCACTTTGTCACCAGGTTCCCTTCTGAGCTGCTTTAATTCTGACCTGGCTGTTTTTTCTGTGAAAACAAAAAGGAAAGGAGTTTCCTCCTTTACCCTCTCCCATTCAATGGGATAGATTTTAGGAATGTGTGGGAGTTCACAGCGGGCTTAACCAGATAAAAGTTGGTTCTTGGAAATTGATTAGTTGTATTGGGGATGAAGAAGCAAAAGCTTGGTTTAGCTGCAAAGAGGCTTTGGAAGAGAAGAAATGAGACTGTGAAACACAGAGGCACAAGAGAGGTTCTGAAAGGAGGCATTTCTGTTTCAGGCTTCATAAATTACGATTTACTTCCTTCCTTCTATCTATCCATCCATCCATCCTAGTTAATAAATGTTTACTGAGTATCTGTTATATCCCAGACACAGTCTGTTTTCTCATAGGTATTATATTCTAGAAGGAGAAGAATTTAACTTCTGACTGTGAGAGCAGATAACTCAGAGAGGCATCTGATTTGGACTAGAGGAAACATATCCTGAAGAAGTGTCTTTAAGATCTGAATGGTGGCAAGGGGGGCCACTCAAGCAAAGACGGTGAGAGTGTGTGTGTGTGTGTGTGTGCGTGTGTGTGTGTGTGTGTGTGTGTGTAAAAGTCAGAAGTGTGTCACAGGCTGAAGGACCAGCACGTGAAGAGGACCAGAGGCAACAGGTGAGATATAAAGGGTCATAGTAAAGAGTTTGGACTTTATCATAAGGGCAACCGGAAGCAATTATGACTTTTTGAATTAACTGGTAGGGAGAGAAAGGGTGACACCATTGGTTTGTTTGAAAAATAACACTGGGTGAAATTTTAAAATGCAATTAAGCAGAGTAAGACTGGCAGCTCAGAGGCTAATTAGGGGGCTGTTACTATGTTGCAGGCACAAAATGACAAGTTACTGAGAACAAGGTGAAAGAGAAGGATCCGCAGGGAAAGACCCAGAGAAGGACCACTGGCAGAATGGCTCACATTTCCTGTCCCCCATCTGTATGATCTCTAACACCTCTCAAGGGGAGCATGCTCAGTGATGTCTGAAGAGCATGGAAGCAGTATGTCCAGCACTCTTTTCCTTTTAGAAACCCAGGGAAAAGGGCTGGAATGTTTTTATACAAGCATTTTGGATGGACAGGGATGGGATGGGCTTAGTGGTGAAGACAGTAAACATGTGTCAAGCTGTTTTCCCTCCAGACATTACATAGGTTTGAACCTCAGGTCTATCATTTAGATGCTGGGTGACTGCAGGCACTCAGTCTCTCTGGATCTTTGTTTCTTCATATAAAACTGGTGATGATAATTTGCAGCAACATGGATGGACCTGAATATGATCATACTAAGTGAAGTCAGTCAGGCAGAGAAAGACATATCATAGGATATCTCTTATATGCAGAATCTAAAAAAAAATGATACAAATGAACTTATTTATAAAACAGAAACACAACGAACTCATGGTTACCGGGGGGAAGGGTGGCGGGGGATGGATTGGGAGTTTGGGATCGACATGTACACACTGCTATATCTAAAACAGATAACCAAAAAGGACCTACTGTATAGCACGGGGAACTCTGCTCAATACTCTGTAATAACCTAAATAGGAAAAGAATGTGAAAAAGAACAGGTACATGTATATGTATAACTTAATCACTTTGCTGTACATCTGAAACTAACACAGTATTGTTAAGCAACTCTGCTCCAACATAAAATAAAATTTTAAATAAAGGAAAGTAAATAAATAAATAAAACAGATGATGATAACAACAATAGTATCTATCTTATAGTTGTATTGTAAAGACTACTGAGTTCATTCATAAAGTACTTGGAATAGTGCCCGGTCTATAGTAAACACTTAATATTAGCTATTTTTATTACCTTCACAGAAATTATGAAAACCAGTACCCAGAAGCTGAGTTACATATCCAAAGTTAGAAACTGAATAGTCCACTAAGGTGAGATTTGAGTCCACATTATCTCCAAAGCTCAGGTTATTTCTGCTGCAGCCATGGGCGTGAAGACTTGATAGGCTTACACACCAGCAACTTTAGAGGTGGCTTTGACAGAGTGGTTAAAAATGTGGTGGTATCTTTGGGTAAGACCATGAGGTCTGCCACCGTGTGGCTTTGGGAAAGTTATATAACCTGCCTGAAACTCACTATCCTCATCTATAAGATGAGACAATAACTGTACCTACATCACTGTGAGGTAAAGAAGATAATACATGGAAAAGATTAGAGCACCCTGCATCTAGTTAGTATTGAGGAAATGTTAACCACTACTGACCCCCTGTTCTACTACCGAGTGATGGGGATGGCACGGAGACCAGCAGCACGTTGCCTAGGTCACTTAGAACCTAGGTCTGTTTCCACAGAGCACCAGGAGAACGGTCCTTCACCTTTTCCCAGATTGTGGCAGAGATGCTAATGGTTAGAGCCAGTGAGATCACGTGGATAAAGAAACTACACTGATTCAGCGGCAGAAACAGTAGATCCTCAGAAACTCACTCTCTCTCTGCATAAGGTGTGGAAGGAAGTCCCAGAGTTCTCCTATAGTCACTGGCTTAACTTCATCTTCGTTTTCTTTTACACTAGCTAACCTTGATGACTTGTTTATCCTCATATAAATAGATTCTCCCTCTGATCAAAACTCTCCATTCAACAGTTCTTAGTTTTACCTAAATTTTGGCCTTTGAAATACATTCGTCAGAGCTAAATTAAATTTTACTAAAACGTCTTAAAGAGCTGATCTTTTTCACCTTTTTCAATGTGACACACATTTTTTTTGGTAGGAAATTTGAACTGGTCATGATCAAGGTCCTGCACCAGGTTTTATAACATGGTTCATTTCCCCCCTTGAAATAGTGGACACTCTTGCATGTGCTTTCTGTCATGGAACTCCTGTGAATTTAGGTAATGTTTTCTTTGTTTTTCTTCTCCTGAAAAAAAAATATTTTCAAGGCATTTCAAGACTGGTCTGAAGAGAAGCGACAAACTATTTAAAAGATCTTCCAAGCATACTGGACATATTTTCATATTTGTTAACTCTACTTTAATGGACTTAATGGATATACATCCATTTTGATGAGGAAAGTCTTTCCTTTCATGTCACAAAATGCTTACCACAGGAATAGTTATTTGAGGGCATGATTGCATTTACTAGAGCACCTTGTTCAGAATAGGTGTTCAGTAAATATTTGTCGGTGATTACAATTACAATGCATGACAACAGTGACCTTTCTATAGTTCCTCTTCAGGATTATATTTCAAAAGTAACCATTAAACCACATTGACAATCTAAAGGCATATTGAAACTAGCCAGTGCAAGAAATAGTTCTTAATTAGTTATTTTAAGAAAGCCACATTTTTGGCCATCTTGTTTTACTTTCTTTACCTTGACAACTTAACCACAGATGTTACTTTTCAGGAGCTAGGCTACATTTCTTTAGACTCTCTATTAGAAGGTAAATAGTCTGCAAAATTCGTATGAGGTATTCATTCTCATCTTTTTAATTTTCTTTTAATGTTTCAGAGTAGTGAATACTATTTTCATAAGCTACAAAATATGTGAAGTGAACACATTTGTTCCCAAGAAAACAAGAAAGCTGGCCAATGTAGTATGACTGCAAATATTTTACCAATTCTTTTTGTTGTTGTTTTGTTTTTAATTGAAGTATAGTTGATTACAGTGTTGTGTCAGTTACAGGTGTACAGAAAAATGATTCAGTTATACACACACACACACACACACACACATATATATTCTTTTTCAGATTGTTTTCCTTTATAGGTTATTACAAAATATTGAATACAGTTCCCACCAACTCTTTACTTCCATGCAATAATTCTAATTTTTTGAAAGAAGGGAAAGTCTTTAATTCATAGAGAAGACTGCAGATATTTAAGTTACTGAACACAGTATCTCAATAACTTATGCTTAAATGGAAAAGCACTGGGAAAATTATTCTTCTAACTCACATGAAAGTCAGGAAGTAGAGGCTTATGTTTCTGATAAAGAAAAAGCTTTACGTTGAAAGTCATTTTTGTTTTTTACCCTAGCCATTCTCTTCTCTCCCAGATATCAAGAAATACATTTACCTATTTTTTTCAAAGACAAAGCGTGCAGACTTAAAATGTATCTTGCAGGCTCTCTGTAGTAATTACTTGAATATTTTGTTCCCATTAATTTAATAATTTGCAGGATATTAATAGAGAAAAATTACTTCAGAACTGATGTAGTCATGCCCCAGAAACCTATTACTCCCATATTTCGTAATCTTCGGAAATGTGTGTCTGGAGAAATTTAAGGAGTCATAGGAGTGCCAGACCCATGATATCCAGAATATCCAGACCCATGATGATAAACCAATAACTCTTTTATCTAATAAGTGCTGTCACTGGAAAAATATGCGAGTTGACTTGAAAACTGAAATGAGGTCAGTAGTTGCATTTAGACATTTACCGGTTTTCCCAACTAATTTAAAGTGTGAATGGTAAACTAAATTGAGAATTTACAGACTATTACCCTTCAGATAAGGATCTTAGTCCTGTAATAGAAACACATAATCATATGTCTATTCAACAGCCCCAGGTCGCATGTTCTTAGGCAATCCCAGTGACTTAGGTGCAAGCTGCAACTATCAAGTGCAGGTGGGCAATTCCTGACGTGAGACACAAGATGAGAGGGACCAGCTGCTTTCACAGGTTACTGGGTACCTCATCAAAACCAGGACTTGGCAAACAGCATTACCTCCCTTGCTTCTCTAAAACCTAAAGGATGAAAGCATTCTCTTCCAAGGATTGTTGACCTCTTGTCGAGTACAGAAATATAGGCAAGTTTAATCATTATCATTATTATTGTAACAAAACTAACATTCATTGACCTAAGTGCTTTCCATGCCTAACTCATTTAGTCCTCACCATAGTCTACTGCTATCATTAGTTCCATTTTATATATGAGAAAACTAGTTTAGGGAAGTTAAGTAACTTGCTCCTGATTACTCACCAAGCTGGCAATTATAAGAGCTAGAATTTGAACCTAGGTTATCTGATTCTAGAATCTGCACTTTTAACTGATACTTAACTAAATAAGTTTAGCGTTAATTATGGTGAGGGAAAAACAGCTTCTTGTCTCAATCTTAATAATCTAAACATTTATCCACAATAGAGAGATAAAAAGGTAATTATAACTGTGTTATACATAAACATATCATAATAATATTTTATTTGGTAATAGAATGCTCACAAAAGACTCTCCATATAGATATATTCAGGAAAGTGTAATGTGCCTGCGCTTTCTTACATAAAAATGCACCTGTCATGAGGCATTATTGCCTCAATAACCCTATGCGATGTGGTTTAATGTATAAAAGTCCAGGATTTGGTGCTGGACAGACCTGAATTTGAGTTTCATCTCTGTTAATTAATATCTGTGTGATAATGGGAGAAGCCTTTTGTTTGTTTTGTTGTTAATTTCACTCAGCATCCATTTTTCTATATGTGAGTAATATAAAAATGGTGTCTCTTATCTAGAGTTTTGTGGGATTAAATGAGATAATGTATAAAAAGTGCTCATGTCAGTGTCTAGCACATAGGCACTGTTCAATAAATATTTTTTTAAAATAATATTAAAATAGCAATAATAATATACAGTCGTTAGGAACAGTGTAAGGAAAAGGCAAGCTTAGTGTATATGAGCCTTTTCAAGTAAGAAGATGTCCCTTAAGAAAATTCTGCCTAATGTGGTCCAAGATTCCAGTGCACACCACTGCATCTAATGTGCTTTTGAGAAATAAAATAATACTTGACCTTAGCTTTCAAATAGCTCAGCTAAAAAAGTGGGGTCTTTTTTCTGTAAGCCCTTAGAAGATAACAGTTTTTAAAATATTATATTCCACTGATTTGGATGATGTATATATAAGACTTAACATACCCCCTGACACACAGTTAGTCCTTAGAAAATGTTGGAAGGTGGGTGGGTTATAGCAGAGGTTGTCGATTCTTTTGTTATTATTGTTATCTTGTTCTGTCTGTATGTTCTTTGCTGTCCTGAGTACTACAGTGAGAACCACTCTATTGCCTAAGAAATAAGTCCTTGGACCAGGGAAGACAATTTTGTCATATTTCAGGGGCAGACAGTTTTGTTATATTTTTCACATTCTAGAGACCAGACTCATGTCAAGCTAAAGAAAGAAGCACTTTCCAGATTTACACAAAGGCGAGAAAAAGAGTGACTGACCGTACTTATTCAGGTCGACTCTCTCAGGGTGAGAGATGTGTGGATTTTTTTTTTTTTTTAACACTGACACCAAAGCTGCTTTCAGTAACACAGAAAAGCATAGCTGTCACTGGCCTTAGGACTGACAAGCAAAGCCGAGATTCTCTTTCCAGCTGAGTTCATCTCCAGATAAAGAATTAACTCAACGGAGAGCTCAAAGGTGGTGATTATATCCAATATGGCAGCCACACAGAGCTACTGAGAGTTTGAAATGAGGCTAGTCCAATTGAGATGTGCTGTAAGTACAAAATATATACTGAATTGCAAAGCCTTGGTATAAAAAAACAGAATTTAATGTGATGGGAGACTTCCTAAGACTCTTCATACTGTGGTTAACTAGCTTTTATACTGCATATTTCAAATTATGATATGATTAAGTTCCACAGAGCCCCCAAAGAGAAGTAATTTCACTAACTCTCTAGGTAACAATAAGTACAGTTAATAGTGTATGCTTTCTATGTGCCAGGCACTATGCAAAGCATGTATCATCCATTATCTCATTTAATCTCACTCTATAAAAAGTTACACTATTAACTCCATTTTACAGATGAGCTAACTGAGCCTCAAAGGATTTAAGTAACTTGCTTCTGATTATACAGCTGAAATCTGCCAATGTTGAGGTATGTTTGACTCAAGACTACCTAATACTAACTTATGTCCACAGCTTCCCAATGAATCATTTATCAGTAAGCACTGAATTGTACCATATGTACAAAAAAATTAAGCAAAAATTTTTTTTCTTAAATCCCACTAAATCTTTGTGGGATAAAAGGACATCTTCTTCCAGATAAAAAGTTCTTCTGAAGCATTTGACCTTATCTGCTTCCCAGAAAATGCAGTCAAGTTGCAGACAAGGTGAAGTGTTTTTTTCTGTTATTGAATAAAACAACTTGGGTAAAATTGTACCTGCAGGTACTTAGAATCCAATTATACTTGATTTATTGTTAAATCACTTATGTCAGTAACTGAACCTGTTAGAAAAAAGTATCACTCCCAACTATTTAAGGATAGAATGGTGAGTTATAAAATACAGTTTGCCTTTTATTTTATTTCTGAAGCTATTTACTTTTGTTTGCTAGACAGGCAACCTATTTACTTTTGTTTGCTAGACAGGCAACTTTCCTTTTTTACTTGGCAAAATATGCAAAGCCATGATTATTTGAATACTTATTTCATTTTATGAGAGAGTAGTGATTAGGGAGACAGTCAACACATTTTAGTAGGCAGATGCCTGGAAGATAAATTCCACAGTGATACTTGAACTCTATCCTCATTTCAAGTTTTCTAAAAGATGGATATTGTCTGATAACTAAGAGTAAAGAATCCTCTTTCTGTTCACCAGTTTTATGTGTCTAAAATAGTGGCATTACATGGATGGCAGTCCATGGAATCAGATAGAAGGAAAAACAACAACAGCACTACAAATCCACCAACAGCACAAAGCAGGCCAGAAGGTGTTAACTAGGTCAAACAATTATGTTCTCGGTTCCTTTCTTCTGGGGATATATAAAATAGTTGAAATATGTCATTTCATTTTTATGTATGCACTTTCCCTGGAGCAGTGGAGCTAGGTAGTGATTCCCATTCGGCAAGCGATAAAATGGAAGCAGAAATGAGTGTACCGACTTGGCCCAAGTCCTCTAACCAGTTGGTAATAGCCACTCAAAATCTCCTTCAAGGGAACAAGTGGGAGACCAAGTGAATGTTGAGCTGCCTAGACAGTTTTCAAGGGAGAAAATTCACAATTCACAGGAATTTGGTAGAAACCAATTTTGAGATTGTGTACTTTATCAAAATTGTCATGGATTTCCATGGTACATGTTTATAAAAAGAAATGGCAAGGATCATATTTTAGTTAGCAAGCAGTTCTGCATGAAGTGTTATTACAGAAGTTATTTAACTGTCATGGAACATGTCCTGACTTAGACAAAAGGAAAGCAAGTCAAAAGTGTAGGACTTCTGTCAATAAAGCAAACAGAAGAAATTTAAGCTCAGATTCTAAGCAATTTGTCAAGATGGACTCAAATTTAAAATATGTCAACTTAAGCACAGAAGAACTTTCATGAAATAGTCAAGAATTCCAGCTTATTTAAACATAATATTCTCAGGCTTTCCCTTCATCCAAAGATTTTTTATAAGAAAACTTTTAATAAAAGTCATCTTTATATCCTCTCATTTGGTGCCAATTATTCTCCTTCAGTGGAATTTTCCTCTGGTTTCCCTACTCTGCCCAACTTTGTAACTTCTCACAGGACTCCATCTTGCCTTTATCTGATCCTCTTTGGTATTTTCATAGTATGAATGGTCCTTACCATACACTACTTTTAATTTTTAGTTATTCTTACATAACCTTAAAGACTCACCTATATTGTAAAAGTTGTGATACAATGACGCTAGCCAATACCAACTGGGTTCTTACCGACAACTTGACACTATGCTAAATGTTTTACATATAAAATCTCATTTAATCCTTACAATATGCTGCTGAGATAGGCACATTTATCACTACCATGTTACATATCTGGAAAAGTAAGAAACTTGTCCAAATTCTTATGGCATCCTATTTAGAAAGTTAGACAGAAAAAGGATTGACTGCCAGGCTAAGAAACAAAAATTTCCATATTTTTATCCAACAGCTATCTACTGAATGCCTACTGGGCCCAGAGTCTGAATAAGAGGCTGAGGAAACATAAGTAAGTACAGTGTAATTACTCTCTCCAAAGTGCTCCCAAGCTAAGGGAGAATACAGCTAGGCAAATATACAATTGCAAATATTGGATCAAACAAGCCCTAATGTAAAGCATGTATGAGGCGTCACAGCACAGAGTAGAAAGGGATTATCTTAGAGAGGGATTTGCACAGGCTGTAGGTTTGGGCTGGCTTGTGAAATGATTAGGCAAGATGAGAAGAATGGCAGGTACAAAGGCCCATGACAGGGGAGAGCCTGGAAGAGGTGTGCTGGAGCAATGGAGTCGGGTCATGAAAACTGTGGCATAAGCAGAAGCCAAGTGTATTCTGTAGGATTAAGGAGACACCGATGGATTGTTAAGCAACAGGGGACTGCTAATGAGACGCATGGTGACAAGAGTGGCAACCGTCGGAACGGAAGCCAGGTTACCCTTGACTTCTCTCTCTAGGAGCTTTGCATCATGCATCCTCTGTATCCTTGAAGTCTCGCCTGTCGTTACTCTGGTTTTTTTCTCGCCTCCTTCTTATGTTTTTGTTGTTTCTGCTTTCAGCCACTTTAACATGTCGCCAGTTTATCTTGTTTAGAATTTGTTACGCTCATTTAATGTCATTTACACACACTGAGGGCCGAGGTTGTCTGTTACCGAACTCAGGTCTGGCTGCTCGCCGCTCAAAAGCCAATTCTCGAGAGACAAGTGTTGGTAGGAAAGGAAAGGTGGCTTTATTTTGGAGGCCGGCAACTGGGGGGTAGGGCGGACGCCTGTCCAAAGGCCAAGTGCCCCCCTGACAATCAGGGGGCAAGAGCTTTTATAGACAGAGGGAAGGGGCTACATGCAGACACAATACAATCAGCTCTGACAGTCATATTGAAACTGGTCATCGGTGGTCTGACCAGCATCATCTCGATTGTTTTAGGTACAG
Source organism: Kogia breviceps (assembly GCF_026419965.1). NCBI lineage: Eukaryota > Metazoa > Chordata > Mammalia > Artiodactyla > Physeteridae > Kogia > Kogia breviceps. The sequence continues at coordinate 40,073,945 of NC_081311.1, read as the reverse complement.
TTAATCTTCAGTTCCAGGGTCGGTTTGTTTTCATTTCATTGAGGCCAATTCTCGGAATTGTGGCGGCTTATGTCATGGCTGCAGCCTGGTCTTCATGTAGTTAATTTCTTCCACCTGGTGGTGGTTTCAGTATCCATAAAACAGCTCACAGGATATCGCTCAGAATATTATCTGTAGCTCTTAAGGAGGAACTAAAGGTCCCTGACTATGCTTAATGACTAAATTATTATTATTTGGCCTCCTTTGAGTGTTTTCCTCTGTTCCTGCATTTTCTCATTTCTCTGATTAAACTTATCCTTTGGCTAAATTTTTTCCATAGACAAAAGGCAGGCTGAGGACACGGTGGGGGGCGGGGTGCAGGGAGAAGGACCATATAGGGTCCTGCTCCATTTCAGTTAGAAGAGTGAAATGAACAGAGATGAATAAGACATAGCCCCTGCCTTTCTAATAAAAATTGGGGGTCACTCTCTTATTTTAGAAGCAGATATTTGTGAATCATTTACATTTTTCCTCTCTTGAATACTAAATTATTTTTACATACATATGATTCTCAATTGGCTTTTCAAATATTTGTAGCATGTGGGTCATAATAGGAGCGAGAGTGCTTATAAAAATTAAACATTATGCGTATATATACGCATCATATACACAAAAAAATCCATCAGTAGTTGGGTATACAGTTGGTGCTCAGAAAAAAAAGTAAGTTAAATCTGAATCTAAAGTCTAGTTTGGCTAGCAAAATTTCAACCCATTGACACCCTCGGAGGAGGAAGAAATTATCCTCTTGGAGGCAAAGGGACCTTTCCACACCTAGTAAATTACATCTCATGGCCACATACCTAACGGCTGACCCTGACCATGGAGATCGCCAGCTCCTTCCACCTGGGGCTGCAGATAGCGTGTGGGAAGATTTCTCAGCTGTCAGATAAAGCCAGGAGTACATTTTATACGCCCAGCTCAAAAGACGTTTGACTACCCACTCATTTTGTATAATTTCCCAAGCCTGATACAGAATAAAAAAGCCACGTCATGAGTTGGTGACTGCTGCTCAAAGTTTTCTATAAAAGATCTCAAAAAGGAATTTTAAAATGTATTAATATTTGATAGTGTCTTGAATTCTAAGGCATCAGTAATAATTTTGGCATTGCAATTCAATTTTGCCCAACTATGTCTTTAGAGAGAATGAAATATTCCCTATGTGATATAAGAACTCTTTAAAGTAATAAAACCACATATTTTTTAGCTTTAAGAATACACACACAGTTTTCACTTGATTCATCATAACTACTTCTCTAGTTGTTTTTTTCCTCCATCAAAGTATTATTTTTATAAATTAGCTTCCAGACTCTATGTACATACTTTACCCAAAGGGGCATTTGAATAAGGTTCCTAAGGATAATCTGTCTTGGATTTTCCTGTGTGGGTTTAAAATGAGACAAACTTCAATGTTCATTGGAAACATAGACAAGCTATTACTAACCCGTCCCTCCTTTAGGCAGATAGTAAGTGTCCTCTGAATGCTACTGGTTAGTATTTTCATTGATTCTTTTGTGACTGACAGATTGACATCATCTATTCCTGATACGGAGGGAAAACCCAATTAAGTGTGATATAAACAGGTTACAAAACCCTGAAGATACAGATCAGATGAAGACAAATGAGTTATCCAAATAGGACCTACTCATCTCTACATATTATTTTATCACTGCTCCATCTTGACGGAAATGCTCATCTTCATCAAATTGTATAGCTTTCTCTCAAATCTCTGTACTTAACTATTCTAATATTTAATTCCTTATAATATTACATATGTATGCAAAACTTCTAGGACAGTGGAAATAGCAATGAAACTGATCCACAATTAAATATGATCTCTGCCATTTACAGACTGTGTGGTCTTGGGCAAATGGCTTAGATAATCCAAGCTGTGTTTTCCCACAGGGTTGCTGTAAGGATTAAATGGGATAATTAGTACATAGTCTGAGTTCAAAATATAGAAGAACTCAATAAATGGGCCCTCCTACCAATAACATTCCAAAGCAGTGATCAAGATGCCCCACACTCCCATAAAGATACTGTGGTCACGAATTTCCTTTTTTAAAGTCTCCTTATTCATTTATAACCTTTAAAATGAACTTGTTTAAAGCACAGTTTATTAGAACGACAAATGGCACCTGGTACCTCTGCTTATTTGCCCCATGTATATCCAGCACAATCAACTGCTTCTCACAGGACCAGTCATATTTTACAAAACACTACAATTATGAATCTGCTGGCAGATCACCAATGACCATTTATTCTTTTGTCTCTCATTAAGAAATCTAAAGATAAATTACTCAATATTCCCATTTAAAAAGCTCTTTTATTTACACAGTATTTTGAAAGAACATATCAGAATGTTAAGAGATGAGTACTCATTTCTCCTAATTAATTTAAATGGTAGTAGGCAATTTCATTACAAACTGTTCTATACTGTGATGTAGTTTGGAAACCATATGCCATGCAAGTTAATATTTGCTTGTCCAATTTTTCGGTAATTAAAATTATTTTAGAAAAATGGCTTGAAAAGAAACCAACTCAAGGTCACAAATGTGAGACCAATGAGGACACAGAGTCTGAATTACAGAACTTGATGATGGGCTGCCAGCTGCTCTCACAATAACTTAAATGGTCATGCCTGACTCAGACAATGTAAGTTTTACAAAAGTGCAGCAAAGTCCACAAATTCAGTCCCTATGAGAAAAGCAGATGGGAGCTCAGAAATATAATCCCACCTTTTATGACTTGTTGTTTTCTGGGGGAATGCTCACTCCTTTTTACGATAAATGTTCACAGTTTTTTTTTTTTTTTTTCAGTTGTCACTTGGTGATCAAGCTCACCATGCAGTATATGCCAAGCCGGAAACTAAGGGAGGAAAGTTTAGTATTGTTAATTCAAAGAGTTTGCAAAAGAGTTGATCTGCTGTGTATTTAATCATCCACATAATTGTTATTGTACTGCATGGTAATTAGGTGTGAATGATAAGTGATTCATGTAAATGAGCATATTGCAACTACTGCCAATATAGAAAATTTTTGTAAGGCCTTACAATTTATAAATTGGGTTCAGAAACATGATCTCATTTAATTATTTTTACCTTTCTTTTTTTTTCCATGACAACTCCAGCATTTCAAGGGTCAGTTGGAGGGAAAGCAGAGAGAATATGGTCAGAGAAAAGAGGGATTCTGAGATCTCAGGGTCCCTGAGGAAAGCAGTGTGTTTTTAATAAACATTGAGGGAGGTTTGAGAGTTACACTAACCTGGGTTAAAGTCCTGGCTCTACCGTGTCTTTGCTCTGTGACCTTGCACAACATCCTTAAATTTTCTGAATCAGAGTCTTCTCATCTGTTAAGAGGAGAGTGAGGGCCAGCCTGCCCTCGTCAGAAAAGACTAGACCTCATTACACTTCTTGTTTGTGCCCCTTACCAGCTGCTACACGGATTGAATGTATGCAATAGTCCTAAATCAGAATCAAGAAGAATTTGTTTCTCTTCCTTTTTATCTCAATATTTAACCTATTGGAAAAACAATACTCCTTTCTCAAGGTCCAGGAAATTCTTCTGATTGTTCCTGCTTCATGTCCCTGAGAAATCAGGATACAAACAAGCAGTACACGGAGGTCTTGTCTTTCCTAACCTAGAGCAGGCTGGCCCTTGCACTCTGTAGTGGGATTCACCCACCAAAATAAAAGTGAAAAATGAGATGGAATAGACTCCAGATAGGAAGGAAGAGCGAGGAAGAGAGAGATGGATCTGCATTGCTGTGTCTGAATCTTTACTCATCCGGGATGGGGACCAGACATATTGAAGCCAGAATCCAGTAAGCTCTCTTCCCTCTTGTAGGACCAGTCTGACATAGGATCTAACATCTTGGCCCCTTCTCCCAAACATTACTTAAATTTAGACTTTGCCCAAGACTCCACAAATTAAGATTTAATCTAGATCATCAGTTATGGGGAAGAATGTTCTATATCACTCAAAAACAATTCCCCACATGCATACCCCCCCACAATCACCAAACACACACACACACACACACACACACATTGCAACTTATTAGGAACTACGCTTGCCGCTAAATATCTTTCTACATCAATGTGGAATAATGATATCAGCCCATGTCTCAAACTTATGACATAACTAAAATGAAATAATAAAACACTGTAATTACCAACTGCTAAAGAAATGCTGCTGGATAATATTTCCCATAAATTACACTTCACCATATGGCCCTGAGATTAGTCACATATTGAACAACTTGGCAACATGTCCCATCAAACAATGTATTTTTAGAGTGGGAACAAAACTGTGTACTCCATTATTTGGGGGCTGGTAACAGTCTACTAGTGAAGGTTAATTCACCAGATATAAGTCTATAAATAAATTAAGGTATATATTTATACACACCCACACACAAATATCCATCCCAACTTTTCCTATTTATGCTTACATATCTCTCTACATAGTTACAATTCAAATATGGTCCTTCAGACCAGTTCAGAACCAGCTGTTTCTATTGTTCTCCCTCCCCAGCCCCTCCGTCTTTTGGCATGAAATTTTATACCTCATCTCAGAGTAAAAGTTAATCAAATTGACAACCTCCATAAAATGACCATTTCTACCCACTAGGACTTCTGGGTCATCCTAGCAGTGACTTGGCTGCCTCCCAACTCTGGGGCTCTTTGTCATAGCTTGATCTTCCTACGTAGACACAGTCCTGCCATAATCATTAACTCCAATACTTCTGTAAAATAATGTTTAGTGAGAGTTTTGTAGTTTTCACTTCATAGCCATTTTCCCACTTCTCACATCACAGATGCTGATGAGTGACCATATTCCAAGAAAGATAAGGGAATATGTACAGCTAGATTCTTAATAAAAGAGACCTAAAGGTTATCAGGAAGAAGGCCAATAGGCACCTCGCGCCCTCTAGGTCCTCCTCTCTACGGTAAGTTAATTTTTCAAGGGAACCTCTGTTTGTGGTGGGATCCAGGTGTTTGCGTGTGGGTATATGCTCATCCTCTTTGTGTCTAATAACAAAAAGAACAAAAGCAGGGCCATACAGGTGGCAAAATAAACTGATAAAGCAAATATGATGGCTGAACATAAATTATGCAACACTAATGATTTCTGAGAATTTTGGTGAAGCAGCCATTCACCATGATTCACAGAGGTATGAAGTCTATCTTGGTCCTCAAATCCCAAACTCCTACACCTTTCCCAAAGTGAGCCAGGGAATACTCCCTTACCTGTTATGCACAAATGTCAAGCAACCACCAACGTCCCTCTAGACACAATTCAATAACAGGCAGCCATCTTCAGCTGAAGTATTTAAGGAAGGCTTCACAGAGGAGGTGCCTTTGAAGTGGACCTTGAGAGATGGTTAACATCTGAAAAGGTGCTGCATATGCTCCCCATCTCCCTTTTCTGCACCAATATTAACTTTCTTTCAAATTCACACTCTGCTTCTTCCTGTCTGAGGTCTTCCGCACAGGCCGGAAACAGCCTTCCTCTCTCTTCACTAACTTATTCCCCAAGGAAGCCTTCTGTGACTCCAACTCCAAACTTGGTTACCCTCCTATCACTGCAACTTGCACTTGGCCTTCAGAGCACTAATCATGGTTTGTAATTTTGCAGTCATATGAGTGACTTTCTAAAATTAAGAACTGACTCCCCTTCTAGACTACCAGTTCCATGAGGAGGGAACCTGGTCTCATTTGTTCAATATAGATCCTTAGAGCTAGATACTCAATGCATACATAAGAGTCACTTGGCCTTGGTGGGCCAGGGGGCTAAGTGGCTGACATGAGCAAAAGTATACAGAGAGAAACACTGAAGGTGAAATAGGAATCAGTTACACTTTACAGCTAAAAGATAAAGATGGAGGGGGAGCAGTGAGAAATCAGCCAAGTAGGGTAGTTTGAGGCCATGCCACTGAATGTGAAATCTTAATACTCATCCTTCCATGAAATCTTGCTAAGTCTCACCAGTTAGAATGCATCACTTTCTCCAAGTACTTTCTGCTTTCGCTGTGCAATGACTTATGTTTACTTCATACCACATTAAATTGTGTGAGGACGGAAACACTTATTCATGTTGATATCCCCACAGCCTGAAGCAGAATGGTCATAGTAAGCTCTTTAGAAAAATGTGTATTGAAATGATTTTGTTCAGTAGGACAGGAAGATATCTGAGCAGGTAAAAGCTGTGTTCCAAGTGGTACTGGGGGAAAATGAAGTCAATGGAGTTTAGAGAAGAGATTAGCATTGGGAAGACATCAGGGTTGCTTACTAAGCTATTGTCTCTCAGCTCTAAACCCATTCTCTGTCCTCTGTTTTCTGATGCTGACCCCATAATTCAGCAAACTACTTTTCTCCTTTGTCAGCCAGAAGTCTATTAGGATCTGCCTGGGAGAACCTAGTGGGAAGCTGGGAGGCAGGAGGAGGGAGAGGGAGCTTACTCCTTCCCACTTGCCCGCCCTTTCTGATTGCACTACCTCTGCAATGGCACTTCAGCTTGGCCTGAAGCGACTAGTTCCTTTTATGGCTTTTTTCAACCCTCCCAGAAGCAGACTCAGCATACCCCCAGCACCAGCAGCCGCCAGTGGTGTCCCCACCTCAGAGGTCCCAGATATTCAAAGAAGCTCAATGGCACTCTCTCCTCAAGCATCTGGGTCCCACTCTGCAAGGCCCCTTCTCCAACCTCTGAGTTCTAAATGCCCACCTCTTCCCTTGAATTTACCCAGCCCTAAATGCGTAACTGTTTCTTGCAGTTATTATCTCTGTGTTAATTCCTTGTTCACTTTCCAGCACTCCCCCTAAGCTGTGCAAACAATTCCTATATTAAATCTTCTCTGTTGAAATAACTTGTATGATCCAGTTTTCTGACCAGACACTAATAAAGTACTGATGGTTAAAAGACTAGTTAGGAGGCTAATACAATAGTTAGGAGGCTAAGAGTTCAGATGAGAGTAAGTATGAAAATAAATTAACAATAATATCAGCTAATTCTTTTTTTTTTTTTTTTTTTGCGGTACGCAGGCCTCTCACTGTTGTGGCCTCTATGGCTCACGGGCCCAGCCGCTCCGCCGCATGTGAGATCCTCCCGGACCGGGGCACAAACCCGCGTCCCCTGCATCGGCAGGTGGACTCTCAACCACTGCACCACCAGGGAAGCCCTCAGCTAATTCTTAACAAGCGCTAGGCCCTTGTGCTTTGTATGAAATGTGTTATTTAATCATTACATTTCTATGAGGTAGGTAGCAAAAATAGGCTCATCTACATTTAAGAATATTGAAGTGTAAAGAAGTTAAGTCACTTGCCCAAGCTCACCAGAAAATAAATGGTGAGACGGTGATGGAGACCTGCTTCAATCTATGCACAAAGTCAGTGCTTTCAGCACTTTGGTACATAATTCTTACTCAGTCTCCCTGCCATGACAATCACTCACCAAAATAACAGGCAATCTATAAAAGGTAATGTAACAAAGCTGAAAAATGGTAACAGAGTACAAGGGGAAAAAATCATGTTGATGAAGGGGATGTAGAAAGGTTCCATGGATAAGTTAACACATAAATATTTAATATACCCTCGGTACTTGAATCTCCACTTGTTAATTGTTTTCATTTCCTTATTTGTATTTTGAATTATTTTCCTTTGATTTAAAAGGGAAACCAATGAAAAGGTACAGATAGATAAAATCTACATTTGTATTCACTGAATGCCTGAATGCCTACATTTTGACAATGAAAAACCCAGTGAAACAAAATAAGATAAAATAGACTTTCTCACTGAATCTCTTCTTCCCTGGGGGCTGTATTGATATGCTATTAAGACACAGAATATTAAAGTTCTTAAAAATTATGTAGAGTACCTCAAAAGTATAGCACAGCTTTATAAAAGATGGGCAAAAATAATCATATATAACATACTTCAGTCTCTGGTGTTTTATCTCCACAGGTCTCTATGTATTTACATAAAAGGTAAGTAAACCTAGAGACCAGAAGCTCCAAATTAAACATGAACTTGAGGAAAATGTCAAATGCTTGTGAATTATTTAAGCCCCAGTCTACTGAAAAAGGATGTCACAAATTTCATATTGCCTTCCCAACTTTCAGCCACCATTGTCAGAAATATGGGAGAGTCAGTGAAAGTGTGGTTAGTAGCACATGCTCTGGAGTAGACTATCTTGGGGTCAAATCCTGGTGCCACTACTTCTGCGTTACCTTAGGCAAGTTACTTAACCTCCAAAATCCTCAGCCTCTTCTTCTACAAAATGAGGATCATACATCCCCATACTGAAAAGCTGAGCAAAATATCTGGAATGTGGCAAGTACTCAGTGAATGTTAACTCTCATTTTACGTGAAAAGCTATAAATGGATTGTGTGTGTATGCACACATACATAACACATTTATATATGTATATTACTTAAGCATTATACTAATAAGGTGTATAATTACATTAACAGTGTATATTAATAACATTATCATTGTTACTAGCAACTATCAAATCCTTATAGGAACTGAAAGTTTGTTTATATTTGCCCATTTTACAGAGGAGGAAACTGATACTCAGAATCAAGGAGAAACTGTCTGCTTCCCACTTTCACACTTTGGGGATGTGAAAGGCAGCTGAGGAGAGTGAAGGCAGATGAACCCAGGACTGGGAGACAGAAGACTCCATGACCCCAACCCCAACAAGCCCCCTTGACCTTTCTAAGTCAGAGCTTCTTCATCTAGAAAATGGAGATGCCGTCAACTTCCTTAGGAGACTTTGGAGGGATTCAATCAAATAACATAACATTTGGCAATGTTTGTGAATGAACTTTGCAAAATGCTCTGTAAGCTCCTTTCATAGTTTATGCTAATCTTGTCTTCAGTGGCATCAGCTGGTCATGAATCCTGTCTCCCCAGAGAAGAAAGATGAGGCTGATCCTTCTTCACCAGACGTTACATGCAGAGGGTGAAGCACAAACTTCTTTCCTGGACTGCTGAATCCATGAATGCAGAACTGGACATGTACTTTGGAGTGAGGGAAAACCTATTAGCAACTCTCAAAAAATGCTTTCAGAAGGAGTATTTGACATTACTCCAGCTCACCCCCCACATTCACATAACACCCATGAGAGCTCCAGGTCTTGTACAGGGGAACACCCAAGACCATCACAGGTAAAAGCCTGGCTTTGTATGGAGAGTGGGGGAGGGGGAATATGCATTGTAGTTTCAAATAAGTAATTAGCAAGCCCAAATCTCACTCTTAGATTCTGAGAATACACAACTTGCCGTTATCTTTTGGTGAAAGTTTGTTAAAACACCTAAAACACAAGTGAACTATAAAAATATGCAAAAAAAAAAAAAAAAAGGGTACAAATGGCATATTCTCCCTGCAGTGTACCCTTTGAGCCTGTTCAGTGTCATGCAGTGGAACAACTTTGACTTTGACCCAGGCTGAAGTTGGTTTCTATCTAGGTTCTGTCACTCACTGTGTGGCCTTAAGTAAATCATGAAACCATCCTTGCTTTAGTGTTGTCATCAGCAAATAAGGATCAGGAGGTCTCCTTTCCAGAGCTGTTGAGATAATTCATTGCCATAAGGTAGAGAGAACACTTAGTTCAGTGCCTATTCGTCTCCACTCAGTATGGCTTCCAAGAAGCGATGGTCTGTGTAGCATCCATATTGCAAGGAGGCTTCACGTTCTTCTGTGGTGTCTGATAGACTTATTCTGATCTCTAATGCTCCCTATATCAGGAAGGTGATACTAATTCCCAATGTTCATGTTTAGCAAGTCAAATTCTCTATGAAAAAAAAATACATTTTTATCCAGAAAACCAAGAAACAGCGCAAAATGTTATACCTCACACAGGGTCAAACCAGTTACCATCAGCTCTTCCAAAAGCTGGAGTAGGGAGAAAGAAGTCATATTTTGGTGTGTACATGGGTGTGAGGAAGATGCTGAAATCAGCACGGCCTTCTGAGGGCACTGAACATTCAGTGAACAGAGCATTCTGCTCTCATTGCCCTCGAAGCCAACTGGAAGGTTTCAACAAGGTGAATATGTCTAGAAAGGTATTTTTTTTTAAGGTTAGCTTTATTTCTGGTAAAATTTATTGATGTGTTTATCTATTTACCTGTGTAGGGGTCCTCTCTAAATTAGCTGTTTAACTAGTATATCTGCTAGCCACTCCCAACAGCTCTTCAGTGTAGGAAGCCAAGGTAATGGAAAGCTAATAAGCAAAAGTATGAACTGATGGGCCGGTTGAAAGCATTTCTGAAAATGTAAAAAGGAGTATAAGAGGCTTATCCCATAAAGTTACAATTTGATTTCTTTTTTTTTTTTTTTTTTTTTTTTTGCGGTACGCGGGCCTCTCACTGCCCACAATTTGATTTCTAAAAGGAAATTTTGGGGAACTGAGAGAAAGTTGCTCTGTGCTATGCAATTCTACCATTGGTAGAGCAAGGGTTGTAGCTATTGCCCTGAATAGAAGGGCTGCCTCTCCAGGGATGAGTCTTCCATAGAATGCAAGCTCTGTCCTATGTCTCACTGAGTCTTCGGTCCTTAGACAAAAGCTCTGGCAAATGCAGAATGTCCAATTGCCAACTGACCAATGGATCAAAGCTTCTGGATGCACAAATGACTAAGTCTTTTTTCATTTTTCTATCAGCACAGCAATGAAGACATCCCATTGCTTCCCTCTAGTCCTGCGTTGAAGTGCTGACTCCATCGCTTCTATCTCCTACAAATAACGTGAATTAGGAAATGACTTAAACTTTCTGGTCCTCCATTTCTTCATCTGAGAGATATTTCAAGTGTCTCTGCATCTTATCATAAAGTCCAATCCCTGGTGTATTAGTGAAATAGATTTTACATCATCCTTTGCTATTCAACTTAATTATGACCTCAGTCATTAATATGTTTTCCCTTACACTTAGGCCCATGTCATGTTTTCAAAAACTTGATTTCTTAGTATTATGTCATTATATGATGTTTGTTATGTAAGTGTTTCCTGTTGCTTTGGATTCCTCTTTTCTAACATTATTTACATACTTGCATTGATTTATTTTTATTGGTACATTATTTTTATAACATTTTTCCTCTAAAGAAAATTCTGATTTAGACCGCTGAAACCCAATCACTGTTTAGGGTATTTTGAGATATTTTGGATATAGTTTTTTTTTTTTTTTAATTTTTAAAAAATTTTTAAATTAATTAATTAATTAATTTTTTTCTTCTTTACGTGGGCCTCTCACTGTTGTGGCCTCTCCCATTGCGGAGCACAGGCTCCAGAAGCGCAGGCTCAGCGGCCATGGCTCAGGGGCCTAGCCGCTCCGCGGCATGTGGGATCTTCCCAAACCGGGGCACGAACCCGTATCCCCTGCATCGGCAGGCAGACTCTCAACCACTGCGCCACCAGGGAAGCCCTAGTTTTTATTTTAAAATTGGCAAAGTTTGTGATATCTTGAATAGAAATTAAATTACTAATAATGTTTTTTTTGATGTTTCCAGTAGAAAATGCAATAACAACAGAAACAAAATTTTAAATTTAAAATTACAATCTTATCCAGGAAATAAAAATGTATTTATACATTTAATATTTTTGATAAAAAGCAAATAGGATCTGCCATGCCCAGTAAGTTGAAAATTATTATACAAATTTGCAGCACAGCCTTCTGGGCTAGCCACAATTGCTAATCACTGAGTTAAAAGAGTGAAAGAGACTGATCATTTTTCTGACAAGCAGAGACCTGGGGCATTTCTTGCCAATAAGGCATGGGTTTTGGCAGATGTTACTGACAGCCCACCCAGGAGGGCTGTCTTATATTGAAGAAGCTTGTTTGATTACCCTACGTGGTGACCCGTGTTGGTCATTGATTGCTGTGGAGCTTGGTGGTGAACATATAACTATCACAAAATCTTGAGATTTAAATAACATGAAAGTGTCAGGCAGCCTACATGTTATTATTCATATTTGAAGGAATTTAAAGAAAATATTGCAGAGAAAACCTAAAACTCGGGAAGGGCTTGAGAGAGGAGAACGAGAGAGGAAATACCTTACCAAAATTCTAAAATGGGGCAGAAAATTGTATTTTGCTTCTATTTTACCTCTCCGTCCCATATAGAACACAGCTCTCTTCTGGTATATGCTTAATTCCCCCATATTTGCAAACATACTAATCCTAACCAGGTTTCCAGACCCAGTTTAAATGGCATCCCTTCTCTGAAGCCTACTTTATTCCCTTATTTCCCTAAGAATTAATTTCTCTATCCTGTGAAGGTCCAAAAACACTTCTTCTGAAAGCAGCTTTGTCAAGCACAGGCTGAGGGACCTTGGGTGAAAGAAACACTTAACCTGTCTAGGTTTCAGTTTCCCTATTTATAAAAGGAGACTAATAATAGTACCTACTTTATAGACTTATTATGGGGATTAAATGAGGTCATATTTATGGAAGATTCTAAACAATCAGTTGCTGCTTGGAAGACAGCCTGTCCATTGTGAGTGCTATTATTGAGTATTTGTTAAATAAATTTAAAAAATATACTTCTAATGTTACTCATCCATGTCTTTATCCTCTCTTCTGGCCTGGAAGCTTTTTCCAGATAAGGACAATGTGCTCAAACCTCCATATTTAGCCAACTCTACCTATTTTTTAGTAGCAGTTATAAATATCTGTTGGGTAAAGAAATGGTCTCTGGGTTTTACTTGCAATTAATCATTAACAAATATTGGCCTGAAATAACCAATAGGGAGATATTCTCCCTAAATATGATTCTTCTTCATGTTTTTTACTAATTCTTAGGTCTCAAGTATACCATCAGTGCTTGGTACACACAGTGGGCACTTAATAAACATGTGAAGTGAATAAAATACAGTGAGTAAATAGCCCTTTACCTCAAAATATTAAAATGGCTTTAACATTTTACCTGAAATAATGCTGTTTCTACATCATCATATTCAATATAAATGTTTATCAAGCAGATGTCATTTAAACTTTAAACAAACATTTTGAAACATCTTTAGAAGACTGTTTACCATACGGCCCTACTTTCCTTAATTTACCAGTTAATCAACAGCTGCCAATTATACCCCCCCACCAGGGCTCAGCACTGTGCTAGTGGCAGGATGTATTTCAAAAGCAGGAGATATATCCACAAGGAACGTACAGACTAGACAGAGTAAAGACATTGCTAACGCTGCGGTTTCAAAGTGTGATCAACAATGTGAATGAAATTGCTTATGAGAGGTCAGAGCACAGAGAACTGAACGAATTGGGGAACATGTCTCAGAAGAGGCCGATGGGTGGGAAGGATTCATACAGAAGACATGTGGGAAGAGAAAGCAAGGGACCCACTCATCTTACTACATCCTCTCTCATGGTGCTTCATACATATTCATTACACTGGGCTGAATTTAACTCCTCTGACTGGCAAAACCACGGCCCAGAAAGTCAAACCTGCAATATCCAAAGGGAGTGGGGAGGGTCTCAGGAGATAGGAACAATTAGAACGGGGCTTCTTAGAGAAAAGTGGTCTCACCCTAGCCATCCAGGTCTCATGTCAGCAGACCGTCCAGCCAACTTGCCTTGTGTTGGCCACTACCCTTCCCCTGGCTCTCCTGACCCCACCGTGACCTACTCCCAATCCTCTGGTCTTTTTCAGTTAGATTAGTATGAATTTCTGCTGTTCCACTGGACTTTAAACATTAGTTTCCAAATAAAATATGCACGAATTCACTGGATATTTTGAGGCGGCTCAGTCAAGTCTTTAAGTTTTAAAACTAATTTTCCTTAGAGGGTTTTGTGTATTTCTTTCCTCCCTCATTCAGAAATAATTAGGTAAGTTATATTAAACAGATCTAAAAAAAAGGCATCTTTCTTTTAGACTTTTTCCCCTATAATTCCCCAAACATTTCATTACTATTTCATCTCTCTGGAGCCTAGCTAGAAACTTGGCCTCCTTTGCCTCCCAAACATACTGAGTTATTAAAAATACCCTTCAGCCAAAATTAAGGAAGGGTCAGTGAAATGAACTCAACGTGGAGCTTAAACAAAAGCACAGTGATTTCTTTGACTTAGAGTAGGAAAGGAATGGTGATGATTTTGGATGTCCAGTTTCTTTTGCTAATCTGTTGCTAGACTCAGTCATATATGAATGTCTCTCCTTGTCAGATTTCCTAATATCTCTCCAAAATGCTGTCATCAAAACATGAGCTTTAGATGGAATAATAAGAGTTTATCTCATTCAACAACAAAAAAAGTCTACATTCCACAGAAAGACATGGCACTTTCAGTTGGTATTAAGAGGAAAGCAAAATTAGAACCTTAGTACTCCCAAGGTTTATACAGTAAAACACAGGCAGACACACTATTTTCAGGATGCTGTTAATTGAGCCTTATTTGGATTGGAACCCTCTGAAAAGAATCAACACATCAGGAACGGGTATGCTAACAGGGAGGAGAACTGCTGGATATAATTCTGGGGAAAGCAGCCCTGCTGCTTGCCTTCCAGATAACATAGAGGTTCAGTGTCTAATTGACTATGGAACAAAAAGAACATTGTTTTGAAAAAGAAGGTATTTCTCCTGCTGGTGTCCACAGACACTGTTACGGCTTCTTACCTCTTGGATCGAGACCTGGGTTTAACTGTGGTTTTTAAATCCAACTTTCTAAATTTATATTTGTTGCAAAAGTAAACCATACTCAAGAGTAAAGCAAAATTCATCAGTAAGGCTATACTTCTGCTATGAGAAACAAGAAGGGTGTATTACATTTAAATAAGAACTCAGTAGCTTGGCAGGAATTTCTTTAACAAGAAAGAGAGAGCAAATCATTAAGTACAGTAATCCATTGACATTCATGAGGAGATATGTCCCAAGACTTTCATAAACCCCAAATTTATAATACCACTATAATATACTATTACCCCACAAGAAGCAGTCATGAATAACTCACAAGGATTACTGTGTGTGGCACAGAGATCAAAGAAAAGAAAAGCTGAAAGCTGTGCAAATACGCAGTTGCTCTTATTGGGTGTGCAGCAGCCAGGCTCATTCACCAATACACAATTTAAATTTAAGTCTCACATAGAGAATGGACTTGAGGACACAGGGAGGAGCGGGAAGCTGAGGCAAAGTGAAAGTAGCACCAACATATATACACTACCAATGTATAGTTAGCTAGTGGGAAGCAGCTGCATAGCACAGGGAGATCAGCTCAGTGCTTTGTGATGACCTAGAGGGATGGGAGGGAGATGCAAGACGGAGGGGATATGGGGACATGTGTATGCATATGGCTGATTCACTTTGGTGTGCAACAGAAACTAACACAGTATTGTGAAACAGTTATACTCCAATAAAGATTTATTTAAAAAATAAAAATAAAATAAAACAGAAAAAATATATACCAAATTTAAGTCTCAGCAAAATGGTAACTTGCCACAGACCTTGATTCTTTATGGTCATCTTCAAGTAGACAAAATTATGACATTTAATTCATGTATTCCATTCCTAAGAAGGTAATCTAGGCAACTCTGGTGTAGTTTCAACTTTTGAGGAAAAGCAATTTCCTCTCAAGATTTGGCACCCTTTACAACCCCGTGCCTACAACTCCAGATGGTAGGTATAGGTGGTAGAAATGTTAGGTTAAGCAGAATGATGATACCTAAAAAGGAATGAATAGTACCAGGAAACATGACTCACGGTATTCTCATTTTCTTGAAGTTCTTTTGTACATTTACACCAAGGTTTTCCACAAAATTCATTCTTGACTTTAACTGCAACTTCAGTGTAAGAGTCCTTTATTGAGTTCCTATTATTGCAGAGCATGTATATCATATGGTTTAGGAGGTACGAAAGTAGCATACAATGCCCCTTGAGAGGCCAGAAACACCCACATGCACAAAGAACAATGCACTTCAAAAATAAAACTATGGGATTTACAGCCAAGCTAGGGCTACAGCCATATGTTACAGAGTGCCTGTGAGATGCCTACAAAGTCTCTACTTTAAAGAATTGGCAAGGATAGACAGTGGTCAAATTCTCAAGCAATAAATCCAGCAAAGGCAGAAAGACGTGTATGTTCACCGGGCCTTAAGAGGTCATTAAGAGGACCATCTTTTTGGAGCAAAGGACTCATTTAAAGACAGGAGTGAAAGTTACAGATGGAGTAATTGTCATATTGCTTTACTTACTACAATTTAAGCAAAAAACCTGGTGCTCCACCCTACTGAAATAACTGGAAAATACTTACCAAAGAGCAACATGAACAAATTTATATCATCATAAAAATGTCTGTATAAAGATCACAGCAATTATACATGCAACCATTTCTTGCATGCCTACTATGTGCCAGACTTTGCCCTAGCACAGATGCTCCCCTCTATTATTCCCTATCTTGTTTAATGGCGCCCTCTCCCCCAATCACACAAACTGTAGATGCTGAAGTTTTCCAATAATTCTTTTACTCTCACTCCCACATGAAACACTTCACCAATTTTTAATTCTACCTCCATGAGAGTCTCTCATCTCTCCAATGTTTGTCAGCTCAGAAGCAAACATTTCACATTTGGATTCCTGCATGCTCACTACCTTCAAATAAAACCCAATCCTCCTCTTCCCTCCAGAGAAGAAGAGGAGTAGTACGGTAGCCCTGATAGCAAGAGGTAACATCTATTCATACCTAAAAGGTATACTATGGTCAGTGATCACTAGATAGAGCTGTTTCATTTAATAAACTCAATAACTGTTGAAAAAGAAGGAAACTATGGTACAGAAAGACTGAACAATTCCCACCAGCTTCATGTAATTAGTAACTGGTGGGGTGAGAAATTTAAATTAGATCTAACTCAAAACCTAAATCTTTTAAGATCATGAATCTAGTTACACTATTTAAGATCATGAATCTAGACACAATATTTAATTCAGTTACTTTTCTTTGTCTATAAAATAAGGCACATTAAAAAAAAATATTGACACTGGGACTGTGGGATCAGATTATGTGCGTTCAAATTTCAACTTCACCATTTACCAGCTGTGTGACCTCGGGCATGATAATTAATATCTCTAAGTCTCAATTTATCATTTATAAAATAGGACAATATTACTTTCCCTATATAACATTATTGTAAGAAGTAAAGAAAATAATACGTATAAAATGTTTACAGTATCTGACACGCAGTAAGTGCTTAATTAAGAATCGATGAAGGGAGGAGCTTCAAGATGGCAGACAAGTAAGATGTGGAGATCACCTTCCTCCCCACAAATACATCAGAAATACATCTACATGTGGAACTACTCCTAAAGAACACCTACTGAACGCTGGCAGAAGACCTCAGACCTCCCAAAAGGCAAGAAACTCCCCACGTACCTGGGTAGGGCAAAAGAAAAAAGAAAAATCAGAGACAAAAGAATAGGGATGGGACCTGCATCAGTGGGAGGGAGCTGTGAAGGAGGAAAGGTTTCCACACACTAGAAGCCCCTTCACGGGCGGAGACTGCGGATGGTGGAGGGGGAAGCTTCAGAGCCACGGAGGAGAGCGCAGTAACAGGGGTGCGGAGGGCAAAGCGGAGAGATTCCTGCACAGAGGATCGGAGCCGACCAGCACTCACCAGCCTGAGAGGCTTGTCTGCTCACCTGTCGGGGTGGGCGGGGCCTGGGAGCTGAGGCTCGGGCTTCGGTCGGAAGCCAGGAGAGGACTGGGGTTGGCAGCGTGAACATAGCCTGAAGGGGCTAGTGCGCCACGGCTAGCCGGGAGGGAGTCCGCGAAAAAGTCTGGAGCTGCCGAAGAGGCAAGAGACCTTTTCTTCCCTCTTTGCTTCCTGGTGCGCGAGGAGAGGGGATTAAGAGCACCGCTTAAAGGAGTTCCAGAGACGGGCGAGAGCCGCGGCTATTAGCGCGGACCCCAGAGACGGGCATGAGATGCTAAGGCTGCTGCTGCCGCCACCAAGAAGTCTGTGTGCGAGCACAGGTCACGATCCACACCTCCCCTCCCTGGAGCCTGTGCAGCCCGCCACTGCCAGGGCCCCGTGATCCAGGGACAACTTCCCCGGGAGAATGCACAGCATGCCTCAGGGTGGTGCAATGTCACGCTGGTCTCTGCCGCTGCAGGCTCGCCCTGAACTCCGTACCCCTCCCTCCCCCCGGCCTGAGTGAGCCAGAGCCCCCGAATCAGCTGCACCTTTAACCCCGTCCTGTCTGAGCGAAAAACAGACGCCTTCAGGAGACCTACACGCCGAAGCGGGTCCAAATCCAAAGCTGAGCCCCCGGAGCTGTGCAAACAAAGAAGAGAAAGGGAAATCTCTCCCAGCAGCCTCAGGAGCAGCGGATTAAATATCCACAATCAACTTGATGTACCCTGCATCTGTGGAATACCTGAATAGACAACGAATCATCCCAAATTGAGGAGGTGGACTTTGGGAGCAAAGATATATATTTATTTTTCCCCTTTTCTCTTTTTGTGAGTGTGCATGTGTATGCTTCTGTGTGTGATTTTGTCTGTATAGCATTGCTTTTACCATTTGTCCTAGGGTTCTGTCTGTCCTTTTTTTTTTTTTTTTTTTTTTTTTTTAGTATAGTTTTTAGCACTTTTATTGGTGGATTTGTTTTTTGGTTTGATTGCTCTCTTCTTTCTTTTGTTCTTTTTTTAAATTACTTTAAATTTTTTAAAAATAATTATTTTGTATTTTAATAACTTTATCTTCTTCTTTCTTTCTTTTTTTTCTCCCTTTTGTTCTGAGCCATGTGGATGACAGTCTCTTGTTGCTCCAGCCAGGTGTCAGGGCTGTGCCTCTGAGATGGGAGAGCCAAGTTCAGGAAATTGGTCCACAAGAGACCTTCCAGCTCCATGTAATATCAAATGGTGAAAACCTCCCAGAGATCTCCATCTCAATACCAAGACCCAGCTCCACTCAACAACCAGCAAGCTCCAGTGCTGGCCACCTTATACCAAACAACTAGCAAGACAGGAACACGACCCCACGCATTAGCAGAAAGGCTGCCTAAAATCACAATAAGGCCACAGACACCCCAAAATACACCACCAGATGTGGACCTGCCCACCAGAAAGACAAGATCCAGCCTCATCCGCCAGAACACAGGCACTAGTCCTCTCCACCAGGAAGCCTACAAAACCCACTGAACCAACATTAGCCACTGGAGACAGACACCAAAAACAATGGGAACTACGAACCTGCAGCCTGAGAAAAGGAGACCACAAACACAGTCAGATAAGCAAAATGAAAAGGCAGAAAAACACACAGCAGATGAAGGAGCAAGGTAAAAACCCACCAGACCTAACAAATGAAGAGGAAATAGGCAGTCTACCCGAAAAAGGAGTCAGAATAATGATAGTAAAGATGATCCAAAATCTTGGAAATAGAATGGAGAAAATACAAGAAATGTTTAACAAGGACCTAGAAGAAATGAAGAGCAAACAAACAGTGATGAACAACACAATAAATGAAATTAAAATTTCTCTAGAAGTTATCAATAGCAGAATAACTGAGGCAGAAGAACGGCTAAGTGACCTGGAAGATAAAATAGCGGAAATAACTACTGCAGAGCAGAATAAAGAAAAAAGAATGAAAAGAATTGAGGACAGTCTCAGAGACCTCTGGGACAAAATTAAACGCACCAACATTTGAATTATAGGGGTCCCAAAAGAAGAAGAGAAAAAGGGACTGAGAAAATATTTGAAGAGATTATAGTTGAAAACATCCCTAATATTGGAAAGGAAATAGTTAATCAAGTTTCAACATTGTGAAAATGACTATATTACCCAAAGCAATCTACAGATTCAATGCAATCCCTATCAAACTACCACTGGCATTTTTTACAGAAGTGGAACAAAAATTTTCACAATCTGTATGGAAACACAAAAGACCTCGAATAGCCAAAGCAATATTGAGAAAGAAAAATGGAACTGGAGGAATCAGGCTCCCTGACTTCAGATAATACTACAAAGCTACAGTAATCAAGACAGTATGGTACTGGCACAAAAACAGAAATATAGATCAATGGAACAGGATAGAAATCCCAGAGATTATCCCATGCACATATGGTCACCTTATCTTTGATAAAGGGGGCGAGAATATACAGTGGAGAAAAGACAGTCTCTTCAATAAGTGGTGCTGCGAAAACTGGACAGCTACATGTAAAACAATGAAATTAGAACACTCCCTAAAACTGTACACAAAAATAAACTCAAAATGGGTTAAAGACCTAAATGTAAGGCCAGACAGTATCAAACTATTCAAGGAATACATAGGCTGAACACTCTATGACAAAAATCACAGCAAGATCCTTTTTGACCCACCTCCTGGAGAAATAGAAATAAAAACAAAAATAAACAAATGGGACCTAAGGAAACTTAAAAGCTTTTGCACAGCAAAGGAAACCGTAAACAAGACAAAAAGACAACCTGCAGAATGGGAGAAAATATTTGCAAACGAAGCTACTGACAAAGGATTACTCTCCAAAATATTCAAGCAGCTCATGCAGGTCAATATCAAAAAAACCAAACAACCCAATCCAAAAATGGGCAGAAGACCTAAACAGACATTTCTCCAAAGAAGTTATACAGATTGCCAAAAAACACATGAAAAGATGCTCAACATCATTAATCATTAGAGAAATGCAAATCAAAACTACAATGAGGTATCACCTCACACCAGTCAGAATGGTCATGATCAAAAAATCTACAAACAATAAATGCTGGAGAGGGTGTGGAGAAAAGGGAACCCTTTTGCACTGTTGGTGGGAATGTAAATTGATACAACCACTATGGAGAACAGTATGGAGGTTCCTTAAAAAACTAAAAATAGAACTACCATATGACCCAGCAATCCCACTACTAGGCATATACCCTGAGAAAACCATAATTAAAAAAGAGTCATGTACCAAAATGTTCATTGAAGCTCTATTTACAATAGCCAGGACATGGAAGCAACCTAAGTGTCCATCAACAGATGAATGGATAAAGAAAATGTAGCACATATATACAATGGACTATTACTCAGCCATAAAAAGAAACGAAATTGAATTATTTTTAGTGAGGTAGATGGACCTAGAGTCTGTCCTACAGAGTAAAGTAAGTCAGAAAGAGAAAAACAAATACCATAGGCTAACACACATATGGAATCTAAAAAACAAAACAAAAAAATGGTCATGAATCTAAAAAACAAAACAAAAAATGGTCACACATATATGGAATCTAAAAAACAAAACAAAACAAAAATAGGACACGGGGAGGGGGAAGCATAAGCTCGGACAAAGTGAGAGAGTGGCATGTACATGTATACACTACCAAATGTAAAATAGGGAAGCAGCCGCATAGCAAAGGGAGATCAGCTCATGCTTTGTGATCACCTAGAGGGATGGGATAGAGAGGGTGGGAGGGAGGGAGACGCAAGAGGGAAGAGATATGGGGATATATGTATATGTGTAACTGATTCACTTTGTTATAAAGCAGAAACTAACACACCATTGTAAACCAATTATACTCCAATAAAGATGTTTAAAAAAAAGGCAATAGATTTTTCAATTTATGCTCAAACAAAAAAGAATTGATGAAAGAATGAATGAATAAGTGGATTGATAAGTGGATGAATGGATTTAAGTACATCTCTTTAAATAAATATATCACTCACAGGTAAGGATACCTTCATTATCCTTAACTTTCAGGGTTAAAAACTGCTTGCATTTTTTCCCAGGGAAAGCCAAAAAAAAAAGTGCTTTTTAATAAAGAGAAAATAATGAGATGCATGTGCATTATCATAATTATTACCAAAATTATCAACTATAACAACATTTATAAAAACTAATTACAAACTCCCAAGGGCATTTACTTTCCCCAAATGCCTAACCCTCTCCCCTGCAACACATATGAGTAAGATACCGAGGTTAAGAAAGAGACATATAACACAGTGTTGCTTTTAGACTTACATAACCAATGTAGGTATATTTGTAGCTTGACTGGTGTATAAGTAGATTGTGAAACAACTTTTGATGAACAAATGATCTGCCATTTGTGTTGTCCAAGGCATAGAAATGCACATCGGTCACCTATGTGCTACCCACTTTCCTCTGCTTTCTCCCCAGCCCTTGCCAAATCCCCAGTATGAATTTTTACAAGCTAATAAATTTCTTTTATAAGGCATCGTCAGAGTTTCCTCTCAATACTAGTTACAGTGAGCAGGAAGACCGTAATATGAAAATCCAAAAATTTATATGTTTTAGTGGGGTGGGGGTGAGGAAGGGGATGAAAGGGATTAAATCTTCACAAAGGGTTGATAACAGATGGTATTTTAGCAGTTAGAGAAAGCAGTGTTCTTTTTTTTTTGCGGTACAGAGGCCTCTCACTGTTGTGGCCTCTCCTGTTGCGGAGCACAGGCTCCGGACGCACAGGCTCAGCGGCCATGGCTCATGGGCCTAGCCGCTCCACGGCATGTGGGATCTTCCCAGACCGGGGCACGAACCCGTGTTCCCTGCATCGGCAGGCGGACTCTCAACCACTGCGCCACCAGGGAAGCCCTCATTTTTTTTTTTTTTTTTTTTTAGCAGTGTTCTTATTACACCTCAGATAGTGAAGCTTTTGTGAGACGCTGCTATTCACCTGGACACCTACAAGTTCACCTCTCAGAAGTGGTATATTCTCCAACTTCAAAGGACAAATTGATTCCCAGAGTTTAGTATCCCCCAGGACATTTAATTTCCCCAAATGCCTGTCCTCCGAACAGGCACTTATTCTCCCTAATAGAAATCCACTAATTTCACAGCTTGAAGGGCAGGAGAAAAGGATTCACTGAATCCGAAAATAATGCTGTTGCCAGGGGAGGTGAACCGTTGCTCTTCTCTGCTTTCGGCCTTAATGGTTTGTATTTATTCTTTCCTTTTTGCAGCGTCCTGTTGAATCCAGTGATGTGAACACTTGGTAGCTCAGAGGAAAAGCCTCCTTAAAAGGACTGGACCAACCCCTTCATTGCTCATTCTTTGATATATATCCAAGAGATCCAAAATGGAAAAGGACAGAAGGTCCGAGGGTGAGGTTAAAAGGGAAAACAGACTAATTAAAGTAGGGCAAAGCAGAGTTGACAATGTGACTAGATGTCTAATCAAAGGGGAAAGGTGGGTAGGAGGAGGAGGTTGGGATTAACATGTACACACTGCTATGTATAAAATAGATTATCAACAAGGACCTACCATAGAGCACAGGGAACTCTACTCAATATTTTGTAATAACCTATATGGGAAAAGAACCTGAAAAAGAATGGATATATGTGTATGTATAACTGAATCACTTTGCTGTCTGCCTGAAACACAACACTGTAAATCAACTATACTCCAATATAAAATAAAAATTAAATTAAAAAAATTAAAAACAAATAATGAAAACAAAACAAATAAAAGAACTAACAGCAAATATGCAACGAGCCAAGATACTCTGACAGCAGGGGGTGGGCCCCTCACGCTCACAGTTGTAACCCTAGTATTTAGCACAATGCTTAGCCCACTGCAATGCTCAAATCTCATTAGAGAAATACATGAGAATAGGAAAGGTGATGTCAGTAACTGAGTAGATAAAAAGGGGTTGGGTGAAAATTTCGATTAAAGGCTTAAAGGACTTCTAACTCACAGTAGAAAATCAAAGAATACAGAATAGTATAGGTGAAAAGTGTGTGTTGTGTGTGTATACAAACGTTGGTATATACAAGGTGCATAAACATACACAGCTGCTGTGCCTAGTAAGGGAAATATTTCCATATGTGTTTGCATATCTGCAGACAAGATCAGTTGGAAAGAACCAATACATTTTTAAAGTAGCATTTTGAGCTAGTGGCTAATGCAGAGATACCAAATCCCATCCCGCTTAGAATATTGAGTCTAACTTTACAAATGAACATGACTTAACATTGAACAGGATTCACAGGTATATTGCACTCTTAATCCCTCAAAGCAGCACCGAGGTGAATAGTTCTGTGAAACAAATGACAATGTAAAAAATATGTCCTTTCTTTGTTTATTTAAATAGCAAGTCTAAATCACTTGTCCTAAAAGAAAAAAACAAACCAAAAAAACCAAACCAAAACCAAAACTAGAAAAGCGAGTGAGCCTCGCCTATTCTGTGAGCTGCAATGAAGCAGAGAGCAAGTGGGACGAGGTTTGAGCAAATGAAGGTTTGGTGTTACACAGGATGGGACCGTGGACAGTGCTTCCTCTAATCCATGGAAGATGTCCATGGCCAAGGCCAGAGTAAAGCCAGCCAGAATTTAGGACTGTTACCCCAAGCTTGACATATAAACAGTTTAAGGGTCAGAGTATTGAGAACGTCGTGGAGCAATGCTAGCTGGGGTTTTACACTGTGTTCATTTTTCATTCTGTTTCACAATATTGAAGATAATTTAAAACCAAATTTAATAACTGCCAAGTTGCAGCTTTGATTTTTTTCAGGCTCCCTCCAGAAGAAGAGATTGACTTTAACAACATCAATCACAGACTCCAGAGGAAATACAAGTTTTAGGGCTTAAAACTGAGAGATGTACTCAAAAGATGTTAAATGACAGATTTAGAAACACTTAAAGGCAATCAAGAAATGTCCCAAAGACTGCAGCTATATAATAATCAGGGTAGTACAGGGCAGGGCAGGGGGTAGGGTCTAAATTAGGTTCTATACTGAAATCTAAGCACATCTGAACATTTTTAGAATACTGATGATATCAGCCACCAAGAATCTATTTGCATAAATACTCTAATGACCATCTGTTTTAGCTATTAACATCCATTCATTCTTTGTAAAAGAACACTCTTTCTTTTAAGGGAGGCCACTACTGCTTCTCAAGTTTTGTGGTTTTGGTGGGTTTGTTTCAGGGGCTTCAGTCAATCAGAGAAGCCCTTCTCCCTGGTTATAGTGAGTGGTTCAGTATGGGCACATGACCAAATTTGGTCAACAAGATTCCGAACAGAATCTGAATTTGGTTTGCCTCTGGAGAGAAAAGCTCTCTCTTTTCTGCTGCACTTACATGGTAGACTCCGGTGAGATCTACAATTACTATTACCATGCTACCATGAGAAGACAAACGAGTAAAGGAAAGCCAAGTAGTGTCCAGAGAAAAAGAAAAATCACTTTCCTTTTATCGTTTTTGAGCCTCTAGACTAAGTCATGTCTGAAGCCCACTTATCCTTGAACTTAACAGATAAGAAAACCAATACAAACTTTTGGCTTAGGTCAATGCAGTTGGATTTCCTTTCACCTATCTCCAGCAGAGTCCTAGCTGATGAAGGAATCTTCATATCAAAGTGTCTGGGACATTAACTTTTAATAAAAGTATTTCAGCTTTTGGAAAAGAGCAGTCATTTTGATGACTGTTACTCAGACTGGTCTTCTGAGTTGAGTCCTATAGAGAAATAAGTCTACAAGAAAAACCAGAAAGGGCTCATTTCACTAAAGACTGCATTTTTATTATGTATATTTCTCTTAAGAACTATTGACTATTTAAACTGAAAATAATAACCATGCACAGTATAGCTTAGAGCACATATTGAAGAAGACTATATAAAAACTAGAGTACAAAGGGCAGGTAGAAGAATATGGAATGTGACTCTTAAGGTTTTACATTGTTCATGTAATAGCATAACACTTTGAAGGGAGACACTGAGAAGTTAGAGATACATATAATTTCTAGAAGAATCACTAAAAGTAACACAGAGAGTTAAAGCGAAAAACTGGACACAACCCAAATGTAGATCAAAAAAAGAATGACTAAACAGAAGGTATAGTCACAAAATGGACTACTACTCAGAAATAAAAAGAACTGCTCATATACACAACTGCACAGATGAATCTCAGAAACACTTTGTTGCATGAAAGAAGCCACACCCCAAAGAATATGATTCCCCCTACATGAAATTCTAGAGTAGGCAAAACTAGTGTATGGCTGTACAACTGGAAAGTGGTTGCCTGGGTTAGGGCGATGGACTCTAAAAAGAGCATGACGGAACCTCTGGGGTGATGGAAATACTCTGTATCTTGTTTTGGGTGGTGGTGGCTTAGGCATAGAAAATTATCAAAACTCATTCATCTGAAGACTTTTAACATTTCAATATTTTATTGTATATACATTTTACCTCAATAAAAATGTTTTTAAGAAGTTTCCATGAGACTTCAGATGCCCAAGACAGTATTATTTGGGGAATAATGCACAAGGGTGGAATGGGATGGCTTTGGCACAATGGAAGACTCCAAAAAGTACAGCACAGCCTAGACACTTGGAGGACTTCACTACAGGGGCCTTCCCCAGTACTCCAGGGCTGAGAGGCAGGAGATAGCCTAGAGCCTGAGCCTGAACAGCACAGTAAGGCAGGACGAAGACTGGGAACCGTGGGAGGTGTCCTGTTGAAAGCATCCACATCAACAGCGGGGAACCAGTGCCTGCATCAGTGTCGTCAAGAACACCAGCAATACTGACTGCTTGGCACAGAGCAGTGGCTTCAGCACCAGGAGCAGTTTCAGCAAAATGGATGGCTGTGCCAGCAGCAGAGATGAAGGCGGCCCCGTCACGAGCCTTCACAGTGAGAGTTCACCTTCACTGTCTGGTGCTGGCTGAGAGAACTTAGGCAATTGTTCAGGAGCACTTCTGAGGTGCTCCCGAACCTGTGTCCTTCCAGAAATAAGTCAGAGAGACTCAGAAGGGACAAAACATTCATTAGTAGTTGGTGAAGATGAGAGTTTAAGAAATGTCATTGGTAGACCGATCAGATGACCTCATTTTCATTCCTAGGTTGGGATGGCCTAAAGAGACACAGGTGGTTTGATCCTAAATTTTTGGTCTTTTAAAATTCAAACATATGAACTTTCTTTCCTTTAGTCAGGTAGAAGTAAAGCTCTAATTCTACTACAACCTGAAGTGTACACATGTTTGCAAGAAACAGATTTTAGAGCTAACTGACTTCTGCATATTGTGATGAAGAATTTCAGATTCAATAAAAATCTTAAACTGGCTTTCTCTTTCACTACTACAGAGGTTCTCAAACGTTAGCGTGTGTAGAATCACCGAGGACTTGAGAAAACATGCATCTTAGGCCCCAATGCCATGCTTTCTGATTCAGTACCTGTTGAGTGGGGCCTGGGAGTGTTCATGTCTAGCAAGTTCCCAGGGGGTGCTCCCACTGCTGGTCCAGAGACCACATTTTGAGAACACCTCTAAGTTCCCAGCTTGAGGATGGGTATCAGATATGGGAAAGCAAACCATTTTTGAGTAATGAAAAGAAAGATGAAAAATGATCTTGCTTCTTGCTATGTTCTGAGTACAGTATTACAGACTTACATCCCTTAACTCTAACAATAGCCCTGCATGAATTGTATGTTCACTTTACAGATGACAAAACTGTAACTCACGAAGGTTAAATAACTTGCACAAAGTCATGTATCTAGTAAGTGACCAAGTTTGAAACAAAGTCTGCCTTGTTCCAAAGTCTATATTCTTTCCACTAGTTCACGAAGAAAGGAGAATTGGTCAACAGTGCTCCACAATAGGAAGCAGTAGCCAAGAATACCTAGAAAAGATGTTTTTCAGAAGTTTTAAAACCCCACACAAGTCACAACAGCTCCTTCAGAAGAGACAGAATGGTATAATCGAGGCAGAACAGAATTCAAAAGAGGAGAAAAGTTAAAAGGTCTCTTGTTTACTATAAAAGCTGCTCTGTCTGGTACTTACCCCCGGGAGAGCTTTAGAAACCTGTAGTTTTCACATCCATATAAATCTCCCTTTGGCCAGCCAGGATGCCAAGGTTAACACGATAACAACAGCTGGATGACGCTGAGATTAACTATGGAAGTTATTTATCCATCTTCAGTCTGAGACAAAGTATTTAGCTCTCTGCCTTGTATACTTTCAGAGACAACAGTGAACACCTGTGCCCCCCACAGCTTTTCTCTTTAGTCACGTGACTTCTAAAGCCGAGCAGCAGCCAGCAGCGGCAGCAACAGAATCTTACCATCTGGGTGAGGCATGAACTGAACGTGCCAGTATCTATATCTCCCCAAAGCAGACAACCAAGCCCTCACTATATATTTATTTCAAATCGCTTGACAACAGCAACTTATCAAAAAGATAACCCAAGCTTAGAGTGGTTTTAAAAGGTGTCAAATTCAAAGACTTAATCTGAAAAAGAATGCCACCCACAATGAAAATATGAACATCACATAAATCCTCAGGTGAGTGAGACAATCACAACTTCCCTTCAAAGCTGTAGAGTGAATTGTACAATCTCACAATCACCTAGACTCCTGCCTCCCAAATGTGCTCTGAGAACAATCCTGAGCTGTCTGCATAAACATTTTCTTGGAGGACCTGGTAAAAAAAGATATATATTCATGAAATCTACCATCAGAGATTAGGATTCAGAAAGTCTTAAGTGATGCCAAGGAACTGTGTGTTTCCCAATTATCCTAGGTGGTTGTGATGTCCACAGGGTTAAAGATAATAGATCTAGAGCAATCTCCTAATATGGACAAGGAGCTGTTCTTAAGGGTATTAAAGGAAAGAGAAGTGGTCTCTGTTTTCTGTCATAGACCACTGGAAAGTATAGCATTTGAAGGGTACAGTTCACTGGTGCATGGGCAGTGGTTCATTGGGAACATCATCACTCAAGATTCATTGGGAAGCATCAACAGTGACTGGCTGACATGGCAGCAAGTGACAATACTAACAGGAGTGATAGCAATAACAAAAACAATAGCATTGCCACCAAGAGTTGATGGCACTCAGAAATCATGGTAACAGCCAGCGGTGCCCAGTGAGAGAGGTGACACTAAGCAGAAAACCAGTGATGTCTAGCAACATTGGTAGACACTAGGAAGGAGAAGCACCGAAGTAGGGGTGGCTGCTCATGGATGTATTAAGCGACATTCCACAGGTAGCTTTTAACTGGGTGAGTGCACTATAATCTTTTTATCTCTTTAAAGTTAGCTGTCTAGTAGAAATTTTTCTTCTTGTTCACACCCATGATATTTTTGATAATCGTTTTTCTAACTTTTCCACTCTAGAGATTTTATTATTTTTAAACATGTGAATTTATTTTATGCACAAAATAGTGTATTAATCAATGCATAATTTTATACATCATATATAATCATGCATACATCATAAGAATATAGAAATACCCCATCAATCAGTGCCTAACTAAAAAACCTACTTTTAAATAAAACTAGAAGCTTTTAAATCACATAAGCATACAAGATTGACAGAATAACTACATAAATATTTTAGTTCTTCTTTCATTCTTTCTTCCAGAAAGTACTACTACTAAGCAGCATTATTATTTCTAAACACCTTTCAGCTTCTGAAACTCATCATTATTCTAGTGTACAAGTGTGCACTGAGATGCATAAGCAGTTAAATATTTTGTGGTCCAATATCCTCATAATCAAAGATAAGACAATAATATAATTTCATTTCTTACTCACTTGAAATCTCTTTGAACTATCATAATTATCAACAACCTTGAAATATGAAAAATTTGATGACTGCAACCATGAAGCTACTGAAGATTCAATCCCTTTAAAATTGCATTGAGAATGAATCTGTTCTTTACACCATACTTTAAAGGAGCAGAATTAAAAGAAATATTAATAATTAATCCAAGTGTATAAAATCAGACTAGTTTCTTGACCTTTTACTGCAGCACTTAGTTTTGGAGAACACATTGTTCAGCAATACATTTATTTCCTTTTTCAGTGCACAATATTTGAAATTTAAAATCCCCACCAAAAAATAGCATTTTGGCTTCTCAGGATCACTCTTGGAGACCATACTCATCTAAATACATGAAAGCCTAAGAAAGAAAAAAAAATAAAACAACCTCTAGAACTGTAATTAGGGTGATATTATGATTGAAATTAAAGAGAATAGATGAAGAATAACAAATCAACACATGCTATTTTCATTATCGATGGGTACAAAATACATAGGTTCCAGAATTCTATCTTATGATAGGCTGTATTTCTTTTATAAGTTAGAATTACTATATTTTTAAATTTAACATTATATATATCATCTAGCCCAACTTCCTCTTGCTATAGGAATAAAGAACACATCTTAAAAAGTGACAATATAATTTTTAAAGTTCTTAACAGTAATTATAAAAATAAAAGGTGAACAAATGAGAAAACATAATAAAACCTCTTAGTTTAATAACTGAGGAGGAGCATGGTTTAGTTATATCTGTATCTCAACCTGGCCCAGGCTTTTAAAATGACCCTGTTCCCCCCATTCAAATCTTGGTTCAAATGACTGCAGATAAGCATTCCCTGACCATCCTCTGTAAGGTAGCAGTGCCATCCAGAATGCTCCCTTTATAGATTTATCACTATCTGAAGTTATTCTGTTTATTTCTTGTTTGTTTGCTTCTTAACCTTAATCATCTCCTTCCCTCTTTTCACCCTACTAGAATTTAAGCTCTGTGTGAGCAGATTCCTCATCTGATTTGTCCACAGCTCTGTCCCATCATCTGGTCCCAGCATGAGTTCAAGCAGTGGACACTTAACCGAAAACATGATGGGAAATTCAGGGAGAAATTACTGACAGCCATGGCTCCTGCCACCAGATATATGCACACATATGGGTATTTTATCAAATTATTTCAGGGAATTCACAGGTTCTCTGAAGCCAAATCAAGGACCTCATGTTGAGACCATAATGGTGGACCTTAGTAGACACTTGACAAATAAATGAATTAAAGAATGAATGAATGAAGGGTTCCCGGCATTATGAAAGCTGTATAAAGCTACATACATATGCACATTAGGGCTTCTATGATATCAAAGTAATCATTTCTCTTGATTAAAAGATTGGAAATGTCTGTCTTGGTCTTTCCAAGGAAAAGGATCACCACCTCTTTATTCAGACTTGAGCCTTCTCTATAACATTCTGCAAAAAGTAGTTATTCTGATGACTAATGACCAAATAGAAGTGATCATGTAATTTCCGAGAAGGAAAGCTTTAAAACACATCATTGATCTCGGCTTCAACGTCACCTTCTGGGAGTCCTTCCCTGACCACTGTCTCTAAAACAGTCACCACCAATACCACTCTCTGTGCTGCCATGCTCCATCTCCACCTTCATTTTTTCCCAACTAGTGTTACTTCCTGAAATTGTATTATTCACTTTTTTTTTACCTTACTTACTTTTCCTCCCTGAAAATATAAGCTCCACTGGGGCAACTTCGTTTCATGCACTACTGCATCACAGGGCCTAGATATGTACCAGACTCACAGAAGGGGTTCAGTAAATTTTTGTTAAAAAAAAGAATGAATATGGGTAGGATTGGTCCCAGGGCCATCTATTTTCAATGCCAATCCCTTCCCTTCCCTATGATACTTCATATACTGCAGCCACTGCAGTGGAAGAGCCCATTTCATTTATCTTGATTAAAAGCATAATGTTTTGAGCCTCCGTCTGTATCTTACCCAGTTGAAGCATGCTGTCTTAGCTCTCAGAAGCAAATCTACAAATAAGCCAAAGAGTGAAAATACAGTGAAAAGGGAAAAAGCCATAGAGGGAATTAGAGGAAATTCAGGTGAGTGTATGTAAGATTTTTCAAAGAGGAAAAAAAAAGGGAGCAAAAAATAAAAGTTATAAAAGGGGAAAAAGTAGAAAATGCAAAAGAGACAGGGATGATTCATAATTGGAGATGTTGTGAGGGGAGGTCATACATAATTGTTCACGCTGTGTTCATTTGCTCTGCCAACAAATACCTATTTTTGTGAATTTTAAAGAACTCCTTTGAAAGATTCCTTGCTGGTCCCTGCCAGTCCCATCAGCTGAAAGCTCCTCTCCATCAGCCCTCTGTCTCAGGTCCTCTGACATTTCCAATGGGTTGGAGTCCTCATCCTGTCTCCTAGAATACACCACCACCTGCTTTGGTCTGCTGTTTCTGTTTCCTGATGGTTCCTGCTAGCTTCGGATTCCAGGAGAAGGGCTTCAGAACTCTCCACGTCTGTGCATCACTGGGCCTCAGCCCTGTCAGCCCCATCTATGTGCACTGCTACTGGTGATTGCCCCACCACGCCAATCAATGCACTTCCGCTCTCTCTCACTGTGCTCACGACCAACTACAGCTTCATCCCCCTTTCCTTCTCAGTTCCTCTGTTTATGCAGCTTACTGGTCTCACTCACTGCAGGGCAGAATCAAGCCATCTCATGTAACCCACACATTAACTTGTCTTGTTTGAAATAAAATATACCATTTAATGGATCGTGTCGCCTCTGCCTATGGGTGATGTCTTCTTAAAGAAAAGGTGTCTCTCCCAAGGTCCTGAACAGAATATGCAAACCAAAGTCATGGAATTAGTATGAATGAGGCCTGAGGAAAGTTTACTTCATTTTTCACTAAAAAGGAATAGAAACAGAAGAGAGAGTTGCGAAGCCAGGGAGACCTACTATACAAATTCTGCTGCTTTCTGTTCTAAAAGATTTTTTTTTTAGAATACATGGAAGCTATTTCTTGAAAGAGCACATCATTCAACTAGAAGCCCATTGTTCATTGTAATGGAAACTTATTAAAGGCTTAATAAGGGAAGATTTTTTAAAAATCCACAACACCAGAGCCTCACACAAAACACAATATAATACATTATTTTGTCTGTCTCAGCTATACAACTGTAAGGCTACAAAAAAATACGAAAAGGATCTTTTGAAAATATCACCTTCTATAAACGTGTTCCTGTGGCATGAACTCTGTGGATGGAAACATAATAAGCCTCTAGTTATTTATGAAATTGTTGGGACAGAAATGAGATACTGATTTGCACTTTTGCTCCCAAGTCGATAATGAGAACATCCGTTTTAGAAAATACATAAGCATTATACTCGAATTTTTTTTTGTAGGAAGTGTCTTCAAACACATCTCAATAATAAAAAACTACAAAGTATTGATAGTACATCAGAAAGAATCACTTTAAAA
Source organism: Kogia breviceps (assembly GCF_026419965.1). NCBI lineage: Eukaryota > Metazoa > Chordata > Mammalia > Artiodactyla > Physeteridae > Kogia > Kogia breviceps. The sequence goes on along the minus strand of NC_081311.1, from coordinate 40,040,958 downwards.
TACATTTGCAAAATGCAATAAACTCATTTCAATAATTTGCAATCCAGTGCTATACAGAAGCAAGTCAAACCTGAGTTTTAGCCCTGGCTGCACCAGGTACCAGTTTTGTGTTCTTGGACTGTGTTCAAGCTCTTTGAGCCTCAGTTTCCTAGTACATAAAATGGTCTTAATAATAATGTCTTCACAATGTCGTTGTTGGGAGAATTAACCAATCTGGGGCCTGGCATGCAATAAATACCAGTTCCCTTTTCCTTTACAAGCCATATAAAAGTTTTTGTTTTAAGGTATTTCTTACTTTATAACACAAAATGTAAATTCATATACTTTTCACTGGATTTCATTTTGTAGCTCTTGATTTAATATGAACAATTTGAAAAATTCGCCTTGTTTCATGCTATCTGGCATAGAGAATTTATAAATATTTTATTTCCAAACCATTTGTATTATAGTCCAGCATGATAGTCAAATCTCTTTCTTCATGCCTTGGCATTTTTATATCTATGTATATAAGTCTAGCAGACACAATTCTTTTTAGAGAGGCACTATGTTTATAAACTGGTTGTTTAGAATCAAGAATTAATTTCCCCGTTGAAACGACCGCATAAAACCAGACTCAGGGGCAGTGTGCAAATATTTACTGAATATCAACTTCAGTTGATATTAAAAATGACATTGGGCTGGGGTCTTGAGTGGATGGTACAAGGGTAGCTTGTCATAGAGTGTGGTGAGTTATATCAACTCTTCTACTTAACAGGTTAGACATAGGTCCAATTTAAAAGTAGTTGGATTATTCTTGGCATAATCTTATCCTTGCTTATGGACACCATCTAGTCCTTCCAAGGCTCCCGTGTACTTAGGCCTAAGGTACGCCCCCGTGAGTTCACCACCTTTCAACTGAGGTACTCACCATCTAGTCCCACCATCCTAAATGCTCAATGGTCTCAAATTACCTATCTCTAATTTACCCCCTCACATGCTCACTGCCTCATTGCCATTGATCTCAGTCAAAGCTTAAGAGAGCCCCAGACTGATTCATAAACATGCAAAAATATAAAGGCCCGATAGTTCTAGGACCCTTAAAAACCTTTTGCTGCTTTCAAAACTATAAGCCTGCTCACCAAAAGTAATTATCTAGTTGGTACTGCTGCAGGCAATGTAACAAAAGGGAAGCAATTTTTTCCTTATTGGGAAAAGCTCTATTTCCATGGGGCTAGTAGGCTATTTTCATCTCAAAGCAGGTAAGCCCTGCCTAGTAATCTGTCTCCCCAAAGGTAGTTTTTCTTCTTATAGTTCCTATGTTTTCTCTGATTCTTCACCTTTTAAAGCTCTCTGTTTTTGTTGGCTTGTTTGTTTGTTTGTTTATTTGTTAACACTAGCTCCCCAAATGGCAGCAGTGATGGTTCCAGCAGTGAGAGCTTTTTGTCTGTTCTTTTTGGGGGACTGGGAGATGGAAAGTGGGGGACAGAAGAGACTGTTTATAATATTGGTTATTTGTAACTAAGAGATTTCGTTTTTTCTCCTTGCTAAGAAGGAAGGTGCATCTGTCCTTGTCATTCAGCCCAAGAGAAAATAAAGGTAGAAATTCTTGGGTTTAAAAGTTTAGTCGTCAAAGTGGGTACCAGGGGATTTTTACCTTTTTGTATTATTTGTAAAACAAATGTAGTTCACACACACAAAATCTGAATGGAATCAAATGAAACGTATGAAATGTGGAAGCTGTCTCCATTGGGAAATGTTTGCTAGAAGAATATAGACTAGTTTTTAATGTGAAGTTTCAAATACATTTTGTTTTTTAAAAATTCTGTATTATTTAAATGGTCTCCAATTGAACAAACTGTAAATTCACATTGGCAGCATTTAAGGAGACAGTTAATGTCATTTGCCTTCAGTTTGGCCCCTGCTTGTTCTCCCTTGAGGATTCTTTCTTCTCTCCTTGGTCCTTAAATGTTGGAGGTTTTTAGGGCTCAATAATCTGCCTAATTCTCCTGCCACAAACTCCCTAGGCACTTTTTACTATTCCTGTAGAGTCAGTTCCCACCATATGCTGGTAATTTCCACATCTACATACACAACCCAGCTATCTCCTGAGTTTCAGGCATGGATGCTAAGAGCCTTCTGGATGCGCCTCTTCCGAACCTCAGGTTCAACCAGGACAAAATCCTGCCTTCCTCATTAAGTCATGTGCTTGTGATATTTTCTACTTTGCTGAATTTAACCACCATCTTTCCCACGGTTATGGAACCAGAAACCTAAGAATCATCTCTGTTATTTTTCTCTCCTTCTACTCCCTGATCAAAACATGTCAGGTTTTCAGCCTGTCATGTCACTTCAGTTTTGGGGAGCCTCTGGTTCCAAGTGTTGGCATTACCTCACCGTGCACTCTGTTTAAAACTATTCAGAAGAGTAGTTCTCAATCAGTTGCTCATTAGAACCACTGGGGGAGATTTTAAAAAATACTAATACCTGGGCACCATTCTGAGAAATTAATTAGTCTGAGGTGGGTTCAGTCATGGAAAGTGCTTAGAAAGTTTCACATAATTCTAATGAGTGGCCAGTGTTGAAATCCACTGCTTTAGAAACTACCCCCTCCTCTCAGGATAAAGCCCAAATTCTGTTGTCTGATTACTAAGACCCCCTCACAATCTGGTCCATACCAATTTCTGCTGCAGCATCTCTTGTCACTGCCCTTCTGCTCCCATCATGGGTACCTTAAATGACAGAATATCAGACAACTTAAACTATTTTTGTACTTGAGGCTTTTCCTCTCTTGCTTTAGTGCCTTTGCATATGCTGTTTCCTCTGTCTGCAATATTCCTTTATTTCCTTACCTGGATCATCTTTACATGCCTTTTCCTTAACTCTGAGAAGCCTTGCCTGTCACATCCCAACCAACCCAAGGTAGATTAGATGCCCTCTTCTATAGCCTTATGGGTCTCATTGTTTTGGGGCATTTGTCCCTCTGGGTTGCATTGCAAAGTTTCCTTCTCTGACTCAGTTTGTGTACCTTTATTTTTGTCTCACAAAGCTCCTGACACAGCAGCTTTTTTACATGTGCTCATCAAGCACTGTGTGAACATCTATAAGAACATATAAAATTGAATTATATTTTTAAATTGATTTCCATTTAGAAATAAAGGTATTCGTATCACGTCAACATTTCAAATCCGTTAGAGTACTTTCAAACTCAAATTCACTAGCCTTAAGCTCATTCCCTTTGCATTCAATTCACCATACTGCAAGGAAACATTACTCAATGCTATTCAAAGATGTTTTCCAAAAGCAAAATTAGAAATCCATTTTTTTCTGTTGAAATGATTTTTAATAGAAAAAATATATTAACAGAAATGGGGTTTATCAATATATGGGGGCATAAAGGTAATTTTCAGAGTCTGGCTTTTGTCTTTAACTCAAAACTGCCTATGAAATTAAAATTATAAACTTTAAGAAATAAGAGCTGGGGAAAATGATGACAGATAATAGAGGCAACTTACTAATGTAAGAATAAAACACAGGACTTTATCTTGACCAGTGTAGCCTTCTGATGAACAAGGATGCCATGTCCAATACTTCATTCACCCTTTATACTCCTAGGTAACCTCAACTTCCAGGATGCTGTCTATAGAATTTAATTTCAATTTTACTTTCAGAAAGTCTAAGTCATGCAATGACTTGACAATGGCATTTGGGTGGCCAATAATGGCAAGTGATAATGCCACAGCACCAGTAACAGAACAAGAGCCACCACCATTCTGCTGAAAGCCTTGAGGGGCAGGTACTGTGGAAGGCGCTGGAGGGAGTATTCCTAACTCTCACAGCTGATCATGGCAGAGACAGCTATCTTCCACCAAAAGGTTTTGCTCCCCTATCTACAGCAGTGGGGTGCCCTGCCCAGGCCCCTCTGCAGTCAGGTGCAGCGGTGTGACTGGAATGAAGTGTAAGCCTTCCAAGATTGGCACATAATAACCTTTCATTTTCATTTAATATTTCTCCTTTTTTTTTTTTTTTTTTTTTTTTTTTTTTTTTTTTTTTTACTGTCAGGAATCAGAAATAGATTTTTGACCTTTTAAGGTGTGTGCTTAAGATGGCAACAGCCACTGTGTGGAGAAGATCTGTCCTGTCATCTGTTCAAATACTCGATACTCTTACATGAATGAGATAAATCAACTTCTATAGGGTCTAGCACTGATACTGTGGGATCTACTTCCTATTGTAGACAGCATTACTCTAATTATTAAGCGGTAAAATTCTGTATTCTAATTTTAAGGCTGGGGAACCTGAGGTTCAGAGAGAAAGACTAGGAGACACAATGTTTCAAATACAATCAGAATGATTATTACTTTCTTCTCTTAATTTTCACCTCAGGGCAATATTTTTAGTGTGTATTAACCAAACTTCAATGGGAATCGAAATCGAAGTCAGAATGTGTATCAGTAGACATGAAAGTTAAAAGGTAGTATTATATCCATTAACAAGTTCTCAGAAGTCCACAGGATATAGAAACGGTGAAAGCGGCACAAGTTCTCAAGGATGACCAGGGTGATGAATACTTTGAGGCAGTCGTTTCAAAGCAAATTTGTAAAGTTAAAAGTAGCAAATGCTTTCATTTCAGTGTAAACAATCAGAAGACAAAATTTACATGACCAGGAAGGTAGAAGGATACATTTTCACCAAGCATCTAATATAGAGAGGACATTGATTTGCTATTTTATTTAAAACTCACCACACACTTAGGAAGAGACATTCCCTATTAACAGATGTGGATGCCGCATCTCACAGAGGCTGGGAGAGTGGCACGTGTTCACAGCTTTGGGAAAGGGAGAAGCTGGGATTGAACACAGCTCTGACATGCTCACATGCCTCATCCTGTCTACTTTGGGAAACCACTACTCAAATCTGGGGCTCAAGCACCTGAAGGGCTAGGTAGGAAGTATAAATACACGAAGCAGACCAGATAGAGAACGGTATTGTACAAAGGTGCACATGACTCATCTGACCAGGGGCCCCCAGCTCCTCTCCTCCAGACAGATATTATCATGCAGAAATACAGGTTCTGGGTTGCCATACTATCTAAGTTTTAGAAGTCAGAAACCTACACTTTTATGGGAGATGTCCCAGTGTTTAAATGCTGACAACTAGTTACATTTTACTGGGCTGGCCCCAAGCACATCTTTGGGCTGGACCAGGTCTAACAGCTGTTAGTTTGCAGCTTCTGATGTTAACGATCATTCATACCAGCAGCAAGAAATATAGCTTTTCAAACTCTAAATGTGAACCTTAATGCTTGGTAAGACTCCAAACCCAATGGAATGGAGTCAAAGGCACTTTTTGATGAGTCAAAAAAAAAAAAAAAAAAGTAAATTCAACTTTATGCATGTTGATGGAAAAAGTAAGTAATTATGTACTTCCTGCCTGCCTATCACAGTACAGACTAATTGAGTACTTGCAGTTTAAACTAAAGTGAACCTAGGATTCGAATACAAGTCATAACAGTATTACAGGGTTGCACCCACAGCGGAATCAGGGCTTCTGGTTTTCTTTCACACGGATCCTGTTTAGCCTAAGCCGTTTTCATTAGAAGGGAGCACAATCCCGACGGAAACACTAGAAACAATTCCATCTAATTAAAATGCGAACAACCCACACAGAGGCTGGGTTGGGTCCTCTGAGACTGCCAAGACTGAGTGGATATCCTGACGCCTGCGATTCCAGATGTTCACCCAGCGGGGAAAGAGGGTGGAGAGCCCCATAACACAAGCATGCACTCATTTGTCCTGTTCACTTCTCATTCTCCATTTCTATTCAATTTTACTCTAGGGGCATTCATTCACAACCCCTTAAAGTGGAGAATAGCCTCTGGCTAACCCAGACCACTTTGAATAAGTCTACAGAATAACAAGTGAAATTAATATTTGAACTTTCCTAATCATGTTAGACCACAGATTTTTAAATCTCTTAAAAATATTCTGTGAGAGTAAAAGCTATCTAGATCTGAAAAGCCTATTTAATGTTAACTGCCACTGGCAAAGCTCAGTACGTAGACAGCACATCCTACATCCATAATATTACTAATATAAGCATATCTCACTTTACAGGATAGAAACTGTCCACAAAGTTGGTTACAAAGAGATTTTCTATAAGCAAACCCAATTTCCCCTTTGGACTTTGCTACACAATTAGAGCTCTGTATCCGTGGGCGTGGGGGGAAGAAGTCAAACACATGGAACTAAACACTTGTGGCAAGGAAAAAGTTTAGATAATGGCCAGGCTCAAAAGGATTGCAAAAAAAGTTGTATTTCTTCTTGAATGAGAAAAAATAAGTAATTAACTAACCTTTCTACTCCTCCCACCATCCACAGTTAAATATAGCTTTTCTTCCTACCATAGATGTTTCTTAAGTGTAGCGATCCCCTTGATGATAACTGAATGGGTATATAGGAGACCTAAGCCCTCAGCTCAGTCCCATCAGGGACTACCTTGGTGATCTTGAATGAATTTAGTGCCTCTAGGCTTTCATTTTTCATTGACAAAATGACAAGGTTAAGAAGGAGGGTCTCTAAAATCTTTCAAAAGTCAACAATTCTCATTTCTAAGAAGGTACTAGAACTCACTCTTCTTCTGCCCAAATATTTTGTAATGTTCACTAGAATTATTGGAATATTACGTTTTGCTGCTACTTGTAACTTCCTAGTCTCAATTTCTTGACTTTTTTTTTCCCCTCAGAAAGATAATTCCTGATTTCCTCAAAGTTCCATGACCAGGAGGGAGTGGAGAGCTCTGGATACCAACAGGGTGAGCAACGGGGTGCACTTGCTGCAGATCACTAGGAAGCTCACGGTCACAGAAAGACCATCTGGAACTGGTTTTTCTCAGCGAGGAAAACGCAGGACAATGAAGGCAGAAGAAAGATGGAAATACTGAGTGCATGAATCTCTGAGATCTATCCATGGTTTTCCAAATTGTTGGGGATTCCAAGAATCACTCACTTCCTGATCCAGCCCCCAAATCCCTCCAATAAACGTTATGAACTTGATTTTAGTGAGTGGTTTGGAAATTCTATAAACCTGATTCACTTTAAAGACAGTATACATCTTAACTATAGAAAGGTACTTGAAGACATAAACTATCCCAAAACTAAATATTTTAGATGAACCTCTACCAAATGACTCTCAAAGATTCCAAGATGTATAATCAGAGCCTTGTTATCATGAAGATAATCTGTACTTTACAAATTAGTATGCTAATTTTCCCACTGAATAGGTTGCTAATCAATATTTTAGCCATCCCTAGATATTTCTATCATGAACTTTACCCATTTAATGCAAAGTAAACTCTGAGTATACCTTACACATCAAGTTATAATGATGTATCAATACTATAAAACTAGTCTCCCACTCTATAATTGTAAATTATCAATAAGCATGAATGCCCAGGGGATAATTCAAAAACCTTGATAACTTAGCCAGAGCTGCTCTGAGCAGATGTAGTTAATGTAACAGACAATCACAATACTGACCTCCTTCACCTCAAGCTGTGGGCGGCCTCTATGATTTTCTGTGTGCCAAAGTGAAACATGTTAGAAAGCCCTGATCCAAGCTATGCACTAAAATGTTGGCTCTAACTTTAAATTATGCATCATCTTCATAAAGTAGCATTTGATTCCCTATATTGGAAAACAGCTTAGTATATGAAACTATCCAAAGGAAATAAATTATTAAGGATAACCACAAAGATTCAGATATATATTACAGATGTATATTGCAGAAATATTTAACAGTGAAAATTGGAAGTAACCTAACATTTTAAAACATGGAGTAAAATTGTATTTTTATTGGAGAGCTATTAGCTATGTGCGTGTGTGTGTGTGTGTGCGTCTGTGTATAACATTTTCTTTACCCATCCATGAACAGACATGTAGGTTGTTTATATGTCTTGGCTATTGCAAATAGTGCATGCACCAGATATTTAACGATCCTTGTTCTTTGGTCTGTCAGTGTTCATTTCAATCAATCCCATACATGGCCACCAGACAAATCTTCCTAAAGCACAACCTGATATGTCACTCTGCCCACCAGCTTTTTAAAGGCTCCCCACTGCCTATTAAATGAAATTCAAGCTCCTCAGCATGATAGTGGGCCCCTCAGGGCGTAACCTGTATTTCCACACCTATTTGCCACTACTGCTGCACTCCAGCACATGGTTACCGAAGTTTGGTCACCATAGCAGCAGCAGCAGCATCACCTGGGAACTTGTTAGAAATGAAAATTCTCTGTCCACACCAACCCACTGAGCCAGAAACTCTGGGAGTCAGACTCAGGGAGCTGATGCATTCTGAAGTTGGAGAGCCACTGTTTTAACCAAACTGTAGTTCCTTAAATATATCCAATATTTCCCCAAATTAATACTTTTCTTAGTGTTGTTCTCTTACCTGGATGTGCAATTTCTTCGTTATCTCCAGGTGAGTTAAAACCCAACAAACCTTTCAGGTCAAAACCCAGTATCAACTCAACTGTCCCCTCCCTGGTTTCCTCAACCAGAAATGACCACTTTATTCTTTGAACTGTCATTGCCTCTATCCTTCTTGGAGCATTTACTGCATTTTCTTTTGATATATGGTTATTCCCATATTTCTTATCTCCTCTGCTAGAGCGCAGGCAACATGAATTCTGTTAAATTTCTACAAGATATAGGGCCATATAGTCACAAAGAAGGTACTCTACATGTGTCTGTCCAAAAAAAAAAAAAAAAAACTATTGATCAGCATTAAAGATAACTGAACTTAGTAAATAAAAATAAGGGACTCCCAGTCAAATTTGCATTTCATATAAACAAATAATTTTTTTATAACTAGGTCCAAATATTCCATGGGACAAATTTTTAAACTTATATGGAAAAATTATTTGTTATCTGAAAATTGAAATTTAACTGAGCATCCAGTATTTTAGCTGACAATCATCACTATTGTTCATATTTACTTTGTCTTGATTCAGGTTTACCTTGTTGCTAGTCATTCTCTAGGAAGTATAACCAAGAATTTTTTTAATAAAAAACCTTATAAACCCAAATAAATGTTTTCCTTTGAAAAATCACTTTGGAAACACTGTACTTATTCACTGATATTGATGTTGCTCAAAATATGTTTGAATTACTTTTTAAATTGTATGCAAAACTCTCCTATTGGTTACATGAGAAAATCAGCCTCATTATCTGAAACCTGTGTGTTTAAAAAATATACCAATTGTTTTACTACTTTTATAGCTTACTTGATTTTTCAGCATTGACATCCAATATCATTTACTCTTTTTGAAGGTCAAATTTATCTTGAAAGGCTTACTACTTGCTACCACTGAAAATAATTTCAAAATATACTTAGGGCTTAAAATAGCAATTCCCTTACAAACACAAAACTGTTCATGAAAGTCCACTGGATTAAATATATAAGCTTCCAAGATGTTAATACAAAGATGTTATTCAAAGAAATGTGTCGAGTCTGGTTCTCTTTACTTTTTAAAAAACTCATATTTCCTTATAATCACTCCTTCCTCAAGATTCCAGACTTCACCTATGTCACATCCCCATGCCACCAAACATTAATTCTCTTTGAAGCAAAACCCAAATGCCATGGGTTCTTCTCAAAGACCTCCGTAGATAAGCAAAATAAAAGACTTGCAGCCAAATCAAGTAACAGTTACTCTGTTTGCCACAGAATACCATACATACATATTTGATATCAGGATGTGTTTTTTAGCTACATATCACATTTTATTTCCATGAGTATGCATATTATTATTTACATATTTATATATATCTCTTCTTTGAGATTGCAATACTATGAAAATAGGAACTTCTTTACCTTGTGAAACAGACTTATATAGGACATGGTATATAATAAATGAAGTCAGAGAAGGCATTTATAATCAACATTTTAGAAATTTGTTTTCTACCTCACTGTAGTTAAAATCCCTGGAGCATACCCAATCAACTTATTGGATCCAACTTTCAAATATATTTAATGGAGGATTTACTTATGCTCCTGAGATACTCCAGGTTCAAAGCTATTTGGAACTTTGTTGTTCACCTTTCCCAGTCTCACAGATGGGCAGAGAGGGGGCAAAAGAGGGATGGCATAAGTTATTGATAATATTCTCCTTTCTTCAAAAACAAAATGAATCAATATGACGTGTGGTAGAGGTTACAGGAAAATAACTTGAAGCTTTCTGGAATTTGGAATTGAGAAATTGATTTTCAAAGGAAATTTCCATATCAATGTTCAGCTCTTTGGGGCTGTTGTTTGAGTTCATTGATCCAAATAATAATACATTAGGGGCTAACATATTCTTTGAGAATAATCCCAAAGAGATGTGACACTCTGAGAGAGGATTTTAACAGGTAATACCATAATCATTCCAGCAACCCCTATATCTTTTCTTTCAACTCCACAAGAGGGTTTTCATAGGTTGGTACCTTTCTCATTCTACCAGCACTGGATTTATTCTTTCATGAATCAGCAGGAAGTCAAAACCTCAATTCCTATATCAATTAGCTATACTTAGGAAATAACCACCAATCTATTTTTTCATATACTATATATATATACACATATAGTAGCTTTGAATAAGAAAAAATCCACTTGAATTGCATGAGTATATACAGATAGCAAGATTTTATTCCTCCTTTTTTTTCTATGATAAAAGCAGTTCCAAAAGCACCACTCTCCCAAGGTTTTTAACCTGATGGTACACACAGCCATGAAGGGTTAATTAGAGTAAGACTTGACCAACTGGGACAGCCAAAAATGTCTACCACCAAGGCAGAAAGAGTTATAATTAAAGAGAGCAAATCCAGCCAGGCAGGTACAACTCAGAATCCAGAAAAATTTGAACAGGCAAGTTACGGGTATCGGGGATATCACAACGAAACAGAGAGGTTCTGAACAGCAGTTAAAATTTTAAACTGAGCCAATGAAGATTAAGGAAGGCAGACAGTTTAGTATCAGTGAAGTCTGTTAAATAATGGAAGACACCAAACAATGTAAGGCCAATCCTATAAACATTTGGTTTCTGGGCATGCATTTTAGATACAGTAAACTAGGCAGAAAACAAATGACTAAAAGTGGAATACAAGAAGAAGACTGTCTCAGGAAAAAGAAAGAATCTCTGATACCAACACTAGGTTAGTAACAAGATTAAAAACCAAAATGTGGGCCTTTTGCTATGCCAAATTCTCCTTTTTTAATCCAAGAACTTCATGTGCAAACTGGGGATAAAATGGAAATAGTTAAGGGAAATGGTGAAATTCAAAAGCAGAGAAATAAACAGAGCATTAGATTACTAACAAACATCACCAGCCCTGCAAGAGAACTCAACCAAGCTCTTAATAAATAATATTTGGTAAAGATGTCTGATGGTGTCGTGCATTAGTCAAGAACTTGCAAATTGGTGGTCTTCAGGTCACAGATGTGTTTTGTTTGTTTTGCCCATACATTATTTTTTTAAATAGAATTAGCCTATAGCATAAAGAATTCAGGATATTTCTCAATAACAAAGGAATCTGTTTTCTTTTCAAAAAACACAAAAAAAGAAATTCTGATAACACTGGCTTTGAATTTCCATGGGCCAACACCTTGTTGGGCAGCTGACTTCCTAAACAGGGGATCAGTTTTACAACAGTCCCTCCTTCACTCATGTATTTCCCCTGCCAAGTCTCATAGTCGTTTGCAACCCTTGCTTCAAAGGATAGTGAGACTTCAGAGAAGCTTTAGGGGCTAGTGTACTCCATATACACCATCAAGGAGCATATTCCTGAAACATTCTTTGCACTGGATCAAAAAACAAGAGGAAGCAAAACTTGATCTTCACCCAGAGTAAGTGAGATAAGCCTAGACCAGATTGGCCATAGACACATGCCTAGGAATTTTTCTTGGTTGTGTAAATGTTGGCTCTTTCAGTTATATTGTTTATAACTGAAAGTGTTGAAAGTTTATTCATTGTCTTAAATTTCAGCTCTTGGGTTCCCTTTGGAAAAGAAAATATGGTGGAAAAATAGGATGTGTATTTTTTTCTTGCAATTATTTCACAACACTCCAAATAGAAGTAATCTGGAGAAATGCAGATATTTGATTTCAGGCTCCAGGAATATCTCAGAATCTAGTAGTATAGCAAGCCAAAATTTTCCAGATTTAATTTACCAAAACTTAAAAAAAAATTCTTGATCTTTCTCTGTGAAATCTGATGATCCATTGAAAACAATACTAAAGCTTTGGATAAAGAGGCAACATATTAAAATAATGGCCTGCTGAGCAATTTCAAAATGCTCTGCATATGTATTTAATAGTATCCTCCTTTGGGAGTCCAAAAGAAAAACACTTTATCTCTTATCTTTGAAAAGACTTGGGAAATACTCCAATCCCTTGAAAATTTGCTGAGGAACATTTGCCACTTCTTGTTTATATATGCCAGTTTAAGTTATGACATATTTTGTAAGCTGCTGAGTTTTAAAGAAAGAACAGCACAGTTCTTATCGAATAAGAAACAGACACAAAGTGTTCTTGTCTTATATACTATGTAGTTGTTGGAATTCACTTTCTAAATATCCTCCCTTAGAAAAGAAATCAAATTAGTTTTCTGTTGGCTAAGTCTCACCTAAACCATTTTTAGGGTTCATATAATTTCTCAGTGACCAAAAATTGTCAGTACTTATACAGATAAATATAATCATATCACACTGATTTTGGACTTAGTATTTGCTCTTAATCTTCGATAATATCCGTGAGCAGAGTTGATTTCTGATGGCTCAACCCTGGAGAGTAAGTAACACTCCCTGCAGAGGTGGACATTTCAGCAGAAAATTAGAGCAATCTGCATCTCAGCACATGCATTTTTTCAGGGAATGCTTTCAAAGCCACTACATTTTCCCGGTCAGTAACCCTATTGTGGAAACACATCATATATATGTACATATCTATCTAGAATAGCATATATTCCCTAGAGAAACTATCAAAATTATCAGTACAACTCAAAGGAATGAGAAGAATTTTTTAAAATTGTGGTACAGAATGAAGAAAACATCTAGGAGAGTAAAATATGCACACTGACAGATCTTCAAAATGGATAAAATGGTAATTTGGGTACAATGGAACACTTCATAAAAATGTTTATTGATTTAATATCTAAGCATCAGGACACAAAATCAAACTAGCAATGTAATAAATGCTTTCTATTCCGTGGGATACCTGTTTTTTTTTTTTTGGCCACGTTGGGTCTTCGTTGCTGCACGCAGGCTTTCTCTAGTTGTGGTGAGCGGGGGCTACTCTACGTTACAGTGCACAGGCTCTAGGCATACGGGCTCCAGTAGTTGCAGCACATGGGCTCAGTAGTTGTGGCGCACGGGCTTAGTTGCTCCGTGGCATGTGGGATCTTCCTGAACCAGGGATCGAAACTGTGTCCCCTGCATTGGCAGGTGGATTCTTAACCACTGCACCGCCAGGGAAGTCCAAGGGATACCTTTTTTTAAATAGTGGTTTTTGTTTGGTTTAGTTTGGCTCATAAGTGCAAGGATGTACAGGTGTGCTATGTGCAGCAAGTAAGAGCACAGTCACGGGAGACAGATGCACCCACGTGTGGATCCTGGCTCTGCCACTTTCTAACTCACATCTCAGCTCCCACATATATATAATAAGGAAAACACCACCCCCATAGGGTTACTGTCAAAGTGAAATGGAGAAACATAATGTATGTAAATCACCTAGCACAGTCCTCAGCATGTGGTCAGGATATAGTAAATGATAATAATCACAGCTGTTACGAACATGTGCTTCAAGAAAAAAATATATCTTTGAGATGTATCTGCTAAATGGTTATTCTTGACAAGAAATGGCATGCACACAACTTCAGTCTCATCAAAGCTTCAAGTACTGATGACGGCACATATGTGACTGTGGTTTATGTGTCTATGTATGTATATGTATATATAGAAATATACTAACATACAGACACACACTATATTGTAGGTTTTACAGTTTGCATAAAATATATATACTCCAAAAAGTAAGCCAAATCTATAAGCACTGGGGGGAAAGAAACTATGGCCCTAAAAACTATGAAATGTGTAATCAGCCAAGAAGCTCTGAAATTACTAAAATCAGAAGCAAGAAAGAATATTTAGAAAGTAAAACCGTTGTTAAATGTGAGGCTCAGGTCAAGCAATAGGGATCTGACCAACACCAAAGAGACTAACCTGCTCTTGGGGTGTGAGAAGCATTTCATGGAGAGAAATAAGATCACAAAATTGGTGAGTTCCTATGCAGAGTAATGTACGAAGTGCTGGCATTTGCCAAGTAGATAGATGTTTTTACAATAATCATCACAGTAATAGTAATAACAACAAAATATATTTGCTGAGCACTTACTCTATGCCAGGGATGGTCCTGACAGCTCTGATGAGAGAACAGAGCATCCTCTGACTGTGGCCACATCAGTCACTAAGCAGAAGCCCTGGCCCCATCCCTCGCTGACTCAGCAGTGGCAGGGCCTTCCACCCTCCCAGGGGAGGAAGCAAACTGCAGGTCAGAAGGTGGAGGCCAGAGTGATAACAGAGCAAGGCCAGCCCACTGCTGGGCTGAAGTTAAGCAATAACTGGATAGGCCTTAAAATACATAAAGAAAAGGTAGAGATTGAAGCCTTAAGTCACCAGGTACTGACATTTGTCCTCTTCTCTCTCTTTCTTCTGAAAACCTCTTTAAAAAGCCCGAACTACAAAAGCCATGCAATACATCATTTGTGTAGGATATTCTTTCTTCTTAAAATGTCTAAGTCACAGGCTTCGAATCTGGTAACGAAAGATGTAAGAAGGTGAGAAGTAGCTATTTCACTACAGTCTCTGGACTTTTGACCGTCTCGCTATATTTCTAAATTACTGAAAAGAACCTTCCCTGCAGGGATAGAGGCATTCTTATGCTTTATCCAGGGGAATACACCATTTTGGAGTCATGTCCCCAGAAGCCTTACACAAAAATGGTGTATCAGGAAATGGACCTGATTAGCTCCCACCTGTGCTTCATGGTCACAGCTCAGCCTCCCCTGCTGATTCATTTGTTTCTCCTTCACTGGTCCCACCTTCCTCCTGCCCTACAAACCTGAGTATATCTATCGTAGGTCCAGGTTTCAGCCTTACTATAGGATTTCACCATAAAGCCTGTAGTAGACCTGTATTATATTCACCTGTCTAGCAACCTAACTCCTCTCTTGTGGCAAAAGAAACTTGATTTTCTATAAATTTATCCTTATCTTTAACCTCTTTTCAGGTTTTAAGTGTGTTTTGGAGAATATTATATTACCTCTGATTCTAGGGATGGGACTGGTTAATCAGAATCACAACAATTGGTTCCAAGGATGATGGCATGTTCCAACTTTTTCCAGGCAGAGTAAATTCAGGTGCTTACTTGACTTGGTGGAAAAAAAAGGAGTTCTCTGTCTGCAAAGGAGGCTAAGCTGGGAGAATGTGCTATAAAATTAGAGAGCCCACCTGAAAAAACACTACCATAGAACAAGCAGAGCTGAAAGACAGAGCTCCCTAACCATGTAAACATATTGATCCAGCCATGCCTAAAGCCAGTCCTGTCTCTGGATTATTATGTTACATGAGCCCACAAATTCAATTTTTAGGTCAATATCTGATGGTTTTTTGTCACTGCCAACCCAAAGTAGTCTGGTTAATAAAGTCCAGTTTCAATTCAACGTATTGAGATACACATACACCAAGTGTTTTGCTAAGTGCTGCAAGTCTCTGACTCAAGTGATTCTGACCTTTACCTGTGCATGACATTCTCACTAATCTGTAGCACCAGCTCCGCTAATTTTGAAATTTACTGACACATCTCTAGCTGCCTAGAAGCTAAGTGTCCCACTGACTCTGCAAATCCAGACCACATAACACAAAACTAATCATCTTCTCTGAAAAACAGCACTCTCCTCTGGATTTCACTATTTCACTTATTGGATTCCATCATTTTTCAAGGCTCAGTGCCTGGAAGTTTTGCTTGGGACTATCTTAGCACCTATATCCAATCACTTATCTTGTCCTGTTTTAATTCTTCAGAATTTGTCTCATCTTTCCTTTTATACTTATGTCCTTCATTTACTTCTTGAATCTTTATTTATACTTGGGCTACTGTACCACGTGACTGATTTTTCTCCCTCATGTTCCATCCTACACATAGTTTTCAAATTAATCTTTGTAAATATTGATTCTTTAATGTCAAAATCCTGCTCTGAAAGCTTCAGTAGCTTCCCAATTAGTCTAACATCTCAGCCTGGGCTGAAGGCTCTCCACAATCTCCATCGTTCCCAATAACAAAACACCTTCACCAAACTCATCTATCTTTTGCTCCTAAAAGAAATCAAATCCTTTTTCTTGGTTCACCTTCCTGGATTGGAAACACTCCTTTCCACTTATGTAAGTTCCACGTTTCCTTCAATTTCCAGTCCAGATTCCCCATCCTTTATGAAGTAGTCTCCAAACACCACTGCTCTCTCCACTAAACTTTCCTGAAGTCTTATTATGGCATTTATTATCTGTAGTGTTCATCTGGCATAGACTATCTTGTATTGTTATTTTTACATGTCTTTTGTATATCCTACCTACCCCCACTATTTCAGGACATGGGACCATGGCTACACATTGCCTAGTAGTACCTTCTACTCATACCAGAACACACAACAGAGTTTAAACATATTTCATGATTTGGGGATTTAAAAACATCTCAGGATTTATTCATGCATTCCTTTGTTGAGTGTCACATTATGTACTAAGAACAGAGTGCTAAGCAAAAAGTAGGCAGTGTCCCTACTGGTATTTAATGAAAGGAACAACTTGAAGTAATCATACAAATAAACAAAAACTCTGTGAAAAGTTCTAAGAGGAGTGGTCTTTGGTGGGCGCATGGGAAGATCAGATACATCTTCCCTCAGGAAGTATAAAATCAAAGTGATTTGTTTCAGTTTTCTTTCAACTTCAGACACTCAGGTAAAGTTTCTCTTTGTAAGTACAAGTATGACCAGAGTGACATTTTTTTTGAAATCACTGGGAAAAATTTGTAAGTAATGTGGACTCAATATATTGCACTAAATGGCTCTCAGTTTGTAACTTGAACATGTTATATGTCTTCTCCAGGCCATTATTTCCTTATGAATAATGATTGCCTATTCAACATCCATTTCTCTCTTTCTTCCTTTCAAAAGGAACCCCAGTTTTATTCAGTTGACCATCCCACATGACATGACTCAGGGAAGGGAGTAATTCCCAGCTCCAAAGGTGGCCAGGATCCTTCTATACCACTCATGGTAATTCCACATCTCTGGCATGTGGCCCAACCAAGAAATGAGAGTACCTTTGCTGGGAAGCACCTGGGAAAGGGTAACTTCCTCCTGAAAAAGAAGCCTAAGAAAGTAATGGTCTCACAGCTTCCTCTGAACACTGGGGACTTGGCCATTGGCAGCCATCTTACTGCCAGTCTGAACAGGAAACCAACACTTGGTGGAAACCAAATCCAAATCGGAGAACTTCAGGGACACTGTCATACCACACCTGCAGGATAGCCTACCCCAGAAATTTTTATGTGAGATTATAAATGTTCTGTTTAAGCCAATTTGAGACAGTTTGAAGCATGCTCTTCTGTTACCTACAGCCAAAAGCATCCTGACTGATACCTGAGAGATCCTGGACTATGTAGACACTTGTGGTTCTAAAATTGTGTGTTTTTGAGTGTGTACATTTTTTTCTTTTGGGATAAAGATAAAAGACATGAAATCAATTGCTTAAACCTAGAAATGAATATACTTGCTTTCCAAGTGGAGTGAATGAATTAATTTCTTTCCTAGCCAAAAAATATGTGAAGATTGAATTCCACTAATTATTTCTATTTTAAAATTCTGCCTGTTTATATACATTATTATCATTGCTTATACATGGCACTCAATGCTGATTTAATTGAATGTAAACCATTAAGACATGGTGAAAGGTCATTACATTATTTTAAAAAGCTTTTACCATGTTCTTATTTTAAAATTGTCACTTATAACTGTGGGTGTGAAAACAAAAATTACTCTAACTTCAACTAACCACATGGATGTTATTATTGGGGGAATTCTATCCTGAATTACATTTACCTCAGTCCATCAAAAGGAACAGAATCCAAATGTCTGCCGTATTATTAATCTGAGCCAAAGAACATGCCATTGATCTACATTTTGACTGCTTCCTCTCCCTCAGGGAATATAAATTTGGTTTCAATGAGAAGTTCAGCTTTTTTTTTTTTTTTTTTTTTGGTATGCGGGCCTCTCACTGTTGTGGCCTCTCCCGTTGCGGAGCACAGGCTCCGGACGCGCAGACTCAGCGGCCATGGCTCACGGGCCCAGCCGCTCCACGGCATGTGGGATCTTCCCGGACCGGGGCACGAACCCGTGTCCCCTGCATCGGCAGGTGGACTCTCAACCACTGTGCCACCAGGGACACCCGAGAAGTTCAGCTTTTTATCCAAGTCACATCTTTAATGATACTTTCAGTCTAAAGAAATAAATAATGACTTAGTTGTTTTTATCTTTATAAAATACCTAAAATCATTTTGGATACAAATTAACTTATCCCAGGGCAGTCAGGTACTTTAGCTCAATTAACTATAAATCTACATTCCCTAAGGAAAAGCAATGAAGTAATTAATTTTGCATTGCATAGCTTTTTGCTGCTATGTATGGTGCTGTTATTGGTTTACTAATTTATGATTACAAAATCAATTCCTTAGATTGGCTTATTTCTTCTTACTGAATTGCCTGATGAAAAAGTTGAAGAGAGTGCCCAGTTTGGTGCTCCATTGGAAGATCTGGATCAGAATGAGATTATTTAGTGTATAGTTCAACAATTCTCCTTATCACTAGTAATTAATAAAAAATCTGATTTTTTTGCATAATACCTTGCAAAAATATATATACTGGGATACCATTATGACTGAGACATCTAAATTAAAATGTTTTATAGGTGTGCTTTAAAAAATAGCTAACCTAGGGCTTCCCTGGTGGCGCAGTGGTTGAGAATCCGCCTGCCGATGCAGGAGACACGGGTTCGTGCCCTGGTCCGGGAAGATCCCACATGCCGCGGAGCAACTAAGCCCGTGAGCCATGGCCGCTAGGCCTGCGCGTCCGGAGCCTGTGCGCCGCAATGGGAGAGGCCACAACAGTGAGAGGCCCACGTACTGCAAAAAAAAAAAAAAAAAAAAAAAAAAAATAGCTAACCTAGGAAAAGTATGTTAAAACATAATACTTATGAACCAGCAACAGAACTTACTGCAAGTCAGGAGAAACCCTTGGAAAAATTAGTCTCTGCTTCAACCACAGAATTTCTTTGAATGATCTGTTCAAATCTAAATAGTAAGATCTTGAATGTGGTACACATAATACACAGGTCTGATCTTAACATTGCTTTCATTTGCAACTGCAGTTCAGTTGAAACATTAAAAGTTTATGAGAATGAACTGTCAGATTGATCCATAATGATCATAGTTTGTGCTGCCCTTTCAAAAACATGACAAAACATTTCCTCCAAGTTGTCTGATTTGCAACACAGAAACGCTATGCAACTCTTCATATCAGAGACTCCTTCTAAGAAAAATAACTTCAAATCTTTTGATGCAGAATAATATGAAATCTTAAATCCCCTTGACAATATACATTTTGCATTTACAAAGATTAAAGGGAGGGGAAGCACTGAAGTGTTCCCACTCTGATGGGGGTGTCTGTGTTCTGTGCCACCTCAACACCCCTTTGATGATAATGAGTGGAAGCAATGGTTTTGAATGCTTCAAAGCGAACATGAAGTACAATACAGCCGACAAAAGTCCTCTCCTTCTCTGACCAACCTTGACTTTCTGAGACTCACTGATTGGGTTCAGAAAGTAGAATTTGCACATAATTGGCTTGGAGATGAATGAAATATGTAACATCCAACCCAGAGGTTAACTAAAATTCTTTGATCTCAAAATCAGACTGGACACCCTGGTAGTATAAAGAGAGGTCTGTTCGGGAAAAAATGATGAGTTCTTTATCCCATCACAAATTAAGCTCAGGGAAGGGAAATGCGATAATCTGATAATCTAACTAGCCTTGCCAAATGGCTTCACCTGCATTTCATCAGCATACAAGATTTATAAGGAATAAAACTGCTCATGATCTATAGTTTTCTAGCCACTGGGAATATTTAGTGAAATGGTTCTTCCTTTTCACAAAATGGTGGTCTGAAAAGGTTAATTAACTTCTTAAATGATGGACTTGGCCCTTTTTTGAACCATCAGCAATACGGTGATGTTCTTCATACAAACCTAAATGAGGGAAATACTTTTAATGATTTCTAGACTTTCTCTGCTTTGCCATATTAATGTTGATGCCTGTAAGTTCTCTTTAGAAACCTAAAAGCAGCAGTGTTTTCCAACTGAAATTCACCAAACCGATCTGTATGGGGGGACAGAAAAATGCTTGCCAGTGATTTTAACCATGAAGGGACCTAATGGGTGGGTTGGCTGATCACCACACATGGCTCATCTCTTGCCAGATCCCTTTCACTTGATCAGGCCCGTTCTCCTCCTCTGTCTTCTGCTGTTTCCAATGCAACCAATAACAGCTGCCAGTTTTGAGCTTCTACTTTATTCTAGATATTACACCGGGAGCTTCAATATGCTTTCTCTTTAGCTCTCAAGATAACATTACAGTGCCTTCATAATTTCCATTTAAAGGATAAAGAACCTGCAATTCATAAATGCTCACCATAAAGTAGCTAAGTGGTCAGGCTAGATTTGATCCCAAATTCCATGTTTCTCTGATTACACTACACTGCCAAGAAATGTTGAAGTTAATCGAACAAATAGCCATGTAAAGAGTTGAAAGGATAGTAAACTAAACTCTCGTTACTTCATGGAAAAAAGGAAACTTCCTGGAACTTAATGAGAGTTATGATTTTTCTTTTGCTATATCAGCACTGTAATCATTTGAGAAGTGCTTGTGTTCATACAGATATAGAGTTGATCTGTTTCTAGAGAATTTACTATATTTTACAAAGTATTTTTCTGTTAACGTGACAGTTTACTCTCTATTTAAAAGAAGCATAATTTTTACGTGTGTATTTAAAAAGCAACACTGTGCATTTAATAGGAATTTATCTATGCACTGGTGTGTATTTAGAGTAAAAACAGTACCTAAAATCAATCATATTTATTCAATACACCAAAAGTATTAGCATCTGAAGGCTAGCAATTCCAAGTCTGGAAGATGACAAACACTATACTCAGAGCATTCAGGTTCTAAGCTTTCCTTTCTTTTCTGCTTCTCTCATCTGTGGGACTCAGTGTGCCAATATATGGCCTGCTCTGATACAGCTGGAGTTTTCCTCAAAAGAGAAACACACACACACACACACACACACACACAACTACACTATCAACACATTTATATGTAATATTACAATTATATGCTATTGGCTGAGTCTTCATTTATTAAGAGCAGCAGGAAACTATGACTATGACAGTGTCTCATGTTTATAACCCATACCTAGAAGTCGAGAAAACTCCCAGCATCTGGTAACTGAATAGCTCATAATCTGGGAAAAACACTTGCATTTGTGAACCACAGCACCTCCAAACACACTGAGTAGAGTTATTTCAAGTATTTAAAAGCCAGAGGTTGTTTCCGAACAGAATTCTATGTGCACATTTTCTGAAGGATACTCATGAAGTCCTATGTTCTCTGTTCCCAAGTAGTGAGTTCCTAAGAAATTTATGGGGTAAAAATCTTTTAGTGTAAGAAAATGGTAACATTCTCATTTTTTTTCCTGCGTCCCTAAAGATTTTTTTATATAAGATGGACTCTACTTAATTACTAATCAATCACCCCTAATAGGAGAGTCCTTAATGACCTGGATTAAAAGTTTGAGATTTAAAACGTGCAAACATAAAGCAATGCAGCACAGTTTGGCTGGGGGCTTGGAAGATGCAATTAGCTGGTGCATCCAAATGGAAATGAATTACACACATCCTTCCAAGTGGTATTCTTTTGTAGGTCAACTTATACCCACAAAAAAGTTCATAGCTGATCAAACACTTATAGGAGGATCAACACCTAACAGAGAAAAAGCAATCCGAAACCTCCTGCCAAGTTTTGGCTTGATTATGCCAGGGCAAAGACACAACCTGCAGATGGCCTTGCCAAGTTATGAAATAGATGCCTGGTCTGCCTTGGAGGGAAACAAAACATAACTCTAGACTGACACATAAAAAGCAAGTAATACAACGTTGTCCCCACTCCCAAATTACTACAAACAATTCTATGCAACAAATATTGATCAGTTGTCCACCTTGTACTAAAAGGTGAGACACATGGGTTCAGGTGTACTCATGAAGCAGTAAAAAAAAGCCATCCCTTATTTAAGACATACTGGGGAGTTGTTCAATTAGTACAAAGTTTCAGTGATGCAAGGTTCTATGGGTCTGCTATACAACATCGTGCTTATGGTTAACAAGACCATACTAGGTATGCACTTAAAAATCTGGTAAGAGAGTAGATCTCATATATGTTCTTATCACACACACAAAAGAAGGGACACAAGCTAATTTTTTGACAGTGATAGCTATGTCTAGTATCTTGACTATCACTTTTTCAATAGTGATAGCTACGTCTACTATCTTGACTCTATTTTATTTTACGAATATGTCCAAACTCATCAAATTCTACATATTAAACACATGCAGTTTTTTTGTATCAAGGCACCTCGATAAAGCCGTTAAGCAACATCATGGATGGACCTTGAGAGTATTATGCTAAGTGAAATAAATCAGACTGAGAAAGACAAATACCATGATTTCACTTATATGTGGAATCTAAAAAATAAAACAAATAAAACGAAATAAATCTCATAGATACAGAGAACAGATTGGTGGTTACCAGAGGGAAAGGGGGGTGGGGGGTGGGCAAAATGGGTGAAAGGGATCAACTGTAGGGTGACAGATAGTAACTAGACTTATTGTGGTGATCACTTTGTAGTATACAGAAATGTCAAATTATAATGTTGTGCAACTGAAACTTACATAATGTTATATACCAATTTTACCTCAATAAAAATAATAAAGCTGTTAAAAATTATAATAGGATAAAAGAGAGACATATTGCTACAATGAAGATTTCAGGAAAAGTGAAATCTGTCTAGAGAGAGAGATGGGAGGGCATAGGCAACAATGGAAAAAGGGAGCACAGCACCTCAGCTTTCTCATCTATAAAATGGCACAATGACAATACCTTGCCCACAGGCATGTGGTGGGGGCTGGAAGGGATAGGGCGTCTAGAGAGCTTAGCACACACTTTGCACTTCTTCCCGTCTTCTTACAGCTGCTACCGCAATATAGTGAGTATAGGACCTTGAATGACCTGCCAGAGGACATGTGTTTCCCATCCTTTCGCTATTCACCCTCACGATTCTACTTTATCTTAGAAGGAGTTTTGCAGAGTCACTTGTCACAAATGGAAAGGCAGAGTGCTTTTCTAAGCTGAGAAATGCACAAACTTCCAGACAGAAGGAAAGGTATGTTCCTGACTACCTTGTGAAAGCAATTCCCACAAAACTCCTTGACATCTGTAGTAAGCAGGGAGACACC
Organism: Kogia breviceps; assembly: GCF_026419965.1. Lineage (NCBI taxonomy): Eukaryota > Metazoa > Chordata > Mammalia > Artiodactyla > Physeteridae > Kogia > Kogia breviceps. The sequence goes on along the minus strand of NC_081311.1, from coordinate 40,017,278 downwards.
GTGCAGAGAGAAAACAGCTGACGAGTCATCCATTGCAACCCAAGACTGCTTTAAGGGATTCACTGGTCTCCAAGAAAGGCCTCTCTGCCTTTCCACGGCAGGTTACTCCATCACACCCAAGCACCCTTCACGCTTCTCCATTGGTCTCAGGCACTCACTCACTCTTAATTCTTTCAAATGCCATGAACTGACACTTGATATCACTGCTAAATATTAGGTTTTCCTAGTATTGTCATCTGTGGTCTTTTTCATCCACCAAGCATTCATTTTGTCTCTCTTGCTACAATCAAGACAGGTTTAGATGTCTGCCCCCTGCCACAGCTGCGCATGGCCTTCTATCAAAATGCTGAGCAGGGCAGAGTAGGGGAGTAAAAGCAGTACAGCCCTGCAATGAGAGGGGACAAACTTCATCTCTGCCATTTACTATCTGTGAGACTCAAGGATGTCTATCCACCTTTCAGGGTCTCCGTTTTCTTCTCTGAAAAACCAAATACCCCAGATGTTTAAGAATTGAACAAATATGAAGATATTCTAAATTATGAAGCACTGTCCCCTATAAAGTATCACTTACTCTTTTAAATCCACCTAAGCACAATGTGACATTTCAGAGTCTGTAATTATAAATGTCTCGCCTAGAATACAAAGACGATAAATATTCTTGGTGCCTGGCATGTATGCTTCTCTATTGTAAGGGTATTAGTTATGTTCACTGGTCAATGTAAACCCTGGAACAAAACTTCACACATAGTAGATGCTCAACTGTTACTGTTGAATGAATAAATTAATATTATTCTTTGTTAAAGACAGCAATTTATAAGATGCTGCTACATGACTATTATAATAAACATTCACATACTCTCATTTATTCTGTCTTCTTCAATAACAAAAACTAGTTTGGCAAAGAAAAATGTAAAATCTGAGTCTACACTTTATCAGAACCCAGGCACCACTTAGAAATACGGCTGAATAAAAAACAGTAATTAAATTATAATTTACCTTACACAGCTAAGTCCTTAGGAACGACGGTCATAAACAACAAATAAGAAATGACAGTTTCCAGGTTTATATTTTCAATACATTTTTGAAAAACATAATTCAATTTGGTTTTAAAAAGAATTTTGTTTTGAAAAAGGAAGATAAGAGACATAGGAGAGAAGAGAAGGTCATCAGAGCAGAAACAGAGGCCATAAATGGAAGACATGAGATGTGCAAGTCAGGATCAATGTGAGGTCCCAGTTGTCCATTCATTCCTGTATTCATTCATTCAACAAACTTAGCAGCTGAGTATGATGGGGTTGCATTGTGCTAGGGCCAGAGGATTTGGGAGCAAACAAGTTAAACAAGGTTCTGTCTGCCAGGTATTAACTTCCATTAAAAAGGCAAACAAGTTGTGCTGTGTATATTCAATTGTCAAGGGTATACAGTTCAGGGGATATTTGTTTAAACCTAACATCTCACTAAAAATAATATTGACTTTTTTTTGTCCCTTGAATATTTCCTTCTTCTCACAGACATTTGAAGAAGACCAAGAAATATGTTTTCCCCATGTAATTCCTTAATTTTTTTCTGGATTTAACACAGGCATCTAAGTTCCAGATGCACAATTAACTCCTTTTTCTTCTCACATTTTAGAGTCCCATATGAGGGGTAAGGGAGGGGCAATTAGTCCAATAAACATAGTCATAAAAACTGTCAGTATATCTGAATCATTTCACCAATGCCCTGAAAACAAATTGTGCTCTAAAGCAAACTTGACACATAGGAATAAACACAGTCCTTTCCTCTTCCTGACCTCGGCTCCACTCTCATTCACAAGTCCAGCAGGGCATGTGGGAACCCTATCATTCACTGCTCTATCTTGTTGCTGTATCACTTACTTCCCCCTAACTTTTCACCCCTCCCTTCTCATAATGATGTCTTCTTCTTGGTCTCAAATCTAGAGCCACAAATGCGTGGTCATGAACTGAATCCAGACAATCGAAACATTGCTTTTGACCCCCTAGGTTAAAAACTTCCCATTGCATTAACAGACATTATTTAAAAACTGGGCGATATCCCAAAGACTTTGGCCATATCGCCCAAAGACTTTGGCAATATCCCGAAGTCTAGGTTCTCTTGAAAGCTGTGAAGATTTGGCTATAAGGCTATAGATTTGGCCTTTGTATAGATTTGGCTATAAGGCAAATCTTCTTCATAAGGCTATAAGGCATCATTTGGCCATAAGTCATCAATGAAGGTTCTGAAACTTCGTATAAGTAGCAGTGAGCAAGTGTTCACCAAATCACCAGCCCCCAACCACCAGCCCCCAACTCTCCTACTGATGACTGACCCTGAGGCCAAGGGTACCAGTTATCATTTTATCATCATACTTGTACTGCTGGTTTTCCTCTCCCAATATCTGTCAGAAAAGTTGAAAATAACAGAAAAACCAAGTCAGATTATTTTTTTTTTTTAAGTGCCAGGAGTTAGTAAACTTTTTCTGCAAAGGGCTAAATAGAAAAATACCTTAGGCTTTACCAGTCATACTGTCTGTATTACAGCTACTCAATTCTGCAATTGCAGTGGAGCATGAAAGCAGTCAAAGGCAACAGGAGAACGAACGGGCCTGTGTTCCAATAAAACTCTATTTACAAAAACAGGCAGTTGGCTGAATTTGAGTCATGGTTTGTTTTATGCTATCTCTCTGGATGCTCTATGCATGTGACCTGTGCCCTATCCTTTTTTTTTTTTTTTTGCGGTACGCGTGCCTCTCACTGTTGTGGGCTCTCCCGTTGCGGACCACAGGCTCCGGACGCGCAGGCTCAGCGGCCATGGCTCACGGGCCCAGCCGCTCCGCAGCATGTGGGATCCTCCCGGACCGGGGCACGAACCCGTGTCCCCTGCATCGCCAGGCAGGCTCTCAACCACTGCGCCACCAGGGAAGCCCTGCCCTATCCTTTTTAGCTTTATTGTCTATCACACAAAACTATTTTTCAGTTTCACTTTGGACTCCTTTTGTTAATGCTGACATTCATTTCAAAATAGCCATTAAAAGATACTGTCAAATGTGTATATTAATTTTCTGGGCCAGAGAAAGTCAGCCCAGCCTGGAGAGCAGACAAGTGTAAATATCAAGACTAGTGGAATAGTACGCACATCGCTATGAATTTGCTGTTCCCTCCCTCAGCATCTTTCATGCTTCTCTCTAGCCTGATAGAAAAAAAAATGCACTGACACCTATTTACTGTCTGAGCTGTATTTGTCCTCCACTGCCCCACTCATGAATTATTTGCTCCAGTCATTCTGGACTGCGTGATATTTTCTAAGTATAACTCTTACTTTTTGCTTTCCATTGCTGATCAAGCTTCCTACTGCCTAGGACAGAAGATTAGTTTAACGGGAATCGAATTCTACACAAATCTCAAGAACTTACTGAAATCATATATTCCCCATAAGCCCTTCCTGAATTTCATCAGTTATATTTAAGGTTCTCAACCCTTAGTGTTCCTTAAGCATGACTACAGCACTTATTATTAGGCTATATCATAAGAAATTGCCATTTTTTTTAGGACAAAATGGTCGGATATTGGAAACCTAACATATTCTTCTTAATGCTATATAAATAAACAGGTCCACTCCACTCCTTGAAGGCAGGGGTTGAGTCTCGTTCACCTCCTTACTCACCGGGTATCTAACACAACACCTTGCTGAGAGAAGAGGAAACAATACTGTTGAATTGACCTGCTGAAGTTTTAAAACTTCAGCATTCACAGAGTAATGAAGATGATGTTCACACCTCTAAATTCCTTTTAACTACTATTACAACGAGAGCCTTAATTCCTGACCTAGAGGACTTAAATTTCTAACATTAGTACCTGGGGGAGAAAAGAGGGCAGATTTGTAGTTGAAAGAGGCATTGGCACTTCCTTAGCTGCTAACATTCTGCTGTATTCACTGGGTAACAGGGGCCCAGATGCTATTATATGATTAAGTCAATTTCAACCAGAAATATTGGGAAAATCCTGTTGCCCCAGGAAGCTCCTGGTATTCAAAGTATAAAATTCTAATTGGAAGCCCGTGTGAAATGTGTGATGGTTTACTGGCAGTCTTATACCCTTAAGTTCTTTTCAATGAGAGAGCAAAAAAGAAATCTGTTGGCAATCCAGTGCTTGCCACATTTCTGTTGCTAAGCAAAGGGAAGCTAGGGAGACGGGAAAGCTGAAGGTCTGTGGATGGGGGCAGTAAAATTCTACGGATGGGGGCAGTAAAATTCTAATCACCTCTTGGCATTCTGCTTGCATGACTTGGCAGGGGAGGGAAGGCTACAGTCTGAATTGGTGTCCAAAGGCTCAGGAATGTGTCCCAGAGCTCACAAAGGAATCTGCTTCCACTGTGAAGTGTGCAGTTAAAAAGATATGATCTCAGTTGTAGGAAAGAAATGATAAGGTAACCTCAAGCAGCCTCGATGAGCTCTCAGACATTTTTTCCAATAAGTGGTTATAAAACAGCTACATAATAGAGAAGTCATGTCCAGTCAAATATCAATTTCTTTTAAAAGAAGGGTAACATCATCTTTTATCTTCAGAAGGTTTTCATGACAAATGTGCTAAAATGTGAAGTCATTTTTTTTTTCAGTAATTGAAATATATGTAAGTTTCAAAGTTATGAAAGAATAAAGGAACCTTACAGTGTTTCAACCCCAGAAAGGTCCTTTAGGACATCCTAAGGTTAAGAGAAATTAAAAGGGTCCCTTTGGTTCTTTCAAACAGAGACCCCACAGCAAGGGGGAGGGCAGATGGAGGGAGGGAGGGAGAGAGAGAGAGAAAGGAAGAGAGAAAACCTCTCTGAGTAATCTAAATAAATATGATCTATTTTGCACATCCCACTAGACAGGGGGGTGAACTCAGGAACGATATTAAAATTTCAGTCTACCTGCAACAAACTATTATCTTGGATTCTCCTTAGCAATATAAATGGTGAAGAAGGAATGGAATATTCCTAGATCAAATTCAAATGCTTTGTTTTCTTCATTTCAGTCTGACACATAAAACATGGAAAGTTTCATTAAATTACTAACAAGCCTTGATTAGCCCCATAAGTATTATCTGTTATATAAAGTACCTATGATACATTTTAGAAATATTTAGTTTGTTCTTTCCTGTGAAATTTTTATCAACTCTGTGTTAGTGTGTCCTCAAATAAGAAAAAAAGTTACTTGAATACTGGCCCAAGAAAGATGTGACTCCTTAAAAAAAAAAATTTCAAAAATTACGTTTGGGAACAACTGTGCATACCCTGATCGGATTTGTTCTCAGAATAATTTATTTACCAAAGCAATACAAAGAAAACCTTTAGAAATTTATCAGGAAGAAAGATGGGAGAGGGTAATATAAGAATTCAGCCTCCTGCAAGTACAATCGCTGTTCCCATCCCTACTTCCCTAGGAGCATTATCTATTGATATCTACCACTTAATTAGCATTTCCAAGTCCATTCAAATGTTAGTGTCAGGCTCAGATTTCTCCTTGTTCACAAATGTATCAGAAGATACCCTGCCAAATGCTCGCAGGCACGATGAGGATCAAAACTGCCCATGCCACAATTATAGTACATCCGGAGAGATCTGACTAATTAAGGGCTTCACAAGCAATAAATCGAAGACAGGAAATAGCTTATAAACAGAGGAGCACATAACTTCCACAGGTGCCCGCACAAGCAGTGAGTCCAGGGAGGAGGAAGTACATGGCATAGTGGGTAAGTGCCTTCAGGAACACCAGGCAGGGACCAAGAAGCAGGTCAACAAATGCAATGGAAGGAAAAGCCATCCAAAGCCCTGGCCAGGGCAGGAAACTTCTGCTTGCTACTCTGGCTCCATTTATAGGTTCCAGGGACTGTTCTTTCTCCTCAGCCCCTCAGGGCAGTGGTAAGTTTCTGTGCTATCTCCTAACCTTTTCTTAAAGCGTGCCTGCTTGTAAATAGGTCCTTTATTAAACTCTCCTCAAAGGTCCCTGCTTAAGTCTGCTGTTCGCTTCCTGGGGAGTCCCTTACTGACACATCATCCAAGTGATGAATGAAAGGATCAACACAGCCACACCCTAGAAGGGACCCTACAACCCATCACCAGAAACCTCCCTTCTGACTGACCTCTGCCAATTCACTGGCATTTCCAAGTCCATCTCAGTGTATTAGCATCATGTCTGTATTTCTTATTCAACAAGTATGTTATTGAAGATGCAATCAAATATTCACAGAAAACCAGAAGATGATATGAGGTCTACGGTATGCATGTCTGCACTGTGCTTCTAGCCCCCAATCTACATTTTTTTTAAAAAAAAAGGTAAATGAAATCACGTTAGTCTAGTCTTTCTTAGTAAATACGCAGTGATTCTTAGAATCATCTCCAACTTGCATTAAGGTCCGCTATCTGTTTTCATGAATTGATTCCATATTATTGCTCATGACTGGTATCAAACTACCAATCTAATTCATCTACCAATCAGGGAAATGAGATTCTTTTTAAAAATCATCACCCTGGGCCAATTATAGTCTCTTATTCCACTCCCTTTCTTCAAGCTCTACAAAGTAACCAGAAATCAACATAATACTGCATTTATCACCCTGCTATGTAATTAACTTATCTTGTAGTTGTTTTATCCCCTGGACTGTGAGTCCTTGAGGGCAGGGAGGATGCCTTATTCATCTTGACATCCCTGGGCACCTAGCAAAATGTCAGCATGTTATAACCCTTTGCGGAATTGAATTTAAAGCAACAACGTGGTGAAATTTCCTCATATCCTTGGGCTTCAGTTTCCTCTCAGTAGGATTAGATCCTGTGCAATCTAATATTTACCTCCTCTGATAGAAAAACTTTCATGTGTTGAGGGAAGACAAGTACAGTGTGACTTGCTTCTGGGATGGCCTTCTGGTAGGACCATCCCTTCATCTTCCATCTTCTTTTTCTCAACATAATTATAAAGCTTTTCTTCTCTTTCACATTTTCAGCCTTTGACACATTTCCTCCAGGCCTCTGACACCTGTACTGGGTTATCCGGCTCTTCTCCCAACACCATGTCCTTGTTCCTCTGTGAACTCATTAAAGGACTCTTCATTCAGTCATTTATATACAGGCCGCTTCCCCTTCCCTTCCCCATCACAATCCACAGCTATTATTCTACTTGAATTTCAGTTCGAAGAGCTTCCAACTTATTTAGCAGTCTTTTCCTTTCAGGCCAAACTGCTGTATTATCCACTGATTTTTCTTTTCTTTTCTTTCTTTCATTTCTGGCACAGAGGGCAATAAACTATTTTCCACTGGCAATGATATGGATCGAGTATCCAGGGTTTTGAGTACAGCTCATGTTAATAATGCTGTTTAGAAAATCGACTTTGGACTATTGAAAAGTTGGTTTTTAAGGGCATTTTCATGAGCTCAGACATAACCTCCTCAAGTGTGAGAAGTCCATGGGGTTGGGAGAAGGAACAATTCTCTGCATCTGAAGTTCTACAGGTTGTCAGATTGGGCTCTGATGTCTAAAAAGAAAGGATCTAGCAGAAAGAGTAAGTGATAACAATTACAACTTAAAACATCTGTTATGTGAATTGGGACATTGGCTGTCACTTTATAGGTTTGGGTTTGCAAGGTTACTCTGTAAAGCTGTTTATTCCGGCTTCATGAGACACTACACTGGGCTACTGGAAGGAGAAGAGAATTCTGGTTCCAATTTTGCCACTAATTCACTGATCTAAAGCAGGAAACTTTATCTCCCTAGGGTTCAGCTACCTCCTCTTAAAATTATGTGAGCTGTAGTAAATGTTTGCTAACATCTTCCCCAGCTCTGACATTCAATGATTCCCTGAAAGAAGCCAGTAGCTAAGGCGGTATTTTTTGTGACTAGAGTAAAGAGATACTTCCACAGGTGCCTGTACCATGGCCATTATCCAAGGGGAGGGCCTTTTATATTATTTATTTATTTTTAAAGTATTCAGCCTATGAATGAAGAATATGGTTCTGGCATTAGGCAGATTTTGGTTCAGATTCTGACTGTGTCATTTACTAGCTTGGCGAACTTGGGCTAAACATGCCTGAACCTCTGTTTCTTTCTCCTTTGTTAAAATTATTTTATTCAAGTATAGTTGATTTATAATGTTAATTTCTGCTGTACAGCAAAGTGATTCAGTTACATACACACATATACACATACAGACATTCTTTTTCATTTTCTTTTCCATTATAGTTTATCATAGGATTTTGAATATAGTTCTCTGTGCTATACAGTAGGACCTTATTGTTTATCCACTCTATATATAATAGTTTGCATCTGCTAATCCCAAACTCCCAATCCATCCCTCCCTGACCTCGCCTCACCATTGGCAACCACCAGTCTGTCCTCTATGTCTGTGAGTCTGTTCCTGTTTCATAGATAAGTTCAGTTGTGTTATATTTTAGATTCCACATGTAAGTGATATCATATGGTATTTGTCTTTCTTTTTCTGAGTTACTTCACTTAGTATGATGGTCTCTAGGTCCATCCATGCTGCTGCATGAACCTCTGTTTCTTCTTCTGTAAAACTGGGATCCAACTAATACCTACTCTGTGAGATTGTTGTGAACGTCAAAAGAAAAAACACATGTAAAGCACCCAGCTCAGTGAGTGCCATGTGGTAAATTCTCAATAGATGTAGCAATATTAACATAACTGTAAAAGGAAGAATGACCACAGATGGAACTACTATAGAAGGATTACTAAGAATCTCTGATGGGCCAGACATAGAAAAGAGGTAGACTCTTATTTTCTTATTCTTTTAGAAGAGACCCACCCCAAAGCTAGCCTAATTCTGGTTCAGAATCTTCTCCTTAGATCCTTAAGAGGTCAGTACTTTCATTGTCCCAACCTTCTAGTCCTTTAAGCAGGGACTTTCCTTCAACTTACTAGCTGGGCTGTTCTGGCCTTTTCCATCCAGGTTATACAAAGAAATTCTCTCCTGAAGTTCATGATGGTATTTCTTTTGATATTTATATGGATCCTACATCATTTTATGTTATGTAGAGGCACTTCTTAAATTAAATATATACTGAATGTTTGTGTGAAAACATTTTCTTACACACTGAAGAGGACACAGAGACACAGCTGGCCTTAGCAGCTATGTGGATGTATTAAAGTGAGTAAATAAGACATATTTAAAGTGCATAATGCTATGAGACTACAAAGCCTACTGTATTAGGAGGGGGCATTTGAGATGACTCTTGAAGAATCAGTAACATTTTCAGACAAAATTGATAGGGGAGGGCTGCTTGAGAAGGAGGAATCGCAAAAACAAAGATATAGCTATAAGAAAGCATTGCCATGTTTGTAAGTCAGTAGTAGTTCAATGTGGGTGCACTGGACTCATTAGAGTAGAAAACTGAGAGCCAATAAATGTTCTTAAGCATTGGAGGATATGACCTGAGATGGACAAAAGTGATATATTTGTTCAGCAGAGTATATTGAGCCCCTATCATATGCCAGGCAAGTGAGGGTCTTTAATTTATAAATGACAATGTTTGTGATAGCATCTGAAATAATACCTGCTCAGATGGGAGATTGAGGGCCATGTGGGTAGTGAGTCTCAGAAACATTCTTTAGCTTCCTTAGGTCTTCAGTTTCTAATAGCCAACATTTATTCAAAGTTTCTATATGCCTGGAATTATGTTACATGCTTTTCAAGAATAACTAGATTATCATACTAGCCTTAAGAGGCAGGCACTATTAATCCACTTGACAGCCAGAGAACTGAGGCTCCTAAATGGTAAATTGCCTGCTCAAGATTTTATACCAGAAAATCACATAAACAGAAATCAAACCCAAGTTGGTCTCATTCTGGAATTCCTCTCTCAGCCACTATGTTATGCCCCCTCTCTTAACCACTTTTCACCCCATGAAAACACCAAAACCCCTTAATTATAGAGAAGTAGGAAAAGGATGTGAGAATCTCACTCTCAGCTTCTCCTTTCTCCACTGCAGACCTGTCCAGCTTTCATGCACCCATGTCAAGACATCACCCTCACCCTCACTCTCAACACAGACGAAGGTGTAAAGATTATTATTATTATTATTTATTTATTTTTTTTGCGGTACACGGGCTCTCACTGTTGTGGCCTCTCCCGTTGCAGAGCACAGGCTCCGGACGCGCAGGCTTAGCGGCCATGGCTCACGGGCCCAGCCGCTCCACGGCATGTGGAATCTTCCCGGACTGGGGCACGAACCCGTGTCCTCCAAATCGACAGGCGGACTCTCAACCACTGCGCCACCAGGGAAGCCCAAGATACTTTTAAAGTTGGAAATATTTTCACACATTATCCAAATGTGCAAAAACCCTAAATGCCTAATGCCTCTATTTAGTTGTTTGGCAAAGTGTGCTTTTCATAACCTCCTTACCCAGGCTGTTCTATAAAAGGAATATCTGGGAAGCACCGATTTGAACTTTTATATATACTTGTTAGTGTGCTATTTAAGGTCAGAAGGTGTTAAAATTGGTCCCCTGCTACTTATATTTATATTTTCTTGAAAAAAATCTCTTATGAAATCTGGCTTATTTCTGTATTATTTTTATATGTTCCAATATTTCTATTATTTACTTTTAGTTTCTGGGTTACAGATGCTATTTAAGAACTGGTTTCTTCTGGCAAGGTTAGAGAGGGTGTGAGCTGAGATTTTAGCTAAGAACACAAATTCTATTTTAATGTATTTTCACAGAGCAGCTGGCCAACCTCCAATTTGCTAGTATGTTTATCATGTTTTCTAAAACCATAGAGTTATTTTCCAGAGAGATTTTTTCCATTATTATAACCCCATATCCTTTCTTGTTAATTTTTCTTTCCTTTTCTTAAGCTTGTTATATTCTTGATGATTTTACCATTGAACTTTGGAGTGCACATACCAAATGAGGAAAACACTTAAAAATTATGTTATAATATAAACAGATGATGTGTCTAATTATAAATGTATTTAAACCTGAGGACTATATTCCAGAATTTTCACAGCAGCTCTTTATATTTTAAATGTGAAAGCCCTATGTTAAAACTATGTGTGAAAAACATTTTTAAAATATTTATAATGGCTTTATTCATAATCACCCCAAAATGAAAAAAGCTCAAATGTCAATCAACAGATGAATGGATGAACAAACAGTGGTATATCCATCCATACAATAGAATATTACTCAGCAATGAAAAGGAACAACTACTGATACTCACAATATAGATTAATCTCGGGTGCATTATGTTAAATAAAGAAGACAAACTCAAAAGACTACAATCTACATGATTCCTTGAAAAACATTTTTAAGTAGCAATGAAATTTTCTATGGTGATTTGACAACTCCAGCAATGAAACCTGGGTATTCTCTAACATTTTATGATTCTGTTATTCTATTACTACTTGTAGGTAAATCAGTGCTTTCCAGACTATAGTGAAAAAAAAAAAAATCATGTTCCTAACTAAAGCAGCCTAAGTCAGAAGATGAGTTAAAATAATTCTTACATTGGAGTGTTAGATGAATACTCATAATTTTTAAAAAGTGAAAAAATATAATTATCTACCTTATGGTTTAACAATGATCAATTCCAATGAGATCTTACTTTCTCCACATGGAAAATACTTAAGAATATGTGCAGATAACACTGTAGATATCAGTAAGTGAAATAAATCTGGAATTCAATTTCTAGCAATAATATTATCTAAAGCTACATCTAACCAACTACTTGAAAACTCGTTAGGGATCGGGCCCTGAAATATTAAAGTCAACAGCTGGATATTATTTCATTTTTTTGTTAATTTATAATAAGAAAAATAACTATCGCATGTCAGAGTGCTTGCAAACTCAGAACCAGAACTTTCTCTCTTTGTAGATAGGTGCTGTGGCAAGCATCTTCTTTTTATCAAAACACTCTCCTGTATTTAGTCTTTCAAATATTTCAAATATCTTAAGACTTCAATGCGCCTGTGTCTCCTGTCTTTAGGGGAAGCCTGCTTTGCTCATGTCTGCTAGCCAAGACTGTCTATCTCACCTCCTGGGACATGTATTAAGGATTCTTGTAGGGATTGGGCTCCATTATCTCCCAAAGCACCAAATTCAGTTTCAGTGTTCCAGCATTCAGGGACCATTAAAACATTTAGTCTTGCCTAATTGACAAGCCCCATCGGTTATGTAAATATGCTCTGGGTCCGTGGAAGTAGACCACTATGACATCCACGGCAACCCTCTGAGTGTTACCCCAGTAAGTGTCTTTGAAGCCTCATGCTTTCATGCAACATGCATTTCTGAGCAACTCTTTTATGCAAATAGCCACCCCATGCCCTGAGGATACTGAAACATAAATATGGGGATCAGAAGATCATTTGGTAAAAATGAACTAATGTCATCAGGAAAAGAAAGTCGGATTCATTCCTACCTTCTAGGAGTGAATTGCCCATAAGGATGCATATATTCAAAGCTTGTTGCCTAGAGTTTGGGAGACCATAAAATGTTATCTAAACAGGACACTCTTGAAAGTAAAGAGAGCATTATTAATAGGTATGCCAGAACAACAGGCCTGAACTGGAACAACCAAACCAGGCAAACTGGGAGGTGTGGTCGCCCTGACTAAAATTTTCCAAGTTCATCTTCACATTGGGAATAGCCTCTTGACCAGAAGAACTCTGCTGGGATAAGGACTTTCCAAACACTTTCTGATTGTCATGCTGCTTTATGTAGGTTAATTAATTCAAATAGGTTATACTAGAATCCTACAGAACTCAAAAGAACCTGTTTTTTAAGATAGTTTAACATCTATACTATGTCCCAAATTTGTGTTCAGAATATAAACTACTTCCCTCATTTCAAAGTATATTTAGAGTTGGAAGAAATATCACACAATAGATGCCAAAGACTGACAACAAAGTTAATTGATACCATTGGAAATAACTAACATTTCTATACTATGTGTAATAATAATACACAGTAGTCCCCCCTTATCTGTGAGGGATATGTTCTAAGATCCCCAGTGGATGCCTAAAACCTTGGATAGTACTGAAATATATATACTATGTTTTATCCTATACATACTTATGATAAAGTTTTATTTATAAATTAGGCACAGTAAGAAAATATCAAAATTGCCAGCATCACTATACTTGCCCTTCGAAGTCATTATTAAGTAAAATAAGGGTTACATAAACACAAGCACTGAGATACCTCAACAGTCGATCTGATAACCTAGATGGCTACTAAGTAAGTAACAAATGGATGAGTAGTGTGTGCAGTGTGCTTACTCTGGACAAAGGGATGATTCATGTCTGAGGCAGGTAGGCTCCAGATTTCAGCATGCTACTTAGGCATGCAATTTAAAATTTATAGCATCTGCTTCCAGGTCAGCTGAGGGGTGGACACTGGGGAGGAGGTGCACCAGCCCTGAGAGACAGGAAGAGCCCCGATGACATTGAACAGCCCTGGGGCTGAGTAGAGGTGAGAAACAGGCTCAGAGAGATTTCAGCTGTGCCTGGGTTCCACAACCAACAAGTGACTGAGGCATCACTTCATCCAGTTCTTCTGACTTTAAACCCTTCCGTTCTCTCAAGTGTCGGGTACCTGCCACAGTTCCCCAACCAGGGATTGAACTCATGCCCCCTGCAGTGGGAGCGTGGACTCTTAACCACTGGATTGCCAGAGAATTCCTCAGAATCTGCCTTTTACCAAGACTCCTCCCGACAACCAGCTGTGTGGCTAACAGAGTCCTGGTGTTCTGGCTGGGTATCAGGCCTGAGCCTCTGAGGTGGGAGAGCCGAGTTCAGGACATTGGTCCAGCAGAGACCTCCGGGCCACATGTAACAGCAAATGGTGAAAGCTCTCCCAGAGATCTCCATCTCAATGAGAAGACCCAGCTCCACTCAAAGACCAGCAAGCTACAGTTCTGGACACCCTATGCCAAACAACTAGCAAGACACCCACCCATTAGCAGAGAGGCTGCCTAAAATCATAATAAGTTCACAGACACCCCAAAACACACCACCAGACATGGTCCTGCCCACCAAAAAGACAAGATCCAGCCCCATCCACTAGAACACAGGCACCAGTCCCCTCCACCAGGATGCCTACACAACCCACTGAACCAACCTTACCCACAGGGGGAAGATACCAAAAACAATGGGAACTATGAACCTGCAGCCTGCAAAAAGGAGACCCCAAACATAGAAAGTTAAGCAAAATGAGAAGACAGAGAAACACAGAGGAGATGAAGGAGCAAGGTAAAAACCCATCAGACCAAACAAATGAAGAGGAAATGAGCAGTCTATCTGAAAGAGAATTCACAGTAATGATAGGAAAGATGATCCAAAATCTTGGAAATGGAATAGAGAAAATACAAAAAACGTTTAACAGGACCTACAAGAACTAAAGAGCAAACAAAGTGATGAACAACACAATAAATGAAATTTAAAATTCTCTAGAAGGAATCAATAGCAGAATAACTGAGGCAGAAGAATGGATAAGTGACCTGGAAGATAAAATACTGGAAATAACGACCGCAGAGCAGAATAAAAAGAAAAGAATGAAAAGAATTGAGGACAGTCTCAGAGACCTCTGGGAAAACATTAAAAACACCAACGTTCAAATTATAGGGGTCCCAGAAGAAGAAGAGAAAAAGAAAGGAACTGAGAAAATATTTGAAGAGATTATAATTGAAAAACTCCCTAATATGGGGAAGGAAATAGTCAATCAAGTCAAGGAAGTACAGAGTCCCATACAGAATAAATCCAACAGAAACAAGCCAAGACAAATATTAATCAAATTATCAAAAATTAAATACAAAGAAAAAATATTAATAGCAGCAAGGGAAAAACAACAAATAACATACAAGGGAATTTCCATAAGGTTAATAGCTGATCTTTCAGCAGAAACTCTGCAAGACAGAGGGGAGTGGCAGGACATATTTAAAGTGATGAAAGGGAAAAACCTACACCCAAAATTAATCTACCCAGCAAGGATGTCATTCAGATTCAACAGAGAAATTAAAACATTTACAGACAAGCAAAAGCTAAGAGAATTCAGCAACACCAAAACAGCTTTACAACAAATGCTAAAGGAACTTCTCTAGGCAGGAAACACAAGACAAGGAAAAGACTGACAATAACAAACCCAGAACAACTGAGAAAATGATAATAGGAAAATACATATCGATAACTAGCTTAAATGTAAATGGATTAAGTGCTCCAACAAAAAGACACAGACTGGCTGAATGGACACAAAAACAAGACCCATATATATGCTGTCTACAAGAGAACCACTTCAGACATAGGTACACATGCAGACTTAAAGTGAGGGGATGGAAAAAGATATTCCATGCAAATGGAAATCAAAAGAAAGCTGGAGTAGCGATTCTCATATCAGACAAAATAGACTACAAGGGACAAGGAAGGACATAACGATCAAGGGATCAATCCAAGACAAAGGTATAACAATTGTAAATATTTATGCACCCAACAAAGGAGCACCTCAATCCATAAGGCAAATGCTAAGAGCCATAAAAGTGGAAATCGACAGTAACACAATCATAGTAGGCGACTTTAACACCCCACTTTCACCAGTGGACAGATCATCCAAAATGAAAATAAATAAGGAAACACAAACTTTAAATTATACATTAAATAAGATAGATTTAATTGATATTTATAGGACATTCCTCCCCAAAACAACAGAATACACTTTCTTCTCAAGTGCTCATGGAACATTCTCAAGGATAGACCATATCTTGGGTCACAAGTCAAGCCTTGGTAAATTTAAGAAAACTGAAATCATATCAAGTATCTTTTCCAACCACAATGCTATGAGACTAGATATCAATTACAGGAAAAAAATCTGTAAAAAATATAAACACATGGAGACTAAATAATACACTATTAAATAACCAAGAGATCACTGGAGAAATCAAAGAGGAAATCAAAAAGTACCTAGAATCAAATGACAATGAAAACACGATGACCCAAAACCTATGGGATGCACCAAAAAGCGGTTCTAGTGAAGTTTATAGCAATATAGTCCTACCACAAGAAACAAGAAACATCTCAAATAAACAACCTAACCTTACACCTAAAGCAATTAGAGAAAGAAGAACAACAAAACCCAAAGTTAGCAGAAGGAAAGAAGTCATAAAGATCAGATCAGAAATAAATGAAAAGGAAATGAAAGAAACAATAGCAAAGATCAATAGAACTAAAAGCTGGCTCCTTGAGAAGATAAACAAAATGTATAAACCATTAGCCACACTCATCAACAAAAAAATGGAGAAAACTCAGATCAATAGAATTAGAAATGAAAAAGGAGAAGTATCAACTGACACTGCAGAAATACAAAGGATCATGAGAGATTACTACAAGCAACTATATGCCAATAAAATGGACAACCTAGAAAAAATGGACACATTCTTAGAAAGCACAACATTCTGAGACTGAAACAGGAAGAAATAGAAAATATAGAGAGACCAATCACAAGCACTGAAATGGAAACTGTGATTAAAAATCTTCCAATAAACAAAAGCCGAGGACTAGATGGCTTCACAGGTGAATTCTATCAAACATTTAGAGAAGAGCTAACACCTATCCTTCTCAAACTCTTCAAAAATATAGCAGAGGGAGGAACACCCCCAAACTCATTCTACAAGGCCACCATCACCCTGATACCAAAACCAGACAAAGATGTCACAAAAAAAAGAAAACTACAGGCCAATATCACTGATGAAGATAGATGCAAAAATTCTCAGCAAATACTAGCAAGCAGAATCCAACAACACATTAAAGGGATCATACACCATGATCAAGTGGGGTTTATCCCAGGAAGGCAAGGATTCTTCAATATGCACAAATCAATTAATAGGATATACCATATAAACAAATGAAGGAGAAAAACCATATGATCATCTCAATAGATGCAGAAAAAGGTCTTGACAAAATTCAACACCAATTTATGATAAAAACCCTCCAGAAAGTAGGCACAGAGGGAACTTACCTCAACATAATAAGGACCATATAAGGCAAACCCACAGCCAACATCATCCTCAATGGTGAAAAACTGAAACGATTTCCACTAAGATCAGGAACAACACAAGGTTGCCCACTCTCACCACTATTATTCAACATAGTTTTGGAAGTTTTAGCCACAGCAATCAGAGAAGAAAAAGAAATTAAAAGAATCCAAATTGTAAAAGAAGAAGGAAAACTGTCACTGTTTGCAGATGACATGATACTATACATTGAGAATCCTAAAGATGCTATCAGAAAACTATTACAGCTAATCAATGAATTTGGTAAAGTAGCAGGAAAAAAAATTAATGCACAGAAATTTCTTGTATTCCTATACACTAACAATGAAAAATCTGAAAGAGAAATTAAGTAAACACTCTCATTTACCATTGCAACAAAAAGAATAAAATACCTAGGAATAAACCTACCTAAGGAGAAAACAGACTTGTATGCAGAAAACTATAAGACACTGATGAAAGAAATTAAAGATTATACAAGCAGATGGAGAGATATACCATGTTCTTAGATTGGAAGAATCAACATTGTGAAAATGACTATACTACCCAACGCAATCTACAGATTCAGTGCAATCCCTATCAAACTACCAATGGCATTTTTCACAGAATTAGAACAAAAAAATTTCACAATTTGTATGGAAACACAAAAGACCCTGAATAGCCAAAGCAATCTTGAGAACGAAAAACGGAGCTAGAGGAATAGGGCTCCTGGACTTCAGACTACACTACAAAGCTACAGTAATCAAGACAGTATGGTACTGGCACAAAAACAGAAATATAGATCAATGGAACAGGATAGAAAGCCCACAGATAAACTCATGAACCTATGGTCACCTTATTTTTGATAAATTAGGCAAAAATATACAATATAGAAAAGACAGCCTCTTCAATAAGTGGTTCTGGGAAAACTGGACAGCTACATGTAAAAGAATCAAATTAGAACACTCCTTCACACCATACACAAAAATACACTCAAAATGGATTAAAGACCTAAATGTAAGGCCAGACACCACTCCTTCACACCATACACAAAAATACACTCAAAATGGATTAAAGACCTAAATGTAAGGCCAGACACTATAAAACTCTTAGAGAAAAACATAGGCAGAACACTCTATGACATGAATCACAGCAAGATCCTTTTTGACCCACCTCCTAGAGAAATGGCAATAAAAACAAAAATAAACAAATGGAACCTAATGAAACTTAAAAGATTTTGCACAACAAAGGAAACTATAAACAAGACGAAAGGACAACCCTAAGAATGGGAGAAAATATTTGCAAACGAAGCAACTGACAAAGGATTAATCTCCAAAATTTACAAGTAGCTTATGCAGCTCAATATCAAAAAAACAAACAACGCAATCCAAAAATGGTCAGAAGACCTAATAGACATTTCTCTAAAGAAGATATACAGAATGCCAACAAACGCGTGAAAAGATGCTCAACACTAATCATTAGAGAAATGCAAATCAAAGCTACAGTGAGGTATCACCTCACACCAGTCAGAATGTCCATCATCAAAAAATCTACAAACAATAAATGCTGGAGAATGTGTTAAGAAAAGGGAACCCTCTTGCACTGTTGGTGGGAATGTAAATTGATATAGCCACTATGGAGAAAAGTATGGAGATTCCTAAAAAACTAAAATTAGGACTACCAGACGACCTAGCAATCCCACTACTGGTCATATACCCTGAGAAAACCATAATTCAGAAAGAGTCATGTACCACAATGTTCACTGCAGCTCTATTTATAACAGTCAGGACATGGAAGCAACCTAAGTGTCCAGCAACAGATGAATGGATAAAGAAGATGTGGCACATATATACTATGGAATATTACTCGGCCAGAAAAGGAAATGAAATTGAATTATTTGCAGTGAGGTGGATGGACCTGGAGACTGTCACACAGAGTGAAGTAAGTCAGAAATAGAAAAACAAATACCATATGCTAACACATATTTTTGGAATCTAAAAAAAAAGGTTCTGAAGAACCTAGAAACAGGACAGGAAAAAAGATGCAGATGTAGAGAATGGACTTGAGGTCATGGGGAGGGGGAAGGGTAAGCTGGGACGAAGTGAGAGAGTGGCATGGACATATATACACTACCAAATGTAAAATAGGTAGCTAGTGGGAAGCAGCCGCATAGCACAGGGAGATCAGTTTGGTGCTTTGTGACCAGCTAACTGGGTGGGATAGGGAGGGAGAAGCAAGAAGGAGGGTATTTGGGGATTATGTATACGTATAGCTGATTCAGTTTGTAATACAGCAGCAACTAACACAACCTTGTAAAGCAATTATACTCCAATAAAGATGTTAAAAAAATTAAAATTTATAGATTGCTTATTTCTGGAATTTTCCATTTAATAATTTTCAGACTGCAATTGACCATGGGTAACTGAAACCACAGATAAGGGGGAACTACTTTAATAATATTTGAATTATCAGTGTAACAGGTTATAATTGCCTAGAATTTAAAAGTTATCACATTTATTGATTAACTTGGTCCTTTCATGCCTGTGAGGTAGCCAGCTAGGAATTATGCTTATTGTACAGATGAAGAACGTGAGACTAACGGGACAAATGTGCTATGCAATATCATACTATGGGTTTAGAACCAACTGCTCTTATTCGTGGAGCAGTGGTTCTCAAGGTATATCAGTACCATCTAGGATCTTGTTAGAAATCCAAATTCTTGTTCCAAAGTGCCACCAGAAACTCTGGGAGTAGGGCAAGCAATCTGTGTTTTAACAAGCCCTCTAGGTGATTCTGATGTGCTCAAAATGGAGAACCCCTGACCATGGGAAATAATGAACATCTGCAAATACCCTCTCCCTCCCAGATGCTAGAAATGTAATTTTTTTTCAGCTTTAACCCTTTCTGATGGAAACTTTTCTAATTTGTTTTACATGATTTCCTGTTTTTGTAGAGATAGATTACATACATAATTTAATCAATTTTCAGCATGTTGACAATATATAGTTATTTTAAAAATCTATCTCCTCATTTTCATGTCTCCTTGTCACTTATTCTAGCAGGAAGTTTTTTTTTTTTTTTTTTTTTTTTCTGATATCTTCTGAAGAAAATAGACAACTATGCTTTTGGAATTTTATTTTAAAGTCACCATAAGACTTTGAAAGAAACTTTGCAAAGGAATGTCTTCAGCAGTGGGGCTTCATGAACTCTATCTCCGGGGATTTAAGTGAAGAAAACTAAAATAATTTATATGAAATGCAGATGGTAATTTATGAGATAATATTTAGAATGGCAATTATTAGTATTTTCCAAAAATATAAGTTGGTTTTATGTTGAAAGAGGCAAACTGATTTAGGACATATTGCACAGCAGTGACTTAACATAACCAAGCTCTGTAAATATTTAGTGAGATAAAATTTGCTATTCTGGACAAAGAGGAATAGAATAGTAATACCTAGTCTTAAAACTGAGAAACAAACTAGAAAATATCTGCCTTTCCAGCTCCCCAGCAAGTAAGAGAAAGGCAAAGTCATTTCAAACAGAACTTAACTGGTGGTTTGGAGCCTCTGCTTCTTTCATTAAGCAGTTTGTGTTGGTATACGAGACAACCCTGGCTTCCTGCATGGAATATGGTCTCAGGAAGAATACGTAGCTCGCACTCATCAGATCATAGGGAAAGGACTGGTTTGAATTTCCAGATCCAGGTCATCTTCAATACAAAATCAAAATTAATTCTAGCGATCTTCTTTCAAGCTACTTAAGAATGGCATATATTCTTAGTTATGTAAAATGTGTATATTCATAGCCCATGAAACATGAAAAAAGAGTTTGTCCAATGTACCTGGTTATCAATTTTGGCCAAGAACGTAAGTTGATATTCTGTGGGTTTTTTAAATTTTTTTTTTGGAGATAGGCTTCTAATTTTTTCCTTTTCCATTCAGAAATGAAACTTTTGGCTGACTTGAATGTTTTTTGGCTGAGACTCATTGAGGGAAAAAAATGACAAAAAAGGGCTGTAGATTTTTACTGATCAACTATTTAAAAGGACATTTTCTCTCTGCTTCCTGTTACCTGCTTTACTTCCCTTTTGCTAAAAGAAAACTATTTTATCTTCCTGTGCTATCATTGTATTTAATGTGGAGAGTAAAAGTGACAAATTAAAACTATATATTCATAGAGCACAGATGAATCGTGCTTGGTAAGAAAAATGAAAAGTTCAAGTTCAACCCAGGAAACAAAGCTAAGATTGCTTCTTATTTTTATATTTTTGCGTTCGAATGTATTAGTAGCAATATTTGTTCTAAGACATTTTACAGGAAAGAGAGAGAGAGAGAGAGAAAGTGTGTGTGTGTGTGTGTGTGTGTGTGTGTGTGTGTGTGTATGAGAGAGAGAGAGAGAGAGACAGAGAGAGAGACAGAGACAGAGACAGAGAGAGACAGAGACAGAGACAGAGAGAGAGAGAGAGAGAGAACTCTTTGCTGATATTTTCTTCCATCATCTTTCCAAGAAGGAAATTCTAACATTATATTTTTGAAAGGGTTGAATTTTCCTTACAAAGAAGAAGCAAACATCTTCTGCCTTTCAGTGCAATTGGGGTAGAAAAGAATAATCATCCCAAACTGGAAAAGGGATTCATCAGTTAAAGAGAAACAGAAGGTGTTACTCTGAGAAAGTCTGGAGGGTATCACAGTAGGGAGGTGGGTTGTACTATCATATAAAACCTTGAAGGGTGGGAGGATATTTGACAACCATTGATGAATTCAGACAGACTGACCTAAGCCTATGGCTTTGAGAAGTTAAGTAGCTGTCCCAAGTCACATAGCTGGGCAAAAGTGCTCCATGGCCATTTCGGCACTAAATAGACCCCTAACCTGAAATGATCCATGTGGGTTTGGAAAATATGCATCTCAGTTCTGACTCTGATGAACTTAAAGAAACCTTTCCCCAAACTTTCAGAATGGTGTTATTTTTCCAGACTCTTGAGAAGAGGATGAATCAGATTTATATGATTCATAAGAAGAAAGAAACAAGATATCTGAGTGTCATGGGGCAAATTTATCACTGCTACCCATAGAGAACACTGGAAGAAATGGTACACCTTGTAGAATTTGATACTAACATCAAGGAAATATTTTATTGGGATGCAAAATCATTCTCCCTTTAATAGTATAATAATATTTCTCAAACTTCCCTAATTTATCTCAGTCACCTATTATGGCTATTGCTCATATGAATTGTCTGAGTTCCTCATTTATATTGATACTTTAAGTATACACATTGAGTTAAAGAATTTCATTCATCCCCTTCTTGTTTAGTAATGTGATGTTGCTTATTTTAAGGAAAATAATCCTTTTCAAGTATTAAAGAATGTCATCTGGTTCTGATAATCAAGAATTTGGTGAACACGTCCATGTTTACTTTGGACTTACAAGTTTTAATAACATTCTATCTGGAATACATTTCCCATACTGGGATACTAACGACGTTTATCCCACGCTAATACTGAACCCCTTCTAGTCTTGATTGTTTTAGAGGTTTTACTTAGAATGATCTCGTATTACATATTTGAATGTAGAAATAAATTCCAAATTATAGTCTTGGACACAGGATTATATTTGTAAAATGGGATGTTCTCATCAAGACTCTTTTGGTTGTAGGCAACAGAAACTCACTCAAGGTAGATTAGGTAAATAGGAGTTTACTAGGTGGACATAACAATGTCAAGCATGCTCACAGAAAACCTGAAGGAGAATGTCAGATACCAAGGTCACTCCTGCCAGCTCTCTCATTCAATTCTGCTTCTATAATCTCCACTGCATTCCCATCCCATCCTCACCCTTCACTTTCTAGTGCATACGTGTCTTGTTTACGCGCAGTGTGGTCCCCTACACAGACCATTCTGCATATAACATTCTAATTTTGGGGTTCATCACTGACTGGCTTAAGTCTTTGTGTGTTCAAGTTCTTAAGAGAAATAACCTGACTGACCACTGTCCAATGAATAGATTAGCTCACTTTTGATTAGGGCTTCACCCCTAATCAATTAATCGTGGTGAGGAATGGGAATGGGTCACCTGATAAGGGGGATGCCACTGCCAGGAGCCACGGAAGACGCTGATTCTCTAGAAGGGGCTGTGGACTCTAGCAGGCAAAGAAACATGTTTAGTACAGGTCAGGACAAGAATTTGCACTTGATTTTAATCAGTTCTTGAATAATGCCCTATATTTCAGAAACTGTGCCATCACATCTGTTTGATACTTTTGTCAAGAATTATTATTCGGGCTTCCCTAGTGGCGCAGTGGTTGAGAATCTGCCTGCTAATGCAGGGGACACGGGTTCGAGCCCCGGTCTGGGAAGATCCCACATGCCGCGGAGCAACTAGGCCTGTGAGCCACAACTACTGAGCCTGCACGTCTGGAGCCTGTGCTCCGCAACGAGAGGCCGCGATAGTGAGAGGCCCGCGCACCACAATGAAGAGTGGCCCCCACTTGCCACAACTAGAGAAAGCCCTCTCACAGAAACGAAGACCCAACACAGCCAAAAATAAATAAATAAACAAATGTGGGGTTTAAAAAAAAAAGAATTATTATTCTGTTTCATTGCAGTCTTTTCTCTCAAAGAGCAATAAGAGGGGCTTCCCTGGTGGCGCAGTGGTTGAGAATCCTCCTGCCGATGCAGGAACACGGGTTCGTGCCCCGGTCCAGGAAGATCCCACATACCGCGGAGCAGCTGGGCCCGTGAGCCATGGCCGCTGAGCCTGCGCGTCCGGAGCCTGAGCTCCTCAATGGGAGAGGCCACAACAGTGACAGGCCCGTGTACCACAAAAAAAAAAAAAAAAAAAAAAAGAGCAATAAGATAATAAATATTATCACTGTTGATTCTGTAGATTTTCACATGACAATTGGTATGGAGGAACAATGATCTGGGTGTGAAGTGTGAAATGCTTACTGTAATATTACAGAGTCTGAAAAAATTAAGCATAAAACATACACAAACACACATACTCCATACATTTTTTCTAAGTACATACCATTTAGCATCCCCTTTTGCATTAAAGTATCTATATTTCAAACAGGAGCATGCAATACCTGGTAAACAGCTGTTTCTTGAGTAACCAACTCCAATTCCTTATCAAAATTAAAAAGAGCACAACCAGTCCTGCTAAATTACTCATACCTGCAATTATTAATGTGTCTGTCATTAAAAGGCCATATGTTAGGTTTTGCCAACAAACCAGCACAGAGGTTCGGCTTAAGTACATTGTCACAGATAAATCAGTCTGTTCTACTTTGAGAGTCCTGGATACAGCTCTGCTGGAGCTCACAGATTTAGTTTGCACGCATATGCCCTCAGAAATTGCTCCTGTCCCTGCATAAGTCTCCACTGTGAACCTCTTTTACTACCTTTAGTTTACTAAGTGAAAAGCAGTCAGTCAAAATCACTTGACAATGCATCAGTCTGTGGAATCATGTAGAACTATAAAGGTATGAGTGTTTACTGTTTTCAAGAATAGAGGCAGTAAAAATGAGACTGGTATACTGTGACCTTGCCAAAAAACCCCATAAAACCTCAGACTGTTAACCAGGATAAAATGCAGTGTTTTTATCTGGGGTTTTGTCAGATTCTCTAATAAATGCTATTATATGATAAGGAAAATATATATTTATACTGTGATGTAAAACTCAGCTTGAGAGCCAGTTAAGCGCAATCAGATCAGTTACTAATTCCCCAGGAAACATCAAATCCAAAAACCTGTAGAGAAAAAGAAAATCTTAGACCTCATCAAATAGCTCCAGAATGATCTGAGCTCATTAGAAGGTCCAGTTCAAGATGAGGCTTTTCAGTGTGTGTGTGTGTGTGTGTGTGTGTGTGTGTGTGTGTGTGCGCGCGCGCACGCACGCGCATGTATGGTCGGCTCATGTTCAAGGGCAGAGCTCAACAAAAATGGATGGTTCCAATGAAAGGGAGTTTCCATACACCACTGAATACAACTGAAAGAAATCCAGGTTCAAGTAGCAAAGGAATGACCATGTATTTGTCGTGGGGAAGAAATATGCTTCAAAGAGACTAGAAGTTAGGCTTCCGCAGGGACAGATAAGAAACACAAACACACAGTTTAACAACTCACTCTGACATGGCAATAAAGACTGAACATTCATAAGTCCCAAAGGTGGGCGCTTCTTTGACTTGATCTGTTTCAATCCTCTAAGAATCTGGTTCCTGCACTCATGTTACTTTCCCTTTTGCCACTAATGTTTCTGTTATTTTTTTTTTCATTAGGAAATTATACAACTTTAATAAGAAAGCAACTAGGGATTTCTCTCTGAAAATTTTCAGCAATTTTTAGCACAAAATATGTTTGCTGTAATCAGGACACAGCAGACCCAGCCTAGAGACTTTTTACCTCCTGGAATGAATAAAGGACTCTTTCTCCCTTTTCACTCCCAAGAAGAAGGGCTAAGGCAGACCTTGCGCAGATAGCCACGACCTGCATAGGTAAATTTCAGGCTTCATAGCTAATGGTTACCAGGCTACTCAGGGCAGCTGAAACTTTGGTGAAACTGTTCCAAACTGGGAAGCCCTCCGTGAGTACATTTCAGAAGGGCTTTCTCCTTTAAAGTGACTATTTAAATCTTCAGTATGAACCAGACTCTTTTCTCACATGATTTTATTAATTCTCACAAGAACCTAAAAGGTCAATATTATATCTTAAGATGTTTTTAAAAATTATATCAGCAATATAAGTTTTTCTTAAAAATAAAAACAGTAAAGAAAACTGTGAAGTGGAAAGTAAATACTACCCCTATTCACAAATAAACTGGAGCTCTCATCCAAATCCCCAAAGGTAATCACTATTACCAGTTCTTTGGATATCTCCCAGAAATCTTCTATGCATGTGTCTTTGTGTGCATTTTTTTATACTCTTCTGAAACATTTCATTTCACACTATATCCTGGACATCTCCTCATATCTAATTTATTCACATTCCCCATATCAAATTCATTTTCCCATATCTAATTTCCCACTTCTAATTCATTTGCATTCTCTTTCATGGCTATATAATGTTCCATGGGATAGACATTAATATCATTTATACTACCTTTCTCAATATTAGTGTCTAGTTTTTTTTTTTCTTTTTTTGCGGTAAGCGGGCCTCTCACTGTTGTGGCCTCTCCCGTTGCGGAGCACAGGCTCCGGACACGCAGGCCTAGCGGCCATGGCTCACGGGCTTAGTTGCTCCGCGGCATGTGGGATCTTCCCGGACCAGGGCACGAACCCGTGTCTCCTGCATCGGCAGGCGGATTCTCAACCACTGCGCCACCAGGGAAGCCCTCTAGTTTTTTACTGTTACTACTAATGACTCAGAGAATATCTGTGTACTTGTGTGAATATAATATTTATAATTGACATTTCTTGGTTAAAATTAGGGACAGCTTAAATTTTTACAGACATCATTAACTTTCTGAAGCAAAGGTTTTAGCTTCATTTTATTCTGTGGGAAAATAGGCTCAGAGAAGTTAAGATACATTGCAGAGGTCACAAAATCTGGTAAGCAAAGATGCAGAGCAAGGATTTGAAATCAGGTTTATCTGGCTCCAAGCTTCACTATTTTCACTCTTGTCACCTGACTTCCTAAAACCTTAAAGGTCTAATAAATAGTCTAATATGTAGTTCGTAAATTACTAGAAGGAATAGAGTCAGTTTGGTAAAGCATGGACAATGAAAAATTTACCCAGGATGAGACAAACTATTGATCATTTCTTCCTTACCAGGAAAATCATATTCCAAGAATATTTAAATATAATATCATTCATTCATTTATAAAAAAATAATTGAGCACCTCTTCTCTGGTAAGCATAGTATTACACCATCGAGACCCATGATGAACAAGATTGACAGGGTTTCTACATTTTAGTGGAAACCCAAGACATTAACCAAATCATATTAAAATTAATGTAAAATTCTATTTGACAAGTACAATCGTATCAGTGATAGATGAGCTTATAACAGAATTTCATGTAGGCAGGGGCTCAGAATAGAATTCTTCCAGGTAATGTCAACTAAGTTGAAATCTATAGGACAGCTGGGTGTAACTAGAGGTATGAAGGGGAAGAACAAATCTGACATATTGGATCTGTTTCTTTTACTTTAAACTTTGTATTCTACTGCTTTTGCTACAAGTTTTATCACTAAAGGGATGTTGCCTATAGCTAAAGTATATATGATGACCCATCTCGGGGAACCCTGTGTCCCAAGCCTAAGCTTTGAGCTAAAATACCTTTGTTTAGCTCACAGGAAACATCCTGACCAGGCCCACCTGTGAATGGCTGCAGGAAGGAAGAAATTAACACATCCCCTCTGGAGTCTCGTCAGAGCCACGAAATATTTGCAACAACTTATCACCTTTTTCACTTTACCTCCTCACCTCCTCCTCCTTGTTCTATAAAATAAACTAGCATTCAAACCCTGGGCAAGAGGTTCTTGTCCACCATCTTCTTGGTCTTCTGGCTTTCCGAATAAAGTCACTACCCCTTGCCCCAAGAACTCATCTCTCAATTTATTGGTCTGTCATGTGAGGAGCAGTATGAGCTTGGAATCAATAACAGGAAGAAGGAAGGAAAACATTCCATTTCAGGCAGGGGAAATGTATTTGTTCGACATAAACCACAGCAAGATCTTTTTTGACCCACCTACTAGAGTAATGGAAATAAAAACAAAAATAAACAAATGGGACTTAATTAAACTTAAAAGCTTTTTCACAGAAAAGGAAACCATAAACAAGACAAAAAGACAACCCTCAGAATGGGAGAAAATATTTGCAAATGAAACGACAAATGATTAATCTCCAAAATATACAAACAGCTCATGGAGCTCAATATCAAAAAAATAAACAATCCAGTTAAAAAGTGGTTGGAAGACCTAAATAGACATTTCACCAAGGAAGACATACAGAGGGCCAAGAGGCACATGAAAAGATGCTTAACATCACTAATTATTAGAGAAATGCAAATCAAAACTACAATGAGGTATCACCTCACGCCAGTCAGAATGGCCATTATCAAAAACTCTAGAAACCATAAATGCTGGAAAGGGTGTGGTGAAGAGGGAACCTTCCTGCACTGTTGGTGGGAATGTAAATCAATACAGCAATGGAAAAAAGTATGGAGGTTCCTTACAAAACTAAAAATAGAGCTACCAGATGACCCAGCAATCCCACTACTGGGCATATACCCTGAGAAAACCATAATTCAAAAAGAGTCATGCACCACAATGTTCACTGCAGCTCTATTTACAATAGCCAGGACATGGAAGCAACCTAAGTGTCCATCAACAGATGAATGGATAAAGAAGATGTGGCACATATATACAACGGAATATTACTCAGCCATAAAAAGAAACAAAATCGAGTTATTTGTAGTGAGGTGGATGGTTCTAGAGTCTGTCATTACAGAGTGAAGTTAAGTCAGAAAGAGAAAAACAAGTATCGTATGCTAACGCATATATATGGAATCTAAAAAAAAAAAAAAAAGGTACTGATGAACCTAGTTGCAGGGCAGGAATAAACAGGTAGACATAGAGAATGGACTTGAGGACATGGAGAGGGGGAAGGGTAAGCTGGGACAAAGTGAGAGAGTGGCATGGACATATATACACTACCCAATGTAAAATAGCTAGCTAGTGGGAAGCAGCCGCATAGCACAGGGAGATCAGCTCAGTGCTTTGTGACCACCTAGAGGGGTGGGATAGGGAGGGTGGGATAGGGAGGCTCAAGAGGGAGGGGATATGGGGACATGTGTATGCATATGGCTGATTCACTTTGTTGTGCAACAGAAACTAACACAGTATTGTGAAGCAATTATACTCCAATAAAGATCTATTAAAAAAAAAAAAAAGCTACTGTGGGAGGAAACACTGCAAGTTCCAAGAAGTGAACCAAGGCCCAGTGGTCCTAAGAGAGGAATGGAGAAAATGTAAGCAGGCCCTGTAGGGCCTTATTAATCTAGGGAAGGAATGTTACTATTAGTAAAACAAAAAGCATCAAAAGGTCTTAAGGAAGGTGTAAATCACAATGGCGGCAGACTGGAAAATGATTATTTAGCTCCCAGAAGCAAAGCTCATTAGTATATGAAATACACATGTAATTGAAGGCAACTTCCCCAAAAAGAAACTCCAGGAGTCTAATAACCACACCTGACATACTTTCTATCTCCCTCTCTCCCTTAAAAAGCAATTTACTTAAATTACATTGTAAAATCTGACGCTGCAATGAAAATTATCACCATCAGCATCAGGGGACAGCAATACACATGCAGAGTTAAATTAGAGAGCTTTCCAAATCAACTTAGCAGCAAATGCTGACATCAATTTAAAATTAACCAACTGCATAAGCAGTACAAGTAGCCACTTGGAGAAGCACATTTTAGGAAGAATCCACTTAGGGCGCACCTGCCTCAGAAAAGAGACCCTGTCACTAACTCCATAACCTCAGCCTCTCTAAGCATCTAAGCATTAAGGCTCCACTGCAAAGTCATGTTTCCAACAGCCAGACACAATAACATAACTTCTTGCCTAAGCATGTCTATTTCAAACCTTTAAACATTCTGAAAGAATATTCCAGACATAAACCGTGTGCACAAAAATCTGGAATGCTAGCCACTGTGCCTAAAAATGAAAATGTGATCTCAACATGTGGTACTATGGGACCTCCAACCCAAATACTCAAAGTCTAGGTCATGCTGGGTGCCACATGGATGCTCCCCTGTAAATCTCCCCATCCCACTCCAACAATTCCTGAAGAATACGATCCAGTGATGGAAAATGCTCATAAGGGTTCAGAGTTGTCCTAAATTAGAAGAGCTGAGAAATCTAGAGATGTCCGTGAGATAGGTAAGTTTCCAGGGTCCTCGGAGTCCCATGATGTGTTCTTTGGCACAGCTCTCAAGATCCTTCCTCCACAGTCGCAGCTGTACTTACAAACACATCTGTACCAGTTTTTTCCTCCCCCCTCATCCCTGTCATACCTTATCGTCCGGGTACATGGATTACCTAATCCAAATGACACTATGCCACACCTCTTGGTTCATACTGCTTTCTCCAAATAAAACGTCCTTTCTCTTTGCAGAACTCTGACTCATCTTTTAAAACCAAACTCTAATGTATCGTCAGGGAGCAATTCAACATTTTTGAGAACCAGCTGTAAACCAGGCATTTGGGATATAAAGATGAATAAACCACAATTCTTGTCCCCAAGAAGGTCATAATTATACGTCTTTACATTCCCAGTGACTATGAAATTGTCTTTAATAAATAAGGTTAAACAAAGTAACTTGGATATATCTACACGAAAATAATAAACTCAGTGTACTACCACCCAAAAAGAGAGCAAGAACCTGAAGTCCTAGTTTGTACCATGCTGTATAAACACAGGGTATACCTAGTATCCTCAAGGTCTTATGATGTCCTGACTCCTATTGAAGAAAATATAGAATTTATTCATTCATTTATTTATACACTGTTTACTCACTATCTGTGATGTGCAAGATATTATAGTAGGAACTGTAAGCCATACTGATGATTGCCAAGTCTTTATGTCAAAGAACTTAAAGTCAATCAAGTCCTGAGAGAGTTCAAATGACAGAGGGTTCCTCTAAATATTGGAGATATCATATCATTTACCCTCTACCTTATTACCATTAAGGAATTGGATACTGAATGCCTAGTGATAAATACTAACCAAGTGTTCAACCAGTGGTCCCTGGGCTCATCCAGTTGTTACTGGAGCACCTTGTTGGGTACCTCTTTTTTTTGAATTTTATTGTATTTATTTTTTTATACCACAGGTTCTTATTAGTTATCCATTTTATACATATTAGTGTTTATATGTTGTTGCGTACCTCTTGAAATAGTCCATTTCAACTGCAGACAGCTACACAAGTTAGTAATTTCTTTCTTTCACTGAACCAAAATATATTCTCCTGAAACTTCTATTTGTCAGTCCTCTGTCTTCCTCTGGTAACTTTCAGAGTTAATTCATTTCCTCTTTCATATCTATTATTTGAAAATATTAAATAACTGACATTCTTCTTAAGCTTTCTTCTATCTATCTATCATTTATTTCTGTTGAGTTATTTCTGGATCTGTGTCCTTATTCAAGATATGAACTAACCTTCCCACCTTCTAATATCCTCAATTTTATTAGTCATTAAGCCTCTCTGTGAACTTATTAATATATTGAACCAGACTAAAGTTTCCACCAAGTTGGCATTAATTAATGACATTGTTTATAGTTAATGATTCAGTCAGATCTACCTAAAAAGATTATCACTCAGCTCACAACCCTCCCCCCACTGATAAGAAGAGCATGGATAACTCTGATGCATATATTCCTAAAATCCAGATGCACAGTGTCTACAACATTCCAGTAATCTATCAGTAAAGTAACTCATTCAAAAAAAAAAATGATGTCTGACTGCATGACATGATCATAGTGAACCTACTCTGACTCTTAGTGATCAACTTTTCCTTTTCTAAAAATCGATCTTGTAAAAAATTCTTCCCCATATGCCAGAACCAATTTCAGTTACTTATCTGGAGATGAAGGAATCTAAATTTGTCTGACTCTTTTTCTTAGAAATTGAATCATGACCAAGTTCTGTGCTCTAGCAACTCTCCTGTATTCCATGAATTCTACACAATGAACCTAGAACTTTTCTAAACCATCTAGTTTTTTAAATGATAATTACATTTAAGAAAGTATCAGCCTATGGATTCATTCACTTAGAAAGCAACCCCTAACCTATAGAAGAATACATACACATTATATTTATAAATATTAGTAATAACATGTATAATTGAATAAAACATGAAATGAACCCAGTTTTCTACTTTAGCAACAACAAATATCCTCAACAAAAGATTTAAGAGGAAAAATATGCTAAAGTATGCTCATCTTTGCTTTGAAGAAGTGAAAAAAAGCAAATAAACAAACAAATCAGGGTGCCTAGTAGAACTTTCTTATGATAAAACTATATTTAATAAAATTAATTAAAAATTTAGTGTGTGTCCCTTTTCATACATATTGCAAATCAAAGTTCTCTCTTCCTATTCTTATTGCCAACATTGATTTTACAGTTTTGGTGGGGATGAGGGGATAGGGGCATGGCTAAAACTGCCAAACAGGTTTTCATAGACTGTTTCCAAGTTGGATGATTCCACTGGACCAGATTCTGCCACCCTCGACCCTTTCTATAATTTCAGCAGTATGTGGGCCTCTTCAGTCCTATTCTCTGAATAAGCATGATGGTGGAGATAAGGCTTGCGTTTTATGTAAGAGGCTGCATCCTTCTAAGTACCCTGTAATATAGTCTATGAATGTATAGGAAGCCCTATAGGTGGAAAACTTTTAAAAAGCAAATTGTTCTTACATATGTAACTAACCTTCTCAGTCACATAAAAATATAAAACATTGTACCACCTGGGAATTTTCTTAAGCACAAATGCAAATTAGCTTGATGTCTGAAAATACTACCTGATAAATCTCTGAGCAATAAATATCCATTGCTAGGCAATGACAACTTCTTATTAAAGCAAAGTGGATGGGTACAGGCTGAAGAGATCCTGAGGAACACGCTGCCACGGAAGAGTCTACCTGGCACTCAGGCTCTACAATGAAGTGGTCACACCTTTCCCTGATTCCTTAGTAATTCTAATGGTAATGCTGATGATACTTGAATTAAGAGATAGAAGGACCTGAAATACAGAACATCCCACTGAAAATGTTGACTCTTCCCAAATATGCCCAAACCTGACACATTTAGAAACAGGCCTAGGTGAAGGCAAAGGCAGACCTTTGCAAAACTGCAAAATGCGGTTTATCTTCTGTCTTCCAACAGTATCCTTTTTGCTATTTACCCCTTCCCCAATCTCTCTCTATGTGTGGGATCCAGTCTACGTGTTGGTTATGTTTCCTTCTTTTTATCCAAAGATACCCTTTGCAGGATAGGCAGGGAGAGGAGAATTATCAGAACTTGCTCCCAATCAAAATACTCTTTTTCCTCAGGGCCACTCATTTCAGCAACATATGCAAAGGAAAATAATTAACTATATTTAATTTTCAGCTTGGCATGAGTGACTCCTTCAATTTATTCTTCAGTAGAATATTTGCACTATGTCTGTGAACCAACACACTTTTATCCATCAATTCTACTTCTAAGGATTTGTCATTAGAAAACAGTTATATGTGTAATATGAAACTACGATGTCTTTCTCAAAGCATTGTTTTTATAATAAGAACAAATTAAAGAATGGAAAGAGCCCAAAGGAACAATGATAAAGAATTAGTAAATTATGTTAAATCTTATTTGCCATTAAAATTATATTTTAGAAATGTATATCTTAACATGGTATATATTTATGACATAATGAGTAAAAAGATGAGTTTATGCATGGTAAGATCCCATATTAAAAAAATGTATACATGTATA
This sequence comes from Kogia breviceps, assembly GCF_026419965.1. Classification (NCBI taxonomy): domain Eukaryota; kingdom Metazoa; phylum Chordata; class Mammalia; order Artiodactyla; family Physeteridae; genus Kogia; species Kogia breviceps. The sequence goes on along the minus strand of NC_081311.1, from coordinate 39,983,789 downwards.
GTATAGATATTCACCTGTGGATGTGTATAAAAATGTACCAGGCATGGTGCTAAGCATTTGGTAAATAAGAACGCATATGGCTTCTACCCACATAGAGCATATAGTATGGTGTCAAAGATTGACATTAACCGATGTCAAAAGACAAAAACTTCTGTCCTCATGGGGCTTATACTTTATTCTTAATTGTATCTTTATGTCTGGCACATATTACTTGTGATATGAAAATAATACTTTTCAACTGTTCAATAACTGCAAAATGTTCTATATTTTCCCAGATTACTTGAAACACCATTAAATGGCAGACTTTAGAAAATTTAACAGTGGTATCTATGGCTGGGAATTCCATAAATCTCACTGTCCTGGCCTCTTCTCATGAAATTCTCATACTTATGATGGCCACTACAACATGAGAAGTATAATCCATGCCTGGATTATAATTTTTATCTTTAGAATTTATAATTCTTATCTTCACGAAGCCATTCAACTTCCTTCTGTGAATCTCTCAGTGTTATTTCTAAATCCATTCTATAAACTCCGGACAAAAGTTATTTACAAAACAAACAGACTAGGCAAGATTTCTCAACCTCATTAAAAATTGAACCAAGGAAGTTTTACTAAAGAAAGGGTCAGAACATCTATGAAAAGGTCAGAGCAGAAATCAGGTAAACATTTCTGACCACAGGCATAATTAGAAAATCCTCAGGTAGTTAATGCCAGTGTTTGGACCAATTAAACCACCAAGATAAAGGGAGACAACATCGATTAATGTTCCACTTGGAAATCACATTTTATTTTAGTTCTGCTGAAAAAGAGAAGCCGACAGACAACTTTGCTCAAAACACCTTTACTGTGAAGTAACTTTGGTCTTAGGACAGACAAAGTCAAGGTGGGAGTGAACTGTTCTGTTTCTCCCATACAGTCCAATTTTTCCATAGGAAAATATGGAAGTAAGATATAAGGGGAAGAAAACTACATTTTAGCTCATTTCTCTTTTATAGTGTTCTGACTCTGATGCTTAGCCTTTGTTTAGACATTGCTAGTTGGACTAGATAATTACCTTCCATTCACTGTTGTTAGTTTATCAAAAGAGATTTGTTTACTGCTTATTATTTGCCAGTGTGGGAAGATGGGCTCAACTTTCAAGTTAACTAATGCAGAAAACATAGGGTAGGAAAAAATGGCACATTTTCATCCATCTTCTTTTCTTTTTTGAATATACCCTATGACTTGCTGAAATCATCATGGCAGCTGAAGTTGTAAACCAAAGAACCACGTAGAAACGCTGGCCTGTAAGCACATTTACACACTTTATAAAATTTACCATGAACCGGGTGAATGGTTAATATTGCTGTTTTATATACATCCGGAGAAGAGCAGTCCTTGTTTCTTCAAAACATTATTTAGTAGAGAACTAGGTGGTTAATTACACTAAATACATCCTACATTTTTTACAAAATATAAAAAGTTAGGAGAAAATTATATTTGGCAAAAATATATTGATTTTAGTGTACTACTAAAGCAAGTGCATCTTCTCACTCAGAAAATCTATTTATATTAAAATACATCTTCTCTCATCATTGGAGAAAGGTACTAAACTTAATAACCAAGTGGAGACTGAAACACACTGAAACTAAGCACCTTATTTACAAATATACTCTAAGACTAAATTTCCATATACTGAAGTCTCACTACAGAAAACACTTCCTATTTCTTTCCACTCCTTCCAGCTTGCCTTTATCTTCTTTCCTCTATTTTAATTTATCGTGAATTTTAGTACATATCATATCCTCTTCCCAAATTGGAAATACTCTCATATATTTTAATTTGGAGCAACTTTTCATAATATTTTATTCAATGTACATTTGCACCTCTCCAAAATTAAACATTTTTACACAAACATAGATACTTAGAATAGATATGACTGAACAACAGTTTTTACCTCCACATGAAAGTTAGCCATTCTATTAGTCAAACACACCAGACCATGAATAAACTGCTGTTTGCTCTAGATAATACATGTTTATCTACAGCTCCATAGCTCTTGGTATATGGTAATTGCCATCCCTAATGTTTGTGTGTTGTGCCATGATTTTCAGCATTTTTTTTAAACCTTTTTGATTTCTCTGTTAGATTTTCCAACCAGCCTTTTAACTGGCATCTTTGTCTCTGTGTCTTCTCTTGGCTAACTCTTAAAAACACAACCTTCACTGTTACATTAGCTTCTTATTGCTACGTAACAAATTGACACAGGATTAGTAGTTCAAAACCACACCCATTTATTATCTCACAGTTTCTGTAGGTCAGAATTTCTCTGTGGATTTGGCTAGGTTCTCTGTTCCAGGTCTCACAAGACCAAAATCAAGGTGGTGGCCAGACTGGAGTCTTGCCTGGAGACCCTCTGATGAAGAATCTGTTTCCAAGCTCTTGCAGGCTGTTGGCAGAATTCAGTTCTTTTTTTTTTTTTTTTTTCAGTTGGACTGACGGCTCCATTTCAGCCAAAGGTCTCACTCAGCTCTTTTAGTATCCACGTTCCATTTTGTGTTGTCCCCTCCATCTTCAAAACAACAACAGCACATTGAATCCTTTTTGCATTTCAATTCTCTCTGCCCTCTTCTTCTGCCAGGGGCTGGTGAAAGTTTCTGCTCTAAAGGATTTCCTTGATTAGATCAGGCATGAAATCTTGGGGGTGTTCCTAGAAACTGTGCCTACTACAAAGTTCCAACAAAAATTTCATCACATACAGAAAACCTTGGGTGTCCACACATTCATTCTTCCTCTTGTCCTTCTCTCCCTCCTTACTTGCATGGAGCCCCTTCTGTACTCCTACAGCATACACTGTGTACCTCAATCAAAGTATACATCATACTGTAGTACACTGTCCGTTTGCCTGTCATTCTAGAAGACTTCGTAACTATGTAACCCCAGTATTTAAGCCAGTGCCAAGCAACATAAAGATGCTCATCTGATAAATGCACGCTGAACAATTTGTATGTGCCTTTAAATTCAAAGAAGAAATACTTTATGGTCAATGTAAATATAGTACTGAAGTGTATTTACTTCTAAGTGTTTATAAATGAGCAATCTGTATAATACATAAAATTCTCAGCTCACCATACTATTCATTTAATCCAAATTTTACATTCATTAAAAATAATTTGAAAAAAACTTTTGAAAATTTATTAAGCATACATTGTTACTGTGATAATTGCTTTATCTCATTTAATCAAAACAATTTCATTTTACAGATGAGAAAACTGAGACTTCAGAGTTGCCTGAAGTCAAACATCTACAAAGTAGTAAAGCCATGGCTGCTGAGCCCCTATGTTATTTTCCTTCCTTCTTTCCATCCTTCCTTCCTTCCTCCCTCCCTCCCTCCTTCCCTTTCTTCCATAGTTATATTTACTGAACACTTACTATGTGCCAGGAATTGTGCTAACATTTTCATTAAGTAGACTTGACTCCCAAAATACTGTTAGAAATAATATCTTTAACATATGTATTTACAATACTTTCTGCACACGTACACACAAAATTAAATCATTACTTCATTAAATTAAATAATAATATTATACCTGATTTATGTTTAATATGTACTTAAACTCATCCATTACTAATCTTGTTTTTATGTGACTGCCACATATTTGCAAAGACATGTGAACTATAACGAAAATACACTTTATAATATGCTAGTCATTAGCAACCTTGTGTGGGAAGAACCGATGAGAAAATTTAAACAAGGAAATTCCATCTTGCCCAACTGTGATCTCATCATAGCTGGGACATTGTATGAACCACAGATGGTGAGAATGAAGAAGCCACACATGTTCCTTAGGGACTTCAACTTCACCAAAGCAAGGATCTGAGCTTTAGAGCAGTTTGTTGGTTACAAAACAATGTCATATTCAAATATATGACATCTTACTGCTCAGGGCCTCCATTGCAACATTCAAAGCCAGCCTGTTGTGGTTACAGCAGATACTTTATTAACGTGGCTAGGAAATATATGTCTCCCTAAATTCATACATTTACCAATATAAATCAGTACCATAGTTCATTTACAAAATAAAATATATAAACACGAGTTACTGCCATTCTTAAAATGGTCCTTGGAAAGTACAGCTGCTAAAACTATCATGAATTATGAGATTTTAATCACTTACAAGACCTGAGATTTACAGGAAGGAGGCTTCTGAAAGAAATGAGGAATTTATCATCCTTGTAAAGAAACTCCAAAGTAATACCTGCGTAATCATTTTACAAAAAGAAATCCAAATGTTAAATGAATTAGATTTCCCATTTTTTCTTGCTATAACTTTGCCATTCATAATCAGGTCTGAATTCAAAGGACTGCAAAGGAATGTTCACAAGGGGTGAAGACAGAAGCAATTTATGTAAATAATAAATCATGTTTATAATGGCCATTTGTGTGAGCCCAGAGCTAAGGCCAGAAACAGAAGTACCAATGTGTAGCACAGGAAAATTATTCCCAACTCATAAAAAGCCTGTTTGTAGTTGCAGGAATTTTAAGTAAATATAAATAAGAAAAATGTGTTACATTCTCAAAACAGATACTGAATTCGAGTACATAAAAGTTCCAATAATCCAACATCCTCATTATGTTCTTTTGCGGTTACCTCCAGCTCTCCCATTTTTAATCATCCCTTTGCATATTTATTATTTAAAAAGAGGGTGACAGATTTTGCTTTCTTTCTCAGGCTTTTTGTTTTTACACAAAATTTTGTGTGAATAAGCATACAATTTTATTTTATAGGTACTTGGTTATCATGCAGATAAATATTCACCTGGTTGCAACATAACACTTGAGCTTTCTGCTATCATCATGTAGTTTTAATTTTTATTACTGGATTAAATTGTCAACATAACTCATGAGCCTACTGCTCATCCCAACAGCAAAGCAAGCCTCAGGAGTTAACCTGAAAAGTGAGTCTCAGCTTCATTAGGGAATGAACTCTTGACGTATTGCAAGTCCCTCCAAAGAGAAAAATTGATTAAGATGTAAAGATATGCAAATTTTCATATGTGTACAAAAATGTACCATTCTCTTCTCTTCTATAAACCCAGGGAATATTTCCAGGTCTAACTTTTTTCTGCTTTTAAAAGAAGGCATCGCATCTGTGATTCAGTAACAGATTGTATAATAGAGAACTGACACAAATGTACACATACATCCACACACATCCCTACACAGTCAAATCAAATATCCTCAGTGAATGTTAAATTTTAACTATCACCACGACCTATTCAATTTGCCTATCTACCCAGGACATCATTTTCTTTCTTTATGTTTAATGAAAAAAACACTAAAGTGATTTGAATTTATTTTTTTGTCTTGTAAGATAGAAAACAACAGTGATTTAATTCTCATGTCTACAAGCTGTGAGCCTTGAAGCATTCTGGAGGACAAGAGGGAATTTATATTACAGTAATCTGATATTCAGCAAAAAGACATTTTTACTACCAAATATACGTTTTTTGAAACCTCCTGAGAAATAACGTTGAAATATACACACACATACTTGAATATATATATATTTTTTTACCCTTTTAGAATTCATACTTTTCCATTCAAGCCTCAGCTCACACACCTCATCCACAAAGCCTTGTATGATATTCTCAAGTAGTCAGTCCCTTCAGAATTTGGAAAATAATGACTACAGCAATGCTTGCAGGAGGAGCTACAGAGTGCCAGACACTGTTCTAAGCCCTTTACGTGTTAATTCATGAAATCCGTACACTCAGCTCCTGAAAGGATTATATCCATTTAATTTTTACAGATGAGGAAACCTAGGCACAGAGAACTTAATTAACTTGCTTCAAGTCACAGAGCTGGCAAGTGGAAGAGTTACTGCTCAAATCCAGGCAGCCTGGCCTCAGGGTCCAAATGCTTAATCATTAGACCATGGTATCTCTTGATTTTCAATCTCAATTTTCAATTTCAATTGAAATTTTCAATTTCAATTCATGAAATCCTTACACTCAGCTCCTGAAAGGATTATATCCATTTAATTTTTACAGATGAGGAAACCTAGGCACAGGGAACTTAATCAACTTGCTTCAAGTCACAGAGCTGGCAAGTGGAAGAGTTACTGCTCAAATCCAGGCAGCCTGGCCTCAGAGTCCAAATGCTTAATCATCAGACCATGGTAATCTCTCTTGATTTTCTGCTTATAAAATGGGAACAATAGTATGTCTCCATGGTATTGCTTGCTAAATTAAGTCAGATCATTCAGGAAAAGACCCTAGGACCATGCTCAGTACATAGCAGTACTGAATGTTGTTGTTACCAAGTCCAGTTATTTTTAGCTAAGCCTCTGTCCCCTCCTACATTATGAATCCCTTGAGGATGAGGTCCGCATACATTCATTTGTTCACTCATTCATCCCACAACGAGTCACTGAACACGTACTGTGAGCAAAGTGCTATGCCAAGCCCTGTAAGCACTCATCTCCCAAGACCCAGTACAGTTGGACCCAGACTGATGCACTACCTCCTCAGGGCTTTGGCATTTTACTGTGCCCTCTGTCTGGAAATCTCTTCTCCATATAATTTCAGGGCTTGTTTCCTCACTATATTCTCTCTCCTCCACTGTTCTGCCTTTAGTGGCCTCTTCCTTAAATACCCTAAACAAAGTAGTGCTGTCTAGGACTCTATTTTCTTATTCTGCTTTATATTTTCTACTTATCACTGTCATACATACTAGACTGTAAGCTCCATATAGACAGGGATTGCCAATTCTATATCCACAATCTGGAATAGTAGGTCAGTAAATATTTGTTATATTGGTGAAAGAAGGAAAAGGAAGAAGGGAGGGAAAGAGAGAGGGAGGGAGGGAGGAAGGAAAAAGAGAGGGGCCAGGAGAATTTCGAGCAATGAATGCTTTATAAAGAAGAATATGTTTTCCATCCCATCTTGTCCAAATTACCTCTCACCATGAATAAAGGAATGTTGATATTCATCCCCTCCCTCTCTCCCCCATCCCTCCTGCAGAAATTCCTGAGAGCTCCTTAAAGGCATTCCTCAGCTTCTCTTCTTGTCCTCCCTACAAACCTATGTCTCGCACCATTTGAATTCCAACACCTGCTCTTTCCCCTACTAAGAAAATGATGTATATGACCTCCAGGGAGACCAGCTTTCCTTTTCATTTGCAACAATGCTGAAGAGTTATAATTTCACAGCATCACCAGTGGTAGTTGAAATGATTTGTAATTTATCATCCAACTACCACAGACTAATTCATGATTAAAGAAAAAGCTCTTATTTTTCAATTGTCAAAAATATGCATTTCTGGATTCCTTCTTCAAACATGACATCACGAATTAGCAGGAAATGTGCTTTGAACTTCTTTTCTAATAAGAGTAATGAATTTACACTAACCTCTTCCTTCCTGGTACCATTCTAATCATTTATGGTAGTTTTGATTGGCATTAGACTATTCACAATTATTTTGGTTTTCGCCAGAACATGCCTTCCCTGATCCTTTTGAGGTTGGGTGTGGCCTTGTGACTTGCTTTGGCCAATGAGAGGAGTTGTAGAAGTGACATTTGTCACTTAAAGGCAGAAGATTTCAAAGCAAGTTGTGACCTTTCATTGCCCTTTCTGTGGTGACTTGGAGCTACGTGTCAAGATGGAGTCCCCATCAGTGTGGGTTTCCATGTGATGAGCTGGTCAGGGTGGGCACAGGGGACATGCAAAATAACTGAGAAATAAACCTTGGCTCAATTAATTCACTGACACTTGAGAGTTTTTTTTTTTTTTTTTTTTTTTTTTTCCTGCAGCAATACCTGGTTCATCCTGCCTGATATATTAGAAGAGTAGAATCTGTGTCTACACAAAGTGGAAGGTAACTCAAACTGCTGACCTCACTCCATCAGTACCATAGACTAGGTATTTCAGTCATGATACTGGAATATCATAGAACAAATATCATGGGAGGAACAAATCTGTACATATTCTGAAACCATGGTAGAACATTTTTTTTCATATGCTCCTTTGTCCATCTTGAGGCTTTTTTATGAGGGTACTAAGGAAACTATGTCACATATTTTGTATCTTTAAAAAAGCTTTTGGGGGTGATAAGAATGTGATAACATCACATTCTTTCAACACCAGAAATAATTCTAGATGTTTTAGGTCCTCTTAAAAAATTCTTTGAACGTAGCTGTAAAAATGTTACCTACAATATCATTATAGTAAAAGGTATAAACACTATGTTTCTTTTTTTGTTGTTGATATTGTACAATAATAAAGAATCGGACCCCGAATGAGAGTCCTAGGCCCTTCAGAGCACTCTTCTGTCTCTACATATTAGGGATATATCTTCAAAATACTGGAAAAATCCCCTCAAATAGTGGATGAATAAAACAACTTCCTATTCTGTGACTTATTCTTGAGTCTCTTCAAATGTTCTCTTTCCCTTCATATTTCTCCCCATCTTCTCCCTTTTTCTCTCTCCTTCTCTACCTCTCTCTCTCACACACACACACACACACACACACACACACACACACACATTCACAAAATGCTTTAATCAAAACTACAGGTTCAGTTTAAGCCTTAAAAAAAATAAGCTGTTGTCTTCATAGACATAATATTTTTAAAGAATTCTGCATTAATTTCAACCTAATTACAACAATGACTTCACCAGGTATGGCTGTTTAATATATTGCAAATTCTTCTAACATCTTCTCAGACAGTGAGCAATTCCAAATGAGTGGTTACTCCACCATGAGATACTTCAGTTGTCTTGCAAAATCTCGTGACTATAAAGACATGTATAACTATTAATTTATTATTGAAAGAAAACGGTGCATGATGTATTAAAAAGGGCTGGGGAAGAGGTTTTCAAACACTACCCTATAAAGAAAATAGGATTTGAAAAAGTCAGGACCTACTTCTGCTGTCCCCAAGAAATTAAGTCCAGGAAAAGTAATAGGTATGGCTAATCACTTCAACTGCCTTCAAGTTCAATGAAAATTGCACCTGAATATATCCAGAGAGAATCTGAGGAAAGTGTGAATTGTTCCTAGAGAACACTTCAGTCCCTTTTGAAAACACAGAGTCAGAATGAAATAGCACTCGTCCAAAATTTTGAATACTTTTTTTTTTTTTTTTTGCTTCCATGCCTCATTAATGTTGATCTGCTCTTTGTGATAAATAACCAGCCCTGAGAAAGAGGCAAAATTCATTAAGAATAATATTCCAAGAAAACAAAACATAACTAAAAGACTAAACCAATGCTACTTTTTCAAATACTAGGAACAGTTCTAATTACCAATCAATTGTGTTAATAACTGTTACAACAAGAACATACATTGGGCAATAAACACTGCCTTTGTGGCTAGAATGAGAAACTCCTTTCATGGGCAAACAGTTTACGTACTCGTATAGTCCCTTACTTTTACCAGGTGGAAACTATAATGCTTCAACTGAGGTCATGATATTTTATTCCAAACACTTATATGTTCACTGGATTCAGCCTGGGCAGTTGCATAAATGCCTGGGGACACAGATTGCAATGTAAGCTAGATGAGGCTGGCAATTCAGTTATGAGTATGGAGGTCAATGCATAGCTGCACACTTTCAAACCAGTAAAGGGCTACATTTCTACATCCTTTGCAGGAGAAGAGAAAAACATTTCAGACAGAAAATAGCTTTCGTCAGTTTGCCAACACTAGTCAAAATAATATCTTTCTGTTTCTCTCTTTCACATAAACACAGAAACCTGAAAGTGAATATATCACGGGATGTCTTAAGAAAAATCAAATTTTTCCATTGCTGGAGGGGTTTCGGGTTGATTTCCAGACCCATTTTCTAAATCTGCCTGCCTCAGTGCACACACACCTGGTGAACTCTGCAGTGATTGTAAGTCACCAAATGCTTTCAGGAGAAAAATGAATGGATGAGGGCATGAAGGGGAAAGTACATAATTTAATGTCAAATATTAACACATAAGCCCTTTCTCATTTCCTACATGATAGTCCTATTCCCTTTGAGGCAAGCAGTGAGAAGAATATAAAACCCTAGGAGTATGTCCAAGAATGTCAAAATACCAACACATGTCAAAGACATCACTGGTCGACCGTGTCCAAGTTGTGGTAGCAAAAATCGCACTGTCCCAGCCCGAGGCTCTGCCTTGATTTTCCTGCCTACCCTCCTCTGTACTCTGAATCTGATCTATTCCCTTCCTGTACCTTCCCAAATCAAAACTCCACTAAGCCCTTGGCTTTCTGAAGTCCCTTCTCATTATTTGAGGAAATAAGTGGTTTCTCTCTCATTTCCAAACTCCACAGCCTTTTCCTTGTCCTTAACATTGCAGATAGGAGTCTGTCCATCTGTTTAAGAAACATACATGCCTACTTGACAACTCGTAATAATGGGTCTGTGTCTGCTTGATCCTGAGTCCAGGTTTACTTAGGAAAAATTATAAGTGTTTGTAGTACAAGACCCCGGAACCTTCTTTTATTAGTAATTACACCGTTTCCTCCCTCAATTTCCCTAAACCTAATGATTTGACCATCTCTGAATTACCACAGAGCTTGTAACTAGTGTCACATGTCTTGCACTAATTAAACGTCTCATATTATTTGTTCATTATCTACATATACAAGAACTCCATATACACACACTCTACAGTTAGCTTATTTTTCTACCAGCAAAGTCCTGATGCCAAAGATTATATCTTCTACTTCTTTGGTGAAGTAAATGACAATATACATTTAAATTCTTGTTTATCTAGATAATTGAAACTTTGTGAAGTAGAAAAAACAAAGAAAATTGAGTTTTGTTCTAATGGGACTTAAAATTTGTTCACCCAGCCCTCAGGTCTTGCTGCATGAAAGGCACTGGATTGATAAGACCACCATGAATAAGAAATAGCCCCTTTTGAAAGCTTACCTTTGATGGCGGGTGAGGGGAGGTCACAGATGAGATGCCTATATTGTAACTATCGTGCAAGGCAGGAATGGTAAATTGAATAGAAGAGAGAAATTACTTCTGACTGGGGTTTGGGGTGGTAGGACTATAAGACAGTATACTGAAAAAATAAGCAAGTAATAGACTTAGGGAGTACCCATACATTCTAGAAGAATTCCAGAAAGTAGGAAAACGTTGCGAAGCTGCCACTGGCTTCAACTCACCTGAGATCTGCCTGCAAGCTAAATCTAAAGGAATATTTGGCCCATCACATGGAGAGCAAATGCAGGCAGTAATTTGGGAGAAGACAAAGTCATATACCTTCCAGAGAAGAATCTGGTGCCTTGGTGGAGCTGGGTGCATTCCAGGAGATCTCTGGGATGGGTCTGTGAACACCAAGTCTGTACTCTTGAGAGGATAAGAAAATACAGACACAAACTAGGTAACCAGGAATGTTATCTGCTGAGACATGTCCTGAGGGACAGTCAGAGCCCAGGCAGGAAGTGGTGCTGGGGAAGGAGCTGGACATCCTTTCTTTTCATTCCATCCACCCAGGTGAGTCATTAGAGATGTGGTGAACAAGAGCTGCCCTGGGCACCCATGCATCCTCCTTTTAAGGGAAAAGGAAACAGACACTAACATAGGGAAGGGGGGAAATAGCTGAGAGCTAATCAGGATAATTCCTTTCCTTTTGAGACAACTAGCAGCCTAGAGAATATTATAAAGCCTGGAAATAGATATTCATGACCTGGAATATTGTCATCTCTTCTCTCCAGTCACCGTGCCCTGGCCAATTCCCACACTCTGCTGCGGGCTTCAGACTCTCTAGCAACTGAAATCAGAAATGGCTTAACTTACCAAGAAGAGAAAATAGTACAGAAACTTCTTCATAAGATGTACTCAGAAATATTCAGTAAGAAATATGACTCTAAAATTACAAATCATATTTTTTTCAAAAAATTAACCTGCTTGATTCAAGTTTTGCAATGAGAAAAGTGAAATTTCACATATCCAGGACAAAATGCATAGATATGGGCTGTGTTCATCATATGAACTCATACACTATCACTTTTTTTCTGTTTGCATTATTTTAGAAAAACTAACCACTTCTACCTGTCCCAATGAGTAAAAGTTCTGCCAAAAAGTTGCAACTGAAGTTGAGTTTCAGTTTTAGAAAAAGTTGCTGTCAATTTAAGAGACTGTTTTCTGAATCGAAAAATAAGTGATCTGGGGAAAGGTCAGTCCATCTTTCTGACTGTATCCCAAGAAAAACTAGACACGAACACTAGCTCTGTGTGGGTCTTTGTTCTCCACAGTAGCGTGGCTGCCAGTCCTGTGTAGCTCAATGAGCTATCTTTTGGGAGTATATTTTTGGCACTAAGATTGGCCTTTGGGAGCTTCCCTGGTGGCGCAGTGGTTGAGAGTCCGCCTGCTGATGCAGGGGACGCGGGTTCGTGCCCCGGTCCGGGAGGATCCCACGTGCAGCGGAACGGCTAGGCGTGTGAACCATGGCTGCTGAGCCTGCGCGTCCGGGATTGGTCTTTGGTTCTAAAACTGACTGGAACGAACTGAAAACACCCTTATGGATCCATCTTTGGTAATGGATACATTCCTGACAATCTAATAACCCATCAGAAATGATACTATTTTTTTAAGTTTTTTTTTTTTTTTTATTTGGACCATTTTTAAAGTCTTTATTGAATTTGTTACAATATTTCTTCTGCTTAATGTTTTGGTTTTTTTGGCACTGAGGCATGTGGGATCTTAGCTCCCTGACCAGGGATTGAACCTGCACCCCCTGCACTAGAAGGCGAAGTCTTAACCACTGGACTGCCAGGGAAGTCCCCAGAAATGATGGTATATTTAAAAACAGAATTATAAAGTATACATGTGAGCTACATTCACTGGACCAAATACAGTAAAAGTCAGAAGATAGAACATGGAGAAACTAAAATACGACTATTTCCCCAGCTGCTTTCTTAAGTTTAAAACAGGTTAAATGAAAATTATCAATGTAATTCCATTTCGGGCAGACAATTTAACCTGCCAACAAAAAATGCTCATCAGTCCCCTACTTGAGGTTTATACACTGGGGTGAGTGCTCTGGAAGATATAGAAAAGCTATAGAATTAAAATTGAATGGGTATGAAAAAGATGTAAAAAATTAACCATTATACAATACAGAATGTGAAAAGTCATATGAAATGGGGGAAAAGTGTTACGGAAGCATAGGGGAGAATGAAAATTCTGGTTGCTACAACAGGGAAAGGCTTAATAGAGGAGATAACACTTGAGCTAGGCTTTAAAGTAGCTAGGATTTCAGGACGGGTATGGGGATAGGTACTGTAGCATGGCAATGATGGAAGCAAATTCATCAGCACTGGCAAGTACAGACCATGCTCAGAAATGGCAAGTCATCTCTCGTTTGGAACACTGGGTCAGACAGTACATGTGCTAATAATCTTAGCTATGAATGACCCACTGCCAATCCCCTCAGGCCCAGGGAGGATGGACTCAATGTTGCATAGCCTCATGAAACCAAACTGAAGGAGAGTCAGGCACATTCACATCTGGGCATACCTCAAGGACAACTGACTCCCTTATAGGTGGTGGCACATATATATTTAAAGGTTCCCTTGGGTCTTATGAAGAGACCCCCAAGGTGAAGCCAGAAAGTAATCTCTAGTCTTGATTCACTTGGCGACTCATTCATTTCCTCTGCTGTGCAGTGTTTTCACCTGTAAAGTGGAAGTCACTCTAATACGTGTCTAGCCTACCTGCAGCGGGGTAGCTATGACGCTAAAGAGATTAAGCCCAAAATGATTATGTTGAAAATGGCCTGACCAAGAGTTTAAGAAAAATATACTATCAAACTCAGAAAAATATTATCAAGCATCAAAATCCTTTCCTGAAGGATGGGAAAGGAAATTTGGGGGTACAAGAATGTACACACACACACACACACACGTCCACATCCAGAACTGCTCAAATAATCTGAACAAGCTGTTCCAACAGAAAAAAAAAAATTACCAAAGAACAGGTCACTTTTTATCTTCCTATCATTTTCAGGAAATGCCAAAAGAAGTAAAAAATAAAAGATGCAACAACAGTTTTTCCATGTGCTAGGCCAGCTGCTACTACCTTAACAGGACACTGTTTAAATAACAGTAATAGAATCCAGAGGCCCATCAGAAATAATACAACACTTTATGAAGGGGGGGAAACTAATTTCATTCATCTGAAATGAAATACCTATTTCTCCAGACAAAGCCACAACAGATGGAGAAGAAGCAAATAGTTTTTAATAACAAAACCCTCCCAATACACCTCTTCTTTCCTGTTTCTTATTTCAGAGAGCAAAAGAGAATGAAGTATATAGAATGTCACTTATCTCATCAAGGCAAAAATTCATTCATCCATCCATATGACCAGCTTTAATGAACAGTTACTAGGTATCAGGAAATACTCTGGGCAAAGAATTTTGGAAAAATAGTTATTGCTGTTGAGGAGGTAAGACCAGCAGGAATAAAATCCACCAACATTCATTTTGTGAGTGTAAGGAAAAATTACTTCCATTATTGCAACTGTCTCTCAGAATAACACTTTCAAGAAAGTACTGCCTTACAGATTGGGAACACTGAGGCCCACAGAGTTTAAGTGACTTGTCCAAGTATATAAAACCAGCTGTTGGTGGAGTCAAGATTCAAACCCAGGTCTTCTGACCTAAAACCTTTCCCCAGTACTGTGTAAGGATGTGCAGAAAACGCTTTTCTTTAGCATCACCACACAACAGGTGAGCCCTTTCTATTTGCATGCAAAATTCCACTTGGGTACCCTATTTCCTCTTGGCTTGTAGTCAGAAAACAGTCTGTGTAGGACTCTATTATAAATCCTCATGGGTCTAGTGACATAGCATCAAACTACATATAACAAGAACTACTACAAATGCCAGGAGAGATGGAAACACAATAGTAGAAGGAATATTTGCTTCCCTCTCTCAGCTCATGACAGATACAGTCAATGAAACCTAGGTAGTATTTTCAACTTTATTCATAATTTTCAGAATAAATGAAAATAACATAAGATATCATTTCCCCCATCATGAAAATGGCACAGGTATTTTAAAAGGGACAAAATTCAATGTTTGCATTTTATAACAGAATTTTAAATGTTCAAATCCTTCAATGTAACAATTCCACTTCTGGGAAAGCATTAAGAGGTTATAATTTAGACAAGCCCCAAAGCGTTGAGTCACTGTTCCCTCTATATGCAATGCTCTCTATAACCAATTACTTGCCCAGTCTTGTCAATTCTATTTCCAAAATGTCTCTCACATGTACATCTTACCCCATCATCACTGTGGAACATCATTTTTTTCTCATATGACAATTAGCCTCCTTACTGGCCTCTTCAATTCCTAGTTCTCCCCACTAAAATGTATTCTACATAGTCATTAGATATATCTTTAAAAGTACAGTTCCAAGAGAATCACTGTGATATTCAAAAATATTCAGTGGTTTTCCATTGCCTTTCAAATTAAGAACAAATCCCTTCTTCTAGCTTTCAAAGCATGAAGAAGCTTCATATGGCCCCATCATTACCTTCCACTTATTTCCCTGACAAAATGGGGAGAATGCAATTCTCAAAATGCAATTCTCAAACCTCAAGTTCTCTTGTTTCAAGGATTTTACAACTCTGTCATAATCTTTGTGAAGAATTTCTTCTTTAAATCCCCATAACACTACTATCCTTGTATCTCTTTTAAATCATATTATGTTCTAGCTTAAATTATTTGCAAACTTGATATACACTTCTACTAAATTATGCATTCTTGAAAAGAGCCTATGCCTTATTTTTTCTCTGTATCTGTCCTCTGTAGGGTTTCATTGAGGCAGAGCCTGAGACAGGGATTCTTGCAAGATACTTATTGAAGCAGTGCTCTCAGCGCAAAGTAGGAAAGTGAGGAAAGCTGGATAACAGTGGAAGAAGAAGAAGCGAGGCAAAAGATGTACTTCCAAGAGAAGTCTAGCTTCAGTCTGATCCCATGAGAGCTCTGAAAGAGAATGTACCACAGAGATTGTCCCATCTGAAGTGAGAAAGCTGGACTCACATACTGCATCAGTCACTCACTGGTCATGGGCCACCTTTGGAGGGTGGTATAACTTCCCAGTCATCTCTGGGCTAGGGAAACTCCTCTAAGCCGCAGGCAATAATTTGGAGATATAGGTGTGAACCTTTAACAACCAACATCCACCACAGCTGGGGAACAGGTGCACCCACCCAGTAAAGGAGGTCTGGAGAGTATACTATATCACCTGCTCAGAATCCCTTATAACATCTCTAATAGCTAAGAGCCAGTAGTAGATGCTCAGTAAATGTCTCTTGAAAAGAACTGCCAATATGAAGAAATGACTTTATTCTACTGAAAGTACATTACTGTATTCTTACAAATTGAACTTGTTTACTTTATCGTCTTCATTCTGGCTGTTATAACAATGTGTCATAGGCTGGGTGGCTTATAAACAACAGAAATTTATTTCTCACAGTCTGGATGTTGGAAGTCTGAGATCAGGATGCCAAGCATGGTTGATTTCTGGTGAGCGCCTCCTTCTGGGATGCAAATGGCTTATTTCTTATTGTATCGTTGCATGGCAGAAAGAGGGGGAGCTAGCTCTCTAGCCTTTTCTTATAAGGGCACTAATCTCACTCATGAGGGCTCCACCTTCATGACATAACTACTCCCAAAAGCCCCACCACCAAATACCATCACATTAGGGATTAGGGATTAGAGATTAGATTTCAACATATGAATTGGCTGGTGGGGGGACATGAACATTCAGTCCACAACACTTACTCTCCCCCAGGTATACAAACAAGCAAACAGAAAAAAAAAATATGGAATTGTTATATTGCATTTCCCTAGTTTAAATGTTTGGACTCACTAGCAAGTCTGAGCTAATATATTCAATTATGAATTAATTCACGCTCATGAAAAACTGAACAGTTTTCAACTCTTAGAGATTTAAGATGAAGATCAGTAAAAACATTGAGGATAATTTCTGAGAAAAGTGATCATTTTTATTCTTAAGGACAGAATGTCTACCACTGACCCATCAAGCCACTGACTATTGTGATGAATATTTGCAGAAGGAGCCAAACCTTTCCCTACAAACCCCAAGAGAGCCTCTTAGCTGTAGTCAATCATCTTCTGAGTTGAGGTCTTCTTTGGATCAATGAGTAATAAATAAACAACACTTCTGTAGGCAGCATATTTAAACTCATCAGTTGCATTGTATTTCTGCCTTCAACAGTATGGTGTTTAAATCAATGTTTGGGGTAAAATCAATATGGTTTCATTTTAAGAGCTCTAATAAAAAATGGCTAAAATAAAATGCACATACTATGGAAAAATCTAACCATGTAATTTATGCTTGCAATAATTCATCAAGTGCATTTTGAATGCCAGCAATATGCAAATCATTCTACTAGGAGATACTGGGAGTATGTAGGTGAATAAGACTTGTTTCCTGCTCTCAAGATGGTTACAGTCTAGCAAGGGAGATAATAAATGTACTGATATTGAAAAGGAAGGATATAATTAACTTATTAAAATGCATCAATCCCCTGCTCAAAATCTTTATTTCTCCATCACCTTCATCATGCAATACAAATTCCTTAGCATTCAAAATCCTTCAAGATCACACCCCTGCTCACCTTTCTATTTATTGATTTTATTTTCTCAATAAATTATTTACTGAGCACCACATTTAGGCTAAGTACCAGGTTACTGGTAGACAAGATACACACCAGCTTTGCATTTGTCATCTTTATATGTCTCACTCTTCCCTTTCATACACAGTACACTCCAATCTCACACACATGCCTAACCATTCCCGGAATTGGCCACTGCATTTTCAACCTCTGTAATTTCGGCAAGTGGTTCCTCCCCACTTGGTATATCATTTTCCATATTTTCTCAGTAAATCTTCCAATCCTTCAAATTTTAGTCCACATGCCACCATTTTAAGCTATATCTCCTGATATCTACTATTCAGAAGTGGCCCTTCTCTCCTTTGTACATCTGTAGCATTCCCTGTAGCCTTTCTCTTACTTGACATTGTAGAGCAGCAAAATCTGTCACCCCAAACTATGTCTCTTTGGTATGAGGATTAATTTAGACTGATTAGTTTTGAGAAACAGAAGACACAGGAAGTCTTTCTTTTTCTTTCTTTTTTTTTTTTTTTTTTGCGGTACACGGGTTTCTCACTGTTGTGGCCTCTCCCATTGCCGCGGAGCACAGGCTCCGGACGCGCAGGCTCAGCGGCCATGGCTCACGGGCCCAGCCGCTCCGCGGCATGTGGGATCCTCCCAGACTGGGGCACGAACCCGCGTCCGCTGCATCAGCAGACGGACTCTCAACCACTGCACCACCAGGGAAGCCCATGGAAGTCTTTCTTTTTATCTCCTTCATAGCTGCCTAAAGAATTTAGATAAAAGGCCTGTTCCTGACATAGGGCTACCACCAGAGGTATCGCAAAGAATACTGGCCAGGTTTGTGGAGGAAAACTCAGCAAGGCCTACATCAGAGTCCACTCGGTCTCCCATTGACTCAAACAATCATTTGCTAAACATGTGCTTTTCCATCTCCATGTGGACTGTCTTCCTCCCCTCTGCAGTCCCCAACCCTACCCCCAACATCCTCTCTTGTCTTCGGTATGGTATTTAAGGTGAGGACTTTGGCAAGTTATTCTCTTCTTCTGGGTCTCTCCCATGTAGGCGTGCTATTAAACTTTTGTTTGATTTTTCCTGTTGATCTGTCTCATGTTAGTTAATTCTTAAACCACCTAGAAGAACCTAGAAGAATAGAGGAAAATTTCTTCCTCCTCAACAACTTATATGATTGAATAAGCAATACTTACTGTATCAGAGAGAGTCCTAAGAGGAACCAACTCTCTTGCGTTAGAATCATTTTGAGGAGCATTTATTTATTAACAGAGGTGTCGGCAGGATGGAGAAGAGACACAAAGCTTAACACATAACCCAGGAACAGTAGCAGAGGCGCTGTCACCATAACTATTCCAAAGAGTCAAAAGGAAGGAATGATCACCCTTAACTAGGAGGAGAAAGTCAGCAGAGGAGGGTACCTTTAGAGAAGCAGTGACATTCAGTAGAGGAACACTGCCAACCCCAGGAGTTTCACAGGGAGAAGGAATAATTTAACTTCACTTTCCTCTCACTCTCATCCACTGCTGGGGTGCAATAGACTGAAGCCCACCAAAACCGCGAGGACCAGGGAGCCTCTGTAGTCAACCACGCAGCTCATCGTGCTGGGGCAGATGAAGTGGTGGGTAAGGGTAGAGAAGAGAGCTGCTGGGGCAAAGGAAAGAAATCTGCCACACTTAACACATTTGCCTCCTTTTCCAAACTCTGAATTCTTCAGAGTTAAAGTCTGAGTCTGAATTTGCAATATAACCCTGGTATTTAAGACAGCATCTGGAACATAAATGCTTATTAAGTACTTTCTTAATGGATGTTGCATTACAAAAGCAGTGCTAAGGGATACCAGTATTCAGAAGAGCACAAGGTTATATCAGACTGAGGGCAGTGAGTATAGGAACGCAAGTACCACGCCTTGCTGTTACCTATATTGAAGATCCTAACTGTTGGGTGTAATTAATTCAGCAAAACTAGGCTGATACCTCACTTCCTGACTTTTTCAGAATCGATGATATGTACAGCCATTTGGTTAGTTGGTTCATATGGAAAATAGTTTCATGTGTAATTCATCCATTTGCAATTTTAACCCAGAAAAATAAAAAGAAAAGATGCTTTGACAATTTGATTTCCATCATCTTTTTGCACCACTGATTTTGCATAATTGTTCTTTGTCAAAGATGATGCTATTCCTTACCTCCTTCTCCAGGGCAAAGAATTTGAATTGCATTTCCAGAAGTGCTAATGGAATAATTCTTCTTTTTCTGATGGCAATTTACTAGAGAAAGATCATGGATTAATGAAATCTACAGATGACTCTAAATCCTACTTAAGAGTTTCATCACCCTCTTCTATCAAACCTTTACTTGAAACTAACTGTTAACAAAATTGACTGACTGAGGTCTCACTAACTTTCAACCTGAATATTCCTGTCAAATAGCTGGTATAGGAAGTGGCCAAAAAACAGACAACATAGGAAAAATTAAAGATCTAAATCACCTATAAACTGGATAATCAGTAGCTGAACTACTGAGCCAAGTGTATGTTACGGAGTCCTCTTCCATCAGTGCTTTAATGCAATTTTTATAGCTGTTTTGTCAGTTGTACAGAAAAAAATCACTGCTCTTGTAACAGAGCACTGTTTTTGAGATAGAATATGCTCCTACTTGTGTCTTAAATTAATTTATACCCATTTATGGGAAAACAGCTCTTAAGTCTTTAGATCTAAGACTGTGAATTTGACTGAATATTTATTATATTTGAATAGAAGAGTTTGCCTTTTTACATGATGTAGCCCAAATATCTCCCCTTAAACCACCGGCCTGAATCAAACATGTGCAGCTCCCCCAAGCTGTACACTTGAGAGCCCTCCTCCTACTGCAGGAGTTCTACTGTCATGCAGAGAAGAAAGAAAGGGGAGAAGATAAGAGGATACCAGTTGAGACGAAGAAAGCCAGGAGACTCATCTGTACACAAATGATGCATAATGCCACCATCCCCATTATCTGGACTATCTTGCCCAAAGCCACAGCCACAGACTTGCAAACTTTTCTTCTTTGATGTCCAGGGAACCATGTTTTTCACAAACAAAATCATCTAAATTTGAAATGAAGGCAAGGGTGCTAAAAGCTCTTGTCTTTGTCCTCCATCTTCATGACAGCTTTGAGAAGACTCTAGAAAGCATCTTGGGCTTCATCAAAACCAGTTTAAAATCCAGTGTTTGTCCAAAAGGATGCTATAGCACTTTCACCTCCTAAACCTACTACTTGAGCTGCTCCTGTGTCACTCACTTTCTCCTGTCAGAGAGCCCATTATTTCATTTCCATCAAAAAGTTCATCAGGGGGTAAACAGCCTCTTAATAATGTATCCTGAGTATACACACTGAGTATATTTCTTCATAGCTGTATCTCAGTCCTGTAGATTCACTACAATCTCATAATAAACACAACTCCCCAAAACATACCACCAGATATTTTATCTCCTTTTTGAAACTCTCCTTTCTTGCCTTCCTGAAACCTACTCATCTATGCCTCAATCTCATACAGTTACCATTATTCATTCAACAGGTATTTATAATGATATTTTAGGAGTAAGCAACCTCACTAGGTACTATAGAAATCAAAGCTCTATCAGAGACATGCTTTGCCCTCAAAGAGTTACCATCTAACTAAGGAAACGATATGTATAAATAATCCAGTTATAAGCAGAATGTAAGTACCAAAATCAAGACACAGGTCAAGTACTTTGAGACAAAATGGAGATATGATCTCCATATATATCACACTTATTATGAAATGCAAATTTATTCCGGTACAATTCATGTATTAGGAAACAATTTAAGCATAAATCAAAGTTCACACTTTCATCTACACAATTTCATCTATAGAATATTGCACGCTGTTGAGCTGTGTAAGAATACAAGAAATACACACATGCAAACACCTCAAATATTTACCAGCGACTTCAGTGTGTTATGAATCATACCTATCGACATCTAGCGTTAAAATTTTCTGGCCAGTTTCAGATACTCTTCCTTCTCTCCTTTTGTAATAACTCAAAAGCTGCAACCCTTTTGACAGTGACTTCTACTAGCAAACTTCAGGTCTTTTGCAAGGTAAAGTACCGTGTTTATTATAGTATTTATGTATTTCTTAACCAATTAACATGTGTAATAGCGTGCTACCGTTTTTACTAGGCACCTGTCTTCCTTGTATGTGTCACTGACAAAGTGTTTTGAGTGTGTCTCTAACTCCATTTTCCCCACAAGGCCTGTGGTTGTTTTTGTGAAATTTGCATAATGTGGTGATTTTTAGAAATGCATATGTCATGTAATTGCAAAATTGACTGTATATGTGCATATTATTAGAAAAAGTGTATAAAACATAAGTATATTTTATATAAGCCTTCACACACATACATGTCTTTCTCTCCTGCCCCCTCCCTCACATATCAGTTTTCAATATGACTGACACTGCTAACTCCCTTTTGGGATTAACAGTGATTCTTAACCTCCTGAAAAGACAACGGTGCTAAATACCAATCTTATCCTGTCACAGGCCAATTTATATTCTTTCCTTCTTCACAATGATAATAGCAAGGATTGTCCCTTTTCTTCCCTTACCCTTAATCTTTAGGTAAGACAGTGGAAAATTCTGAGTTAATAAGACCCTAGCATGTTTTGAGTTGGAATCTTGCTGCAGCCCAAGCAGGAAATGTCTCCACTTAATCCAGACCTCTAACATAAATCATGACAAAAACTGCATTTCTACAGGCAACTTGTATCCCCAGCTCCTACCACAGTGCTGACACACTTTAAGTACTTAATAACTATTAGCTGAAAGTTAATTTAGTAGAATAACTACTTCTGATTCTTCTGTTGCTGTCACCACATTTAATTCAAGTGAAAAAGGTAAGATCTGCGACACTTTCCTAAAAGATACAAAAGAAATTATATAACCAAACTTCCCTTGTCTAAAGTTAACGTAGATGCCAATCTTAAAATGACCTTTTTTGGACCCTTAATTTATCCTTCAGATTACTCTGATTTTACCTCCTATTTACGAATTATTGACTAATAAAAAGAAAATAAAACACATTGCCTAGTCTTGTTTTTAAAGAGTGTAAACAAAGAGAGCTCAAAATAACCAATCTTGTTTCTGAAGTCCTCAGATTGTAACACTTGTTACTATAAGAACAGAGCCAGTAATTATTCATCTTAAATTTGTTTGATTAATTTAAACAGCAAAAGAATTGGAAAATTGAAAACTGATGTTTGAAATGAATTAAGGAGGCAATTCAAATGCAAGTAACACTAACCTGCCTCAGGGATGAATGGGTCCAATTCAAAGATACTTAATTACAGCCTGAAGATAACTAAAAGAAGCATCAATTGATGAATAAGATGTCCTTATCAGCAGGTAATGAGCCCAGGAATCAAATTTGGATCCATCTGAATTGAGGTTGTTTTTTTTTAATATAGTACCTTGTTTCTTAAATAAGTTTCCATCAATCTCTAAATCCTAAGCTGAAGGCTCTGGGTTTCCTAAATGAGCAAACATACATGGAGCTGGTTTTGACACACATGCCGTGAAACTACTGAAATATGACACTTAATTCAAGCACAAACACCTTTTTCCATTTGATGTAACCTAGAGAGGCAGACAGTCCTAGGACTTTTGGAAATCTTTCCTACCTAAAAAAAAAAAACATCATGGGTAAAATGAAAGACTGGAGGTTTTATAATATTCAACAGAGGACCAAAACTTCCAGAAAATTTAGACACACAGAAACTTGATTATATTTTTTTAAATGTTCAACCCTGATAAGCATTTTTAATCTTTTACTGTGGGCCCCAAAATGCATTATAATTTATAGAGTTTGAGATAATTTCTTAAATACAATCTCACATATTACCAAAGGATAAAAAAGTATTACTTTTATAGTGGGAAAAAGTCATAATAGTATACTTAAGAAGTATAGAAAAATAATTTGAAAGTAATGTATTTGAACTGAGAGTAAAGGTCATATTTGAAACTAATAAGGATGAGTAGAAAGCAATCAGCTTTCATTCTGAACAATTCACAGCAGTGCTCCTGACCAGCCCTGGGAGCGGTCTGAGTGATGCCTCAGGGTGTTGCTTCCTTTAGGAACACTTGTCATTTTATGGCCTCCTTCCCACCTGTTCTAGCCTAGACCCACAAATATGCAGATTGCCTGATGGGAGTTATGGGTTGAGCAGGGGTTGTGGGTAAGTGGATAGAACAGGGTGAAGTTAATGCACATTTTAAGTATCGTAACCTCTTTCTGCTTGGCATGAGATCTCTGGTGACCAACCACAGAGGAGCTGGGTTGGGAGATTACAATAAAATAGTTAGACGTTTGATCTTGGAAGTTAGCTTTTTACCCAAAGGCAGAGCTCCCTTAATTTTTAAACATCGAATTTACAAACCAACATTTCAGACAGAAGACTGACAACTCCTGCCACTGCCATATCTGAAAGTTAACATATATGAAGTTAACAGTGGAGGCAATCAATGGTTTCAAACCATAGCAAGATAAGAGCAAATACAGTAACACTTCATTTAAAACCAAGGCAAAATTCTTAGTAACTTGTCATGATCTGGCCCCTTCCTAGTTCTGCTTCACCTTCAATCACTTTCTAATACAAAATCAGTGTCAGTGGTTCTTAAACCAGTGGTTCTTGAACTTTATCATATATAACAATCGCTGAGATGCAATGCTTATTTAAAAAGCCAAGCTCTCTTGACCCTACCCTTGTATTCTGATCGGAGGGTGTAGAGGGAGACCCAGAAATGTGTACATTTAAGCAGTACTTACAGGTGATTCGGAGGCAGGTGGTTCCTAAGTCACAGATAAAATGTGTATCTTTTTATCATACGCATCATCACGCATAATGTGCCTATGCGTAAGGCACATTCCCTAAATTCCATGCTCTCTTATGGCTCATGACTTCCTTCTCCACCATTGCTGTCATTCGACTAATCATTACTCAGCACTAGTCTAGGCTAACTCCTATTCATCTTCAAAACCTAATTCAAGCATGAAGTTCCCTGGTAATAATTTCATGGTTCTTACCAACTAAATGACAGCTAAATTAGATGTCCTTTTCCTCACTAAGAACCCTGCGTTTAGCTTTATTCTGATATTTAAATAGCTATATTACAATGATTAGTTCACTTGTCTGTTTTCTCCACTAAACTATGGACCTGGTACAAAGCAGATGTTTCCAACAAATACTTCTAAATAAATAAGACTAAGTGAGCGAATGAATGAACTGACTTCAAAAGTAGACTTCCAGGTGTGAAGGGCTTGTCTAAGTGATGCTATGCTTTACCTCCCCAAATCCTCTTGTTCCCAAGCAATCACTTTTTACAGGAAAAGGACATTAGAATTTTTTTACTTCACTTTACCATATTGACTGATAATCCATTAAATTAGAAGTTAATTTGGGTTAATTGCCTTTAAGATGAAAATCTCTCTAAAAGGTAAAATATTTATCAGGCTCTTTACTGCAATATAGAATGTTCTAATCAGACTGTCTTCCCCCTCAGGCTCACTCTCCTAACTCCCCTGCAACATTTCTAATTTTTTTGGTAGGTCATTAAGTCTTGAGAATATTTTAGGATGAATTTTTAAATAAAAGTCTAGATGATGTTTTTCTCTGTCAAGGTTTCTTATTCCAAAATAGTCACATACATGAATCAAAACTTTTCACAACAAGAGTCCTAGAATTTCAAGTTTGTATAGAGACCCATCTCAACCCATTCTGTTTAACAAAAAAGAAAAATGGAGTGCAGAGAGGTGAGGGGCATTTCCAAAGCTCACAGAGTCCTCCCTCCTTCATTAAATATTTTGTATTCTATTTCAAAATGGTAAATAACACTAATGCTTTGGAAACACATTCTTTACTTTTGGAAGAAAACAGTTCTGTCCTATATTATCCATATTGAAACAGTGGACATTTATACACCGAGTGGTTTTTAAAATGAAGCACAATGGTTTGATAGTACATTTGATCCTTGAACAACACTGGGGTTAGGGGTGCTGACTCTCCACACAGTTGAAAATTTGATAATTTATAGTCAGCTCTCAGAATCCATGGTTCCTCTGTATCTGCAGATTCAACCAACTGTGGGTCCTGTAATACTGTAGTATTGACTGTTGAAAAAAAACTCTGCATATAAGTGGACTCACACAGTTCAAACCCGTGTTGTTCAAGGGTCAACTGTATTTAAATGTAGAATTAGGAGGAAATGGAAAGTTTTTCAGGGTATGTGATTGGCTCTAGTCCACGGAATTGGTCATCAGTTACGTAAAGAAATTCTGAAACTTAACACCTGATGCTACAGATTCAGTAGAATTTTAATAGCATCAAAAATACTGACCCTAGGAGGGTCCTCTTCAATATTAGGTACAAATTCATCTCTTAGTCACCATTCATTCTATGGCTCTATAGTAGATCCAAGATTTCAGTGAGAAGGCTAGAGTACTCACTATGCCTTGGGGATATAATGGACCCTGCCTAAGATTGAATGGAGGCACTGTGTTCTTATTCCTTGGATTCCAATAGTGGAATTCCACTATTCCAGAT
Organism: Kogia breviceps; assembly: GCF_026419965.1. Lineage (NCBI taxonomy): Eukaryota > Metazoa > Chordata > Mammalia > Artiodactyla > Physeteridae > Kogia > Kogia breviceps. Next base: position 39,957,531 of record NC_081311.1, on the reverse strand, counting down.
TCCGATATTGGATTCCAAGAGCTCTGCTACTTGCATGACTTGGTTAAATTACTTTATCCCTCTAAGCCTGAGTTTTATTGACTATAAAATGGGGATAATAACTGTACCCAGCATACAGGGTTCCTATCAGGATTAAATGAGATAATGGATTTAAAAGCATTATATAGCATATGGCCACAAGTAAGTCTCAGTCTCAGTAAATTATCCTTATTTTTATCACCATCACCCCCACTATTATCAGTCTCACAGAGACAAGATGTGAACAAATACAGAATAAAATTAAATCTAACTTTGCCTAGTTATGTTTTGAATGCTTACTATGAGCCAGACACCACAATACTAATTCACATCATTTATTCTTCACAACAAACCTGTGAGGTGGTACTGTGGTCTAGATGATTGTGTCCCTCTAAAATTCACACGTTGAAATTCTAAAATCTAAAGTTGATGCTACTAAGAGGAGGGGCCTTGGGAGGTACTTAGGTCATGTGGGTACAAACCTCATGAATGGGATTAGTGCCTTTTAAAAGCGACCCCACAAAGATCTCCAGCTCCTTCCACCATGAAAGGACACAGCAAGAGGATGCTGGCTGAGAATTGGGCAGAGGCCTCTTACCTGAGAAAGCAACCATGTTGGTGCCTGGATCGAGGCCTTCCCAGCCTCCAGAATTGGGAGAAATAAATTTCTGCTGTTTATAAGCTACCCATCTGTGGTATTTCGTTATAGCAGCCCAAAGGACTAAGCCAGGTGGGTATTATTTCACTCATCTTACAGAAACAGAGGCTCAAAGAAGTTATATAACTTATCCAGGGTCACGCAGGTGGTGAGTAGAAAAGATGAGATTCAAATAAGAGCCATCTTTAGCACTACCAGGTTAAACTATTTCTCAGAGAACAGTACTGAATGTGGTTCACCCAATTTAATTTCTTTTAATACATTTAGCCTAAGTACTACTAATATTTTCTTTCAATAATTGGGGTAATCAAAGACTCAATGAGTCCAAATGGGTAAATGAATCCTAAGAGAAGTACATCCAAGTACAACACTCTGGCCTATTATTTTCCAGCCCCTACCCTATTGGTATTAGACAAGGCATTTTAACAAGAAGACGAGCTGAAGACTGAAAGGGCAGGAAATTATCTTGACAACTTGAGTATAATAATTATAACCATCACTCATTACTGTCCACCCATAACGTGTCTGGCATCACAATAGATACATTACATCCTTTGTTTCATTTCTTCGTCTCACATTCACATAACAACAACATGGGAAAGATTTTCACCCCCAGTTTATGCAGAAACGAAGGTCCAAAAAGTTTAAGTAACATGTCCTAGACTTCACTGCCCCATCAGTGGAAAAGCTCAGGTTCAAACCAAGCTCCGTGATTCTGCAGAGCCACGTAGTATAAAGCTTACCCCCTGCATTAAATGGAAGTATTAATGCCAAAACAAAGGAAAGGGAGGACAAAGGAAGAGAGGAGAACTCCTGGGTATTCCCATATTTGTCCAGTGTTTCATGCAATGGCATAACCTAGTACATCCAATTATTGAGGTTCCATTTTTTAGAATATCTTCCTGTCATTCACTATTGCCTTTTCTCTCACTGGACCCATGAACTGGCTATTCACATTTATTCTGTATTTTATTTGCATTCTGACTCCCATTAGCGTCCATCTGCCTTGCTAATCTCTTTCTATTGTACCATTTGCTCACAGGCATTTATTCTTGTCTAGATTTTTCTCCTAATGCTGCTTCATTAATTTGCCCAGTTTACCCAATTACAGACCTCAATGAAAGTAACTGTCATGGTCCATCATCTGTAGACTGGCTTCAGGTATTCAAGTATTGCATTTTCTGTTCTTTTATTTTCTTATTCAATTCTTAATTTTACTTAACTTGGGTGACAAGTAACTGATCAATTGGTTGTAAAGTTATTAATAAAAGAAAATTTAAATAAAAACACAAAAGATGAAGATAGACTGTAGATATGACCTTAATACAACATGGTGGTTTATGAGCTCAAGTGTTTAGTGACTTATATACACACAGGCTCACACATATAACCAACTATTTTGACTACACATTTCTCAGATCTGTGTCTGATAGGTCACTGAACAAAAAAATCAGAAGATCCAGGTTAAAATCCTGATTTTACCTTTTATTATTTGTGTAGGCTTAGGTAAGTCATTCTACAACTTTGATCCTCAGTTTCCTCATCTATATAATGGGCACAATAAGCCACACTTACAAAGTTGTGTGGATAATGTGAGCTAATAAATAATAAGCAGCGCATAGCATAGTGTCCAACACAGAGGCTCTCAATATATATCCATTTAGCGTTAATATATTGATCTCATTCTCCTTTTAATTCCAATTCTACATCCTTAATATTTTAATTCCAGATGTGCAGAAAAACTATCTGGTTTAGGCTATGTCGCCAAATGGGGCCTTGTATATAATAGGTATTCAATAAATGTTTGTTGAATGAATAAACAAACAACTATGACCCAAGAGTTTATTACGCAAACTCTGCATTTATTGTTTATAAATATAGGTTTTCGAGTCTTAATATTAAAACAAAGTAGGGGTGAGCTCCATGGGCAGCACAGAACAAGTTACATTCTCCACCATCCCATTTACTGGTAGGAATTTGTTAGCCCCTTAAGGCAAAATGGATAAAATATCTATATTTCTGCCTACAAATACTGTTTCTTTAATTCAGTTCCATCTTTCTTACCTATATACCTTTTTTTGTCCCTAATAAGAACACAGATTTTTCTTTGATTAATAGAAGTCAGAAAACTTTGGGTCTTCAAATACAAGGTGTTATTTTGATTGTAAAAAGACTGAAAAAAAAACCCACCTAGTTTCATCACAAGAAAAGAACCTGACACTATTGTGTGGTGATGGATATACAATTGACCCTTGAAAAACACAACAGTTAGGGGTGCCAACACCCTCTCTACAACCCAGCACAGTGGAAAATCCACATATAACTTTTGACTCCCCTAAAATTTAACTACTAATAGCCTACTGTTGACTAGAAGCCATACTTATAAACAGTAGATTAACACATATTTTGTATATGTATATCTACATATATTTTATAAATTCATGACATAGCCAACTTTATAGAAATTTTTTTGATATGTCTTGGCTATGTGGTTCATCGGTGAGTTTTTTCAAATTGTAAAAAATCTCAAAAAAATTTTCCATGTATTTATTTTTAAAAATCTGTGTGTAAGTGGACCTCTGTAGTTCAAACCCATATTGTTCAAGGGTTAACTGTAAATGAAACTTGTAATCATTTCACTATATATACATATATCAAATCATACTGTTGTTGGGCTTCCCTGGTGGCGCAGTGGTTGAGAATCTGCCTGCCGATGCAGGAGACACGGGTTCGTGCCCTGGTCCGGGAAGATCCCACATGCCGCGGAGCGGCTGGGCCTGTGAACCATGGCCGCTGAGCCTGCGCGTCCGCAGCCTGTGCTCCGCAATGGGAGAGGCCACAAGAGTGAGAGGCCCGCATACCGCAAAAAAAAAAAAAAAAAAAAATCATACTGTTGTATACCTAAAACTAATACAATGTTATATGTCACTTATATCTCAATTAAAAGCAAAGCCTAGCACCAAGCAATTCTAATATGCAGCCAACAATGTGCATTAAAAATGTGTCAGTAGAATGTTGTCTAGAATCTAGGGCTAAGAGTAATGCTATTCATATCACGATAGTACCAATATACAGTTTGAAAGTATTCAGGAGCATCTTACATAATGGCCCTGGTAGTAATGCAAAATATCCTACCCTTTTACCCACTACTCCTAAATCCATTCCAAACATGTATTCTGAGGACCACTTTATGTACCTTTAAATGCAGCGGTCTTTGCTTTTTTTACACAGAACACTGCCATGCTATACTGCTTCCACATTTTAATTGCCATTTTCTTTGAGAACATCTAAAAGTTGGCTAGAGTTGCAACTATTAGAAATCTATTTAATTTTATATCAATCAGCAGAAAAAAAATTTTTTTCAAAATTTTTATTTTGCATCAAACATTGTTCAGGCCTTATTGAGGTACAAAGAAAAAATATAGGACATAGTCCCTGCCCTGAAATGACTTGATCTGGGAAGAGAAAACTGGAATAAACTAATATTTTATATAAAACAGCTAGAAAATAAGTAAGTGCTACCTGGGTGGTATTCATGAAAAATACAAAATAAGAGAGAAAGAGTGATTAATATGGACAATTATAATAATGACAACTAATGTTTACTGAGCACTTACTACGGCTTTGTACTATTCTAAGTACTTCATGACTATTAACTTATTCGAGGCTCTCAACAACCCTAGGAGCTGTTATTTTCTCCATTTTACTACTTAGGACACTGAGACAATAGAGATAAAAGAACTTGATCATGATCATAGAGCAAGTGGGCAGTGTAGCCTAGATTCAAATCAGTGCCCTTGTGACACTGTCAGAGATGGCTCTACTGAAGAGGGAGACTGGAACTGAGTCTTGTGGGAAAAACTAAGATTTCCCATATTTGTTTGGATAAGCATGAAGCAGCAGGGTACAATCAAGAGACTGTCCCTTCAGCTCTGCCACATGCAGCTGTCTAACCTTGGTCAAGGTGCCCCCCCTCAAGCTGCAGTTCTGACATCTACAAAATGCTGGTCCATTATACTAAGACCACTTTCAGTTTCAAAGTTCTCTGGGTACAGTGTAAATGAACAGAAGAAAGATGGGAGGACGTACCACAAAGGCAGACATGATGAGCAGAGGAATGGAATGCAGTATCTATATTTGATTGCCTTGGGTTTTCTACGGGATCTGACCCAGACTCATCCTATGGGATCTTTTCATATCTGTATACTTGGGTTAGAATATCGACCATAGTTCACCTTCTAGGATGCCAAGTCTGGCCTGATCAGGAACACCCAGTCTACCACAAATTCCAGGTATTAAATAAATTGTCATTTAAAAATGTGACTGTGTTTCAAGTTATTTTCAGAAGGACCATCTTGTCATGATTTTATTCCTCAATTTGTTCCAACTGTCTTGAAAAAATAAAGAGTAAAAGGCAGGAAAAAATATTTGAATATATATTTGATCTAAACAATCATATAAGACATCTATTGAAAGAATTATTTTGGTTGGTTTTATTAATGTAAAAGAAACTATGAAATAAAACATTCCAAAGTTGGGGTGTGGAGTTGTTTGTCAAGATGAAAAAGGGCGGCGTGAAAAGGTTTCTGATCTTCTAAAGCTACTCATGTGCGTTCTTCTTAGAATCTCTGTCATTAAAAAATAGCCCACAGCTAGATGAGGTTAGTTATAATTAAAAGACCCTTCATAGAGACAAGACTGAGGACCACCAGTAGTGAATAAACACAGCTGGCTCAGTTAGCCCTGCATTTCCTCTTCAGTGTTTATCATAGGGTGGGAGAAAATGGCATTAAGTGTTTAGAGCCTCAGACTAAATCAACTAGGAAAATTCTATACTCCTAATTTCCCATTCACATTGTACTAAACTTGGGAGCAACAGAAGACAGAAGCATGAAGAGCACTGCATCAGTAAGAACCATGAAACAAATGAAAGCTTAATTACATAATTTCCTTTTTTATCAGCAGAATAACTTTCGTTTCATAGGTCAAATGTATTCAAGAATCCAAAATAAGATCTAACTACCGGTAGTTTTCACCATTCTAGTGGTTCTCAAACACTTTAAAAGAAATCATATTTTCACAGAAAGGAGAAAATTCCCATTGTTCACTCTAAATGCTATATACAACTAGGATATTTAGACACCATAGCCTTGTTATCTGAGAAGCAATAAAAGTCTATATACCTGTAAAAAGAAATTCACAAGATGGATAATTTATGTGGTGAAAACTAGGCCAACATTTAGACCCTTTGAGACATGACAATAAATTATTCTACTTTCTATCTAAATAACTTAAACTTGTTTTGCCCAAGCTATTCACTTAGTAGCCAAACACAGTGAAGCATATTCAAGTCTTCAGGTGCTATGACAAACCTCAGACTACACTAAAGTTCTTGAGCAAAAATACTGTAAAATTTCAATGTCTGAGGGAAACCAACCTAAGAAGGAAATGTCAACTTGTAAATAATTCTACTTTTATGAATTCTTAAAGTTTCAACATTGTTCTTTTCGTACTAAAATTATATTTTCTTCCAGTTATTCTGTTCTCAAGGAAAGAATGGCCAAGATTTTAGAATTAAATGGAACTTAATCCATTGCCCTTATTTAGATGTGGATCCTATTTTAGTCTTCATTTTTCTGGGATTAAAGGCCCGGGAATGCAACTGCAAGACTTAAGGTAGTTGAATATTTAGTTTGTTTGTTTGTTTATTTATTTATTTTGCTGTGTTGGGTCTTTGTTGCTGCACGCGGGCTTTCTCTGGTTGTGGCGAGTGGGGGCTACTCTTTGTTGTAGTGTGTGGGCTTCTCATTGTGGTGGCTTCTCTTGTTATGGAACATGGGATCTAGGCACGTGGGCTTCAGCAGTTATGGCTCGCAGGCTCTAGAGCACAGGCTCAGTAGTTGTGGTGCACAGGCTTAGTTGCTCCACGGCATGTGGGATCTTCCCGGACAAGGGATTAAACCCGTGTCCCCTGCATTGGCAGGTGTATTCTTTTTTTTTTTTTTTTTTTTTTTTTCTGTATGTGGGCCTCTCACTGTTGTGGCCTCTCCCGTTGCGGAGCACAGGCTCCGGACGCGCAGGCTCAGCGGCCATGGCTCACGGGCCCAGCCGCTCTGCGGCACGTGGGATCTTCCCAGACCGGGGCATGAACCCGTGTCCCCTGCATCGGCAGACGGACTCTCAACCACTGCGCCACCAGGGAAGCCCGACAGGTGTATTCTTAACCACTGTGCCACCAGAGAAATTCCAGATCCTATTTTAAAAGTTCCTTTTACATATTTCCAGTAAAAAGGGGGGGGGCAAGGGGGGGCTTTCCTTGCTAGAACTTTTGCAATTAAATTCAAAAATATTGATTCTGGGGGGGGCTTCCCGGGAGGTACAGTGGTTAAGAATCCTCCTGTCAATGCAGGGGACAGGGGTTCAAGCCCTGGTCCGGGAAAATCCCATGTGCCCGTAGAGCAACTAAGCCTATGCGCCACAACTACTGAGCCTGCTCTCTAGAGCCTGCGAGCCACAGCTACTGAAGCCTGTGTGCCACAACTACCAAAGCCCGTATGTCTAGAGCCTGTGCTCCGCAACAAGAAAAGCCACCACAATGAGAAGCCCACACACGAAATGAAGAGTAGCCCCTGCTCACTGCAACTAGAGAAAGTCCGTGGGCAACAACAAAGACCCAATGCAGCCAAAAATAAATAAATAAATAAAATATTGATGTTTCAAATGAACTTATGATTCACACTAAACTCATCATATATAATAATATTTTTTCAAGGCAATTCTGATTAAATAACTAGGAAAATATCAATTTGGACTTCGAGTATAATAAACATGACTGTATAAATCAGAATCTTCCTCATCTCCTCCTGGAATGCATCTAAAAGCAACAAAGACAATGAAAAAGGAATATCCCGTAAGACTCATTTTTAGCAAAAGTAGGAAACTGGTATAATCTGAAGACTTTAAAATTTGTGTGAAGACTGCAATCAAGAAAGGGTGCCATGGAAGAAAGTGAAAAAAGCACAGAGACTGCAGTGGCAAGTGGGTCTAGGACCAAGAGATCTCAGAAAGTGATAATGTTTTCTGAAGGTGAGAAGCATACCCCGAGATGCAGAAATAAGGCTGATTAATGGAAATAATTATTCATAGAAGTAGAAGAGGTAAGGATATACATACAAAATCACACAGAGGGGGAACATTTGTAGAAAACAGTCTCCATATATAATATAAGAGAACCTCTATGTTATGAAATTAGAAAGGTTGAAAAAATATCCTGGACTCTTCCCCCACCCTACTCTCCCAATCCTCCCCCACCCCCAACTCCTGTTCCATCCTGAGACATGGGCTGCCCAAAGCAGAAACACAAGACCTCAGAAGTGATGTGGTAAGACACAAGGAGAAGATGAAATGTTATCTGGAAGAATTCATGAAAGAATTATAAGGATAAAGCAAAGCCATCCAAGAAATGAAGAAATAATTAGAAGGAGCCAAAGAGAAAACAGAAATTGTAGAAGACACACTAAGCGAAATAGAGGACTAAATGAAGGCGGAAAATAAAGAAAATTAAACAAACAAAAAAATAATTAGGAAGAATAAGAGACAAAATTATATACATAAAAGACAGACAAAGAAGATCTTAGATAGGTATAATTTCCTTCTTCCTGAAAGCAAACTACTAAAATACAAGTAGGTAAGAATAGAACTCAAGGAAAAAAATGTTGAAATAAGAAAAAGTCTTGATTTACATATAAAAATAGTTCTCACTGAGACATATTCTTAATGTTATTCAAATTTAAGGGTACAAAAAGAATTATTCAGGCTACCAAGCAAAATATGCATATGTAATTTCACAAAAATGACACAAAGAAATAGAAAATGAAAACACATGATGTTCGGCAAAAGATGTAAGGTAAGTTACCTAACAGCTACCATCAGAAAAAAGCACTAGGCCAAAATTTTTTACAGATTTCTAACAAATCTTCAAAGAATAAACAACTGAAGTCTATTTAGTGTTTGAGAGCACAGAGAAAGGAGGAAGTCTTCCAAAACATTTTCGTGAAGTTCACATAACATTGTCTATACTTACACACATGGAACTAGAGCCCAATCTCACTTAAGACAATCTATACAAAAATCCTAAAATATATATATATATATGTATGTATATATATATATATATATATATATATATATATATACATACATATATATATTAGGAAACAGAATTCAGCAGCATGAAAATATAAAATATCAAGAATTATTCAATATTAGGAAATTAATAATATAAATAATCATATAAATGGAAAATAATATGATCATTTTACAAGCTACTGAAAGGCATCTAATAAAATTCAAGTCTTTCTTGATAAAAAACAAACAAAAAAACCAAACACAAAACACTTGATAACATAGGACTACATGGATATTCACCTAACAAAATTTTCTTTATGCTTAATGAGAAAATTCTCAGTAAAGGCAAGCAACTGGGGAACAATACAATTATACAAAAGAACATAATTTGAATCATGAAGATTAGAGAGGAGGAGGTAAAAACTATTCACATTTGTAAAGGTTTTGATCAGTATCCAGAGAAAACAAGAGAATCTAACTGAACAATTACTGTAAGCAATGACAGAATTCACTAACATAATGACATACAAAGTTAATATCAACATCAATAGCTTCCATGTGTATTTACAATTAGAGGACTAGATATATAATAAGAGAAAAAAATTTACAGAAAGTAACAGAAAAATATAAAAAGTAGCAATAAACTTAATAAGCAATGTTCAGGACATATATAAAGAAAATACTATAACACTACTGAATGATGCCAAAGAAGATTTATCCCAATAGAAAGACATGCCATGGACAAGTTCCTGAAAGAGGATGACCCTGCATTATAAACTTGTCAATTCAACTCATAGTAATTCATAAATGTAATGTGATTCCAATAAAAAGTTCTAACAGGTATTTTCTTTTTAAATGAATTTTGGAACTAAAGAAGCTAGTTCTAAAGTTTATATGAACAAAAACCAAGAGACTATCCAGGATAATTCTAAAATAGAAAAGAAATGAGCTGAGACTTGTCCTACCAGATATTAAAATGTATTAAATCTTTAATAATGAAAGCAATGTAGCACTGGCACAGAAAAATGGAAAAGAAACAACAATCCAGAAAGAGAGCCAAGAAAACTGTAATTTAGTCTTTGATGAAGGTAGCATTTCAGAACAGGAGAGAAAATGGTGCTGGCACAGCTAAGGACTTCAGGAAAAAAATAAAGGTGGATCCACCCCTCACAGCTTACATCATAATAATATCCACATAGATAGAAGATGTAAATGCAAGAAGGAAGAGGAGGAGGAGCCACTGTTATCATAAGGCGGGGAGGGGTAGATATGAGAAACTTATTTATAATCTCAGAGTGGGGAAGGCCTTTGTAACAATACCCCCCGAAATCCAAAATTCATAAATGGAAAGAATGAAAAGTTCAACTATAAAAATATCTAAAGTGTTTTCTTAATCTTCATGGCAAAAAAACAAAACCAATACTTTAAAGCGAAACAACAAATGCAAGTGGCTTCTATGAATAAGGTGCTCAATCTTACTTGTGCTAAGAGAAATACAAATTACATCTACTTTGAAGGTAACATTTTTCATCTACTACACAAAAATCCAGTAGTTTGATTAACACCCTCTTTTGGCAAGCCTGGAGGGAAGAAGGGACACCCGTTCACTGCTGATGGCAGTGTAAACTGGCCAAATCTCTAAGGCAGGCAATATTTAGCAAATTATAAATTATATATTTTTTGCTCAGCAAGTCCACTTCCAGGAATTTTATTCAACAGATACACTCAAAAAGTGCAAATAATGTATGTATGTTGTTATAATTATTACAGTATTCCTTATATAGAAAAAGATAAAACCAACCATCCTGCCAATCAGTAAAACTATGCAGGCATAAATAAGAATGAGATATGCCTTTGAGAGAAGAAAGCAGTACATGTATCTTATATGTGTCCATTTCTGTGATAGGGACAGGTAGACAGTGTAGGTTTATATTGTTGGAATATACTGTTAAAAAAAACAAAACAAAACCTGGAGGGTAGAAAAAGAATTACTGGTGAGGAAGCAGGTAGAGAATGAGGTAGATGGATTGGAAATGAGTGAATTGATGACTAGAGTGAGAGAAAGAATTTTACCTCTATCTACCTTTTTGTAGTTTTTTAAAAAAATTTTGGTATTCTATGAACATATAACCCTTTAAAAAAATCATTCTTAAGTAAGCCATTAAAATTCACATACTCTTTGATCAAATAATTCTGTATTTAGGAATTAATTCTAAGGAAATGATTTAAGTGTGCACAATGACATAAGCATAAGAAGTACTCATTGCAGAGTAACTTGTAATTGTGAGTATGAGAGAGAAAAACAGATAAAAAGAGAAATAATTCAAATGCCCAACAGTATAAAATTACTAAAATAAATGCCATTATATTTACACTACAGAATATTATGCAATCATTAATAACTGTGTTGTAAAATAATATTTAAAGACTTGGAAAGATGTTCACCATATATTTATGGTTATGTTCAGGTAATTAAACATGGGGACCATTGGACTGGGTGGCTCTAACGCCTTGGCAGCCTACATAAACAAAAATGAAATCTAAGGCAGAGTCAATGCACTGGAATCTGAGAAAACAAAACTTAAGACCGCCAATCACAAAAAGCCAACCAGACTTTCCCAAATAAGGCAACAGCTTAAGCTTTAGCCAATCAAACGATTCCTTTGCTTTGCTTCTGTGTCTTCTATAAAAAGCTTTCCCCCAGCTCCCGCTGGCACAACTGCTTCTAACCACTTTTGTTTTGGTGCTATACAAATTGAATAGATGTTTGCTCAAATAAAATCTTGTACATTTTAATTGCTTCAGTGTACCCTTTAACAGTTCCAAATCATCATGAACAGTATAATCCCATTTTTTACAGAGTGTACATATATACTTATACATATACAGGATGAGACTCAAAAGTTATAGACTAAAATAGTTAATAATGGCTTCTTTTGGCTCATAGGATTAAATAGATTTTAATTTTCATCCTTTTGTTAACATATATTCTAAAATGAACATATATTTCTCTTACAAATTAAAAATTTTAGAATCAAGCATCAAGGTAAAATAAACATCAATCCATGTCAGTTTAAATGCGGTAATGTACAATATATTTCGTCTTGCTGTTACTTTATGAATAGAATGACAGAATGTAAGTAAAGTCAGGCTACAAAATGAAAATACTGGCCTGTACTTGAAGATAATTATCTTATTACAGACTTAATATTCACCACACACTCTTATAAATGCTTCCTTTAAACTGTCTTATTTAACTCTCACAATATTCTATTGAGGTTGATGTTGTTATTGTCCCATTTGACAGAAGAGAAAAAACCTTGAGAGGTTAAGTAACTTTTTCAAGGTCATGCTGTTTGCAAAATGACAGAGCCAGGACTCAATGTTTGCAGATGTAGCTATTCTCCTGTATATTCTCTATACAGCTACTCTGTATGGACAGTGTCCATACTGATAAAACAAGCAGGGTATTTGTCAAATCCCCACTTGATGATGTGAGGTGTCATCATTACCAGAATCAATTTTAGGATTTTGTAAAATTGATTGTAAAGTCAGCAATCTGAATGCTAAAAGCAAAGGACTGGCAGTTTCTGGACACTGGGCGATGCATTGGCCTCTCTCCTGCACCTCCTGGCAGAGAGTTGCCAGAGCTGCATTTCTGTATCTGAAGAGTGGCAAACCTAGTAACATCAGTCTCTTGACCTCGATGAGGTAAGCAGCAAACAACACTTCTTCACTGTGAACTTTCAAAAAAGACTGGCCACAGAGTTACACAAATTAGAATTAAGATCTCTATGGAATTAGCTAAGTGATATTACCTAATTAGATTAGATTTAAAGGAGTAAAATATAAAAATAAAAACACACCCTGATGAATTTTTTTGATCTAGGTAATCATCTTAAAATAAAAACAGGAAACTCCTCATTAGTTTCACCCCAGTCACTACTAAATGGCATGACATGTAAGGCAATTACGACTTGTATAGGTTAATTTCCCACTTGCTCATTTTTGTCTAAATTACTATGGCTACAGCAGGATAAAGATATATAAACTTCAGAAATGTTTAATAAGAAAATACGGTGATTCTTATTAGTGTATGAATTTACTAAATATTTTACTTAAAGGAGAAAAAAGAAACAAAAGGCACGAAATTCAGATAAAATTTCTCAAATCTGGTGAGACCAAATTGTTCAATAATAACAGTTAAGATATAACATTGTCTATGAGCAGTGGTCCATCAAGAAAAGGTTTTGGAGAAAGACTATAGATAAATCACTTTTACCTTATGAATGTTAAATTTTAAAAAATGGAATTTTGATGGAAAGAATACAAAGCACCATGAAACAGCCTTGCTCACAAATACCATAGGTCTTTGGAAATAAAGGTGTCATAAGAGATGGATATCTGAGAGGAGATTGAGGTACATGCTGTGTGTGCCTGGGCTAGAGGACATGATTGAGACAAAAATATATGGTACAGGAATGGCAAAGAGATTTAACTTGGGATCCAGTACCAATCCATTGGCCATGCCTGTCTAGAGAGATGGGCTGAAGAGACAAGGAGACTGAACCTGGCTCAGAGAGGATTGCTATGATTGATTGGCTATGTCTGCCAAGGACAAGGAATAAACACATTGTGAAATCCAAGCTATGAATTTGGCATCCCTAGACTAGTAAATTAGGTAGACAAGGAAAACACAGCTAGAATTAGTATCAGAACAGTGAAGGCAGACTAAAACATATTTTTCAGATTAAGAATGTGTGTATTTATACATCTGAGAAAGGCATGTTGTTAGATTAATATATAGATATGGACAAATGGGGAAACTAGACTTTGGAATGTCAGTGTCCCTGGCTTATCTTTTTTTTTTTTAAACATCTTTATCGGAGTATAATTGCTTTACAATGGTGTGTTAGTTTCTGCTTTATAACAAAGCGAATCAGTCCCTGGCTTATCCTGATATGTCCAGGCTTCAAGATCTTGAGTCATCTCAGCTTTACCTCTCTTGATTGAAGTTTACTCACTTATGAAACACAAATAATAATATGACCTATCTCAAAGGTTCTCACAGGATCAAATGTAATCATGCACAATAAATGGTAGCTATTATATAATGCAAAATGGCACCAGATATTCAGAACTCGTGCCTAACAGGAAGAAGAATGCTTAAGGTGAGCTCCATGGGGACTTGAGGGGTGAGATCCAGAGTACTAGCTAATTTGTAAGCCTTGGAACTCCAAAGTTTAATATAGAACAGCTTATTCAGGGAAAAGCAAAATGATTCACTTCACTTCACTCAGTAATGAATTCCTTTATGCACAGTCTCTGCTTTCCCACAACCCGACATTAACTGCACACTGTGCTACAGCTTGCAGGTTTTGTGTGGCATCATCATTATTTATGAAGCAGGATAATTGTTGTTTTCGTTTCATTATTTTATTTTTTAATAATACTTTTAATATTTCTACCAAAAAAGTTCATTACACAACTAGCAACAATTTAAGGGTGAAAAAAGACCAGAGAAAAGGTTATTCATCTTCTCTCATTACCAGATTATATCTTATAAAGTAGTTTACAAATGTCACTCTTCTTGATCAATACAAAATACCTCCACAATCAGTAGAACTGTTGCTATTCTACTTTTTTATAATTCTATAGGTATTTGGCTTATGTTCTATTCCCAGAGCTTCCTATTTCCAGGAGGAAGGATAAAATAAAGCCAAGAATAAAGGGTTTCTGGCTAAGAATAAATTTAGTGCTCCTTGAAGGCTGCTGGAAATCAAGAAGAGTGATGTCCCCTGCACTTTAAAATTGCTGCACATGCTGCCTTTACACCTCGCAGACTCTAGACCTGGAGGTCTTGCTGGATATTGCATGCAAATCCGTTCTTTGATGTTTTTGTGGAAATCCTGGCTAAGACTCACTGCCGGTCTAGTTCTATATTACCTGCTAGAAGCCACTGGGTAACTGAATGCACACACTTCTAGCCAAGCTGGGTCCCATGAATCACTCTCTCTCCTATGACACGCTATCAGTTATAAATATTGGAAACAGTAAGCCCCAAACTATGGTGAGAGGGCTTGCATCTGTCTTGTTGGCCACAAAGAGACCTGACCTAAATGTCTAACAGAGACCCATTGCTAAAGGAGTACGAATGGAGTGAAATGGTCACCACTACAGCTGTTCTGAAACAGAGAAACTTGTTGGCCCTTGGAGATTTTGAAATGAAATCCTTATAACCAACTAAATTTATTCTCAGGCATATTTTACATTTCTTGATAGAGCTAAAGTAAGTATGAAATATCAAGAAAGTACTTTGATTTTAAAAGAAACAATTGCATAGCAGAATTCTCATTCTTTACTGCAGAGTCTTCAAGACCAAAAAAGCATGACCTGAAACACCATTAGTTTGAAAGAGAAGAATTTTTTTTTGTAGCCAGCTTGTGTTCTATACAAGAGATATGTTATATTCTGTTGGTGTCTGCATAATAAAAATAATGCTTTGGGGAAAAAAAATAAAAGATGACTGTGTACAGTCATGGGAATTAGAAGCCTCACAATAAAATGGGATTTCACAAAGGGTATTGTTCCAACTACAGCTACATCAAAATCGTTTTTCAGTAAAAATTTAAATTTTATTATTTAGTAGACAGACAAAACTGTTGCAATCCAATCTTTATATATATGTAAGATACCTTCAAGAGGCAATATCATGCAGGGGTTAAGTACACAGACTCCATCATCATGTAGACCTGTGCTGAACTCTTTTTATGAACCTTTAACAGATATACAGTGGTGAGCAAGTTAACCTAAGCCTCAATTTCCTCACTTGTAAAATAGGTATAACAGAACCTACCTCTTTTAGGGCTGCTGTGAAGGTTAAATTGGATAATATATGTGTCTGCTGAGAACAGAATGCCTGGTACAAGATAAGCATTATTAAGTGCAGTCTTATTTTTATATTCTAAGAACAGCTTTTTGTCCCTCACTTAAAATAAAAAAAACTCCCTAGAAACTATTATTACAAAATTTCCTTTAAAAATATTCTATGCAATCGTCACAGTTTTATTTGCAAAGTGTTCTTTCTAGAAACAGAACAGGAAGACTTTGTTGTTTTTTTGCAATGAATTGGGATGAGACCTGACTTCTCTCAGCAGCCCTGTCTTCTCCTCAGTATAGTCTGTATTGTGTCGCCTGAACCAAAGTAATAAATGCCATCCTTGATAAGAATCATACTTTAAATAAGACAAAAATGTTATAAACATTTAAATGAGAATTTATATACAAAATAATAAAGAAGATATGTCAAAGAAATCAGAGTTCCAGAGAGTTCATTTTTACTTGTTTTCGAGTACTTCCATAAAGTAATCTGCCTTAAATTAAGAACTCCTAAAACAATCTTCCTTAAATTCTGAGCAAAAGGCAGACTGAAACCTTCGCCTTCCCCCAATCGCTATTTAAATATGGGAACGAGCTATTTACAACAAGAATAGAAGTAAAGTTTGTCTAGGAGCACTGTCGCTGCCAGAGAAAGATCCCTAATGAGAAATGGCGGATTTTGCTGTGGCAGCTGTGTCTATGTACAGACCTACTTATTCTGAAATCATGCAGACTCATCTTAATAGGGGTCTAAGCATGATGAGCAGATAGGGGGAGATTCACACATTTTACTTGGGTTCCTGTTTACTAAAAAAGCACACCCAGTCATTAGGTTTAACTAGATTGAAATTACATGCTAGAATATCATACTGAAATTACCATATATGTTAACTGGGTTTCTCTGTCTACTGAATATGATTTATATCTTATATATCAGCTGTCTTTAAAGTTCAAAGGGATCTCTGGGATACTAGTATATGGGGAAAGTATATTCAAAGGGAGGGAGGCAGAGAGCAAAGGCAAACCAAGTCTACTTAATATTTTTTGCCTTGAGGCCAGCCCTGAGGTTAGAAGTAAAACGAAATCAGACAACAGGCACAAGTGACAGAATCAGCCAAGTTGCCCTTACATGTACAGAGAATAAACCTCCACAGGGTGATCAGAAGAATTCTGACAGAATCCACCCCTCTCATAAATGTCCCCTCAGAGCGGTCTGTGAGTGGCATTGAAAATTCCTGCAGTATTTGTTTCTATGCGTTAAATCTTTGAAAGTCCTCACTCAAATGCCATGGGGCAGCAGGGAGATTATAACACATTAAGACCTTGTCAATTATTATTATCTTCATTTGAAGTAAATTAAAAGAACAGATATACGGCCAGCTACAGAGTTCTGAGGGATGAGACAAAATGGTAAAAGAAGAACAACATTTACGAAAGGCTGTCTACATGCCAGGCCATTTACAGGAAATGATTTCATAGCAGGGACTGTTAGTATGAAGTAAGGACTATTATTATCCTCATTTCACAAATAAATAAACAGATGCTCAGAAAAGTTAAGTAATCTACTCAAGATCACATAGCTAATAATGGGCAGAGCAAGGATGTGAATTTGGGGCAAACTCAAGAGAAGGAGTTTTTACTACTATCCTAGCATTTGGATAAGCACATTTAGATTTAAGGAGAGGGCCTAAGAAAATTCCAGTGTGGAAAAACATTTTCCAAAGAGTAAAGACCAAAAGGGACATCCAGACCACTATTGGGCACCATGTGTCTGTGGGATTAGAGCACTGAAGGATAAGCAAGTCAGTCTACTATAGTTTGTAACTCCTAGGGAAGGAAGCAGATTCAAGAAGAAAGACCAGTCTATTATCTCACAGTTGGCATGTTGAGTAAAATCAAAAGTAAGACTTTCAACCTTTCACCAGTTCTGTGATTCAGACTATTAATCCTCCCCAACAGTCATATTCTGTCATATCTAAAAGTACAAGAAAATATGAAAAAGATTATTTAGGTGAATATTTTGAATGGATATGTATGGATAAAGCTGAGAATGAACTATCATATACAAACCCATCGTTCTATAACCTTACCTAAATCATGACTTTTATCTTCATTTAAATTTTATTTGGCTATTATATATTCCAATATATTATATATATTAAATTTGGCCATTATATATTCTCTATTCAAAAAACTTCTTTTTAAGAAAGCAAAATATTGGATGCAGGATAGGTCATCTTCTTGGCTAGTTTTGAAACAGATATTGAATAAAACTAGTACATATTTTGGAGAGTCCAAAGAATTTACTTTTTAATGTATTTTTTGATAATAGTACCCTCACTCTTAGAATTCACAATAAAATTCTAAACACCAATTTACATATTCATAACCCCTAGTTGACTGAAATTTGACACTTTTAAATGCAAGTCATTGGTAGCTCATGAAGCTACAGTAAAGCTTCTCTGAGTGTTTTATAGAAATATCAAGATACATTTGCTCATACATAATAAAAAATACATTTCAACAATATAAAAATGGAGAGGCCATCAATGACTTTCATTTGACTGCATTAGGCTCTCTTAGTCAGTCTAGTGTACTAACACTGTATATTAAAATGTTATACGCAAACAAAAAAAACCAAGCAATCCAATTAAAAAATGGGCAGAGGATCTGAATAGACATTTTTCACAGAGGACAAACAGATGGCCAACAGGCACATGAAAAGATGTTCAACATCACTAATTAGTAGGGAAATGCGAATCAAAACCAATATGAGATATTAACTTATACCGGTTAGAATGGCTATTATCACAAAGAAGAAATAGCATGTGTTAGAAAGGATGTGGAAAAAAGGGAACCCACATACACTGTTGGTGGGAATGTAAATTGGTGTGGCCACTATGGAAAACAGTATGAAGATTCCTCAAAAAATTAAGAATAGAACTACCATATGATCCAGCAATCCCACTTCTGGGTATTTATCCAAGGAAAATAAAAACACTGATTCAAAAAGATATATGCACCCCTAAGTTCATTGCAGCATAACTTACAATAGCCAAGATATGGAAATAAATGTCCATTGATGGATGAATGGATATAGAAGATGCAGTATGTATATGTATATATATATGAATATGTAGATATATATGAATATATAAGCATATATACATACATATACACACAATGGAATATTGGCCATAAAAAAGAATGAAATCTCATAATTTGTGACAACACGGATGAACGTGCAGGGTATTATGCTAAGTGAAATAAGGCAGCAGGAAAAAGACATCCTATGATTTTACTCATATGTGGAACATTAAAAAACAAAACAAATAATCAAATAAAACAAAAACTCATAGATACAGGGAGCATATTGGTGTACCAGAGGGGAAGAGGGTTGAGGGGTAGACAAAAGGGGTAAAGGGGTTCAACTGTATGGTGACGGATGGTAACTAGACTTTTGGGGGGCGATTACTTTGTGTAATACAGATGGTGAATTAAAATGTTGTACACTTGAAACATATAATAAAAAAAGGTTATATTGCTTGGTAGAAGGTATGTGTGTAAGGTATTTTTTTTCTATATATCAGATCATAAACAATTACATTAAAAGCTGTCTACCTTATAGAAGAATATCATATCTATTATCCTTTCATTTTTTCTTTAATTAATTCTCTCACTCTGGCAAATTTATATTTTATAAAGAATACTGATACATGGATATGCATGAAGACACAAATTCCTCCACAGCATAATCACATTGAAAACAGAAAGAGTAAGGATTAAAAATATTTGTATTTAATACCAAATATGTATTTTTAAATGTATCTATTATGTGAGGCATATTATAGATTTATAATCTGTCAATTGCATTGTTTCTCCTTTAAATACAAATATTTCTTAGAGCTTACTCTTAAGATTTATATTACATATTACTATAATTTGCAATAGAGCTTACTCTTAAGATTTATATTACATATTACTATAATTTGCAATTATAGGTTAAAGGTTATATGTAATGTTTAATACGTAATCCTATCTTTTTAAAAAAGCACCCCAAATTATATCTACACAGAGACATTTTTCCCTTCTATTAACTATGGATGTATGGTAGAAAAAGACATTTGAGGGTTGTTTTCTCAGAATAATTGTCTTCGCTGGCCTTTTTATTTTATGTGAATCCAAACTACACTATGTCTCAATAATGCTGCAAACAGAAATGACTTTTTCCTTTTTTTTTTGGCCGCACGGCATGTGGGATATTAGTTCTCCGACCAGGGATCGAATCTGCACCCCCTGCAGCAGAAGCGCAGAGTCTTAACCACCAGACTGCTAGGGAAGTCCCCAGAAATGACTTTAAACTGGTGTTTTAAAGCAATGTAGCCATATTAGCTTCTTAAGATTCTTTTTTATATACTACACTTCTGATAGTTATGAGCAATACAGCTATGGGATACCTAATATATATATAATTAATATCAGTCCTAAGATTTCTGAAATAAAAATTAAATATATTCTCTATGTTACTTTAATACCACTCACAATTACTTGCTGGATATGTTCATCTCTACTTCATTCACTCACTCATTCAACAAACATCACTGGTGCTAATTATTGTTGGGTTTTGTATTAGTTCCAGGAAAACAAAAGATGATATGACATGATCATTGAGAGGCTTAGAGTCTTCATAATACAGCAACTAGCAGCCTCCATTTTCTAGTCTTATAGTGAAATAAGGAATAAGTAAAGTTTGTTAACAGGAAAATCCAATTAAATTGAAATATTTACATTTCTACTTGGTAATATCTTCCAAAGAGCTACTTAGAAATAACATAAGATTTTTACCACAATTTAATTTCATTTAAAATCCATCCATTTTACTTAGTGATTCAAACCACCCCATTTCCATCTTATCTTAATTGTAGACTGTATATCAAATGATAAGTATAACCGGGAAGGAATCTAATCCGAGATTTTCTATAAAGGCCACTATAATCCAGTTAGGGAATAGTTCAACACATTAATTATGAACAAAAGTGCCCCAAGCCATCTGGCATCCTCAGTTAGTCTTAGAGAGTGCTAGGGAAAAAAACTAGAGGATATTGTACTGAATTCAAGTTTACTAATAATCAAATTCTAAGTTCTTCAGATGTTAAGTTTTTTAGTTTTCACTCTTAAAAATATACTTATTTGATGTCATACTTACTACAAGCTTCTACTCCTAGTTGTACATTTATATATACTTTGCTTTATTGTTATATCAATGATATTTTATAGACTTATGTGGAAAACACAAATACGTAGGATTGGATGGAAATTGATAGTCCATGCAGTTCAACACTGCTCTTCTGTGGCTGTTTCATCTCCATCATACTCCAAATACTATTTTCAGAATGATGCACTTAAAAACTTGTAGTGACAGAGGTCTTGCTCCATTCCAGAGTGTCAGCTCCTGACACTTAGGGTTTTGCACACACAGGTCTTATGTCTAAAGTGCTCTTCCCTTGGTTTGTCATCGAGCCAAAGGATACTTGTCACTCTGGATCAACATCAATGTCACTGCTTTAGAGCAATTTCCCCTGCCACTTAGTCTATATCAGGTATCTCTACCTGATGCTTTTCTTTCTCTCCATCTTTGCACTTTTCACAATTTATTATTTTGTCTTCTTTAATGATTGATGTCTATCATATTTAATCATCACAACAGCCCTAAGAAGTACTAGGTACTTTTATTTTCCACATTTTACAGATAAGGGCACTTGCTGCTCATTGTTAAATGCTAAACACCTATCATGTGCCTGGCTCATATTTATATACAGTTAACAGTCATTGAAAAAACTGATTGAACCAACCTAGAGTTGAAATTTGACTCTCTGGACATGATGGGGAAAGTGAGGCAGAGAGAACTAGGTTTGAAACCTGCCTGAATATATAATCCTGATATAGATAGAGACATATATATATACTCTAAGTCTCATTTTTTCATCAGTGAAATGAGTATAACACCTACTCCACAGAATTATTGTTAGGATTGAATGAGTTCATTAATGAGGTAATCAAAATAACCTAACCCTAATAAGCCCTCCTAATTTGTGTTCATTTACCCTAATTCCAGCCCATGGATGTTTAAAGGACATATCTCATTTCTCCTTCGAATGATAGCCTTTCAAATAAAATATCTTGTCCTTTATTCCTCCAGTTAATTAGCTTGAGTTTCTTAAATTGTCCTTTTATTCATTGACTTGTCAGTTTATTCAGCAAATATTTATTGGGTGCCTACTATTTAAAAGATATAATTACTCATAAATCCTGGTTATCATGGAGCACACAACTAAATAGGAAGCCAAATTATACCATCAGTCACTCAAAATCAGGGTCACGCAGAGGACTTGTTAAAGCACAGACTGCTGGGAGTTATTCCTAGACTTTCTGATGCAGTACATCTGGGGTGGGCTCTGAGAATTTTCATCTCCAACAAGTTCTCCAATGATGCTGATATTGCTGGCTCAGGGATCGCACTTTGAGAACCAATGAACTAAATATAGTGATATTTGCCATGGAGAAGTAGAAAATCTGTGAAGGAAGAAATTACTTTAAAAAAAAATTCCAAAAGTTTGATGGAGAAAATGGCATGAGCTCTGGCCTTAAAGAATGGAAAAGGATTTGAATGAGGTTTCATGATTTTTACCTTTTGGGTGCAAATTATCATATTTGAATGAATATGACAGCAGATGTTTTGATAATCCAAGAATGAAAACAAATTGAAGAGAAAGTATAAAATTCTGTTCAGTGGAAATAAGTGGCAACTATTATATCAAAAGAACCCATGATATAGATTGATCGGTAGAAACTGATATATACCAGTATGAAGAAAACCTATTAAAGAAATTTTGAATCTATAACTAATATTGCATGAATTAAAGAGTTAAATGAGACAATGTACATTAAGGTACCATGCTGACTCCGGCCTAAGGGACCAAGTGCATTAGCTATTACATCATTGGTGTCTTTTTGTTTTTAATTCCAGAAATTGCCTATTCTACAAAATGCATATTTTCTCTGAAGCATTACTGGTAAGTTGATAAAGAAACAGCTGGTTACAGGTTAAAACAGAGTGGGAATTCGTAAGCCCTTTTACAATATCCTTCACTGAAAGAAAAAAATTACTCAAAATATATAAATAAAAACATTGCACACATGTAACACAGCACGCTACTTTGAGGAACGGCTGAAGCTTAACGCACCCAATGTGTTATTCCCAAGTAGAGCAAATGCAGGCTCTGAGTCAGCTGCAACTTCAAAGGTAAAATTTGAAGGAAAATCTGAAATTTCAGAGCTAAAAGGAACTGACATCAGAAGTACAATCAATGAACTGCACTGATGGGAAAAACCATCCATGAATAATTAATAAGAGTATAATGTGTCAAAGTCATGTTCCAATTCTGTAATTATAGACATGACTGATTAAGCAGTTCTTTATGAACTGGCATACCTAGTGGTGTGCCAGAGTGGACTCTAACAGATTTAGCACCTCTGCATTCAGACATCATGTTGGTAATCTGAAATTAGTGATGATAGGCGTATTCACACCATGGAAATCTGCGAAGGCTACAAGCAAGGGATCTCTTTTTCTTCTTTTCCAGAGCTGATTGTTAAACATTTGCCATTTTCAATTCTGAGTTCCTGCTTCTTGAGGCTAATGTACTAAAACTCTGATTATTTGCACATCATTAGAAGATGAAAAGAAAGTTAAATATTTGAATTTCCTATGCTAAGAAGAAGAATTAGTATATATTTTTTAAAATGTTTACAGTGTCTTTAAATGAGTGCTAAATGTTTCACATTCAGTTCCTCCTAACAAGTACCCTTTTAGAAGGTATTAAGTTACATTTTATAGGGAGTGAAACACAGATTCATTGAGGTAAAATAACTTGCCCAAGGCTTATTCTTGACTAGTATACATTACTGTCTCCCTAAGTCAAAAACATACTTGAGGGATTCTTCTTTCCTCTTCAGTCTTGGAAACAAGGCTAATTGAACGTAAGTTATCCATTTTGAACAATATAGAATAATGTAATTAAAAAAGGAAGTGTTAACGTTGTGTTAGTTTAAACACAGGGGAAATATTCTCAATAGTAACAGACTTTATGAAATTCAATTCTCTCAAATATTTTAGGACATGAAGCTTAACCTTACATAGTTCATGTAATGAAGCCTCAAGAAATATTTGATCATTTTTTAAAGGTTCCTTCGAATTTAGCAATTCTGTGTTTTTTTTATGGTTGGGTGTTTTTAAAAAGGCATATATTTGGTATGATTAATTGATGAAAGACATTTGTCATTCATGGTAAAAGTTTATTAAACTCAGTGTCATTTTAGTCACAGGCAAAGCATTATAAGATATGAGAAGCTAAATAATTTTACTCAAAATGTTTCTAATATCTTTTGCTTTCCTTAGGGCAAAGTTTAGCTCAACAAATTATCTCTTGAGCATAACAGGATATTCTTCCACATTGATGGAAGATTTATATACAGTTCTGTGAATGTCTCTATTACTACCATCTAATAACATTATTGGAATCTTAATATACCAAGTGTCCTTCAAATTTTCATCTTTAAAGAGTTGAAAATTTATAAATGTATACACACACATACATGCGCACACACACACAGTGCTCACGTCTAAGGTTCTTAATAGAAAGTCTGCGCAGTCTAAATAATACCATGTTAGATCAAACAAGCAAACAGGTTTCTAAACCTTTGGCTTATTAAATTTCAACAGAGGATTTTAAATATTAAATAAATAAAAATTTCATCTAGAGGGAAAACAGGTAGATAATTTTCAGAATTAACTAGATGCTTAATAATTATTTTCTTAAAATTTTTCAGAAGCTCTAATAGCTTATTATCCACTTTCCTTTTCTATGAGAAGATAATTCTAGATTTGAAGGGAATTTGACACAGATTTGTCTGTGTGTGTTATACATTTTTGCATGTGGATGGGTATGTGTATGGATTCCCTAAAATATACTGTAAAGTTTTGGTGTTGGGGGGCAAGCAAGATTCCATTAATAATTATTTGCTAAATGAATGAAACACTTACTATGTGCTGGCCCAGGGCTAGGCACTGGGGAACATCCACAAGGTTTCTGCCTACACAGAACTTAAGAGTCTGGTAGACTAAAGAAGTTCTACAATACCCATGTCTTCATTTAATCTTTTGAACTAAAATTCTGCTAATAATTAAGAAAACATATTTGATACATAGACCTAGGCTTGGAGATGTCCAACTAAATACCAAATTAATTCAATCATTCCCACTGATGGTGTTTGTAAAATAGTGTGTGGTATTCCACAAATGGGATGACCTTACAAGAAATATATACACACATACAGATCTTGAACAGAAGATAGGGCCAATTTCTTTCAAAACAAAGAAATAGGAACTATTTTTCTCTCATACTAGTAGCTCAACCTCAAGCTTTTCAAAAGAGACATAATATTTCCTGTGTGTCATCTCAGTTGCCTGATTATAAAATAATTTACTGTATTTCCAACTTGTTTTCTTATTAAATTTTATCTTCAGAGTAGATTCCTTATTCCAAAACATATTTTTAAACATTATATGGTTTATGACTCTTTCATCAGAAAAAAATCTTTAAACCCAAATACATCTTCTCTAACTCCTAAGCTAAATAGTCCTAGGAAGAAGCAGCAGCATGTAGCTTAAGTGAAATGTTATGTGAGGTCTGGTGAATTAAGCAGTTTGGAATAGGAGATGCAATTTTATTACATGGAAATGACTCATTCTTTCACCACCGAGTATGATTTCTGGAATTGTTATCTGGAAGCAAATGTGTGAGGTAAACACTCTTTTGAAAAACATAAGTAATAGCTCATCATCATTTGTTCATCCTGGATAATAAATAAATGTAAAACACTGACTTAAAGATAGTTTTTCTGCATTAGTGATAAAGACACATTAACAATAGAGTCTGAAATGTAAAAAATGATTCATGAAATGAATTAGAAAGTTCCTAGGAGGAAACACACATCCAGTATATAATAATTTCTGTCCCATATAATTAGTTTGGTATTAATGAAGCCAACATGCGGGGAATATGTACTGTGTATAGGCACGATAGTTAAAGAACTGGGGTTATAGAGAACACAAGCAGTTCCTGACCTTAAGTTACTGAGAAAGAGCGAAATATGTTAATGTGTATCCCCTAAAATTCATTCCCTCCTTCATTTTAGTAAGAAAACCACCCTCACCAATTTTTGACTAGACAAATGGCTACCTTTGTAGAGATTACTTTTTTCTAGCTTTTCTTGTAGCTACATTCTGGACAAGAGGAGGAGAGCAGGTGAAGGGTGTAACTTCCCTTTGAGGATGAAGCTCCTTGCCCTGTCATTCCTCTCCTCCCCATCCCAGATGTGGGAACACCTAGTAGTCCCTGGTGATGACCCAGCTTCAGCTCTCTATACAATGATCACACCTGGGTGATACCAGAGCAACAAGATGGAAGAAACCTGGATGCCTGAATAACCACATGGAGTATAGCTGTTCCCAGCCTTCTCCACTGACCTCAAGGAGATTACATCAAAGAGAAAGAAACTTACATTGTATTTGAACCATTGTATTTTGAGGGCTTTTTGGATACTCCAACTTAGCGAATCCCTAATACAATAAATAAGCAAACACAAGACATCTGATGACAGTCTTGCTCCTCAGAGAGTCTTCCTAATTTCTGTAAAAGGCAAATTCCATTGTTCTATAGTTGTTCAGGCCCCCAATTCGGAATCCTTCACTCTTCTCTTTAGCTCACGTACAATTTCCAGTCCAACCCATTATCAGATACTATTGGCGGAACTTTTAAAACAGCTCCTAAATCTGACCATTTCTTACCATCTCCACTTGTAGCCCTTTAGTCCAAGTCATCATTATCCCCCTTCGTAACTATTTCAATAGCCTCCTAACTGATATCCCAGCTTCCTTTTGCTACTAGAGAGTTTGTCATAGCTGCAAAAAAGCTCTAAGGTAAAGCATGTTGCTCTTTTGCTCAAACCCTCCTTACCATGGCTACAATGCCATTCAAACTCTTCTATCATTGCTTTCTTTACCCAACTCCTTCACCTGCACCCCTGTGATCGTTTACCCCACTCCAGTCACACTGGCTTCCATACTGTTCTTTGAACATGTCAACCACAACCCCATCTCACGGCTTGACACATATTTATGCCTTTTGCCTAAAATGTTTTTCCTTCAGATATTAGCATGGCCCATCATCACCTCATTCATGTCTGCTTCTGCTTAATGTTCAACTTATAGAGTCCTTCCATGACTACCCTGCAAAATATGCCAATCCTTCCCCATCCTGCATATCACTCTCCCCTTACCACGCTTTGGTTTTCATAGCACTTATTGGTACCTGATCTCTATATATAGCTCACACACACACACACACAGACACACACTATATATATATAATGTGTGCATGTATATATATATATATATATATATATATATATATATATATATAATGTCTGTACTCAACACATACACATTATACATAGTATTTGTTTGTTTGTTGTGCATCTCCCCCATTAGGATAAAAGCATTAGAGAAATTTTGTATCCTTTGGTCTCTACTATAACCTAAACACTTGGAACAATGTCTGGCACATAATACATGCAAAATAAGTATTTCCTGAATGAATAAATTGGATGAATGAACAAAACACAGTCTGACCAATGTTCTTGTATAGAGGGACCCAGAAGATGTTATAGGAACTTCAGAAAAGAGAATCCAGCCCAGTTATTTGGTGTCAGAGAAGGCTTCTTAGCAGAGCCAACATCTACATTGACTATGAAGAGCAGTAATATTTCAGTGTATATACTCCAGTCAGAGGAAAACACAGAGGCAGAAAGACAAGCGACTATTTGAGGAAGTTGAGCCAGAGCCCCGGAGTGCTGAGTGCAGGGAATCTAACAGGGAAGCGGAAGCAGATCAATAAGCAATGGTGCACCCCAGGTTCCAGACGCAGGACTTGCTGCTTGACATATACTATATTACTTGACAAATGAGGCAACGATGACTAGAAAAGTTTAGAGAATTTCCCCAAGGTTACTGAGCTAGTTAGATGGCAAAATCAAGATTGAAGCTCGCATCTGCTAAGTTCCAAAACCCAGCTCTCTTCATTACACTGTACAGTGATCTGCCAGAAGGAGTTTGGCTTTTTACCATGGGAAGGCACTGGAAAACATCAAACAGGGAGATGACATAAACATATTTGTCTGTGAGTAAGATCTTGCTTATGGTAGTGTAGAGAACGTATGAAGGTGAAATAAGCCTAGAGACAGAAAGACCTAGAATAATTGTTGGAAAATTTCAAAAGAAGTTATAATAGTCCTCAACCAGAGCAGTAGAAAACAGGGACACAGGATAGTGATAAGCTGATAGATTGAAGAGGATTTGCAGATCAACAGATGTGGAGCCTGGAAGCACTCCTGGGTTTCTAAGTGTGAGCTAATGTCAGGGGAAAAGGAGGTATCATCCATGAATTTGGGGAATAGAGCAGATAAAGTACAGAGAGGCTTATTTCAATATGGTCACATGGCTGCTTAAGGGATGAATCTGGATGAAACTCCTAGAATTTATAGTTTTTAGTCCAGTGGTCATTTCTCTACAAGACAACTGAGACCAAATGGCCAAAGCTTATAACATAAAGCACAAGAGACAGAAACCTACTTCAGTCATCTGGTTATGCCAAGAATAGTCTGTGCTTTGTGAGAACAGGAAACAAAATGTACTGTTGTATAAAACACTGAACTATAACTTGCATAAAGAACAAATATTAAAATTAATTTCTCATCACAATATAATGTCATGTGTGTTCACAGTTGGAATAAGTCTTTCATCTCCCGATGTTACTTGTCTCATAAAAGCTGCTTTGCGGAGTAGAAAGAAGAACATTGTCTTTGCAAGAACAATAAATGAAAGCAGCATCTTTTTTTAACTCATCCCAAGAAAATGCTTGCTGGTGAGATATGAAAAACAAGCAAATGCACAAGCAAATGAAAAAGCTCTTTGCAAAATATATCACAAGAGAAATAAGTAGAGATTTCAAACATTTACTTAGCAACGAGTATTTTAAAAGAGATAACCAAGCAATGAGCTGACAGTTTAGGTTTACCTGTGCATTGAGAGTACTACACTGGGACCACATGTAAAATAATGCACTCTCTTTTTAAATCTGAAAGCATTTAAGGTATCAGACAGGTTGTTTTGAGCCTTCAGAATACAAAATGTTGCATCTTCAAGGATGTTTTTAAGTGAGAAATAAGCACAGGATAAAGCCACTTTCTTCTCCAAAAATGCTGACTGGATTAAAAAAATGTTGATTCTTTTATTCCTTTAGAACTATATTTAAAGTCTAATGACAAAAAAAAAAAAAAATCAGTATCCTACTACACTAAATCAGGATAATCACTGGGGAACTCAATTCGATTCCCAAATCTTAAACATTGGAAAGTGTGCAAACAGAACCCACAAGATGCCTCAAGGATACCTTTCAAAACTGTGAAATGGAATGTAATTAACAGAATAATAAGCACTTCAATGGAACGTACTGGCCCACTGTTGATACATATTGGCTATTTGCTCTAGATTTAAATGCCGGCCCTTACAGAAAATTTTGTTTCTAATGTACCAAGACTTTATTTAAAAAACATTTGCTTCGTAACATGGTCCTATTTCTGTGCTATTTGAAGGCTGGGGAGTTGATATCTGATATTTTGAACCTTAAACTAATCCTCGATTGTTTTCTGAAACAAACATCCAATTGGTCATATTTGTCTTCAGGTCATATAGCTTAAGGCAGTGGTTCTCAAACTTTTATCCTCAAAACCTCTTTACATTATGAAAAATTACTGAAAACCTCAAAAAGCTTTTGCTTGCATGGGCTGCATTTATCGATATTTATTCCATTAAACCTAAAACTGAGAATTTTTTAAAAATAGTCATTCTCTTGAAAGTAATAAATTTATTACATGTTTATATATATATATATATATATATATATATTTTGGTACGCAGGCCTCTCACTGTTGTGGCTTCTCCCATTGCGGAGCACAGGCTCCTGACGCGGAGGTCCAGCGGCCATGGATCACGGGCCCAGCCGCTCCGCGGCATGTGGGATCCACCCAGACCGGGGCACGAACCCGTGCCCCCTGCATCGGCAGGCGGACTCTCAACCACTGCACCACCAGGGAAGCCCATATATCTTTAAATAAAATTAACTACATTTTAAAAACAAAAAATTTAATAGGAACCATCCCACTGTTTTATACTTTTTGGAAATCTAATTGATGTCTGGCTCAGTAGAAGACAGCTGCATTTTCTGCTTCTGTATTCAACCTGCTGCTATATCACATACCATGTGGCTTCTACAAAACTCTACTGTACACTCATGAGAGAATGAGACGGAAGACAAATAACATGCTCATGTTATTATGAAAATAGTTTTGACCTCAAGGAGCCCCTATAAGGGTCCACAGACTACACTTTGAGAATTGCTGCACTAAGGATACTAGTTTGCACAAAGTAGGATGAAATTTTCAGTTTTCTGTGAGGATTTTTCATGGACAATTTAAAAATATTTATGAATGTTTATATCTATGATTAACCAACTTAGTCTGCTGCATGTAAAACAACTATAATTATAAGAGAACTACTTTCATCAATCTTCCTCCTACGCTTGGTTTAGTTATAATACTTCTACCCCCACAACCTGACGTCTTAACTGAGCTTTCAGATGTGTATCCACTGTCATCAATTTGAAATCTCCAATGGGATGTCTAATAGGCACCTTAACTTCACCTTGTCACAACAGAATTCTTGGTTTACTTTCTTAAACATGAACACCTCTCACTTTTTCCCATCTTGGGAAATGGCACCACCATTCACCCAACTATTTAAATCAAAAACCAAAAAGTCATTCCCAATTTCTCTTTCTTTCTCACCCATATCACAACTGTGAGCTGCAGAATATACCACACTTCCCGCATCTCCCACACTGCCATCCAAGCCCAAGCCAACATCGTATTTTGCTTGGATTACTGCTACAGCCCCCCAAATGGTACCCCTGTTCCTCCCACCACTTTACAACACATTTTTTCCAACCTCTGATTATTAGTGCCATCCATTTTTTTACCTATTAAACATAAATCAAACCAGGTCCCACCTCAACCTAAACCCCAAATCTCTTGGAATAAAAAATCAACTACTTATAGGGTACCACATGTGACCTTGCCTCTGCCAACCTTTCCAACCTTAACTCATGCCATTGCCTTCTTTCTGTCTCTAACATTTCCCCACCTTGTAGCTTTACTACTTGCCATTGTCTGACCTCATCTGGAATCCTGTATCCATACTTTTGCATCTGGCTCCTTCTTGTCATTCAGGTCTCAACTCAAATGTTACCCTCGCAGGGAAACCTTCCCTGAACCACCTAATCATTATGAGACCCACCTTCATGATTCTCTCTTATATCATCCTGTTGTATCTAATGTATTCATAGCACTGACCACTATCTGAATGTATTTGCTTGCCTCCATGCTTGTTCTTTGTCCTTTTCCCCTATTACCATCACCAGGATGGAAGCTCTAGAAAAGAAGGGGCCATGTATGTCTTGTTCACTATTACATCCTCAGTGCCCACTGAGATACAATCAGCATTGAGGAGTTAGGTTTTAGGAATTGAAATTGAGAAATGAATAATCAAATAAATGAATTAGTAAATCATAGTAAGGAAACTATTGAAGAATTTCATTGAAAACTTTCTTTGCTATTCTCAATTGTTGAGGGAAATACAAAAAATTTCATATATTCATGAACTACATTCAGTCAAATCCAAGCTCTGCTTTATCTATAACATCCTTTCTACTTTTGTAGAAACACACCATATGGAGGGAGAGAAAGTATGGTAGTTCAGCAATGCCTGCTATGTATATATGTAACCTAATTCTCAACACAAAGAAAAATCTGCTGAAACATTTTTCCTATTTCATATGCCTTTGACCTTTAGAATTGATATACTATATAAAAATTCAAATTCATAGGATTAAATGAAATTTCAAAACTTTCTGTATAAGTCATCTTAATTTGCATTTAAGAGAATGGTCTGCACAATGGTGCTCAGAAACCTACAAACCAAATGTTTTTTCTTTGCAGACTAATTTTTAAATCACATGAGAGCCTTATCATCAATACTTATCATTAATCTTCTGCTTTTCTTATAAATTTGAATTTAACCATTTATAGAATCCTATATATGATACTACCACCACCCCATCATCTCCTGGAAGATAAACTGAACTCTGAGAATGCATAACTTCATGTAAATTCATATACATGTTCATGGGCACAAAGTACAAATATGTGTGTGTGTTTATTTCCAACAGGGTGAGTCAATACAAATCTTTGCACCAGAAATCTTTAAAAAATGGCTTTAATTTGAGGGCATGTACCATTATTGAATGAACCATCGGAGAAAGCATAGATCTACCTTAAGAATATGCTGAAGGTATTAAATATTCTAAACCATTATGAAATGCAATGTAATAAAAGAGTAATGTAAAATTATGGTTTATAAACATGAGCCAAATATAAAATGTAACACTGAATTATGTTCTTTTTTTTTTTTTTTTTGCGGTATGCGGGCCTCTCACTGTTGTGGCCTCTCCCGTTGTGGAGCACAGGCTCCGGACGCGCAGGCCTGGCGGCCATGGCTCACGGGCTTAGTTGCTCCGCGGCATGTGGGATCTTCCCGGACCAGGGCACGAACCCGTGTCTCCTGCATCGGCAGGCGGATTCTCAACCACTGCGCCACCAGGGAAGCCCTGAATTATGTTCTTATAGTCATAAAAGTGAAAAAAATTGATGAGTATGTGAATGGCTTTTAATGAAAGTTATTACAATAGGCTATTAATTAAGCTCTACTGGGAATAAATGCTCACTCACTCTCTTCTTTTTACCAGTAGGGAGTAAATGATCTTTTAAAGAAGCATACTCGATTTTGAAGGAAAATTTTAAACACTGACTATTTTAATTACGATTTTATGAAAAGTTTTGGTTTTTCTCTGAAAATACACCATTGTGTATTTGTGAAATGGAAAACCACCTTTCATAAGAGTTTGGCCACCTTCACTAAATGTTTTTTCTAATATGGCTTTGCTATTGATAAATTAACAGAGTAACTTGCTTTGATATTGAAAAGTGTACAGAATAACTTAACTCTTCTTGTTAAGTTACACAAGATTGCAAAGAACAAATAAAAAGTAAATGGGTTTAAAAGCATTAGCTCACATATATTCTTATGAATAACTATAAGATAGTTCTGGATACAAAGAAAGCTACTTAATTTGGTAAAGTTGGGCAAATTAGGCAAAAAAATGGTATTAAATAAATCAATGTAAATATACTCAATAACAAGTCCTTGATACTTTAAATATGCATGAAATGTGGATTCTCAGGAATTGATTTTAATACCATTTCAAGTCATCTATCATAATTCTAAATCTGTGCACTTCTGCAGAAGCTTTGGTACAAAAATATTTTCACTTTCATCAGAAAGGAGTTTATGGAAGAGCCTAAATATAAAATATAAAGATCATTATATAAATCTAAATATAAATATCAAAACATAAAGATCAGACTCAGACCACAACCTTCCAAAGGTACAGTAGTTACATTCAGATAAAGTAGGTGCAATTACAGGCTGCATTCCTCAAATGTGGAGTCATGGGAGAATTCCAATAAGGACTTCAGAGACCCATTTCAATCTTCCCTGGAGTGGGGGTGGGTGGGCTGTTGCCATGGTAGTCACACCAGGCAGTTTCACTGTGCTGGAAAGTAGCGCCCATCTTCCCTGCCCTTTGAGAGTGTGCCAAAACGATTACTAACCATTCAAGGATTTTTCATTAGAGGGATGAATATTAAAAGCATTAGTCTATCTAGCCCCCCACAAAAATCACTGGAAATCTTGTTAAAGTCCCTGAAGAAATACATCTGTGTGTTCTTAAAATGAGCCCTCAACAATTTTAGAATCCTGTTTATTGTTCAGCATGCAAACTACTCAACAGTTCCATGAAAGGATGGCTGAAGTAAATTTCACCTCATTAGCAAGAAATCAATGTGCTATTACACTATTGTCAAGAAGGTACTAATCCACATTTTCTTTTCATTTTTTCAGCTATGCTGTTTTTGGTTTTCATTTTCATCAAAAATATATTTTTAAACTTTCAAATTTGCCATTCTCTCAAAATTGAAGAATGGATATACTGATATTTTAGCAAAATGAGTCAGCATAGAAGTAGATCCCATAACTGTTGTGAAGAAACAAAGATAGTTGTACCTTTTTAACATAATCCATGATCTGTTGTACCAATTTCAGATTAATTCTTTGAAAAAATTGATGGCTTTTCAACTATCATCTCAAAAAAATAAGCATAGCAAGTTTTAATTATTTTGGCTTTCAGGAGTCTTCAAAAGTAAGAAAAGCTACACTCTTCACTTTCTTTTTCACCATTAATAATTTAGAAAGAAAATGGAGAACTATACATTAGTATAACCACAACGTGATAAGGCTTATTTTCCAGAATCAAACAAGGACTTCAGTAGCCAAATCAATATTAAGAATACTATCCTTCAAAATATGTCATTTTTGGATAATGATGTTCTTGATCAATCTTCTTTTTCTTGAATTTTACAAAAAATGTCATTATAGTGGTACATATACATACATCCTTACAAATTTTAGCCAAAAAAAAATTAATCACCTACCCCTATTCATCAAATCTGTCACTAAATGGCTTGTGATTATTTCCAAATATAAAATCTACCCTCACAGGAAAAAGAAATCGCTATCATCAAGCATATTCAAAAACATATTTACTGTCCCCAAAGGACAACTTAGACAGAATTCTTTAAATATGTTGGAAAAAAAAGAACACAGAAGCAAAAATGTACTGCCTTTCCAGCTTCCTGCTTTGAAAGAGACAACTCTCCTTTAGATGACAAATGTGTATATATTCCTTCAAGATAATATCTCACCTGCCTAACCTACTACACACATGCCTTCACGGACACACACATACTCATACACACATATGTGGGCATGAGAAACACTGCCTTCCAGGATTTCTTACAAAGATACAAAAAGCACAGACCAAGAAGAAGACTGATATATTCGACTACGTTAAAATTAGTAACTTCTGTTCCTCAGAAGATACTCACAAAGTAGTAAAACTACAAGCTATATAGATGGGAGAAAAATATTTGCAATGCATGTAATTGACAAGGATTAAACTCCAAAATATGTAAAGTCAACCAACCAACAAAAAAATGGGCAGAAGACTCCAACAGACACTTCACAGAACACAAACTGCATATTATAAACACGTGAAAAGACACTCATCCTCATTAGTAATCAGGAGCAAAATAACTGGAAACAATCCAAATATAATCAATAGCAGAAAGGATAAAGAAATTGGGTATAAAATAGTGGGAGCTAATATTGAACAAAAAAGTGAAGTAGCAGAAGAATACATGCAGTATTACTAGATTTATATAATATAAAGTACAAAAACGTTCCGAATTATAAACATGCACATTGTATACAGGCGTGGGTTTTTAAGAAGAAACTTTTGGAGGGCTGGGTTCTCATAAGCTAACTTGTAAGGTACTTGTTCAGAGAAACACAGCCTCAGAATCTTGGAGCTTGGGAAAGGGATTAGGAGATGTGTTCAATTCAGCCACAGGGAATCACCCCCCTTCCACCCACACAAACTTTCTCCAAGCAGATGCTAGGTAGTCACTGCTAGAGTGCCTCCTGAGATGGGGTTCTTGCCATGACATCAGGTTGCTTCCTCACTTCTAGACGTATTAATTAGCAGAATATTGATTCTCAAGCAGACCCAATGTAAGCTCCCCTATAACTTGCATTTTCTTTGGTCATCTAGATTCATGAAGACTAATTCCCTTTTCATGTGAGTGTTTTCAGCTTTTAAAAACAGTTATTCTCTCCTCCTGAACCTTTCATCTGTACATGATACGGCAACTTGCTAAAAATAAATGTTATGCTTCCTGCACTCGCTCAAGTATAGTAAAGTCTTTTTGGGGGGATGGGACCCCAAAATAAACATGATACCCCATGGGGCATCTAACTATCTCAGTTCCCTGTTCTTGCCATTAACTCCAAAACTGAAATACATTTTAATATTCACATTTAAAACTTCCAGATTCCCTTTGCTTATAACTTTTTTCAAAATAGATTTTTTGTTTTGTTTTTATATAAGCAGTTGTTAAAAAACAAAATTCAACTGAGTAAATTTTAATGATCTTACTGGTTTTAATTAATGGTTCATGAATTGGTCAGTATTCAATCAAGTCAATAAGAAAGAAGTTCTAGGGAGCTGTACAAAATAAAAAGCTTTTATAGGCAGAAGGGAGCAGGAACAGGGAAGCGATATTAGACAAAAAAGTGGATTGGTTATGGCAAGGTCAATTTCCTTTTAGGGGATGTCAGGGGCCTACCAGGCAGATTTCCTAACTACTGCTAATTAGGTGACTCCTGATTGACTGGTTTAAGATTCCATTTCTGGGAGAGCCAAAACTATAATCGAGTCTCAATTTGGTGACACGGGGCTTAGCATAAGTGGATGCATTCAGGGCCTGTTGTCTTATTTTTAACACAGTACATCAGCTTGTTCTTTATCATTAACATGATAAGCTTGGTCCTGTAAAGGGACTGCAAAACTAACTTTAAGTGCATTGATATTTTAACTATTCTAACCATAGCTTTCAGAAGAACATGAAAAACTCAAAAGGCCAAAAGGCAACACCTGATTTTGGAGAATAAAATGGTCTGTTTCTCATGTTAAATTTACTGAACTAATTCATATGAAAATGCATTCAACTCCCTCATACTCTCAGGTAGTGTTTTGAATGCCAACTGACATGGTGAAGCTCTTCATTAATGTTCAATTTTACATAAAAATCCCTCTTTGAATGTCAGCTTTCATATGTTATTTAATCATAAAAACAGTAAAAATGTTTCAGGGGATGGGGTGGGGGTGGGAGAGAACTTGCAGTATGAAGTTGTATAAGTTTCCTGTTGATGGTGGGTGGCCAGCATGGTCCATATCCATGTTGAAGAATAAATAGTGTTGGACATCAGCTTAACAAGCAGACCTGGTATCAACCGACTTGCTGGATGACCAGTCTTCAGAAGACAAAAGGGAAATCTCAGTGCAATAACAACAGAAACTTGAGAGTTGCGAGTAATCACAGATCACTTAGAATTAGTGTACAAAAAGCCTATTTAAAAAATCACTTGTGTGATGAGTTGAAAGAATTGTTCCTTCTTCAAAAAGTATTTTATTTTTTAATCTTTTTTTTTTTTTTCTTTTTTTTTTGCGGTATGCGGGCCTCTCACTGTTGTGGCCTCTCCCGTTGCGGAGCACAGGCTCCAGACGCACAGGCCTGGCGGCCATGGCTCACGGGCTTAGTTGCTCCGCGGCATGTGGGATCTTCCCGGACCAGGGCACGAACCCGTGTCTCCTGCATCGGCAGGCGGATTCTCAACCACTGCGCCACCAGGGAAACCCTTCAAAAAGTATTTTTAAAAAACTGAGAGGAAAACAAAATCAGTGCTATTGATGGTAGACAGAAAAAGGAGGGCCTTCAAGGTACATGGCAGAGTCCTAAACAATAAAGACTCAGAGGTGGACCAAGATTAAACCAAATCACAGTTATGCTTGCAGAAAGAAAGAAGGAACTAATAAGAGGAGAGGGATGGATATGAGACCATATAATAAGGACTTAATAAAAGCCATTATCATTAACAAGCACCTTGTGAAAAACAACAGCTTGATGGTTTCACTTAAAAGTTTAACTTAAAATAGCCAATAATCAAAGAACACTAAACAGATACTTGCCATTTTCAGAAAACAAAATATAATCTATCTGCTTCCACAATGAAAGATCACAGAAAATATATCTCTAAGCAAATCAACCACTTCAATGGATATAAACTAGACATTTTTCACTACGAAAATATTAGATTCCCAAAGAAGGTGTTTGATTTACATAACCAATTCTCAATCACTAAATCAGAATTTCTTTTGGATGACAGTAGGCAGACGTTTATGTTTATGGAAAAAAAAGAGAGAGCAAGAGTGTAAAGATATTAACAAATATTACATCATAATTAAGGCCAATATCTATTGGTTTAAGAAAATAAGCTGTATTCAAGTATTTTGTAAGAGTCATTTATATATTTGAAAACATAATTAAAATATAAATCAAGCCTTAGCAACTTGATCCACTGCTGCCTTAAGTAACTAATACCAAAACAGTTCTGATCAAAACTAGAAATGAAACTTCCACTAGCCAGTAACTGTAAATAACTGCAAGTCATACAACTCATTTTGCTTGAAAATACATGATATATTTACACTACCTCCAGATGATTTTTCCCCAGTCATTCTAATTAGTAAAGTCTTAACATATGACCATTCTCTTTTGTTAAAACAATGAGAAAATTTGGCATTTAGGTATGCAGTAATACTTGGGACACTGCCCAAGCTAAAACAAAAATCATTAAAGATACAGGTTAAACAAGTACTTTATGAAGAAAACTTCATTTAACTGAAGAGAGGAAAAATTAGACTGATTTTTCACGTAAACTCCTGGGTGTTTTTCTGAATGTTTTGATAATACGCAAGTTTGTGAAAGATCCTCTATAGCCTATTCATCCATTGTTGCTATGGTATACTCTATAAATATTAATACTGTTCACAGATGAAAAAGAATCTGTCTATATCAAGAAGAGTGCTATCTAAATTTTGAGAAGATTAAATGTTGATAAAAAACTAAGCAATAAAACATTTCCTCAATTAAAACTTATAAAAATGTAAATGATGGGTATTTAAAAATTATTTTGACATGAGAATATTAGCATAAAATCAGCCAAATTTACATGGAACTGATTAGAATTACGGCTTGGGGACAGATCAGCATCAGGTTATAAGATCATGGTCATTTAGTGAGTTTAACTGAAGCAAACAACAGCATCATAGCAAAATCTGTGACTTTGAATATTGGTACATTGTTTTTAAAAGCATAATTAAGATGACTTGCTATTTAGTCAATCTAACAGTAAAACTAAGATAAATAAAATATATTAAAATTAGCTTGATGCAATGGGGAAAAAATTAGTATATTTACCTTTACTTAGGGATGTCTGCCACGGGGATTTCTTCTTTATTTTGTTACAAATGTGTTTGTCTGTATGTATGAGTGAGTGCATGTGTGCATAAAATCTTTGTTTCCTTCTCTCTTATAAGTCCTTATCATGTAACATAAGATGTATTGACTTTGTATCATAGTATTTAAGTATTGTTAACTTTACATCATAGTATTTGATTTATGGGGTATTAAGGAGAAGAGTAAACACTACCCAAGGACTTTGCATCCTTTTCTGGGAAAAGGGTTTGTTTGTTTTCATTGTACACAGGATCATTATGTCATGTTAGGCAGAAGTATGACCTTGTTACTGTCTTTACTTGGAGGCTGAGTATGGTTTAAGGAGATGTATATGGGTGCCAAGTTGACAAGGAATGGACCTGTGATGGTTAATTTTCCATGTCAACTTGCAAACCCATGACATCCAGATATTTGGTCAAACATTACACTAGACATTTCTGTGCATGTATTTTTTAGATGGAATTAACATTTAAATCATTAGTCTTTGAGTCAAAGCAGATTACTTTCTTAATGTTGGTAGACCTCATCTGATCAGTTGAAGTCCTTAACAGAAAAAAGACTGACCTCCCCTGAGGAAGGGGAATTCTGCCAGCAGTTGGCTTTCAGACTTGAGCTGTTGCATCAACCTTTCCCTGAGTCTCCAGCCTGCTGGCCTTACCCTGTGGATTTTGGACTTGCCAGCTGCCACAATTATGGAAGCCAATTCCTTAAAATAAACCTCTCTCTCAATACCCAGATACACAAACACACACACACCCTATTGGCTCTTTTTCTCTGGAGAACCCTCACTAATACATAGCCCTATAGTTAAGAGCTTGGGTTCTGAATCCAGATTACTTGGATTCACTCCGAACTCTACTCTAAACCAGTTGGGCCTCAGTCTTCTCATCTATAAAAGGGGATAATAAATATTAGCCCTTAACCCAAATATCAGGTGCCTGATATATGTCAAAAAAGACCACAAAGAAAAATTAACGTAGAAAGAACACTTCTTACATACTGTCAAGTATTTAATGGAAATAATACTACTGATTTTTTCTTCTTATTTATTTATTTACTTTTTAGCATCTTTATTGGAGTTTAATTACTTTACGATGGTGTGTTAGTTTCTGCTGTATAACAAAGTGAATCAGCTACGTATATGAATAATACTGATTGCTATTCTACAGTGCTTTATACTTTACATTACACATCCACACAACTTATTCCATACTAACTTCATAACAATCGTACAAAGAAGTTAGAAAGCAAGTTTTTCAGCATAGGCACTACGGAGAGGTAATTCTTTGCTGTGGGTCGCTGCCCTGTTGAGTAGCACCCCTGGTCTTTACCTAATAGATGCCAGGAGCCTCCCCCCACCTCCACACTCACTCACATTGTAACAATCAGATGTCTCCAGACATTGCCAAATGTCCCTGGAGAACAGAATCATCACCAGTTGAAAACCACTGCCAGAAAGAAATAGTATCTTCTTTTTTATAAGCTGGGTGAAACTCAGTGAAGTTGATTGACTTGCCCCAATACACCCCTCCTCTGAATGACCTAGAAACTTGACAGTTATAGGACACTGCCATGAATGCTTTGGGTAAAACACTAACTGCCATCATATAAATCGATTGTGATTTTTCTATGCCAACCGTCTTCTATTACAGACATTTCTGAACTCACTTTCTTCTCAGCTAATTCAGTCATGATTTCTTCATGGCTTCTTTTTTCTCCAAAAGGAAAACATGCCATTATAAATTTCAAGTTAGAAATACACATTATAAAAATTTACGTAAGTGCAAAACATGTTTGCACAGTGCATACCTCGGTTTTTTTTTCAAAGCAGTTTCTATCTTAGTTGGTGCAAAATTTATGAAGCAAGCTATTGCTCTTATTAATCAGGTGGCTAATATACCATACAACCTTTATGATCTGCCTCTAGCAGACACATATGAAACACTGAAAACATTCTCTTTTTATAGAAGCATCATAGCAGGAAACCTAGTCATATACTGCGAGGTAAAAGTAGAGCTGAAGACACTTTGATTATCTGACCAAAAATACTTCCAAGAGACTTAAGCTTTCATTGAAGCTTTCTGAGTTTGCTTAATGATCTGACAGTGTGTGGTCTTATTCAGTGCAATAAATATCAATTCTTTCTTTCACGTTATCATCCTTTCCCCATGTCTGAAAAAATAGTAGATTCTATATTAATAATTCTAAACACAAACACTTCAAACGATTAATCAACCACTAAGCAGTGTTCTACCTCTTTTCAAACTATTTCTCAACAACAACAAAAAAGAAAAACGGAATTGTATCGTGCAATGCATTGCCATCTGTGTGCAGGCTGATAAGGTGAAAAGAGAATATCTGAATGTCAGAGGAACATAGTTACAAACCATACCTTCCATGACATACACCAGCGACCCCACATCTCCTTCTTTGATGATGCAACTGTCTTTGCCGTACTCCACTGGGTACATACAGTCCACAATCTCTTGGATCTGCGACAGCTCCAAGTTCTTCATAAAGTCATTGTCAAGGATGGCTTCCTTTATAAGATCCTTGGACCTACGGTAAGAGAGGGAAGATTTACTGGCAGAGCTGACAAGTGCTTTCACAGTTTGTGGAGTTGAGCAGAGCCAGATAGCATTCAGGCACACTACAAAGGCATTTTCTTGTTAGGAAGCCAATAATTTCCTGACAGACCTGAGAACAAAGTAATTCCATGGCAACAGGAAAGACATTAAGAAATTTTTCTTTAAGTAAAATATCATTTAATGAATATGGGACCGACAAACAAGCAAAACCATACAATTCCATTTTGTTTTACTTATTATTATATACAATTTGTTTACTTATTTTTTTGTGTGCCTCTTCCACTAGACTTTATGCTCTGTGAGGGCAGGGATCATTTTTAGCTTTTTCTCTACTATATGCCCAGTGTCTACTACAATGCCAGTTACAGTACAGGTGCTCAAGAAATATGTTGGATTTAAGAAAATAGTAAAGAATTGGATACTTAATTAGCTGTTTGGAAAAACTGGTATAAATGTGACAGTTCTTTATCCATACCTCATGCTTCTTTAGAGAATATTTATTTCTTCAAGCAGCTTAAATTGAGGTAACTAGGCAGATAAAACTATTGAACAAGATGTTTTAAACACAATATGGTTTACACATGGGATTAAACAGGTAGTCAGCAGGAAAAATATTTACAAATTCTATGGTTGGGTTTCAGTGGTTAACAGGGAAGTTTTGCAGAACTAGAAATATGGTGATC
Organism: Kogia breviceps; assembly: GCF_026419965.1. NCBI lineage: Eukaryota > Metazoa > Chordata > Mammalia > Artiodactyla > Physeteridae > Kogia > Kogia breviceps. Next base: position 39,915,250 of record NC_081311.1, on the reverse strand, counting down.
ATTTGATTCTCTGGGATAAGAAGTTCCAAATAAATTCCTAAGGATACAAAACTCAAAGTAAAGAGAAACCAAGAAACATTTTGTCAGGAGTTGTACAGAGTACTGTCAGAAAAGTCAGAAACTGGATAAGACAAAAACAAAGTCCTTAGCAACACAGAGCATAAGCAACATATTTGGAATTTTATGTTAAAAGTCTTAATTTGAAAAGCATCTGACTACAAGCTGGTCCTTGTCCACATTTGCTTAACGAGTGGCTTTCAGGAAAGTGACCTGCAGTAGTGAATACTGACTATGGCATTAGCACTCCTCAGTTCTACCTGTTTTCTCTTCTAGACCTCAGTCTAACTGATCTAGCCTTCTCACATTATGTTTTGTAATGATTTGGTTTTAAGTAGTAAAAAGGTATACATAAAAAATTAAAACAATATAAAATTTATCAACATGAAAAATATACCTAGAATGGACTGTTATGATGCAATTAAATTGTTTATGAAGAGTGTTAACAGCATGGAAAAAATCTTATACTATTTTTAAGTGAAAAAGCATGAAACAGAATTGTTTTTAGAACACAAAAGCACGTGTGTGTGAAAATGTAAAGAAAATAGGCTTTCAAATTAGATATATCTGGGTCCCAATCCTAGTCCTGTCATGTGTTAAAACCTTGAGCAGGTTGTTTTACTTTTCTGAATTTCCACTAACTTGGAAAAAATATCTGCATTACTATGCTCATACCAGAATTATTTGCAATAGCCAAGACATGAAAACAACCTAAGCATCCACTAATGGATGAATGGATAAAGTAGTTGTGGCATGTATATATATATATATACATCTAGATATAGATATAGGTACACAATGGAATATTATTCAGCCATAAAAATGAGAAAATCCTACCATTTGTAACTACACAGATGAATCTTGAAGGCATTATGCTAAGTGAAATAAATCAGACAGAGAAAGACAAAGACTGTATGATCTCACTCTATGTGGAATCTAATTTTTTAAAAACTCATAGAAAAAAGAGATCAGACTTATGGTTACCAGAGGCAGTGTGGCAGGGAGGGGGAATCTGAGGAAGGTGGTCAAAAGGTACAAACTTCCAGTTATAAGATAAATAAGTACTAGTGGCATAATGTACAAAATAATGCCTATAGTTAACATTACTGTATGATACAAAGGAAAGTTGTTAAGAGAGTAGATCCTAAGAATTTTCATCACAAGGATAATTATTTGAATTTTCTTTTTATTTTTATCTATATGAGATGATGGATGTTAACTAAACTTACTGTGATATAGTCACTTCTCAATATAGGTAAATTAAACCATCATACTGTACACTTCAAATTTATATGGTGATGAATATCAATTATTTCTCAATAAAACTGGAAAAATATGTGAAGACTGGTAAAAATATAATGTTACTTTGAGTAAATGATGGGTGAAAAGGTGGTGGTAGTAACTGCAGTTGCAGTAATAGGAAGAGTAGTAATAGAGTATACAGTCATGACTTGAAACAGTATCAGAAGGAAATGAAATGCTGGCATTGGTTGCCTTTGCTGACAGAATTATATTTTTTCTTTCTACTTTTCTCTATAAAATTTTCTAGAATGGGCATGATTTTTTATACGGAAAAAACTCTTTAATTTCAAAGGCAGTTTATGCAAAGTAACTCTGTTATGAGGAAAAATAAAAATAATAATCTATTTCTCATTTAAATAATGACTTAGATACTTAATATTGGTTGACTGTTATTGGCATATTCAATACTACTCTTTTCAATAGATTCTCTTTCACATGGCTTGTGTCTAAATACTAATGGCAGGAATTTTCACCTGATAAACAGATGGTGATGGGTGGCCAGTGGTTAAGAACTTCAGAGTCTTCAGAATAGACTCTACTTAAAAAGTCCTGTTTGTGAGACTTTTACTTTAGTTTGATAGGACTATTTAACTGTATGTTTATTTTAATATTTTTTTAAATTCTGGCTTGCTAAAACTTTATTTTTCCTGAGGCAAAGAGTTGTTTCCCTTGAGTATTCAACACAAGATGCAAAACTCTGTCCCCGTCTATGATTTTCATAAAATCTCCTTTCTTAATTATCTTCAGCATTCCTGACCTCGAGAACACCAGTAGCAACTTCATAGTGACTCCTGAGATCTACTGTTCTACTAATGATCTACTTTTCCAAATAACAGGACTTATTTGATCTTTAAGAAATTAATTTTAATCACATTGCATAATATTCTCTTTACTGCAAATTCCTTTATTTTCATTGAGTCAGAGACTAAGGCCATAAATTGGTTCATATTTTTTTAATATAATAAAAACTAGATATTATCAATCCCAGAATACCAACTTGTTTAGCTACAGATGACATCTTATCCTTTGGGAAATAATAATAGTGTTTCATTAAAATCTAAGTCCTAGAAATGCTGCAACATTAAAAATAAAGCCCTCTTCCAAGAAGATAATTAGCTACATCCAAAGATAATTGAAGAAAGCCACTTTCTCTCTTCTCATAAACGGTACAACTAACCTGTTTTATAAAGACATCAGACAAGATGACATAACACAATCTTACACAATCCCTTAGAATTTTCCAACTTTTCCAAGTGCTTATCACAAACTGGAGGGGAGGGGGGAATTTCAGGATGCTCTTACTTCTCCAATTTCATTTTAAATGGAGGACATTCAATCTCAAGTCCCTGAAGAGACAAACTGGAGGCTTTCAAACATGCCTTTGTGTTACTTTAAAACAAACTGAGAAATATAGGACCTACTCCTTATCATATATCCCTTCACAGAGATATTGTCCCATGACATTTGCCTCTGAAACATCCCGAATAATCCCTCTCTGCCTTCAAAGAGTAGTGTAACTCAAAGATGTTCTTGTCAGTGAGTAATATTTAAAGCCCTGCCTCTTTGTGTAATTTTCCTTTAAGTCGTTTCCCATTGAAGGCTCAAAATCTTAGGGCAACTCTCATTAGTGTCCACTTGCTCCAACATTATAAGCCATAATCAATCAGAGCCTCCACCTAACTCTTCTTGGAATCTTTTCCTTTCCCTAAAGAAAGAGTCTAACACACTCACTGTAACTAAAACATGATGCTACATATGAGATCAGTTGAGTTGTGTTATCAGTATGAGAGCTGAGGAAAGCTGCTAGCACAAGTTCCAGAAGGTGGCTATCTGCTCTAACCCCGAGTATATAGCTTAAGAACATTTTGCAAGAATTCAGCAGGCTGACCTGAAAGGCATAAGAAGCAAATACAAAGATCTTGATTTTTTTATCCTTCCTGTCTGCTTCTGTGTACAAATAATCTATTTTAAAAAAACAAACAAACAAAAAACAACTTCTTCTTCCATGCCCCAAATTTGTGACATTTTAATGCAAACAACCATAAAAGTAACTTGGTTATTTCGAGTTGGCCCTATTGATTTGTCATCATCCAATTGTCACTCTCTGAAATATTGGCTATATATAATGGTGTGCTGCTAAATGCGCTCTCCAGGAAAAAAAGCAAAAAAGCCCTGGTTTGTAGTGTTTGCCAATTTCCATGATAAATACTCCCACTAGAGCCAATTTCAAGCTACTAATGTAAAGTCAACCTGCTTGCAAAAAATTCCTTAAATTTTGACCAGCAGTTCTTATATGAGCCAGTACGTTGGCTCCAACACATCAGATATAGATTCTTTTTCTAACACCCTAAGAATTTAGTGTGCCTTAATTTATAAATGCTAAAACTAACATGATGATTCTTTCCTTCCTTAAAATTTTTATTAGGTGGTTTAATATCCCCAGATAACTTCATGCCAGGATTAGCAACAGGTCTTCCAAAATTCAATTTTAAGAAAATGAATTGGAGATCCCACTTCCCCATTTACTTATTGCAGAGAGAGTTCCTGAATAGACTCAAAGACTAATTGTCCTTCTACACAATCTTAGATAAAAATGGGCAATTCTGAGGTGAGCATAGGGAAATATACCGCTACTTCTCTAACAAGAGAGATGACATTATTCACTATTAATAAACAGAGCCTCATTAGTTTTCTCGACCTTAATAAAAGGCTATTCTACATTGTGGTTATCATGTAGTAGCTTGCAATATCTATGTAGCACTAGTGTTATTTCAAAGAGTGGGGAATGCTGTTTCAGACCAAAGTGTCAGGAAGGCTTCTCTGAGCAGAGGACTGCATGACGATAGGATCCAACCAAGCCAAGATCATGGAGAAGAGCATTCTGGGGAAAAGAAAAATCACATACAAAGGTCCGGAGGTTGGAAGGAACTTGATCTGTCCAATTGGTTCAGGAAGGAGACCTGTGTGGCTGAGGCACAGAGTGAGCTAGAAGGAAAGGGAAAGGAGGATGACATTACAAAGGGAAGCAGGAATCAGGTCTCATACGGTCTTGAAGCCTGTGGTAAAAGAGTTTTATTTCATTCTAAAGCCTTAAGAATACAGTGAAGGGTTGGGCTTCCCTGGCGGCGCGGTGGTTGAGAGTCCGCCTGCCGATGCAGGGGACACGGGTTCGTGCCCCGGGCCGGGAAGATCCCACATGCCGCGGAGCGGCTGGGCCCGTGAGCCATGGCCACGGGCCATGCGCTGAGCCTGCCCGTCCGGAGCCTGTGCTCCTCAACGGGAGAGGCCACAGCAGTGAGAGAATCGCATACCAAAAAAAAAAAAAAAAATACAGTGAAAGGTTGATTATAAGAAGAAGAGGTATGACTTACAGGTAATATACCTGACATAAGGAATAAATAATATAAATTTACTTTAAAATGTTACTGAGTTCATAGAGGCTTCTGTCGTATTTCATCACTTAACAGATACTAAAAGCATCACTTATTATCCTATTAATGAGTTCTTATAACTGAAACTCTCGGGAACCACTGTCTCACAACTCTTACATTTACCTGAACTTCAAATCACCGACTCTCATGCAACTTTTGCATGTTAGAACAGAATGCGGTCTCATCTCCAATTTCCAGCTACCTCCAGTGGCCTAAAAGCAATTCACTCTCCCTTCACAGCCTCTCTTTAGATTAGTTTCCCCCTGAACACATACCAAACGATCGTAAATATGCTCAAAACAGCCATGGCCAGAAATGTGAGAATTCATGTCTGATCCCTTCATTCAACAAAGACTGCTAGGCACTTTAAAAAACAGTCAAAATTATTACTAAGAATGAAAATCAGCTAAAGCAATTTAAAAATGGTTTATGAAATTTCTATAATCAACTTTTTGATTGAAAAAAACTCTCACTAAATCTTTCTAGCTCTCAAAGGTCAGTCTTAGGCTCAAATGTCAGGAGAAGCAGTAAATGCACTTTCAAGGTCCTTAATCTACAGTATAGTATCTTCAGTTGGCAGCTCAGAAATCCAAACCCCCATTGGTAATTCATGGCTCTTTTACGCAGTTACAGTAATTGCAGGGCCCCTTAAAAGTGTCTAATTCCAGGAGTCACTGTGGCAAGACAACTCCATCTACATACTGTGAAATATTCAATGAATCATCTAGAAATAAGAAAAACTCATAGAGTAGTCCTCTCACTGCCCCAACTGTTGAGATTCTGCCCAAACAGTAGGTCCTATTTCTAGCCTAACAACTTTCCTGAGTGAACTCGGTAGGTACAGAGCTAAGAAATATCAACCAGCCCACATTTGTTAAAGATAAAATTTAATCCTGCAAAACTATTGGCCAACTGAGATATTTCCTCAAAACTGAAAATCAGTTTTCAACAGGTTTCAGACAAAATTTTCACATCAACAAACTCTGCTATAGCTATCCTAATCTTATCACAAAAAGTCATGAAGAAATCAAGACTACTTGCAGCATTCACACCTATAATCAGTATATGATACAAAACATGTGAATCACTGGGACAAAATATATTATAGCAACATAGTTCTTAGGTGGTCAATGATATTCATCTTTTGTCTGTTACATGGGTCGCAAATAATTTCCAGTTGCCATTTCTCTTCTAACTTTTTTCTGTAGTACTAAAATAGATGAGTATCTAAATGAAATTTAGATATTATAACTCTAAAGATAAACAATGATTTGGGTCAAGGAGAAGATGGCTAACCCATAAAGTATTTGTTTGCTGATGTATCCCTTAAGCCTTCTTTTTAACTAATACTCTTATCTTATTCTGCCTAGGAATGATGCTAAGTAGCTCCTGAAATCACTAGTTAGGTGTTAACAAATGAAGCAAACTTGTATTAATGAAAGAAAAAGAAGATATTGCTCTTCGTAGGTGTTCATCAACTTCCAAAAAAATCAATATTAAAGTCTCCCATTCAACTACTGCAGTCATTCAGTGCTCCAGAGAGGCATTTAACAGTTACTTCACACTAGCGAGCCTAACTCAAAATAGAGCAGTCCCCAAAAGAGCCCAGATCAAACTCCTGTCCTTTAAGCTCCTCTTTCACACTGAAGAAGAACTGTGGGGTTTCATCGAAGAATTGTAAACAGCTTTCCATGAGAATAATGACCATAAGAATTCCAGGAGAATAAGACTATACACATTACATTCCAGAATGTAAGAGCCATGTGGCTGGATCTATTATGAATTAACTCTATTTTTGAAGTTAGAGATCTAAACTGCAAAACAAAAACAGAGCAATGATGGAGAAGAAAACATTTGGCATATATTTATATGACTGATTTCAATTCGACATTTCAAAGCAATTTCTTTTTTATCTTTCAAAGCACACAAACAATTGAGATCTCTTAGCATTCATTGGTTCCCAATAAGGTCAAAATGGTCACACTATGAACATCCATTAAGTTCCTCATCACCCAGGATGACCCTGCCTGCGGGACATAGATTGGGAACCATGATGTTTTGTCTAGTCCTTTGAAACCCAATAGCTCACGTCACCAGCATGTGCTATGCACTGTCATTTCAATTATTGTAATGGCTTGATTTTAAAATTGATCATTAAAGACATCATTTAAAAAATTATCTTATTCAGTTGCTTTTCAGATTTAATCTCTGAGATAAATTACCTTTCATTTTAAATTACCTTACATTTGTCTGAATTCAGCATGAGGAAAATAACATGTTTCTCTACCAACCCTCCAAGCCCTAAATGTGTATACTTTCTCTTGGCTGAAAATTATGAGTTGGGTCATTCATCACTTCCTCTAGTGATGCTTCCAGAAAATGAGAGCCAAATTTAGCCTTGTTACAGTGACCTACAGGTCTTAGGAAGGCAGATCTTCTACTTTGATGAACTTGGTTCAATTTCTTCTTCAAACAGCTTAGTTTGCATTAGGCTTTAATACATTAGAATACATTCAATACATTATACTTTGAGTCTGCTTGAAGGGAGATGGCATATATACTGAAAAATCTTTTAAATAACTAAAATTTAAAAACCAAACAATCATGCCCCTAGTTGTGAAAGCTCTGAAGTTTCAAGGCTTCTTAACCAAAGTGGAAAAATTAACCAATAATGACAACATGAATCATCATCATAATAGTAGTACTAATACCACTATAACTAATATTTATTAAGGGGTTACTCCACGTTCTGCAATGAAAAGCCACCCCTCATGTAAGGCTCACAATGACTTGCTAAGTTTGCCATCATGGAACTGAGGCTCAGAGCAGTTATATAGTCTACCCAATATTGCACAGCCAGTACGTGACAGGTATATGCAAGATTTAAAGATCAACCCGTTTGACTTCGAGCCACACTCTACTAAATCGTTTGACTTATAAGAACACAATACTTAACTCTATTCATAATTTGAATAAATTATTCCAATTATAAAATCTAAAAGCAAATATTCTTCTCACATCTCTAATTCTGCAAAAGTAAAAATGCTATGCTTGGATAGTATGACCTTTTATCTGCAGAGAGCATTTCATGCTTTCAGAATAATTCTACATCTAACATTTCATTCTATTATTGCCAAAAACCTGTGCAGTAGGTAAAACAGAGGTTACAATTATTCTTATTTGACAGATAAGAAAACAGAGACACAACAGGCTAGATGCTGCCAAGTTCAAGTAAGCGATTAAAGCAGAACTCAGGTCTACTGCCTATGAGCATGAAATAAACACTGTTCTGACCTTCCTTCATTACAGGCACTTTCATATTTTCTCTGTGTCTCTTGATGCCTTTTTTTCTCTTTGTCTCTCTGTCACTTTGGCTCTATCTCTCTGTCTTTCACATACCTTTAGCCATTTTAATGTTTAAACTCTCTTGGACAAAGACTCAACAAATCCACTGCACCAGTATCAGCAGGGAACTCTGGCTATTTGACAATAATTCTATGGTTTTAAAAATTCTGTGATGTTTCATTCAGAACGATTCCCTTTCTGATCTAATTCATTCTTCACATTACAGAAGTTTGAGCATGTCTTGTAGCTTTTACAGAGAGATACCCTCTCACATAGAAACACCTCTTAATTCAACACACTTTTGATTCCAGTGTGTTCACACATTTGTTCTCTCCTCTCTGTCTTGAGCACACACCCTTTCTCTCTCCTTTCCTTCCTACAAATCCTGCCTCAGATGGACTTGATATACATATGGAGGGGAAAAAAGTACACAAAAATTTATTATTACTTTGGGTGAACATCTGTATTTCAATTCAAAATAAAAAGGAAGCTCTCATTATGTTTATAGGATAAAAAATATAATATTCCAAGAAAAACTGCAAAGCCACCATTTTGTAACTAATGTAATTAATGATCTATAACATATATATGAGAAGTCTGAATATAAGAATCTAAACATCAAATGCTTTCTATATATGTATTGATATTTTTACAATAGATATCTAAAATATAGAATTTATAAACTTAATAAAACATTAGTATAGTGGATTGTACATTATGATCTAATGAGTTAGCTATCTCAAATTTTTATTGAAGAAGACAGAGGGGGTAGGATAAAAGGGAGGAAGGGAAGAAGAGAGATAAATAAATGTGATTTTATAACTTGAATCCACTATCATCTTGTACAATGCTGCTCTTTAATGATCTGTCCCTTTCAGTGGCAAATAGTTAATATTTATTGTATTTCCAACATGACAATTCTAGGTTCAAATTTAACCACTGCATATAAATACAAGCAAAAGTGATTGATGGGTTTAAAATACAACAATAATTATCCACAAAGTGATTTCTTTTCAGTGTTCTTCAGTCTTTTATTCTATGCACATATTTTTACAAAATAGGGTAATACTATATAACATGGCTTTTCTCTAAATAGCTTCTAACAAACACTTTTCAAAACCAATAGAAATGTGTCATTATTTGTAAGGAATGTTCCTTTGTGTGAGACGTGCGCTAATCAAACTCCTACTGTTGGAAATTTAGTTTGTTAGAAGTTTTAATGAGCATGCACTTTGATCCTATGATCCTACATTGAAGAATACATCCCACAAAGGTAAAGCACTGGTTTCTAAAAGTATATCTACAGAGACATTTGTTGTAATATTATTGACAATAGAATAATCACTAGAAACAACCTGGATGTTCACCAATAGGTCAGTGATTGAATAATTTATAGCAAATTTATACTATGAAATTTTGGACTGCTATTAAGAATGAGAATGGATCAATATTATTTGTAAAAATGACCATGGTATATTGCTAAGTGAAAAGTAGATCACAGGCTAACTGTATAATGTAATTTTTTTTTTCATTTTTAAATGTTATTTATTTTTTTATACAGCAGGTTCTTATTAGTCATCAATTTTATACACATCAGTGTATACATGTCAATCCCAATTGCCTAATTCATCACACCACTACCACCACCCCCCACCGCTTTTCCCCCTTGGTGTCCATACATTTATTCTCTACACCTGTGTCTCAACTTCTGCCCTGCAAACCGGTTCATCTGTACCATTTTTCTAGGTTCCACATACATGCGTTAATATACGATATTTGTTTTTCCCTTTCTGACTTACTTCACTCAGTATGACATTTTCTAGATCCATCCACGTCTCAACAAATGACCCAATTTCGTTCCTTTTTATGGCTGACTAATATTCCATTGTATATATGTACAAGAACTTCTTTATCCATGCATAGGTCAACGGGCATTTAGGTTGCTTCCATGACCTGGTTATTGTAAATAGTGCTGCAATGAACATTGGGGTGCATGTGTCTTTTTGAATTGTGGTTTTCTCTGGGTATATGCCCAGTAGTGGGATTGGTGGACCATATGGTAATTCTATTTTTAGTTTTTTAAGGAACCTCCATAATGTTCTCCATAGTGGCTGTATCAATTTACATTCCTACCAACAGTGTGAGAGGGTTCCCTTTTCTCCACACCCTCTCCAGCATTTGTTGTTTGTAGATTTTCTGATGATGCCTATTCTAACTGGTGTGAGGTGATACCTCATTGTACTTTTGATTTGCATTTCTCTAATAATTAACGATGTTGAGCAGCTTTTCCTGTGTTTCTTGGCCATCTGTATGTCTTCTTTGGAGAAATGTCTATTTAGGTCTTCTGCCCATTTTTGCATTGGGTTGTTTGTTTTTTTAATATTGAGCTGCATGAGCTGTTTATATATTTTGGAGATTAATCCTTTGTCCATTGATTTGTTTGCAAATATTTTCTCCCATTCTGAGGATTGTCTTTTCGTCTTGTTTATGGTTTCCTTTGCTGTGCAAAAGCTTTGAGGTTTCATTAGATCCCATTTGTTTATTTTTGTTTTTATTTCCATTACTCTAGGAGGTGGATCAAAAAACATCTTGCTGTGATTTATGTCAAAGAGAGTTCTTCCTAGTTTTCCTCTAAGAGTTTTACCAGGTCTGGTCTTACATTTAGGTCTCTAATCCATTTTGAGTTTATTTTTGTGTATGGTGTTAGGGAGTGTTCTAATTTATTTTATTTTTGTTGTTTTTTAAAAAACTTTTATTCTAATTTCATTCTTTTACATGTAGCTGTCCAGTTTGCCCAGCACCACTTATTGAAGAGACTGTCTTTTCTCCATTGTATATCCTTGCCTCCATTGTCATAGATTAGTTGACCATAGGTGCATGGGTTTATCTCTGGGCTTTCTCTCCTGTTCCATTGATCTATGTTTCTGTTTTTGTGCCAGTACCATACTGTCTTGATTACTGTAGCTTTGTAGTATCGTCTAAAGTCAGGGATTCTGATTCCTCCAGCTTTGTTTTCTTCCTTCAAGACTGCTTTGGCTATTCAGCGTCTTTTGTGTGTCTATATAAATTTTTTAAAAATTAATTAATTTATTATTATTATTTTATTTGCAGTAGGCGGGCCTCTCACTATTGTGGCCTGTCCTGTTGCGGAGCACAGGCTCCGGACGCGCAGGCTCAGTGGCCATGGTTCACGGGCCCAACCGCTCTGCAGCATGTGGGATCTTACCAGACTGGGGCACGAACCCATGTCCCCTGCATTGACAGGTGGACTCTCAACCACTGTGCCACCAGGGAAGCCCTCTATATAAATTTTAAGATTTTTTGTTCTAGTTCCATAAATAATGCCACTGGTAACTTGATAGGGATTGCACTGAATCGGTAGATTGCTTTGGGTAGTATAGTCATTTTCACAATATTGATTCTTCTAATCCAAGAACATGGTATATCTCTCAATCTGTTGGTATCATCCTTAATTCCTTTCATCAGGGTCTTATACTTTTCTGCATGCAGGTCTTTTGTATCCCTAGGTAGGTTCATTCCTAGGTATTTTATTCTTTTTGTTGCAATGGTAAATGGGAGTGTTTCCTTAATTTCTCTTTCAGATTTTTCATCATTAGTGTACAGGAATGCAAGAGATTTCTGTGCATTAATTGTGTATCCTGCAACTTTATCAAATTCATTGACTAGCTCTAGTAGTTTTCTGGGGCATCTTTAAGATTCCCTATGTATAGTATCATGTCATCTGCAAACACTGACAGTTTTACTTCTTCTTTTCTGATTTGGATTCCTTTTATTTCTTTCTCATCTCTGATTGCTGTGGTTAAAACTTCCAAAACAATGCTGAATAATAGTGGTGAGAGTGGGCAACCTTGTCTTGTTCCTGATCTTAGTGGATATGGTTTCAGTTTTTCACCAGTGAGGTTGATGTTGGCTGTGGGTTTGTCATATATGGCCTTTATTATGTTGAGGAAAGTTCCCTCTATGCCTACTTTCTGCAGGGTTTTTATCATAAATAGGTGTTGAATTTTGTCAAAAGCTTTCTCTGCATCTATTGAGATGATCATATGGTTTTCCTCCTTCAATTTGTTAATATGGTGTAACACGTTGATTGATTTGCATATATTGAAGAATCCTTGCATTCCTGGAATAAACCCCACTTGATCACGGTGTATGATCCTTTTAATGTGCTGTTGGATTCTGTTTGCTAGTATTTTGTTGAGGATTTTTGCATCTATGTTCATCAGTGATTTTGGCCTGTAGTTTTCTTTCTTTGTGACGTCTTTGTCTGGTTTTGGTATCAGGGTGATGGTGGCCTCGTAGAATGAGTTTGGGAGTGTTCCTCCCTCTGCTATATTTTGGAAGAGTTTGAGAAGGATAGGTGTTAGCTCTTCTCTAAATGTTTGATAGAATTCACCTGTGAAGCCATCTGGTCCTGGGCTTTTGTTTGTTGGAAGATTTTTAATCACACTTTCAATTTCTGGGCTTGTGACTAGTCTGTTCATATTTTCTATTTCTTCCTGGTTCAGTCTCGGAAGGTTGTGCAATTTCTAAGAATTGTTCATTTCTTCCAGGTTGTCCATTTTATTGGCAAAGAGTTGCTTGTAGTAACCTCTCATGATCTTTGTATTTCTGCAGTGTCAGTCGTTACTTCCCCTTTTTCATTCCTAATTCTATTGATTTGAGTCTTCTCCCTTTTTTTCTTGATGAGTCTGGCTAATGGTTTATCAATTTTGTTTATCGTCTCAAAGAACCAGCTTTCAGTTTTATTGATCTTTGCTATCATTTCCTCCATTTGTTTTTCATTTATTTCTGATCTGATCTTTATGATTTCTTTCCTTCTGCTAACTTTGGGGGTTTTTTTTGTTGTTGTTCTTCTTCCTCTAATTGCTTTAGGTGCAAGGTTAGGTTCTTTATTTGAGATGTTTCCTGTTTCTTAAGGTAGGATTGTATTGCTATAAACTTCCCACTTAGAACTGCTTTTGCTGCATCCCATAGGTTTTGGGTCATCATGTCTCCGTTGTCATTTGTTTTCAGGTATTTTTTTTATTTCCTCTTTGATTTCTTCAGTGATCACTTCATTATTAAGTAGTGTATTGTTTAGCCTCCATGTGTTTGTATTTTTTACAGATCTTTTCCTGTAATTGATATCTAGTCTCATAGCGTTGTGGTCAGAAAAGATACTTGATACAATTTCAGTTTTCTTAAATTTACCAAGGCTTGATTAGTGATCCAAGATATGATCTATCCTGGAGAATGTTCCATGAGCACTTGAGAAAAATGTATATTCTGTTGTTTTTGGATGGAATGTCCTATAAATATCAATTAAGTCCATCTTGTTTAATGTATAATTTAAAGTTTGTGTTTCCTTATTTATTTTCATTTTGGATGATCTGTCCATTGGTGATAGTGGGGTGTTAACGTCCCCTACTATGAATGTGTTACTGTTGATTTCCCCTTTTATGGCTGTTAGTATTTGCCTTATGGATTGAGGTGCATAAATATTTGGGTGCATGAATATTTACAACTGTTATATCTTCTTCTTGGATTGATCCCTTGATCATTATACAGTGTCCTTCTTTATCTTTTGTAATAGTCTTTATTTTAAAGTGTATTTTATCTGATATGAGTATTTTTTATCCAGCTTTCTTTTGATTTCCATTTGCATGGAATATCTTTTTCCATCCCCTCACTTTCAGTCTGTATGTGTCCCTGGGTCTGAAGTGCGTCTCTTATAGACAGCATATATATGGGTCTTGTTTTTGTATCCATTCAGCAAGCCTGTGTCTTTTGGTTGGAGCATTTAATCCATTCACGTTTAAGGTAATTATCGATATCTATGTTCCTATGACCATTTTCTTAATTGTTTTTGGTTTGTTTTTGTAGGTCCTTTTCTTCCCTTGTGTTTTCCACTTACAGAAGTTCCTTTAGCATTTGTTGTAGAGCTGGTTTGGTGGTGCTGAATTCTCTTAGCTTTTGCTTGTCTATAAAGCTTTTGATTTCTCCATCAATGCTGAATGAGATCCTTGCTGGGTAGAGTAATCTTGGTTGTAGGTTCTTCCCTTTCATCACTTTAAGTATATCATGCCTCTCCCTTCTAGCTTATAGAGTTTCTGCTGAGAAATCAGCTGTTAACCTTATGGGAGTTCCCTTGTATGTTATTTGTCATTTTTCCCTTGCTGCTTTCAATAATTTTTCTTTGTCTTTAATTTGTGCCAATTTGATTACTATGTGTCTTGGTGTGTTTCTCCTTGGGTTTATCCTATATGGGACTCACTGAGCTTCCTGGACTTGGGTGGCTATTTCCTTTCCCATGTTAGGGAAGTTTTCGACTATAATCTCTTCAAATATTTTCTCAGGTCCTTTCTCTCTCTCTTCTCCTGCTGGGACCCCTATAATGTGAACATTGTTGCATTTAATGGTGTTCCAGAGGTCTCTTAGGCTGTCTTCATTTCTTTTCATTCTTTTTTCTTTATTCTGTTCTGTAGCAGTGAATTCCACCATTCTGTTTTCCAGGTCACTTATCCGTTCTTCTGCCTCAGTTATTCTGCTATTGATTCGTTCTGGTGAAATTTTCATTTCAGTTATTGTATTGTTCATCTCTGTTTGTTTGTTCTTTAATTCTTCTAGGTCTTTGTTAAACATTCATTGCATCTTCTCGATCTTTGTGTCCATTCTTTTTCTGAGGTTCTAGATCATCTTCACTATCATTATTCTGAATCCTTTTTCTGGAAGGTTGCCTATCTCCACTTCATTTAGTTGTTTTTCTGGGGTTTTATCTTGTTCCTTCATCTGGTACATAGCTCTCTGCCTTTTCATCTTGTCTAACTTTCTGTGATTGTGGTTTTTCTTCCACAGCCTGCAGGAATGTAGTTCTTCTTGCTTCTGCTGTCTCCTCTGGTAGATGAGGCTATCTAAGAGGATTTTGCTAATTTCCTGATGGGAAGGACTGGTGATGGGTAGAGCTGACTGTTGCTCTAGTGGGCAGAGCTCAGTAAAACTTTAATCTACTTCTCTGCTGATGGGTGGGGCTAAGTTCCCTCCCTGTTGGTTGTTTGGCCTGAGGCGACCCAGCACTGGAGCCTGCATGCTCTTTGGTGGGGCTAATGGCAGACTCTGGGAGGGCTCATACCAAGGAGTACTTCCAAGAAATTCTGCTGCCAGTGTCCTTGTCCCCACGGTGAGCCACAGCCACCACCCGCCTCTGCAGGAGACCCTCCAACACTAGCAGGTAGGTCTGGTTCAGTCTCCTCTGGGGTCACTGCTCCTTCCCCCTGGGTCCTGATGCACACACCACTTTGTGTGTGCCCTCCATGAGTGGAGTCTCTGTTCCCCCCAGTCCTGTCAAAGTCCTGCAGTCAAATTCCACTAGGCTTCAAAGTCTGATTCTCTAATAGTTCCTCCTCCCATTGCCGGACCCCCAGGTTGGGAAGCCTGACGTGGGGCTCAGACCCTTCACTCCAGTGTGTGGACTTCTGTGGTATAAGTGTTCTCCAGTCTGTGAGTCACCCACCCAACAGTTATGGAATTTGATTTTACTGTGATTGCGTCCCTCCTACTGTCTCACTGTGTCTTCTCCTTTATCTTTGGATGTGGGGTGTCTTTTGTGGTGAGTTCCAGTGTCTTTCTGTTGATGATTGTCCAGCAGCTAGTTGTGATTCTGGTGTTCTCACAAGAGGGAGTGAAAGCACGTCCTTCTACTCTGCCATCTTGGTTCAGGAACCCCAAAACATGAGTTTAAAAGTGACCTGTAGTTGCTGCTGACATGAGTGTAGTATTTATGGAAGTAAACCACACCTACAAATCTACAAATTCAGTCCTGAAAATGTATCCATTGTGAAAGAAGGTCACAACCATCAGTGAGAGAAGGACAAAAGAAACAGGGAAACCATAAACAGGTTCAGGCAGACCATGAAGCCAAGGAGATGAATATAATAAATAAATGCAGAAGACATGAGTTTCATAACACAAGGTGCACTTGAATTGCAAACAACATATTTGCAGTTACATGACCTAACACTGTCTGAATGCCTCGAGCCACTCAACGGGGAAACTCAAGGGCTTTGCCAGGTCAAGGTTCCCAAAGTCAGAGCCAGGCTACAGAATGGAGGAGAGTTGGTCCCTGAGGTTGTAGGGTACCAAGTAAAAGTGGGGCTAGAGATAAATAGCTTAAAGAATTAAGCCAAAGGCATTTAAGGCAGAACTAAGCCCAAGACAATGGCTCTTCAAGCTGTGGCAATGAGATGGAACAAAAGGGCTCAGAGGACCAACAGGATACAGTGCTTCCAGAGTATTTCTGGGACAATGGCTCCCAGGATTTCAGGGGACTGTTTTCTGGAGTGGTCGGGTTATAACCTACCCACAGATGTGAATGTGCTATTAAAGATGCAGGGATTGTTATGCAAACACTCTGCACACAGCCCTTCCATGGTTTCCACATTTTTGTCAATCTCTGCAATCAATGAGGAAGGCTGGCAGAGGATAAAGAGATGTGAAGAGGGGGAGGTAATCCATGATGACACTCTTAACTTTCCTCATGGATGGAGTCTAGGTACATGAAGAGCTGCTCAGGAGAAAGTCTTTTGAGTATTTTTCTTTGAGGTCCTTTTGGACATGTTATCTCACCTTTTCTTCTTAATAAAAACTTCCAGAAGTGAAACATTCATGCTAGTTAGAAAAATGGTTGATAGAACACTTAACTTCCACCCCACATCCTTCTTCAAGAGCATGCTGCTCCAACTATTCACAATAGCCAAGACATGGAAAGGACCTAAATGTTCATCAACAGATGAATGGATAAAGATGTGGTACATATATACAATGAAATACTGTTCAGCCATAAAAAAGAGCAAAATAATTCCATTTGTGACAATACGCATGCAACTAGAGATTATGATACTAAGTGAAGCAAGTCAGAAAGAGAAAGACAAATACCATATGATATCACTTATATGTGAGATCTAAAATATGATACAAATTAACCTATCTATGAAACAGAAACAGAATCATGGACAGAGAGAACAGTCTGGTGGTTGCCAATGGGGAAGGGGTTGGGGGAGGGATGGAGTGGGAGGTTGGGGTTAGCAGATGTAAGCTGTTATATAGAGAATGCATAAACAATAAGGTCCTACTGTATAGCACAGACAACTATATTTAATATTCTATGATAACCATAATGGAAAAGAATATTTTAAAAGAATGTATATGTATGTATAACTGAATCACTTTGCTGTACAGCAGAAATTAACACAACACTGTAAATCAGCTATACTTCAGTAAAAATATTAATAAAAGAAAAAAAAATTTTTAAGCATGTCTTTTACATAATCATGAAGACAAGGGAATTTTTTTTTCTTTTTAAAATATTATTGTCTTAATTTTTGAATTTAATTTAATTTATTTTTTTTATATATCAGGTTCTTATTGGTTATCTATTTTATACATATGTGTGTATATGTCAATCCCAGTCTCACAATTCATCCCAACAAGGGAATTTTTTAAATGAATTATACCATTGAAAAAGTGATGTGTCTGATTAGCAGTGAGTCCATTCTTAACTGTGATTTTATATTTGAACAATTCCTGTAAGTATATCTTCTGTGCAAATACATTTTTGATTGGTAATGAATGTTACTAGTTATTTCATTTTCAGTCTTTAAAAAAAAAAAGGACCATGCTGCTCCATATGTACAAGCTCGCCTTTATACAGTAGTCTGCTCAGCCTGACCCTTACATTATTCATTCATTCTTTCCTTCAACAAGCATTTCTTGAGTGCTTCCTATATGGCATTGAGTGCACACGGGTAACTGAAACACAGCTCAGATTCTAGCAGTAGAAGCCAGATAACACAGAGGTAAACAAACAAATAACATTGTGAAAATAGAGAAAATATTTGGAACATTACAAAATGGGTGCTGAATGTAGAATCAGGGGAAGATCTATTTGGGATATGAAATAAAGACTTGTCTGAAAATGTAACATTCAGGCTCAGACTGGAGGATGAGATGAACCACCCTACAGGAGATCTAAGAGAAGGGCACTTGAAGCAGGAGGAACACAAGGTTTTCAGGCTCAATTTGGAAAAGGCAGTTAGATCCTTTGGACTGAGGGCAAGGATGGCTGGAGATGAATTTGGAGATGGGAGCAGGAGCTGGTTGAGACAGGGCCTTGCAGACTGTGGGAAAGAACTGGATTCCTAGTGAAACAGAAAGCTGTTCACAGGGTGACACAGGATAGTAAGTGACATTGTCTGATTTATGTTTTAAAAGGACCACTTAAGATTTCAGAGAATAAACTGGGGCAATTGCAAGTGGAAGGAAAAGGGAAAGAAAGGTCAGAAAAGATGCTGTGCACTATTTTCACACAAGACATACAATGGCTTAAGGTTAAGAGAGTGACAGTAGAGATGGGCAGAAGTGTGAATAAATGGAAAGTATATTTTGCAAGTGGAAATTATGGGACTTACTGGTAGATTGGCATGTGGGGAGGAGAGAAAGGGAACAATCATAGGTTTCCAGCTTAAGCAACTGAATGTTTACTGAGATGAGTTAAAGTAGGAGAAGTTACAAGTTCCTGGGGACCAAACAAACCTAGGGGTGGGGTTGAAGGAGAGTAGTTCACAAAGGAGAATGAAAAATACCAGAAATAGGGAAGTGTTGGTCAGGCAGGTAATGGAAGGAAGCGTTTCAGGGAGAAGGAATGGCTAACTTTTGACCCTTATCAGAGGCATATTTTCCAATATGATTAGTTTCATTTTATTTTATTTTTATCGAAGTATAGTTGATTTGCAATCAACTATAGTTTCTGGCATACAGCAAAGTGATTCAGTTATACATATACATATATATTCTTTTCAATATGATTAGTTTTAAATCATTGACCTTTCTACCTCTGACATGATTCAATCATTGTTATAAATGAACATTGTGATTTAATTTAGCAACAATAAGCACAGCTCTCCATTATGCTAAATTTTTTCAAAAATCACTTGAAAATACTCAACTACAGCTTTATTCCTCAGATTACTTTAAGTGTTAAGTGTATCACAGCAACTGACACTTGCTTGGAAACAGAATTACTTGAAAGAAAGCCGGTGAGATTGACTGTCATCCTTCACATTTAAAAAAACAACACATACCACACAAATACCACACATTCTACATATATACTAAGTCTGCAAAGTTTGCTGTGGTAAGGATACACAGAGAGGAGATCACACTAGTTTAAAAAAAAATCCTGAATACTTTAAGAGGCTGGATTCCTCCTCATGTATCAAAGCAAATGGCAATCAATAGGAATTAAATCAAAATCAGACTGCAATCTTTGGAGTGGGAAGGATTCCTTAGTATGGAGGAAATACATTTGTTAGCAATCTGATAGGATAATCCAGACAAGAAACTTGTTGAACAGACTTGATTCTCATACCAAGTTACTGCAGATAAAAAGCCATTAAGCAGAAAGGCAGGCAAGAGAGAAAATGAAAATGACTCAGTATTAATCATATGTTGACTCATTCGACATCATATAAGCCTCATTTGACATCATATAAGCCTCATTACCCTGCCCTCCATTTATTTCCTAAGCTTAGAATTGTCCTGTAAACAACACCATTCAGAGAAATGACTGCACCATGAGGATCGTTAAGGTTTCTGTACTGAATGTAGTAGCTGGGAGTCCTAAATGTCAATAAAGCAAAGCTTTTGCTCATAGTTAATAAAATGAATACCTCATTTCACTTCACTTTTGACTCTTTAGTTACTATCATGTTTATTATTTATTCCTCACATTCATGGATAAGTTTAGCCATTAAATCCAGCTTCTTAACTACATTAAATTCTTTTGAAAACATGGTGGGGAATACCTATATAAATACAAAGTATGTACTTGTAGTTATAATTTCAATTTTAACCCGCTTTTGGGGACATGCTAAGCTACCCGTTTATCCATATTCAATTCATATCCACTTGAAATTCTGCTGAAACATCATGGAACCAGATGCTCTATTTCTCTTACAAAAAAACTTAGCATACAGTTTTCTTACCCCTCCCTGACACACCCACTATCAGCTTCCATAGTATATTACGGGAACCACCAATATGTCACCTCCTTTCCTACCGGAAGTTCCAAAAGTAACTTTCAACTTATTATAGTCCCCCGTCATCCCTTTAGCAAAACCCAAAGGTGTTTTTTCCTCTCACAACATTTAATCACCAACCTCTCCTTGCATCATTCCTTAGCTTAAAGCCTTAGCTCAGCTTTCAGCTAGCTCTTACTTAAATGAGTATGGCCTTTTCTCTCCATCTAATATTAACTGGTCCTAAGAGATGTTATTACAGCTGGTTATTCTGAACTTGTCACTCAGTTTGTCATAGCATAAATCTACTATAAATCAAACCCCTGCCTCACTAACTCCAACCTTGAATCCTCTTTGGGATTTGTGATGAGCACTTCCCAATTCAGTGTGTTAACTCCAAATTTCTCATCTTCTATTTCTTTACCTGCTGGCACTTCTCTTTCAGAGAAACTTACGTAGCACACTCTTCCTAATAGTGGTAACAATAAGGTTTCTGTTAGGTCATATCTTTCTCTCAGTCATTATATAGAACGCTCTCACTTAATATTATCAGAGTATTTCCATGTTCTGACCATTCTCCACCCACATTGGGCATTAGAGTCAATCAGGGAGATTTTGTAAAGATACTCAGGACCCACCCCAAAATTTGATTTCAGTTGGCCTAGGGGTATGACCTGGATGCTTGATGTATGCACTATCATACACATGTCATAGCACGTGAAATATATCTTAACTACATGTTCACAGGTAAAAGTATTTTTGATTTTATGAAACTGAAGCTTTAATGCATATTTACCAGTTTTTTCTCTCAAGTATCATCAACTCAAAATAATATTTTGTAAGACATAAAAAATGGGGCAGAAAATATCACACTTTATCTCGAAGTCCAGTTTGCAAAACCATAAATACTAAGCCTTAAAAATAAAAGAAATGGCACACAGAGAGAATCATAAGAAACTTCTCAAGTATGATTTTACATGAAGTCAGAACAAAGAGACAGAGGTCACCAGGATATTTATTCTCTGAAATACTCTCTTTCCTTTGCTTATATGATGCAATCTACTAATTTTTCCTATCTGTCCAGTTTTTCTCTCTCTTCTCTCTTCCTCCCTCTTCCTCCTCCTCTTTCTCCTTTTTCTTCTTTTCCCTCTTGCTCCTTCTTCCTCTCTCCCTCCCCCTCCCCCGGCCCCTCCCCCATCTCTTTCTCTGCTATTCTCTCTCAGTCTCCTTACCAGCTCCTCCTTCTTGCCAACCCACTTTAACATTTACAGTTCCTGGAGTTCTAGTCTCAGCCTTTTTCCTCTTTTAATGTAACATACTCTTCTTAGATAATCATACTGAAATTACTATCTATATGCCGACAAGGCCTAAATCTATATCTCACACCAGACTTCTTTCTAGAGCTCCAGCTGAAAGGCTTCTTGTCTAAGTACCTCACACTCACCATGGTCACCACTGAATGCATATTCCTTCCCATCCAATCTGCTTCTCCTGTAGGATTCTCAACCTTGACTTGTAGCATTACCACCTACCCAGTTGTTCAAAATAGAAATCTAGAGGTCATTTTTGACCTTATCCCCTCCCTAACATTCAATGTCTAATCACCAGGACACATTGATCATTTCTACCTCTTAATTTTTTCTTGAATCTATCTACTTCCAGTCATCTCCAGGCCACTTTTAGTTTAAGGCATCTTCATCTATCATCTAAACTAAACTTTGCATCTTAATCCCCAAATTGGTCCCTTGCATCCATACTTAATCCCTTCCTGTCTTTTCTGCACATTGTAGTAATCTTTTAAAAACAAAAAACAAAACAGAAACCTGCACGTAAAAGTTGTTGAATCCAAATAAGGTTTATACCTGAGTCGGTAACATTGCACCAACATAAATGTCCTGGTTTTTACACTACGCTGTGGTTTTATAACATAGTATCAGTAGGGGAAACTGGATGAAAAGGACACAAACACCCGCTACACTATTTTTGCAAATTCTTGTGAATCTTAAACTATTACAAAATAAAAAGTTATAAAAAATACAACTCTTATTATATTCTTTGGTTTCTGTCCTACCCCTTCTTAAAAACTATAAATAACTTCCCTTAAATAAGACCAACATCCTTAAATTCACTTTCAAACCCACTCAAGTTCTGGCCTCCCTCATGCTCCATTTTCCTTTTTGGACTTGCACTACAACTATACTAGTCCTCTTTTAATTTCTTAAAAAAGATACTTTCTCTTGCTTTAAAAACTACAAGTAAGTCACTCCCTGTGCTCATAACAGTTTCCTCAAATCTTTGTTAGTCTCATTACCTGCCTGTTTTTCAGATCTCTGCTAAATGTCCCTGCAAAAATTTTCCCCAGCCATTTTCTGCTGATCCATCCCTTCAAACTAGATGAATTCACCCTCTTTCAGGTTCCCACAGCACTCTTTACTTCTCCTTTTCTAAAATTCATCATACTTGAAATTTCTTGTTCAATATCTCATCTCACCTCAGTAATCCATAAACCCAACATGGTCAAGAAGTTAACATCTGGCAAGAAAATATTTGTTGAATAGATGAATAAATGAGTTTTTAAAATTGCTACTAAAATCCAAATTCTTCATCAATTTCATCATTCCTCAAAGAAGTCTCTGAACTGTGTAGACATTGGTTATTGAGAGATATTTACTTTTCTAAAACTAGCAATACTTTTTACAATAATTTATGAACCAAGATTTCAGGGTGACAGTATAATAAATATTACAGACTCTGGAGGAAGTGATATGTCATTCCAGATGTTAAATAAGACCCAAGTATAGTTCAGAGATAGAACTGTAATGCTATTTAAATATCTAATAAAGGAAAGAAATAAAAAATATATACTTCTGTTCTAGAAAGAGCTCTATAGGACATCTACAGATTAACATTCCATCAAGTATGTGACAAAAGATGAACTACAAAAGACTGACATTCACTATCATTTTCTCCATTAGTATCCTGCCATATGTGGTCAACTTTCCACATTCCCAGTGCAGTATACAGTAACACAGAGTGTTCAGTGTCTTGTAAAGCATTTTCAAGTCTACTATATGTCACAATGAATCAAAAGATTTCCAAGTATAAGAAATCATCGGTTAGTGATTCAACCTCGGTTTTAAAAATGAGGAAGCTGATAAAATCAGACTTAATGCTTATAACCAGGATCAGAATATAGGTTGCCAGAATCTAGGTGACAAAACTACACCCACATTTGCACACAGATTTTAGACTTTTCAAGAAGTGTATTAATTTGCAAATATTTCCATCTGGCATATTAAACCTCCATTTTACTGAAGTCTTTAAAAGTACAAATAACTTTTAAACCTAGAAGCAATGAGAATGCAATTCAGATTTCTGATAGTGGCAGATGTAAGAATCAATTGAGTAACACCAAAATTCTGAATTTAGTTTTGAGATCGTTAAGACTTTTCAAAACTGAATTCTTAAGGTTTGTTTTCTTATGAGTTCACTTCATTTATTTATTTTATTTTTTAACAGCTTTATTGGAGTATAATTGCTTTACAATGGTGGGTTAGTTTCTGCTTTATAACAAAGTGAATCAGCTATACGTATACATATATCTCCATATCTCCTCCCTCTTGCATCTCCCTCCCACCCTCCCTATCCCACCCCTCTAGGTGGTCACAAAGCACCAAGCTGATCTCCCTGTGCTATGCGGCTGCTTCCCACTAGCTATCTATTTTACATTTGGTAGTATATATAAGTCCATGCCACTCTCTCACTTTGTCCCAGCTTACCCTTCCCTCTCCCCGTGTCCTCAAATCCATTCTCTTCATCTGCATCTTTATATGAGTTCACTTTAAATTAGATTTTAAATGAGGGAGTAGGGAGATAAAAGTCACAGAAAGCTTTATGTCAAGATCCAGGAATGAATTCATTAGAAAAAGAAGAGCTAAGACATTGTTGATTTTTTTGTTGTTCATGTTAATGCTCTAACAATGTGCTGTCTCTCTCATTGGGCATCTGTACCATTTATCTTTTTAATGGTAAGTTTTTTCCCCTATAAAAGATACACAATCCTTATCTTATCTACCCATTCACACAGATTTTTTTGGTCTGTAAATTACTGTTCATCATAATTCACATGAGTGGGATTTAATATCCTCCCTTTGATATTAAAATCATGTGTAAAAGCTTGTAGGGGGTAAGTAGATTTTAAAAACTAGGCCATCTCTTTTTCATATTAGCTGTGCTAAGGTATTAGAAAACAAAGCTCTCCACACTCTCGTCCAGAAAGTCAGGCAGCAAACATTCAGCAGCAGTGCAGCAGAGTGGCTGTAGAAAGAAGTGGGTTTGAGTTTCTTTTCTACTATGTCCTTACTTTTGGGCCATGACTGCATCACCGTCACCTGTGCAAACCTCAGTTATCTCATCTGTAAAATGAGCATGAAAATAACACCTATCTCTAGGGTTGTTGTGAAGATCAACACACAGGAAATGGGATAACAGTTTAAGTGCCTGGAAGTAATAAGTACAAAATCAATGGCAGTTATCCTCAAAATGCAGGGGCAGTGGACAAAAGGCAGAAAGAGGAGAGGTGTCCTACTTTGCAAGAGTGGCACAGTCCTGGTGTAAGTGAGGCTCCTGGGGGGAGCCTGGGGCTGCAGCTGGTATGTGTGGCTGGAGGGTTCGGTGCAAGCAAGCCTGTAAGCCTGTAAGAGGGGTAGTGGCAGAATGTTGTTTTTCCCACCTACATGAAGATCGCCTTTAGACAACTAAGAGCACTTGTACTCTGGTCCCCACCACTGTGGATTTCTCTTGGGAGAGCATTTATCCATATGAAAGACGGATAATTGAGGGTATATCCACTCTCCTAATCTCAAACTTTACTGTAAGGTTTATCTAAACAGTTTAAAATGCAGACACCAAGGCTCCAGCCCAGGGATTCAGATTCAGTAGATCTGGGCTAGTACCCAGCCATCCGCCTCTTTAGCAAGTACCTTAAATTATATGTATACAGATGTCCACAGACCACACTTGGAACACTTTTCTAGATTGTCTAAGCTCTGCATGAAATCAGACCAGCAGAGAGTTTTGTCTCTCAGAGAATTACTCTAACATCCTCAATAAAACGTCTTCAAAAAACTACATTTTAATAATAGACCTTAGGCTTTCATGAAGGGTTGAAATAAGAAACAGCCCTATGATAACAACATTTATAACATGTAAAATGTTGACTCTTATGTTTTACAATGTCCTTTTACTAATCTTATTAAATAGATGTCTCATTACAACTGCCTTAACATTTTTATTTGAAAACAGATGGGATGTAAGTTATATTTATATACGTGATATGTGTGTATGTGCATGTGTGTGTATATATATATATATATATATATCACTCTTGATATATATATATTAAGTCACTGGGCCAGCTGACTCTGAAAACCAGGAATCTCCATGCCTTAGAGCAAGTAGCCTCAGGCAGACAATATCCAACTAGCTATCTGGCCTAATGAGACCCAAACTCAGATAAACCAAAGTGGAAATAAGAACAAATGAGGGAGGTTCTACCCTTGATTTTAGAAAGACCTATTTATAATATCCTTCTATGCAAGAGAGCTTCAGCTCAATTTTTTCCTTTTTTTTTTTACTTCCAACCCACTCATGAAATTTACAGGGAATTTTGATTTTTGCTTATTCCTTGGGGTAAGTGAGGGGACGGTGAAGGGGGTTCTTTTAAGCTAAATAAAATAGCCATTTATTGTATATTTGATCATGCAATCATTTCTTGGAAAAACTTATTACAGACAACATTTACAGTTCTGACATAAAAATTCTGCCAGATCTGTCCATCTCCCCTTCCCAGCAAACACACAAAAGAATTTCAGTGTATTAAGAAAGCCTGCACAGAGTAGGAGAGTCTCTAAATACTTAGCTGAGCCTTTCTTACCATACCTAGCAGGTGCTCAACATAAATTGTTGGAATGAAAAATGAGTGAAGAACCACACACTCTAAACAGCCACCAGGAGACCGACAACTTGGTATCCTGCTCATTCTAAACAAATAAATCAACCGGACCTTATCCTTCCACGTGAAAATGTCAAACGAATTACATGAATCATAATATATATGCCAATTCTAAGGAAAACAGTGAAGTCACTTGTAATACTGTCATGCAGAGTTTGTTGTATGGTATTTTACATATGGAAAGATAATTAGACCCTTGACGAAGAAAAAGAAATTTTTAAAACTTCAAGAAATACCCGCTTTAATACACCTCAAAACAAGAAACGTAAAACTGACCATTTTTTGGCCATGTGCCACCCACTCAATTTCCTGGTTAAATACTAAAATAGAAAAGGCTAAAAGGATGAATTGGACATGCCAACATTCTACTCAAGCAAATAAAAGAATAATGAATACAAATGAGTTTCATTAATATCTGAGTATTTCTCATATACCATTTTAGTCAATTAATAGCAAAGTGTTAATTCTTTGTGGTGGTGATTAATGTTCCTGGTAGATTTTTCTAGCCTCTTAAACACTTATATGGCATGTTTTTGTAAAATTTCCTTCCTTTATAAAATTAGTCTCCTTTCTACTTCTGATCTTCAACTACCAAATGATGTCTTTAAGTACAACTAGAAGTATCTAGAATTATTTCCTATCTGAGTTAACCTTTCAAAAAAATTAATGAAACATCTTTTTGTAAAGTTCATTCTTCAACATTCTGAGGAAGGATCAGAATTTTTTGCTATAAACATCTGGTCTCTCACCTTTCCTAGAATAACAATGAAATAATTTTCTCTACCCATAAAGAACAAAGAGGCAAGAGAAAATTGTATGTCTTTGGAGTAAACAATCTATAAATGGATATACTGGGCTGTTTCAGCTATCCAATTTTCTTTGAGAACTCTGAACAAAAACTTAAATAATGTCATTTTTTTAAGTACACAACTCATCCCTCATATTCCCAAGTGTCAGTAAAGCAAGAGTGACATCTTGTCCCCTGAACAGGAGACCCTACAGGTTATAAGCCAAGACTCTCATGTAATGTTTCCAGTGACTGTAAAACTGAGGGTCCATGGCTGCCATCTGACTCACAGTTATATGTGGCCTGCAGTGGCATTGGGAAAAACTGAAATAAAGAGGAATAAGTGAGGAAAACTTTAGACAGTGCTCTATAATCATGTATTTCTCATCTAAAAAAGAAATGGATTTCCTGCTTTGCTTGAATAATGAGTATGTTTGGCATCTCTGGGCCCATTTACCAGCAAGTCAAGGGTTGGGTAAAACCAAGCCTGAGCTGCTTCCTTTGAAGGAGGCATGAGCTCTCTAATTCATTCCAGTTCCCCAACCTGGTCCATTTGACTCACTTGTAGATCCTACCTAACACCTGTCAGCACATAAGTTAACCCTATTTCTGCACGATGTGGTAGGTGCTATGTCTGGGTTACTAAGGGGGTGAGAGCAGTCTTGGATAATGGAGGTCACCTCTGGCTAATGCTGTATTCCCTTGCTAAGCCTTTAAAAAGTAACAATTCCGGGCTTCCCTGGTAGCGCAGTGGTTGAGAGTCCGCCTGCTGATGCAGGGGACACGGGTTTGTGCCCTGGTCCGGGAGGATCGCACATGCCACGGAGAGGCTAGGCCTGTGAGCCATGGCCGCTGAGCCTGCGCATCCGGAGCCTGTGCTCCGCAACGGGAGAGGCCACAACAGTGAGACGCCCGTGTACCGCCAAAAAATAAATAAATAAATAACAATTCCTTGCAACTCGAGATTATCATACTAAGTGAAGTAAGTCAGAAAGAGAAAGACAAATAGCATATGATATCACTTTATGTGGAATCTAAAACATGGCACAAATGAACCTATCTACGAAACAGAAACAGACTCACAGACATAGAGAACAGACTTGTGGTTGCCAAGGGGGACGTGGGGATGCGGAGGGACAGACTGTGAGTTTGGGGTTAGTAGATGCAAACTACTACATATAGAACGGATAAACAGCAAGGTCCTACTGTATAGTACAGGGAACTATATTCAATATCCTAGGATAAACTATAATGGAAAAGAATACAAAAAAGAACATATATATTTATATAACCAAGTCACTTTGCTGTACAGCAGAAATTAACACAGCAGTGTAAATCAACTATACTTCAATAAAAAATAAATAAATAAAAAATAACAATTCCTGGACCCCACCCAAGACCAACTGTATCAGAATGTCCTGAAGTGGGACTCAGGAATTAGTATTTTTAAAGTTGCCTAGGTGCTTCCATTGTGACCCACAGTTAAAAACCTCTGATCTAAACCAAGGATCTTCAGATTTTTGCTCACATTTCCCCTAAAAGAATTTTTTAGAACTATGTGCCTCAACTCATATTTTTTAACTGGCATCCAAAATATTTCATCATGTTTAAGTAGCTGCAATTGATATAATTCCTTGCAACAAGTAAATACTGACATTTTAAAATACAATTATTCTATCACTCTATTATCACTCACTATCATCCTTTTTATTTAACATCTTTATTGGAGTATAATTGCTTTACAGTGTGGTGTCAATTTCTGCTGTATAACAAAATCAATCAGCTATATGCACACGTATATCCCCATATCCCCTCCCGCTTGCGTCTCTCTCCCACCACTCTAGGTGGTCGCAAAGCACCAAGCTGATCTCCCTACGCTATGCAGCTGCTTCCCACTAGCTATCTATTTTACATTTGGTAGTGTATATATGTCAATGCTACTCTCTCACTTCACCCCAGTTTACCCTTCCCCCTCCTCCCCGTGTCCTCAAGTCCATTCTCTACGTCTCTGTCTTTATTTCTATCTTGCCCTTAGGTTCATCAGAACCATTTTTTTTTTTTTTTTTTTAGATTCCATATATATGTGTTAGCATACTGGATTTCTTTTCTTCTTTCTGACTTACTTTACTCTGTATGACACACTCTAAGTCCATCAATCTCTCTACAAATAACTTAATTTCATTTCTTTTTAAGGCTAATATTCCATTGTATACATGTGACACATCTTTTTTACCAATTCATCTGTCGATAGACACTTAGGTTGCTTCCATGTCCTAGCTATTGCAAATAGTGCTGCAATGAACATTGTGGTACATGACTCTTTTTGAATTATGGTTCTCTCAGGGTATATGCCCAGTAGTGGGATTGCTGGGTCATATGGTGGCTGTATTTTTAGTTTTTTAAGGAACCTCCATACTGTTCTCCATAGTGGCTGTATCAATTTACATTCCCACCAACAGTGCAAGAGTGTTCCCTTTTCTCCACACTCTCTCAGCATTTATTGTTTGTAGATTTTTTGATGATGGCCATTCTGACCAGTGTGAGATGATATCTCATTGTAGTTTTGATTTGCATTTCTCTAATGATTGATGATGTTGAGCATCCTTTCATGTGTTTGTTGGCAATCTGTATATCTTCTTTGGAGAAATGTCTGTTTAGGTCTTCTGCCCATTTCTGGATTGGGTTTTTTGTGTTTTTGATATTGAGCTGCATGAGCTGCTTATAAATTTTGGAGATTAATCCTTTGTCAGTTGCTTCATTAGCAAATATTTTCTGCCATTCTGAGGGTTGTCTTTTCATCTTGTTTCTGGTTTCCTTTGCTGTGCAAAAGCTTTTAAGTTTCATTAGGTCCCATTTGTTTATTTTTGGTTTTTTTTTCCATTTCTCTAGGAGGTGGGTCAAAAAGGATCTTGTTGTGTTTCATGTCATAGAGTATTCTGCCTATGTTTTCCTCTAAGAGTTTTATAGTGCCTGGCTTTACATTTCGGTCTTTAATCCATTTTGAGTTTATTTTTGTGTATGGTGTTAGGAAGTGTTCTAATTTCAATCTTTTATGTATAGCTGTCCAGTTTTCCCAGCACCACTTATTGAAGAGGCTGTCTTTTCTCCACTGTATATTCTTGCCTCCTTTATCAAAGATAAGGTGACCATATGTGCATGGGTTTATCTCTGGGCTTTCTATCCTGTTCCATTTATCTATATTTCTGTTTTTGTGCCAGTACCATACTGTCTCGATTACTGTAGCTTTGTAGTACAATCTGAAGTCTGGGAGCCTGATTCCTCCAGCTCAGTTTTTCTTTCTCAAGATTGCTTTGGCTATTCGGTGTGCTTCTCTTTGGGTTTATCCTGTATGGTTCTCTCTGTGTTCCCTGGACTTGATGACTATTTCCTTTCCCATGTTAGGGAATTTTTCAACTATAATCTCTTCAAATATTTTCTCAGTCCCTTTCTTTTTCTCTTCTTCTTCTGGGGCCCCTATAATTTGAATGTTGGTGTGTTTAATGTTGTCCCAGAGGTCTCTGAGACGGTTCTCAATTCTTTTCATTCTTTTTTCTTTATTCTGCTCCCTGGCAGTTATTTCCACCATTTTATTTTCCAGGTCACTTATCCATTCTTCTGCCTCAGTTATTCTGTTATCGATTCCTTCTAGAGTATTTTTAATTTCAGTAATTGTGTTGTTCATCACTGTTTGTTTGCTCTTTAGTTCTTCTAGTTCCTTGTTAAATGTTTCTTGTATTTTCTCCCTTTTGTTTCCGACATTCTGGATCATCTTTACTATCATTACTCTGAATTCCTTTTCAGGTAGGTTGCCTATTTCATCTTCATTTATTTGGTCTTGTAGGTTTTTACCCTGCTCCTTTGTCTGTAACATATTTTTTTGTCGTTTCATTTTTTTTTTTTTTTGATGTGTGGTACTGTATTCTTGTCTTAATGGTTGTTTGGCCTAAGAGCTTACAGGCAGCTGGATAGAGCTGGGTCCTGATGCTGAGATAAGCACCTCTGGGAGGCCTCACTCTGAATGATATTCCCTGGGGTCTGAGGTTCTCTGTTAGTCCAGCGGTTTGGATTTAGAGCTCCCACCACAGAAGGATGGGCCCGACCTTCGGACTGGGAACAAAGATCCTGCAAGCATGTGGCAGGCAAAGTAATGGTCTCCCAAAGACATGGACATCCAAATCCCTGGAACCGCCTGGCTGGTGTGTGGCGATGGGGACCCAGAGCTGCTGGAGGGGCCGGGTGGTGGCCTGTGGCACACAGGGCAGCCTGGTGTCATTGGGGTCAGAGCTGGGCCATCTGCTCCACCCGCACCGCCCAGTGTGCCAGGGACTCCGTCTGGGCTTGACAGGCATCTGCACCTTGGATTCATGTCTGAGGCCCTGCATTTACGTCAGTGACCCCAGTTTTACATCTGAGGCCCCTATCATCCATTTTTAAAAGTGCATGTGGTTTGGATAGAAATAATAATCAACACGGTTAACCAACTGCAATAGATTAGTACTTGCTTATAGGCATATAGCAAGAGTTGTTGCTGAATAATTAAGTACTGTGCATTTGTCTTGACAAAACCATGAAACATTATATTGACTGAAAGTGGGTCATTTTTTCTTCAAAAAAGTGCATGAATAAATTCTTACCCCTCAAAAATTTTCTATCACTCCTTTTCCTTCTAAATGAAACTATATTTCTATTCTAATTCCCCCATAGAATGTGAGTTTTTAATACTTCAAGTTTTTTTATTGATTGCTGTTTCACATATATTCTCAGGCATGTCAGTTTTAGAAAAAAATATATCTAGAAATTGATAATTCTGAAAATACATATGAAATTTGAGAATCTGATCATTTTACATGTATCCATGTTCTTATATCTTTTGTCTTAGCCTGGATCTCCCGGAAAACAGAGACTGAGAAAAGAGCCTGCAGGCACATAGTTTCTTTGGGGAATTGGTCCCAAGAATCAAGAAAAAGAAGAGAGAAGCAGGGAAGGAAAGAGAGCCAATTCAAGCAGTCATTGATTTAGTGACCTATGTGGGCAACTGGGGCTCAATGCCAGTGGGGACTCTTTAGCATGTGCCTCAGAATTGTCTGTGGGAAACACAGAAGCAGAGAATATTTCTATACGGCATCCATATCCCATTGGTCTAGGGTTCCCTACGAAATGTTAACTACCATCCTCTTCCAAGTTCACACACCTAGTAGACCTCAGAAGGGGGGGAGGTGAGGTATGGTCAAGACACAGTGCTCTCAGGTTATACCTGTGCACATTTGATTGTTGCAACAATAGCCAATGGTTTAAAAGATGGGCAGAAAGCAAGTGAAGATGGGCACAAGAGATTCTGATAATCTCTTCAAAAATCTTGGCATTTCCCCACCGTGTCTCAATTGAAGACCATCAATAAATGAGAACTGGGAAAAACTTCTTTGAGGAGGTGATGCTAGACATAAACCTTAAAAGTAAGACAATGCCAGCCAAGTGCAGAAAGATTGTTTCTGACAAAGGGAATCATATGACCAAAGGCAAAGGACATAAAATAGAATGATGTATTCAGGGAACTATAAACAGTTTAACAGTGAAAGTGTACATCAAGAGATTATAATGAAAAGAGATGCAAGAGTTAAGGCATATTGGAATTTTTATATCATGTTAGGAACTTTCCCTTCAATATGAAGACTATGGAAAGACATTGGAGGCTTTTAGGCAGGTGGTCTCATAGTCAGAGAGTCAGACAATTTGTTATAAAATGATTAAGGCTTGGACTATGATTGAGTCAATAATGATGGAGAATGGAGAGGATACTGGACAACTATTTAGAAAGGGAAACCACAGAAGTCTCTAACAGTCAAATGGAGTAGAAGAGAGAAGAGGTTCTGCATGACTCACAGACTTCTGACTTGAGCAACTGTGTTGGTGACTAAGTAATGTATATACAAGCAGTGATTTACTCAAGTTTTAGACAAGCCAGGTCCCCAATTTTCCAGTTGTTTCCTATGAGTCAGAACATCTGAGCAAAACCATTAAAATGAAGTTCATTCTTGAAGGTCCATCTTAGAAGTCACATCCTCCTGAAGTCTTTCCTAATGCACCCAACAAGATGGGGTCTCTCCATCTTTCACACCACAGATTAAAAAAAAAATCAAATGTCTTCAGAATGGCCTATAGTGCTCCTGGGAGCCCTGTTCACATAGAACATAATGTGGCTGGAATTTTCCAGAGATAGGGAGCAAGGTAGCCCTTCCTTCAGAACTAGGAAAGTCATTACAAATCAGTAAGCACATGACAAGTGAAAGGGAATGGAGATTGGTGACGATCTGGGCTACTTGGCTACCAAAAGGCATTTAATTCTAAATTTTCAACATACCATCCTGGCGAAATAAAATACATGTATGGTTCAAATACAGCTTGTAGATGTTTAGTTTGTAACACTTGCAAGTATAAATTTCTGAAGCTCTTATGAGGCTCTCTCTTTGACTACTTGCCTGAATTTCTCTCCCGACTCTACCTTACAGTGTCACCATAATGGAAAAAGATCTGTCACCCAGAGAGACCTCTAGGCTTTTGCAGGCAGACATTTAAGCACATCCCTGTGTATATTTTCTAATATGTCTTCCTGCTTTGAAAACTTGGAGGTGGTCATAAAGGTAACAAGATGATGCATATGAAAGCATTTCAAAAGCCACAGAGCGCTTACAATAGTGAAATGTTGATATCATCATCATCATCACTATGAGATCACCTGAAAACTTCACCAGGACTCGCTCCAGATAACCAAAAGGCCAGAGTGAAAGTTGTATTAAAACATGGAAGTCAAGATGGCATCTCGCAGGCTATCGTTACCAGTAACTAAAGCAGACTCTCATTAAAACGTATTTATTTTCATTATATTGGCATACACTTTCATCAAAGTCTTTGCCACTGAATCAATGCTTATTAGCACTAAGCTTGAGACATGACTATTGAATTTTCACTGTTTTTTTAAGCACTCTATCTTTTTCTTTCATTTTAAATAAGCAATAAAATCTAACTTCTAATTACCAAGTATTTAATTTCAATGACTGTGAACGCAGAATATATTCCCATGTCAATTAAAAGACTTTACAAAAGGCTGTTTATCAGACCCTAGAAAACTAGATGCATGTGATTTGTAATCCTATATCCTATATTTCCTGCTCTAAGTGTAGACATACACTAGGCATTTCAGCTTGAATTCTCTTCAGCCTAGGGGGTCACGCTGCTGCCATGAATTTTCCATATTGTTTAATTTTTCGCTTACTTTGAAAGTTAGGATTTAAAAGCTTAAACAGTATTTAGTTTTCCAAAGCAAAGACACAGATGCAAAGCAGATGAAATAACTTGTGACAAGAGACAGTAAATGTAAATACAGGTAATTTTAATGTCCCACATGAGGATACTGATAAAAATAACTAACCTATTCTTAAAATATTAGGAGAGTTTTTGATTTCCATGCAAACAAAGTGATGTCAGAGTTCAAATTCATATGTGAAAACAGTTGGCTATATGTGCAAATCTCGGTTAACTAAAATTAAATTAGACAGGGAATCAATATCTATGTTTGTAACTCTAACCAGGGTTTTTTAATTATTATGAAAATTTTTCATTATTTTTAAAGCAAAGGAAAAATTTTAAATGGCAATATTTTGAAAACCATATGGAGAATGTGTAACTCAACTCATAGGGTTGGTGTGAGAATTAAATAAGTTAAAATACATAAAGTACTTAGAATATTGGGGGTCATAAATAAACTCAATGGAGAGCTTCTCTGTTATAGAACTAAGATGAGCACAATAATAGACAGTCTTGAGTAGTTTTGCCTAAGAGGTCAAAGAGAACAATAATATGCAAAATAGATTGGTCAGAGAGCCTTTCTGGAGTTTCCCTATGTTTTCTGTGAACAAACAAAAAGATTACAGGACAATCAGGTTAAAGCCATACTGTTTGGCTTTTTTTATGGGTCTAAGCTATATATTTATACAAAGTATAAATTTTTAAAAACAAATTTCATACATAAAATCTTCATATATGACTGCTTACAATTAGAAGAGAATTACAAATGAGTAGATTAGAATGCAATCTTTAGTATTCTGGCATTTAGGGATCAAAAGTATGAGGGCTATCTGTGCTATCAAGGTCCACCCCAGCAAACATGGGTCAACCTTCCAAAATCCTCATTCTTGTCTATATACACAAGCAAGCTAAGATCACTTCTGTAACACACAGGTGAAAGCAAAATATATAACACACAAACCCCCACACACAGTATTTCAGGAACAGAAAAACTACTTAATATTAATAATGAGAATATAATGACATTAATCCGTGTCTACAGAGGAGAAAAGCAAGAGGATATTACATCAAAAAAGTCAGAGGATACAATGAAGAAAGGCTAATCAGAGAACAGGAAGGAGTTCTTGGAAATTAAATACAGTAATCAAGCTTCTGACTAAAGTGAGTAATGACACCCATATCATGTTTCCTTTTGGGATTGGGGTGGAAAGAGAATGCAGGAATATTGTTCTTCATTATAAGCCCTTCTAGTCTTACTGACTTTTTAAACCATGTACATGGATAAAAATAATAAAATTTATTTTTAAAGAACCAAATTAAAGACAGTTGTAGAATTCTATGATTTTTCACAAGTATCTGACTTCAGTCATTGATTGAATTAGTTTTTAGAAATGTCAATGCCCTTCAGCTAAAGATCTTAGCTGTGGTTGACAAGCTGTGTTTGTTATTCATTGCAGAGAGGCAGAATGCACCCCGTAGGGAGCTGTGAGGCATCTCAGTAAGCGATGTTAGAAAATATTACAGGATTTGGGCTATTATTGGATAATTTTAAGGAGGTTCTAAGGAGCTGAAGGCTCATTCTAAATTGGGTACTGTCAAAAAGCAGGGGCAATCCTATGATTGGATATCTCAATAAATCTAATCTACAGATTAGAGCAAGCCAGAAGTTGTAATTGGTAAATCAGCCATCACACATTTAGTGAGAGAGAGGAAGATGTCTGGTATTTTGCTGCTTACCCAGTGACCCAGTCTGAAATGGATAGTGTATAAGATGGTTTATGTCTAGCAGGAGAACAACATGGCTTTGTTTTAAAGCATCAAATCCGTTTGTAAGAACTTTGAAGTCTAGCTCTGAACATCGAATCAGTTTCCGAATGTCAGGGTTGCTTTTTGTTCTTAGAAGAAAATCAAGAAGGACATGTCCAGTAATGATTACCCGTGGCCTGTAATTTTGATTTACATGAATTAGGTTATTACATGTGACGTTTCCCTCAGGAAATTATGGTTTCCTTAGAGATCAGTGACTGAATCTTAATCATATGTGTATACCCACAAGAGTGAACCAAGACACATCAAGGTCTTTACTCTCCCTAAAGAGGTTAAGAAACTTGCCTAGCATCACCCAGCTGTCACGTGGCAGTATCGCGACTGGAACTGATGTTTGAACAAAAGCCTCTTGGTGCCATAATGAAATTGTCCACAGGTGACATCCCAGGAAGATGGATGCCTCACTAACATTTGGGAGAAGGTCAGGCTGTATAATTTCAATTTATTCTACCATATGCCTTTCACATGGCTTTTGCCCTTTGCTACACGCTGGGATAGTAGGGCTCCAAGGATTTAGTTCTATAGCTTTAGACCAAAGGGTCTCCTGAAGAAGATTAAAGCATGAACTGTGAAGTGCCACCCTCACTTGATAGAAAGCAGTTAGTTTGTTCCTAGGCTAGGGCAACAGATGTTTCTAAAGTTGCTGCCAAAATGTTTAGTGGGGAGATGACAGAAGAGGTACAGAAGAAGGTAGGACAGATTTACATACAATACCAGGATGAGAGAGATGACAATGATGAGGGCCTGCTCTTGAGGCTGCTGCCAACATGGAGAACAATCATCATGGAAAACATTAAGTACAATAAGTATAGCAGTGTTCTTTAATACTGTTCCATTAAGTCCATATTTATCTTACCCATTATGGGACCAGTCAGAAAACCAATGGAGTTTATCATTGTGTAAGACCATTCATGAATCCAATGAATATTTAAAGGTGCCCATTGTGGATGTGTACACATGAGTGATGAGATTTGCAAATAAATATCCCTATTGTCAAGTAGTTTGGAGTGTACATACAGGTACCATTCTTGGTGCCACATTACCTGTGTTCTTATCACACTTGTCACTCACTAGCTTGGTGGCCTTGGGAAAATTATTTAAAATTTCAAATCCTCAATATTTCATTTATAAAATAGGAGAAAAATAATACCTTCTGCAGAAAGTTGTGAGGATTCAGTGAGATAAGGCATAAAAAGTACCCAGCTCTGAGTATAGTACTCAATGACTGTTATCTATTATTACTTGTAATGAATTTCACTACCGTAGTTATTTAATTAGAGATAGTTTGGATATGCTCCAAACAGCATAGAATGTAGAGGAAGAAAAAATCATGGGCCCAAAGTTATGATTAAATCT
Organism: Kogia breviceps; assembly: GCF_026419965.1. NCBI lineage: Eukaryota > Metazoa > Chordata > Mammalia > Artiodactyla > Physeteridae > Kogia > Kogia breviceps. Next base: position 39,877,759 of record NC_081311.1, on the reverse strand, counting down.
ATCAGCAAAAATGGTATATAATAATTTCCTCTAACAAAGACCATTAAACAAAAATTGTCCATGCCTGCAGAAGGCAGCACTATGGCTCCCCAAACATGTACACTTTCTAATCCCTGAACCTGGGAGTATATTACTTTACATGGCAAAAGGCACTTGCAGATGTTATTAAGGGTATGGACCTTCAGATGGGGAGAGTACTTTAGATTATCCAGGGGGGTCCAATGAAATCACAAGGGTTCTAGTAAGCAAGAAAGGCAGAAGAACCAGAGTCAGAGTGATGCAGTGTCAGAAAAGACTGGACCAGCCTTTGCTGGCTTTGAAGATGGAATAGAGTCAAAAGCCAGGGAATGTGGGGAGTCTCTAGAAGCTAGAAAAGACAAGGGAAAAGATTCTCCCCTAGAGCTACAAGAAAAGGCTCTGCCTACTCCTTCATTTTAGCCCAATGAGGCCCTCATCTGACTTCTAACTTACAAAATGCTAACATAACGAATTTGTTTTGTTTTAAGTGACTAAATTTGTAGTAGTTACAGTAGTTATAGGAAATTGGTACAATGTCTGTCAGCATTATTAAATCATCTTTGCAAAATACTTAAGGGGCATTTAGTACATGTGCAGCATACTTGCTAATAGGAAAAAAATGATAGCATTTACTGAAGATTCTGCCTGGCCTATTATATATCTATGCCAAGCATACCAAGTTCATTGCAGAAACTTTAAATCGTAGACATTATACCTGCATGGGCATTGCAAATCGTCTAATACAAACTCCTCTATATGTGCTTGGGAAATTCCCTGATTTTGACAGAGTTGGCAAGCAGCTTACAAACAGGAACCAGAAAATGCACTAAGAAAATAATATTAGTATGTTCCAAAGGAGGAAAGAGAGAAAGAAATTATACACTGAGCCTAAAGAAAAATAGTGGTGTATGTAAAGACTGACTTCAGGACTTTAAACATCTTTTTGTACACCTTTTCCCTCTTCGCAGTGGGCCTCACAGTTTGTTGTAATTTTAGAAACGTCAGAAAAATCTGAATCTCTACCCCCTTGACAACCTCACCCTTCCTAATATTTATATAGTTCATTATTTAGCTTAAGGTAATTTTCTCTAATAAAATGGAATTTATCACTACTATTTTTAATGAGATATAAATAAGGTTCACAATTCTAGACAGCAAGTTCCACTACTCTATTCCACAACTAACTTTCATAAAAAAAAAAAAAATTCCAAAACTTTTTCTTGAAAGATGATTTAAAAAACCCCTTCAATAAACCTTCCAAAGATTACAAATGCTAAAGGACAATTTTTAGAGTTATGCCTATTGACATTGATATATTGGGAACCCTCTGACACTTGGGAACCTGTGCTTATTTGTAAATTTCCATGTCTGAGTTCATGATGACTATTTCTTACCATTAAAGGAGAGATTAGTTTCCTTTTGCAAATGGATACTTACTTCTCCATTGATGGGCATAAATGGTAACCTTCCTAGATTATTGGTAAAAACTATGATTGTCAATATGAATCCAAAAACCCTATTTAAAAACTCAGGGCTTCCCTGGTGGCGCAGTGGTTGAGAATCCGCCTGCAGATGCAGGAGACACGGGTTCGTGCCCTGGTCCGGGAAGATCCCACATGCCGCGGAGCAACTAAGCCCGTGAGCCATGGCCGCTGAGCCTGTGCGTCCGGAGCCTGTGCTCCGCAACGGGAGAGGCCACAACAGTGAGAGGCCCGCATACCGCAAAAAAAAAAATAAAAATAAAAAAAAATAAAAACTCAAAAACCTTTATGCTTAATCCTAAGTGGTTTCTTTTTAAGTACATCAACATGAACTTACTGTGAAATGGAAAGATTTGCCTTATGGTGAGGTTAAAATTGTCATTATATTTTTAGAGCATGAATTTTAACACTCTCTAGAGAGATCATCTTGGAATAATGTCCAAAATCAAAACAGGAAATGAACAGGGTCATTTAATGAGAGTAGAAAATGGTTTCATGTATTTTGTTTCACCAAAATTTTTTCTATCAAAATATGAGTTTTTGAGACAGAGCCATGATTAATTTTCCTAGATGCACATATTTAACTGTACACATGTCTGTATCATAAGTCAAAAGTTTGTATTTCTTATATTCCAGATTTTCTTTCAAAATTTAATTGGGCATTCTAGATAATTAGGAAGATTTATTTTAAATACTGAGAGAATTAAGATTTATAAAATGCATTTCTATTTTTAGGCAAAAGTACAATAGCGTGAAAACTACAAAGATAGACAACTCAAAGTATGAATATGTCCTTTCATTTTCCCTCACTCACTGAAAACTTAATTTTACTTTACCTAAGACAATTGGTACAAGTGAGCCATGCTGCTGAATAGGGACAGCATAGCCTCTATTTTTAAAATAATATAGCTTTTACAAGTAAGTACCAGGAAGGCTGTATTTTCAGACTACTAAGAGATTATGCTTTTTGTGTTTTTGGAGCTAAGAAATGAAAATTTTTTCAAAAAGCAACTATTCATTGACCAAAGTAATCTATATTCAAGTCTAAGATATGGCTTAGGATTTCACATGATTTTCTTTTTATTTTATCTAAAATGTAACAGCCACCCATTCAGTTACTAAGAGACCAGGTTCCAAAATAATTTGAAGCTTAACATTCAGAACCAATATTCTGTTGCTTCTCCCCTCAATTAACTTAGCTTATCCAAGCAAGGATGCTTTAACTCTATGGCAAGCTACAACATAAATAAGCACAACAGATACAGTCATTTATTATAGATGAAATTGCATATTCTGCAGAGGCAATGAGAAAACCAGTAGGCTGCAAAGAGCAGACATAGGAATCAGATCTGTGTTCAAATCCAGATATTGCCTTTAGGCAATTTCTTTACTTTCTTTAGCCTTGAAATGCTCATTTGAAAATTGATGCCAATGGGTTTCCCTGAGGCACAGTGGTTAAGAATCCATCTGCCAAGGCAGGGGACTTGAGTTCGAGCCCTGGTCCGGGATGATCCCCCATGCCACAGAACAACTAAGTCCGTGAGCTACAACTAATGACCCTGTGCTCTAGAGCCCACAAGCCACAACTACTGAACCTGTGTGCCACAACTACTGAAGCCCACGCACCTATAGCCTGTGCGCCACCACAATGAGAAGCCAGCACACCGCAACAAAGAGTAGCCCCCATTTGCCACAGCTAGAGAAAGCCCGCGTACAGCAACCAAGACTCAACACAGCCAAAAATAAATAAATAAAATAAATTTTAAAAAATATTTTAAAAAAACAAAATTGATGCCAATAATAATACCTCATGGGGTTAGTGTAAAAATTATAGAGAAAAATCCAAGTAAAACATTTAGTAGAGTGTTTGGCATAGGTAAAAGTGCTCAATAAAAGCTTTCTGTAGTGAAAATAAGCAGTTATTAACATTTGTAATGCTTCCTTGAGAACTTAAGCTACTATAGAAACTCACTGACTGTAAACATCACTTTTAGGACCCACTTTTTTATTGGCTTTTTAAAAAATCAAAGATTATTTTACACTCTAAAATTAAAATGGCATGGTACTATACTGATCTGAGGATTTCTTTTCTGAAATTTATCCTTAAAAGTTACCTACATTTTGCACAGAAAGTTACTTCAACTTGGTTTCTGTTTTAAAAGTTTTTTTTTTCCAAATCCTGTGATATCCACTTCTCTTTGCTCTGTTAACCTTTGAATGGCCTTTGGCCAAAAGCTATAAAACACTGACCTAAGAATTGCTGCTCTACTCTTAACTGTGTCCTGAAATAATTTTAATGGAACTTAGAATCTTAAAGTATCTCAGGGTTGGGAGAGATCTCAAATGCTATTTCATACTACTTCCCTTCCTCTCATCCAGCATCTATGACATCTGCATTAAATGGTCACTGAGATTTTATTTATTTATTTATCTGGCTGCATTGGGTCTTCACTGTTGCGCGCACGCTTTTCTCTAGTTGTAGCGAGCGGGGGCTACTCTTCCTTGTGGTGCGTGGGCTTCTCACTGCAGTGGCTTCTCTTGTTGTGGAGCATGGGCTCTAGGCGCATGGGCTTCAGTAGTTGTGGCACATGGGCTCAGTAGTTGTGACTCACGGGCTCTAGAGTGTAGGCTCAGTAGTTGTCCACATGGGCTCAGTTGCTCCACGGCCTGTGCGATCTTCCCAGACCATGGCTTGAACCTGGGTCCCCTGCATTGGCAGGAGGATTCTTAACCACCGCGCCACCAGGGAAGCCTGGTCACTGAGCTTTCAGTGAAAACTCCCCAGTAATAAAGACATCACTAGCTCGAGGGGCAGCTCACTGTTGGACAGCCACAAATGTTGGAGGGATGGTTAAGAAGCCATCAGATACTTCCACAGAAAGAAACAGATGTTCCTGACTCATTTCTGGACACAGAACAGGAATTGTACCTAAGAAAAAAAAACTTTAAAACTCAGCCATATTTCATCTTGACTCCACTGAGGGTTGTTATATAATGTGCTTTATTTAGGAAATCAATAAGGTATGTTACGTGACCACAGTCCAGCTACAAAAATATCCAGAATTGATTCTGCTGTAGTAAAGCAATGCCTCCATTAGAACTCTGTCTTGCTTTCCTTTATCTGTAAAATGGAAGGAAGAATACTAGCTATTTTCTAATTGTTAGGAAAATTACATGAGATTATCCATGTAAAATGCTTAGTACTCAGAACCAGGCACATTGTAAGCATTCAACAAATGACAGTAAGGTGCTAAAAATAATGCCTGGGAAGTGCCTAGAAACATGCCCTGCACAAAGTGTACATTCCAAAAACGTCATTATTGCTCATTAGGCCATTTGTTTCTTTATCAAAAACCTCAATTACTGCCTGCCAAAAAATAAAGCTCGACAAGTCCTAAGATATTAAGAACAAGAGAACTGGTTAAAATCCTGATATAGTAGGAAAGGAATACAACATCATACAGACCTTCTGGATAAGAAGAAATATTTCACTGACCAGGAATACAGAAGCCTGATGGGACCCCTGGCATAACCAGATCTGTTACTGCTTTCTAACAGAGTTAAAGACCACACTGTGTTTGAATAGTTCAGGTTGTCTATAATCAGGATACAGAGCAAAGAAAATTGAGAAATTTCCAAGAAGCATTTCTTTGTCCATGACAACACAGAAATTTTACTTCTTCAAAATTGGCTCCATAAGAATAGGGAGAACAATTGTCACAAACAGGTTAACTAAAAACAGAAATAACCTGTCAAGTATGCTTCTCCACTATCTCTCAGATCTACCCACTCATTTCCTTTTATGATGCCACAGCCTCAATCAACTCTATTACGACATGCCTTCAGTAGTCTCCTACCTGATTCTCCACCCTTCCCTCTCTATTCATCCTACACAGAGATGCTGGATGGTATAATGATCTTCCCCAGATATCAATTCCATAATGCCATTTCCTTGTTCAGAAATTCTATATTGGTCCCTAGTGCTCTTCTGATCAAAGCTCATCTCCTTGGTCTGGCTTGCAGCTTCTCTTCCATCATCTTCCTCTGGTCCATTAACTACTTCTAAAATTCAACCACCTTCAAGAATTTCAGTGGAATTGCTTCCTACCATTAACCTGCCAGTTCCTGCTTTTCCTCTTCCAAGGCTAGCTTAGAATTCAATTCCTGCATAAACTTTTTACTGTTCATTCTCTTACCTTTGGCTTTTCTATATTCTGTTTGCATTGTGTTAACATTAACCTCCTTTTCTGTTGCTTTAATCCTCATGATGCATGAATATGGTTTATCCTAAACTCCCTGGAATTCCCTTTCAGCACTAGCCCATGTCCTTCATTTTATACACAAGTCCAGAAAGCCGTGACTTGAGAGTCTGAAGAGTTCCAGTTCTTTGAAGGGTTTATAATGACATTCTACTCTTCCTGAGTGAGGTGAAAATCATCCCAGTGTCCTCTGTATGGTTTTTCTTCTGCAAGAGGCAGGGGATACATAGTTGAAATACACTTTGAGTATAGTTAACCCTTGAACAATACAAGAGTTAGGGGTGCCAACGCCCCAAATCCCATGCACCGTCAAAAATCCATGTACTGCTATGTTTGCCTCAAAACCAGAAGTATTGATAAAGGACTCACCCAAGGGCAGGAAGCTGAACAGTTTGGATATAATCAGAACTCAAACCCTGGTTCTTTTGATTCCACTTATTGTGATCTCTAATTAAACACGAACTTTTCCTCACACCTAGTTCATTTAAAGACTAGTTAAATAAAAATACGTGTACTATATGTATTGAAAAAGGTACACATATAAGTGAACTCACACAGTTCAAATCTATGTTGTTCAATGGTCAACTGTAATTCAGACAGGCAGAGTGTATATGTCCTCCCCATCTATTGCAAGATAATGCCTCATTTGTTAATTAATTTGAGCCTCAAATAATTAACCAAATCACCCACCTCTCCCAATTAGCTATCCACTGGCAGGGATGAGAAAGAACTCCAGATCTTTTGAGTTCACACCCAGTGTTTTTAGGATCTAGCATCTATGTCCCAGCTCTCCCAAATCAAATCTGCCTAGAAGAGCAGTGGAAAATGATCTCTTTCTCTGTCTCTCTCAAATTTGGTTTTTCATAAATTTATTAAGTAATGTTTATTATAACATCTCCCACTTTTTAAACTTATACTTTGGTGTACGTTGTACATATCAGTCAATACCCATGGAATGAGTCACACAAATATTGAAATAAGTTTTCGTTTCCATTAACCTAGCAGTCATAAATACATTTTCAGAAGAAAGTATCATTTCATTGGTAAATCCTTAAAATCCTGAATTTAATCACCCACCTACCTGAGCTCTAAACCATTTGTGGTAACCAATAAAATGGTTGAATATAAGCTTTATCTAACATCTCAATCCACTTCAGTACCACTTGGAAAGAATAAACCACACCTTAAAAAATAAATAAATAAACCATTTCAATTTGCCTCTTTCTCTATTCTCATGAAAATCAGAACATTTTATATTTTAATGACCACCTAGAACACCAGTTCTACCCATCTTAGCTGCTGCTATCTGTTCGATTCTTCTTTTCCATTTCCAAAATATTTTGGGGCCACTAAGGAATACCTGAAAAAAGGACAGCATCATTTACATTCCTCTTGCCACCCTCCAGCACCCCCTCCCCTGCACCAAACATACACACACACACACACACACACACACACACACACACACACACACATATGGGTTTCAGTCCAACTTAATTGATTTAACACAGCTGACAAATTGTTGACTGCTTCTCTTTAGGAAATCAGAGCTGTGAAGCATCACTTTAAAAATCAATGTGGGGTTTCCCTTGTGGTGCAGTGGTTAATAATCTGCCTGCCCAGTCTACCTGGAAAAGAATTGAAAGTAATGACAGTAAAGTTGATACAAAATCTTGGAAACAGAATGGAGAAAATAAAAGAAACCATTAATAAGGAACACAAAGAACTAAAGAGCAAACAAACAATGATGAACAACACAATAAATGAAATTAAAAATTCTCTAGAAGGAATCAATAGCAGAATAACTGAGGCAGAAGAACAAATAAGTGACCTGGAAGATAAAATAGTGGAAATAACTACCGCAGAGCCAAATAAAGAAAAAAAAGAGTGAAAAGAATTGAGGGCAGTCTCAGAGACCTCTGGGAAAAGATTAAACACACCAACATTTGAATTATATGGGTTCCATAAAAAGAAGACAAAAAGAAAGGGACTGAGAAAATATTTGGAGATTAGAGTTGAAAGCTTCCTTATTATGGGAAAGGAAATAGTCAATCAAGTCCAGGAAGTGCAGAGAATCCCATACAGGATAAATCCAAGGAGGCAAGACACATATTACTCAAAGTATCAAAAATTAAATACAAAGAAAAAATACTAAAAGCAGCAAGGGAAAAGCAACAAATAACGTACATGGGAATCCCCATAAGGTTAACAGCTGAACTTTCAGCAGAAACTTTGCAAGCCAGAAGGGAGTGGCAGGACATATTTAAAGTGATGAAAGAGAAAAACCTATACTCAAGATTACTCTACCCAGCAAGGATCTCATTCAGATTCGATGGAGAAATTAAAACCTTTACAGATAAGCAGAAGTTGAGAGGATTCAGCAACACCAAACTGGCTTTACAACAAATGCTAAAGGAACTTCTCTAGGCAGGAAACAGAAGAGAAGGAAAAGACCTACAATAACTAACCCCAAACAATTAAGAAAACAGTAATAGGAACATACATATCGATAAGTACCTTAAATGTAAATGGATTAAATGCTCCAACCAAAAGACACAGACTGGCTGAATGGATACAAAAACAAGACCCATATATATGCTGTTGACAAGAGACCCACTTCAGACCTAAGGAACATACAGACTAAAAGTGAGGGGATGGAAAAAGATATTCCAGGCAAATGGAAATCAAAAGAAAGCTGGAGTAGCAATTCTCATATCAGACAAAATAGACTTTATAAAGACTATTGTACGGGACAGGGAAGGACATTACATAATGATCAACGGATCAATCCAAGACAAAGGTATAACAATTGTAAATATTTATGCACCCAACATAGGAGCACCTCAATCCATAAGGCAAATGCTAAGAGCCATAAAAGGGGAAATTGACAGTAACACAGAGTAGGGGACTTTAACACCCACTTTCACAAATTGACAGATCAATCAAAATGAAAATAAATAAGGAAACACAAGCTTGAAATGATACATTAAACAAGATGGACTTAATTGATATTTATAGGACATTCCATCCAAAAACAACAGAATACACTTTCTTCTCAAGTGCTCATGGAACATTCTCCAGGATAGATCATATCTTGGGTCACAAACCAAGCTCTGGTGAATTTAAGAAAATGGAAATCCTATCAACTTATCTTTTCCGACCACAACGTTACAAGACTAGATATCAATTACAGGAAAAGATCTGTAAAAAATACAAACACATGGAGGCTAAACAAAACACTACTAAATAACCACTGAAGAAATCAAAGAGGAAATCAAAAAATACCTAGAAACAAATGACAATGAAAACACGACGGCCCAAAACCAATGGGATGCAGCAAAAGAAGTTCTAAGAGGCAAGTTTATAGCAATACAATCCTACCTCAAGAAACAAGAAAAATCTCAAATAAACCTAACCTTAACCTAACCTTAGGTGTAAGCCTAATCTCACACCTAAAGCAATTAGAGAAAGAAGAACAAAAATACCCCAAACTTAGCAGAGGAACGAAATCATAAATATCAGATCAGAAATAAATGAAAAAGAAATGAAGAAAACGATAGCGAAGATCAATAAAACTAAAAGCTGGTTCCTTGAGAAGATAAACAAAACTGATAAACCATCAGCCAGACTGATCAAGAAAAAAAGGGAGAAGGCCCAAATCAACAGAATTAGAAATGAAAACGGAGAAGTAACAACTGACACTGCAGAAAGACAGGAGATCACAAGAGATTACTACAAACAACTATATGCCAATAAAATAGACAACCTGGAAGAAATGGACAAATTCTCAGAAAAGCACAATCTTCCAAGACTGAACCAGGAAGAAATAGAAAATATAAACAGACCAATCACAAGCACCGAAATTGAGACTGTGATTAAAATCTTCCAACAATCAAAAGTCCAGGACCAGATGGCTTCACAGGTGAATTCTATCAAACATTGAGAGAAGAGCTAACACCTATCCTTCTCAAACTCTTCCAAAAGACAGCAGGAACACTCACAAACTCATTCTACAAGGCCACCATCACCCTGATACCAACATCAGACAAAGATGTCACAAAAAAAGAAAACTACAGGCCAATATCACTGATGAACATAGATGCAAAAATCCTCAACAAAATACTAGCAAACAGATCCAGCAGCACATTAAAAGGATCACACACCATGATCAAGTGGCATTTATCCCAGGAATGCAAGGATTCTTCAATATACGCAAATCAATCACTGTGATACACCATATTAATAAATTGAAGGATAAAAACAATATGATCATCTCAATAGATGCAGGAAAGCTATTGACAAAATTCAACACCCATTTATGATAAAAACTCTCCAGAAAATGGGCATAGAAGGAACTTACCTCAACCTAATAAAGGCCATATATAACAAACCCACAGCCAATATCTTTCTCAATGGAGAAAAACTGAAACAATCTCCACTAAAATCTGGAAGAAGACAAGGTTGCCCACTCTCACCACTATTAGTCAACATAATTTTGGAAGTTTTAACCACAGCAATCAGAGAAGAAAAAGAAATAAAAAGAATCCAAATCAGAAGAGAAGTAAAGCTGTCACTGTTTGCAGATGACATGATACTATACATAGAGAATCCTAAAGATGGTACCAGAAAACTACTAGAGCTAATCAATGAATTTGGTAAAGTAGCAGGATACAAAATTAATGCACAGAAATCTCTTGCATTCCTATACACTAATGGTGAAAAATCTGAAAGAGAAATTAAGGAAACACTCCCATTTACCATTTCAACAAAAAGAATAAAATATCTAGGAATAAAACTACCCAGGGAGACAAAAGACCTGTATGCAGAAAACTATAAGACACTGATGAAAGAAATTAAAGATGATACAAACAGATGGAGAGATATACCATGTTCTTGGATTGGAAGAATCAACATTATGAAAATGACTCTACTACCCAAAAGCAGTCTACAGATTCAATGCAATCCCTATCAAACTACCAATGGCATTTTTTACAGAACTAGAACAAAAAATTTTCACAATTTGTATGGAAACACAAAAGACCCCGAATAGCCAAAGCAAACGAGTAAAAAAACGGAGCTGGAGGAATCAGGCTCCTGAACTTCAGACTATATTACAAAGCTACAGTAATCAAGACAGTATGGTAGTGGCACAAAACCAGAAATATAGATCCAGTGGAACAGGAGAGAAAGCCCAGAGATAAACCCATGCACATATGGGCACCTTATCTTTGATAAAGTAGGCAAGAGTATACAATGGAGAAAAGACAGCCTCTTCAATAAGTGGTGCTGGGAAAACTGGATAGCTACATGTAAAGGAATGAAATTAGAACACTCCCTAACACCATACACAAAAATAAACTCAAAATGGATTAGAGACCTAAATGTAAGGCCAGACACTAACAAACTCTTAGAGGAAAACAAAGGCAGAACACTCTATGACATAAATCACAGCAAGATCCTTTCTGACCCACCTCCTAGAGAAATGGAAATAAAAACAAAAATAAACAAATGAGACCTAGTGAAACTTTAAAGCTTTTGCACAGCAGAGGAAACCATAAACAAGACAAAAAGACAATCCTCAGAATGGGAGGAAATATTTGCAAATGAAGCTACTGACAAAGGATTATTCTCCAAAATATGCAAGCATCTCATGAAGCTCAATATCAAAAAAAAGAAACAACCGAATCCAAAATGGGTGGAAGACCTAAATAGACATTTCTCCGAAGAAGATATACAGATTGCCAACAAACACATGTAAGAATGTTCAACATCATCAATCATTAGAGAAATGCAAATCAAACTACAATGAGGTATCACCTCACACCAGTCAGAATGGCCATCATCAAAAAATCTATAAACAATAAATGCTGGAGAGGGTTTGGAGAAAAGGGAACATTTTTGCACTGTTGGTGGGAATGTAAATTGATATAGCCACTATGGAGAACTGTATGGAGGTTCCTTAAAAAACTAAGAATTACCATACGACCCAGCAATCCCACTACTGGGCATATTCTCTGAGAAAACCATAATTCAAAAGAGTCATATACCACAATGTTCACTGCAGCACTATTTACAATAGCCAGGACATGGAAGCAACCTAAGTGTCCATAGACAGATGAATGGATAAAGAAGATGTGGCACATATATACAATGGAATATTATTCAGCCATAAAAAGAAACAAAATTGAGTTATTTGTAGTGAGGTGGATGGACCTAGGGCCTGTCATACAGAGTGAAGTAAGTCAGAAGGAGAAAAACAAATACTGTATGCTAACACATATATATGGAATCTAAAAAAAAAAAAATGGTTCTGAGAAACCTAGAGGCAGGACAGGAATAAAGATGCAGGCATAGAGAACGGACTTGAGGACACAGGGAGGGGGAAGGTAAGCTGAGAGGAAGTGAGAGAGTGGCATTGACATATATAAACTATCAAATGTAAAACAGCTAGTGGGAAGCAGCTGCGTAGCACAGGGAGATCAGCTCGGTGCTTTGCAACCACCTAGAGGGGTGCGATAAGGAAGGTGGAAGGGAGATGCAAGAGGGAGCAGATATGAGGATATATGTATAGCTGGTTCACTTTGTTATACAGCAGCAACTAACAGCAATGTAAAGCAATTATACTCCAATAAAGATGTTAAAACAAACAAACAAAAAAAGAATCTGCCTGCCAATGCAGGGGACACGGGTTCAAGCCCTGGTCCAGGAAGATCGCACATGCCACGGAGCAACTAAGCCTATGCGCCACAACTACTAAGCCTGTGCTCTAGAGCCCACAAGCAACAACTACTAAAGCCTGTGCGCCTAAAGCCCGTGCTCCGCAACAAGAGAAGCCACCGCAGTGAGAAGCCCATGCACTGCAACAAAGAGTAGCCCCCACTCGCCGCAACTGAAGGAAGCACACACAGCAATGAAGACAGCGCAGCCAAAAGTAAATAAATTAACAAATAAAAATAAATTTCCCTTTAAAAAAATCATCAAAGAAAAACAATGTGGTTTTTCCTTTTCTTTATTGCAGAGAAAAAAAGCCACCTTTCTTCATCCTAAAAAACTCTCAAGAAAGAGTTTGCACAGTCTCCCAGGCTTTCATATCAGTATGTCCTTTTTCATAAATAACCTAAATCACCCCATATAGGAGCAATACCGTATTAAAAGAATTTGACTAGAGTAGAACCTCCACACTGAAAGATACGGAATAGAGCTGAATAAATGAAGTGAAGCTAAGTACTGGAGAATGTTAAATTATAGAGACTCTTGGGCTCAAAAAAATCGATGAATTAAACTGTAAGTTATGGGGCAGGAGGGAGACAGTTTTAGGTAAAGTGATCAAAGCAGACTGTGTTATATACTTATAAGCTGACTTCTTAAATGCTCCACTGGAATTCCCCTTCCCTAAATGCATCTCCATGTTCTGAGTGTGAAGCTCATAGGTGCAACGCCAACTGCTACTACAGAAATAGCTACTTTCAATGAAATGGAGTTATGCTTGGCAAAAATGACATTTTTTTATTGAGGCTTTCTTTTTTTCTTCTTTTTTCAATGTTTTGAAATAGAATGTTCAAAATATTCCTACTGCTGTGGCTGGTTTATGCTTAAAGCAGTTTCTTTCTACTTATAACGTGCTAATGTAATTTGACTATGCAAGTTGCAAGTTTTGTTTTGTATTTTCAATAGGATGTCCCTTATAAAAACCCAGTGCTCTCTATGTATGTATGAATAAGGATTTTAAAAAAATCATTTAACACACAGTTTTTACTTGATGATTTTTCTTTCCTGTGATGGACCAAATATGTTAAGGGGAGTAAAATGATGAAGCAGGAAGGGAAGATAGGTGTCTCTGGTTGGCTTCATAGTTAGGATAACAACGATTTAGAGTTAATGCCGTGCATTAACACACCGCTCTCTCTATGCTCATTTGAAAAGTTTTGGAGGAATAGAAAGGTGGAAAAATATAGTAGGTACTGCACTAGCCTGAAGGGTCAGGAAAACTATCTCCTTTCCCTAGCTATGCCACTGACTAGCTATACATCTTTGACTTATTAGTCACTTAACCTCTCTGGGCCTCACTCACTAGTGACTGAATCAGTAACTATGACTGTTTTATTGCAAAGCCAAATGTTCTTTCTACCACATTGTCCTGAGCATCATAGTTTAACTTATGAAAAACAGAGCCTACGGTTGTCTGGTAGTCTTTGAGCAAAACGAGAAGTTGGCACAGAGGTCTAAAATCATTGTTCCATGTTGCCAATCAATGAGGCATTTTGGTAGCTGTTGAATAAAAATTAAGCTCTTGTGCTGCCAAGTTGAACCCCATAGAGCTTTTGCAATTTTTGATTCCAATTTCTGTTGAATACAACCTGGTATGTAATGAATGGCACCATAATAAACTGACAGTATTTTTAAAAATCAATCCATGTACCATGTTAACCTAGTATAGTACTGATATGAATTAGGAAAATGAAAAGTATTTAACTTGGTTGACACTAAAGTCATATTGCTGTGGGTATAAATATGTTTATGAACTACAAGAGATTGCACATTTGAAATATTGCATTTAACTCTCTAATCCCACCTCATTCCAATTTTCCTAATATACAATAAAAATAAAATAACTGAACAAAACACACTGGTCCAGCACTTTAATCATCAAATCGGTTTCCATAATACATCTAGATCTGGTTCAAGCCTCAAACGACACAACAGTTTTATACATTTTAACTAGCAACATCTCTGGCAAATGTGCTTTGAATCTAATGAAAAGCAAAAAAGGAAATACCCCTTCAGAAGCTCACCAAGATTATAAAATCTGACAAGATCTTATATATATACACACACATATTTTATACACACACGTGCAACATTTCTTTAAAGCAGTAGATCTATTTCGAGGTTGTAGTTTTTTCTTCTTTGTTGGCTAAAGAAAAAAGCAGCATATACTATTCCAACAACCCACATTTTAATTCCTGTTTTAAAACCCAAAGCTCTTTTTCTGCTGAGATATTGTGTAACCAGTATCTATGGTAAAGTTTGGTTACACAGTACTCAAGCATTGGTTTCCTAGGAAACCAGAAAATGTTTTAAAAATATCAAATGTAAGAAGTCTAATGCTTATTACCACTATGATACAATAATGATCAGGAACCTCCACTGCCAGAGCCCCTTAATACATGAAAGGTAAATATGATGGGAGCAAGTCCTTTCCCATAGGAAAGGCTCTTTGCTGGTATTACACAAAAAACACATATACAACTGTACTTAATCTACTTCCTGCCTTACTCTCCATTCTCCATCTGTAAAACAATGCTTTCAGCGCAAAATAAAGAAAACCACAACAATTCAGCTTGGCTTTCTAGGTGGTACACTGCAGCATGGCAAGAGAAAATAACACCCTTACCCCTCATTCTTGCATGTAGTGTAGCTTTACAAGAAAGAGCTTGAGATCCGAAGGAAAAAAAGAGAACTCTGCTATAGGCTCTACAATTTTCTGCTTTTGTGTAAAAAGCGTACGTTCTTCGAACTTCAGTTTCCTCATGCTCTGCCTATATCAGAGAGCTTTGTAAATATCTCTTTTAAAAATACATATGAAAGAACTTATGGAGCAGTCAAGGATCTTAGAAATGCACAAAATTATCGGATTTCAGCTAATGTTATGAGCAACCTACACCCTCCCATTTGCCCAACCATGAAGGCTCTCCCTCATCCCATCCTCCAACTCAATCAGTATCAGTCGACAACCCTACCAACAGTCCCTTTCTGCATCAATCATCTTTCTATCTGTATCTGTATCTGTATCTGTACCTGTATCTCTATCTCAACAGTTCCAAGACTTCATTAGCTTTCCCTGCCTATTCTCACTACCTAAAACATCCCCCAAACTTCAGATCATCCTACAAAACAGATACAGCTTAAAAATCTTCTCCAAAAATCTACAGAGTAACTGCCCTATCCAAAACTACTGAAGGGTTTTTCACTGCTCACCTGGTGTAGAAAGTCATAAATTCTTTAGTGATATGCAAGGCTCTCCATAACTGGGCTCAGCTCTGTATTTCCAAATTCCCCTAGTCCTCGCCCTCATCAATACTGTACTTCAAAAGAACTGAAATATTCATGATTCCCCAAAGTACCATATGGATTTATCTCTCTGTTCCTTTCCTTAGAGTTGAAGTGTACTTGTAAATCCAACACAGGGATGACAAGACTCCCCTTTCCATATACTCTTCCAAATATGGCTGGAGAAGCCACTATGGAGACAAATTAATTCCTCTTCTAATTACTATGGCAAGTCCACATCCTCCCATTTTCCCTGTCCCCACCCCAGTTGAAGTTGTTCTCATCTCTTATGTGCACGCTTGGGCTCTTGGCTTCCAGTCTCACCTTCTTTCCCATAGTTCATTCTCCATTCAGCCTCCAGAATGATTTATTTCTATTTATTTAGCAGCTTTATTTAGGTATAATTGATACATAATAAACTATACCTAGTTGAAATACATAACATACAATATGTACAATATTATAAGTTTTGACATATGTATACACCCATGAAATCATCACCACAATCAAGATACTGAACATATCTACTGTCCACAAAGGTTTCCTCTTCCAACATCCCTCCCCCTTACCCTAGGCAACCACTGATTGTCATTGTAGTTTGCATTTTCTAGAATTTTATATCAATGGAATAATACAATGTATACTCTTTTGTGTCTGACTTCTTTTGCCTGCATATTTTGAGATTTATTCACGTCGTAGTGGGTGTCAACAGTTTATGGCTTTCTATTGCTAAGCAGTATTGCATTGTATGGATATATCACAGTTTGCTTTTCCATCCTCCTATGGATGGACATTTAGATAGTTTCCAGTTTCTAGCTATTTTAAATCAAGCATCTATGAACATTCATGTCCAAGTCTTTGTACGGACATCTGTTTTATTCTTCTTCGGCAATCACCCTGGAGTAGAATAGATGGATGATATGGTAGATATATGTTTAACATTTAAAAAAAAACTGTCAAAATGATTTCCAAGTATTTGTACCATTTTACATTCCCATTAACAGTGTATGAGAATTTGAGTTCCTTCGCACTTGTTATGGCCAGCCATTTAACAGTAACCATTCTAATAGATACATAGTGATATCACATGGTGATTTTAATTTGTATTTTCCTAATGACTGATGATGTTGAGCATTTGTTCATATGCTTACTTGCCATCCATATGTCCTCTTTGGTAGAGTCTGTTTCAACTTTTGCCCATTTTTTATTGGACTGTTTGAATTTTGAGGTTCTTTTCATTTTCTGCTGTAAGTCCTTAATCAGATATATTATTGCAAATATATTCTCTCAGTCTATTGTTTCCCTTTTTATTCTCTCTTAAAAGCAGACGATTTTAATTTAATGAAGTCTAACTTAACAATTTGTTCTTTTATGGATTGTACTTTTGGTGTCATACTTAAGAAATCTTTGCCTGGTCTAACCCAAAAGCACAAAAATTTTACCTTCTGTGTTCTTCTAAAAGTTTTATAGTTTTAGGTTTTGCATTTAGGTCAATGGTCCATTTTGAATTTTTATATATTATATGAGGTATGGATCAAATTTTTGCAGATGGATATTCAATTGTTCTAGGGCCATTGGTTGAAAAGAGTATCCCTTTTCCACTGAATTGTCTCTGCACTGTGTCAAAAATCAGTTGTGCATATAAATGTGTGTGTTCGTTTCTGGACTCTATTTTGTTCCATTAATCTATTTGTCTACATTTATGCCAATACCACACTGCTTTGACTTCAGCAGCTTTATAATAAATCTGGAAATAGTATTAGTCTTCCAAGTTTGTTCTTTTTAAAAGTTGTTTTTGCCATTTTGAAGTCCACATAAATTGTAGAAACAGTTTGTCAATTTCTACAAAAAGGCCTGCTTGGATTTTGATTTGGTATTGCCTTGAAACTATAGATCAATTTGAGCATAACTGACAATTTAATATTATGAATCATGCAGTATATTCTCCATTTATTTTTCTTAAATTTATCTCAGCAATTGTTTATAGTCTCCAGTTTATAGGTTTTTCACATCTTCTGTCAGACTTAACTCTAAGCATACATACTTTTATGGTATTATAGAAGGTACTTTTATTTCAACATGATTATACAGAGAAATATATTTTCATACTGGTGTTGTACTCTGTACCTTGCTTAATTCACTTCTTAGTTATAGCTGCTTTTCTGTAGATCTCATCACATTTTCTACATAGATGATAATATTGTCTGCAAATAAAGCCATTTATACTTCATTCTTTCCAATATGGAGGTCTTTTATTTTTCTTGCATTATTGCACTGGCAAAAACCTCCAGTACAACATTTGAATAGAAATGCAGAGAGGAGGCTTCTTCATCTTGCTCCTGATCTTAGGGGAAAAACTTGGGAAGCATCTCCTCCTTTTTAGTTTTCTGGACGAATCTGTATAGAATCAGCATTCGTTCTTCCTTGAATGTTTGGTAGACTGCACCAGTAAAGTCATCTGGGCCTATAGTTTTCCTTACGGGGAGATTTTTTACTACAAATTTAATTTATTTAATAGATATACTACTGTTTGGGTTATCTGTTTCTTCTTGAGTGAGTTTTGGTAGTACATGTTTGTCAAATAACTTATCCATTTCATGTAAGTTGTAAGATTTGTTTGCATAAATAAAGCTGTTCAAAAATCTTCCTTATTATTATCCTTTTAATATATGTAGAACATAGAATGCCAATCTCAATTTTGACACTGGTAATTTGCCTCCTCTCCCTCTTTTCCTTCCTGATGTAGACTTTTATAATTGCACTGCATATATAAATATCCATAACCAATAAGTAGCATCATTTTGTGTTTGGAGATTTTACATAAACACTATTCCATAGTACATATCCTTCTGCTACATCTTTATTCACTCCAAAATGTTTTTCAATTTATCTATAAATTACCATTGAATAAATTTTCATTAAATAAAACACAACATGTTTTTTCAAAAAGAAAGAAAAGAGTGCAGTTTTATTCAGGTGCATCAAAAAGATGTTCCAAAGGCTTCCTGCTTCCTCTCAGGGTCTTGTCAAACTTATGCAATTATCTCTTGTCATTCATTATTTCCCCAGTCATGTCTTTCGGTGTCATGATATATTTTATTTGGACTTTATTTTTAGCAAAGCTATACATGAAGATGATTTAAAGAGTCAAATTCTTCTACAACGCTAGTTACAATAGCAGTTTCCCCTTCTAGACTGGAATTATTTCTGATCCCTAGAATCAACCATTTTAAAGGTTTCTTTAGATGATTCTTTTTTCTTTCTTCTATATATCTTATGAACATACTTATATTGCTACTTTTTTGTTTTCAGTAAAGGAATTATCAAGTCACTTCCTACTATAGAAGGAAATAATTCAGTCCTCTTTCCTGTCCTGCCACCCTACCCCCACTAGACACACACACACACACACACACACACACACACTTCTCATCTACCTCTTCCACCCAATGTTATAAAATATGCTTTGTCAGATCATTTCTGAATGCTTACATTGTCATGACTATATAAATGTTCTCCATAGCTGATTTTTTGTAGTACATCATGTGTACTTCTTTTCTGAAGGGCATTTTGTTTTCTGATTGTTCACAGCTGTCGTTTTTTGTGTTAATTTCTTTTTAGGTAATTAGTTTTTTTATGTAGTTACCTTAGACTCTCCCCTAGGTATGTAAATCCCTCTCAATACATTCATACACATCAGGCATGCTATCAAGTTCATCCAGGTGAAATTGCTCCCAAAGACAACACCTTGCTTCAGTCCAGATCAGCAGTTCTTTAAGCTTGATGTGCAGCTTTCATCATAAGGTCTCCCTGCTAAACTAACCTGGGAATTCTTGTCACCCCACTCTTGTGTTGGCTCCCCTGCCTTGTGAGTCTCACTTTGATCCTCTTCCTCTCTTTTGGTTGAGCACATCTTCCAGTATCTTCCAGAGAAAGGGTATAAAGGGGTAAAATTTTTGAGACCTCAAATATCTGAAATGTCTTTGGCCTTTCATTGCAAGCAGTGATGATTTTACTGAGTAAAGAATTCTATTTTGAGGAATCATTTTTCCTTAGAATTTCAAAGGCATTACTCAATTTCTTTTAACTCAAAGTAATATAAAGCTGCTCTCTGATTCCTGATCCTAAGGATAGAAATCTATCCACCTTCTCCCCACCACCTCACTCCTTTGAAGCCAGAGGTTTGTCAGTATTCTAAAAATTAATGATGAAATGCCTTCATTAGTGGGTCTAATTCATCACTGTAATGGGCTCTTCATGGGATTTTACAATCTGGAAACTCATATCCTTCAATTCTGGGAAATTTTCTTGAATTTTTCTTTAATGATTCCCTCCCATAAACCTTCTCTCTTTCTATTGCACCTCCTGAAAGAATCTACATTTTCTTTTTTCTACTTTCCAATTCTTTGTCATTTGTTCAATTTTCTAGATTACATATCTGTTGAATCTTTCATCTTTAACTGGAAATCATGAAATATACTAAAATGATAGGATTTCAACTCCTGAAAGCAGATTACAAACTTGTTGAGTCAAGGGACAAGTAATCTGGAGTCTGTCTTTGGGGACTGTATGGATCTGCTGGAGGTGCCATAACAAAATATCATAGACTGGATGACTTAAACAACAGAAATTTATTTCTCATAGTTCTGGAGGCCTGAAAGTCGAAGATCAAGGTGCTATCCATTTGGTTTCTGGAGCGAGATCCTATAGATGACCACCTTCTCTCTGTGTCCTCACATGGCAGAGACAGAGAGGAAGAGAGCTCTCTGGTATCTTCTCACAAGGATACTAATTCTCTCATATCAGGGTCCCATCCTCATAACCTAATTTAAACTTAATTACGTTCTTACGGACCCTGTGTCCAAACACACTCACATGGTTGGAGGTGGGGCGGGGAGGGCTTCAACATATGAATTTTGGGAGGACACAAACATTTAGTCCATAACAGGAAAGTAGTTTTCCACCTTTCCTCGGTGCCTAGGCAGATGGATCAGGCTACGGAACTGAGCCAGGAGTTACTCCCTGGCCAAAAACTCTTAAGGAATGCCTTAGCATTGGGCTAACCTCCAGGGGTTGTAATTTTTCTTACTTGCAACACTTTTAAGAACTACTGTAGAATTCTTAGTGATTGTCTCCATTTTCTTTTACACTCCTTTCTCACCACAATCTGAGTAACAAATTTACTGGCCACTTCCTCCATCAGTTACTCCGTTTTCCTAATCCCCAAGGTTGGAAACATTTCTTTCCTACTAGGATGTAGTGAAATGTGGTATTTTAAGGAATGCATTTTCTTTGATAGGAACATACAAATTAAGTGAGGGCTACACTTACTGGCAGACACGATGATAACAGTTGCAGAAATCTTGATATTGTATCAACCAACAAAGTATTTGTACTTCATTCACCTCATTTTGAAGCAAATTGCAGGATTTAGACTGGAAAATGCAGGGGATTCAGCAGCAAACAAAACAGGAAATAGATATCTCCTGGAACTTATATTTGAGTGACCAAGCATGGTTTCTTAAATCACTGCCATATTTGAAACATTAGACATTCAAAAGTTTTCTATAATATTCCCTTATGAATTTCAAGCACATACAGCATCCATTTTAAGGCTAGTTATGACATTTTCTATTTTCACCTTCCTAATGCCTCCTTATTTTCTTATCCAACCAAACATATTAGGTAATTTTTTTTTAAATTTCAGACCTGAAGACTTAAGTTTTTCTACTGAAAAGGCTCACAGGGCTTCCCTGGTGGTGCAGTGGTTGAGAGTCCGCCTGCCGATGCAGGGGACACGAGTTCGTGCCCCGGTCCGGAAGATCCCACTTGCCGCGGAGCCGCTGGGCCCGTGAGCCGTGGCCGCTGAGCCTGCGCGTCCGGAGCCTGTGCTCCGCAAAGGGAGAGGCCACAGCAGTGAGAGGCCCGCGTACCGCAAAAAAATAAATAAATAAATAAAAAGGCTCACAGTGAGCTCAACACAATGAAGGGAATTATACTCACAACAAGGTGTATCATCATAAAACTTTAGGACACTGGGGGAAAAGAACATCTTACAAGTTTCCAGACAGAAGAATATATTCTAATGACAGTCTCTTTATTAGCGGGATCTAGCAGAGTGCCTGGCACAAAAATAAATATCTGTAATATAAGTGGATTCCTCACGAATTTTATTCCACAGAATTCCAGGTCAGAAACTCCTTAATATAGGTCCTCTCTACTATCTTACAAAGTCATTCTCCTCAGGTTAAGTATTTGGAGCTAGGGACACATTTTTCCCAGGGGATGAGGAGTATATACTGTAGCTGATTCCCAAACATGTCCACAAACATGTCCTTAATGTTTATAAAACTAAAGCATTATACATTGAAAACTAGAGGGAAAAAATACTAACATTGTTACAATGTCAGTTATTAAAATGGAATATACATATTATATGTATATATAATATACATGTATTTATCTTGAATGCTAGTATTTAAGGCAAAACCAATTTAATATAACTACCTACAACTATGTCAATAGAGGGGCTATTCTAAGGCATTTAGATACAAGTCCTCACTGAATTCATCCAACCACGCTATGAGGTCGGTCCTATTGTTATGCACATTTTATAGATGTGACAAGTAAGACACAGAGAATTTAAGGAACTTACCCAAGAACATACAACTAGAAAGTAGTAGATTTCAAACACAGCCAGGCCTCAGCAGCCTCAGTCCTAACCACTATACATACTGTCTCTCCTAACAACCTCTAAGATAGATGCTCTTTTTGATATTTTACAAAAGAAGAAATTAATCTCAAAGAAATTAAAATGAATTTGCCCACGTTCACATAGCCAATAAGGGGCATAGTGGGAACTTGAACTCTGGTCAGAGGACCCCCGTACCCAAGCTCCCCTCATGATACTTTCCAAGAAAAGAAAGCTGGCTTTTCCCCAGTTCATCGGGCGTGGAGGGGATCCAGAAGAGCCAGATCACTATTCGTTTCTCAGGACTCATACCAAGATCCAAGAGAGAATTCAAGCATCGAAAGGTAAGAGAGAAAAAGCCCCCGGGAAGAAGAGTGGCCTCTGTCCCTTCCTGCCTGCGGACCTTCGGAAAAGATCAGTGCTGAACTCAACCCAAGTTCTATGTCCACCAGGAGGGTGGTCTGGATCAAAAGTTCCTGGGCCATGAACTGCTCTGAGGGAGGGTGAGCGCTGCAGTGCTGAAAGCAAGAAAGAGAACTTTGGACAGAGAGGAAAACACCACAGAAAAGAGACAAAAGGAGGAATGGGTGTACAGATTCTGTCTGTGCCAGACTGCCACAAACTCTGACACTAGCAGTCCTAAGATTGAAAAAAAAAAAAAAAAAAAAAAAGCAGCCCTGGTTGCAGTCTGCATGGTTTGCTCCAACATGGAGCCTGGCCCCAGGAAAGTCAGAATTGAGACGGCCAGTCAGCATCGTGTGTACTCATGGCAGGATGGGGGTCAGCCAGAACAGACACTGGAGAAAAGACCACTCAGCCATTAGCAAAAGCTGAAGATCCAGCCAGACTGAAAAGTTACATCAGAGGATGACCCACTATGGGTACCACAGGGACAGTTATGGAACCCGGGGTAGAGGGTCCAGACTCGGGTAGAGGAGTTGGAGCCACACCCTAGTCCTAAGGGAACTGGGCTGCCAGTGAGGTTACTACACTGTTGACATTTGGGAACAGACCATTCTTCATCATAGAGACTGTCCTGTACATTGCAGGATGGTTAGCAGCAACCCCAGTGTCTACTTTGCTCCCAGTTATGACAAATAAAATGCCCCCAGACACTGCCAAATGTCCCATGGGGGCGGGAGGCAAAGTCACTCCCAGTTGAGAGCCAGTGGGTTAGTGGACTGACGAAGAGACCAACCATCTGCTGCGTGCTTTCCACGCGCCAGACACTGTTCTCACTGCTTTACACACGTAACCTTGTGTAATTATGCTACCACAGAGAGGAGATGGACACTATTACTATCCCTGCTTGACAGTGAAGGCATAGAGATGTTAAGCAACTTGCCTAAAGTAACACAGCACATAATTGGTCGATCTGAGATTCCAACTGGGAGGTTTACTTCCAGACACCATGCGCTTGACCAGTACACTCTGCTGCCTCCCATTTTAGAGATGAGAAATCCAAGGCACAGAGAAGTAAAAAAATACAACCAGTGGCCAAATCCAGGTTTGAACTCAGTTCTCTCTGACTCCAGAGTTCCAGCACTAAATCACCATGCTATTGACTCTCCATATTCTGTCAGAATGGGACCAGCAGGAATGTGGACCGGACTACAGATCTAGAAATTCCTATTCATAGTGTCTAAGCACAGGCCTAGTCTTCAATCCACAGACAAATGCAATGTAAGGGTTAATTTCTTTAGCTTCAGTGATAAGAAGAACGGGGGCTAAGGGACCAAGCATCATTACACAGCCCCGATCAGTGTGAAATCCCCATCTCTCCTTTCATTTTTTCCTTCTTTCCATTCCCTTCAACTCTATCTCCCTCAAGCTATTGTGCCTCGATTTTATTTCCCTTTTAAAAAATAAGCTGCTAAATTTATTAAATAAAATGACACATTACCTATTTCTAATTCTCATATAATGATATCATGCACATATCCTTTACAGAAGTACATAACATATAAATCTAGGCACAAACAAACCATAAAAGCCTCACAATTAAAAACTCTGCATTTCTACCTCTGAAAAAACAATATACGTAAAGTTTTCCAGATCCTTTGAGTCTGCCAAAAGCCCTCAATTTCTTTTTCCCTGAATCAGTCACATTCAATAAAAAAGAAGAATCCAGTGTCTACTTTAAATGCAAGTTTCTCTAGTATGCTTCAAACCCTTGATTTACAAAAATCTGATACCTACAAATCTTGTAGAGAAAATGTGTAAATCCGTAAAGTACTGAGGTAGACAGCAAGGTAATTGGTTTTGACTCAGAATGCAGTTCCTGGAGTATTGCTCTGCTCCAATACATGAGTTTGTCTAAAGGCAGCAAAGCCACACAACCTAGTTGGCACCTATCAAAGAATTCCCTCCAAGTTGCACTGAAAATAACTGAAATTGCAGTTAACCATAAGGTTTCCCTCAGTGAATAAGGGAGAAATAAGACTGGAGCTATTAATTTTAAATGAAATTGCTTATTTTACTCTTGAAGGCAACTAAGTTGAAATGGGGAATTATAAGACACTGGCTGTGCCCGAGTAAATACAGCCCCCCCGCTTGAACCTGAGAAAGAGTAGGGATTACCAGCACTTAGGTATTTGATTACAAAAATACAGAGAGTCAAACTGTTTGACCAAAACATTCTGGGAGCTGCTACAGCAAACAGAAACTATTAGTAAACTGAATTTACATCTTCAACAACTGTGATTTCCAAGAACAATAATTTTAAAACATCTAGAAACTAGAAATCACCATGGGAAATGAAGAAAGCACAGAATTAGTTATTAAGAAACCCGGATCGGGACTCTGCCCTTAACTGGTGATGTTACCCCAGATCACAAACTCTCTGGACCTCTTGTTATCACTTGTATAATGAATGGGGTGCACTAAGCAATCCTTATGGACTTTTTTAAACCAGACCCGGGTTCAAATTCTCATTTCATTTGTATATACAGCTCTGTGATCTGGATCAGGGTGCTTAACCTCTCTGAGTTTCAAGTGCCTCAAATGTTAATTGCGGACTAATATAGCTTTCAAAAATGAAAAAATCTAAAATGTAAATGTTGGTTCCCCTTAGAGATGATACAGGTTCATAAACCCTTAAGATTCTAAAGACCAAAGTCTTACAAGTTTACAGGAAACTCACTTTGCCACAAAGGCCAACCTGAACTGACCACAAGAAGTTCTCTAGCTTTTATTTTCCCTATTTAGGTAAATATTCATATAGTTTACTGAAGAAATGCAGATATGTTCATTTTAGGAGTGCTGCTCCAGAGCCCTAACGGGTGTTACAGAATCCATTCTATGTGTACCTTTCATGCAATCTTTCAAAAATATGGAAAAAAACCCTGAATTCCAAAGTACTTTGGAACCCAAAGATTTCAGGTAAGAAATATAAACCTATATTATGTTACAGATTTTAATTGTTTAGCAATAAAGTATGAAGGTAACTTTAACGATATATCTTAGTGCTGAAGAAAATAGGAAGTTTCATATTTCAATTTTTAGAAATTCTATTAGCCATTCAATAAATAATTCATACTAATCAAAACATGAAGAATACTGATAGATTTCAATTTGTTTTCTAATTGTTAATATTAAGCTTTAATACTCTGTCTCAGTTATTACATTCAGCTCTCCCCAAGCACACACTCAGTGCAAACAACTTTTAGAAGTGGAGAGCGATAAGAACAGGGAGAGGGGAAAGGCATGGAATAAATAATAATGCTCTTCGGGCTTCCCTGGTGGCGCAGTGGTTGAGAGTCCGCCTGCCGATGCAGGGGACACGGGTTCGTGCCCCGGTCTGGGAGGATCCCACATGCCGCGGAGCAGCTGGGCCCGTGAGCCATGGCCGCTGAGCCCGCGTGTCCGGAGCCTGTGCTCCGCAACAGGAGAGGCCACAACAATGAGAGGCCCGAGTACCGCAAAAAACAAACAAAAAATAATAATAATAATGTTCTGTGAGTGCCTCCTATGCCCCTGATACTACACTAGTCTCTTCATTTGTATTTATAATTTAACACAAGCCCTGTCCCCTGCTAGCTTACAACCTAGATGAGGACAGACATATATTTACTCATTCACTAAACTACTACCATGTACCAGGCACTATCCTGGGACCTGGATCAACAGAGGTGAGCTGACGTGAAGCCCTCTGGACAAACAAAAAGCAGAATACAAATAAATAGATAATTTTAGATAATGAAGTGCTATGAAGAAACCAAAGTAAAGTAATGTAATAGAGAATATTTGGAGTGAAAGTGACCATAGTCTGTTCAGGATAGGCATCTCTGAGGAGGTGGTACCTGTGTGTATTTGTGTGTGTGTGTGTGTGTGTGTGTGTGTGTGTGTATATGTAATAACAATTTTTAAAAGATTTAATATTAAGTACCAAAAGAATATTAGAGCTAAAAGAATTCAAACCTGGGCTTCCCTGGTGGCGCAGTGGTTGAGAGTCCGCCTGCCGATGCAGGGGACGCGGGTTCGTGCCCCGGTCCGGGAAGATCCCACGTGCCGCGGAGCGGCTGGGCCCGTGAGCCATGGCCGCTGGGCCTGTGCGTCCGGAGCCTGCGCTCCGCAACGGGAGAGGCCACAACAGTGAGAGGCCCGCGTACCACCAAAAAAAAAAAAAAAAAAAAGAATTCAAACCTATAGGTATTCTCAAAGAGAAATCATTTCAGAGTGGTGTGGGCAGAAGAAAGTTTCCTGTAAGTAAAAGGCAGATGGGAATTGAATAAAAGGGAACATCCCAATTCTCAGCAGAATGCAAGTAGAGGCAGCCCGTTCTGTGCAATGGGACGAAATGCCTTCAGTAATGTGTATGGTACAGTTTATGGTACAGTCTCCCACATTAAGTTTAAATTCCCATCCTACTATTCCAGGCATTCTCAAACTTTAGGGCACATCAGAATCACCTAAAGGTGACTGAAATTTCTCCCTTCCTCTCAAGTCTTATGAAGTTCTTTTGTCTTATATTTCTCTCATGTACTCCTGTCCATTTTTTGATTTCATAATTCAAATACCTCCTCTTTGTCTCTTTCATTTCACAAATAGCTCCCTAACCAGTTCTATATTCGCCTCAGGCATTGGTGCTTGCCTTTATCTCATCCAGCTCTCTTCTTTTATTACTTGGCAGAATATGTATGGGAAGCCAAAATGGCAAGTGGGAGACTAACTTCAAGGATATAGATTAGTGCTAAAAAATAAATGGAGAGAGTTGGGAAGTTGTAAAAAGGTATAAAACATACAGTCTTACACAGCTCCTCCAGATAAACAACTCTTAGTATAGTAGCCAAATGCACAGACTTTGGACTCAGGCAGCATTGTGTGGTCTTGGGCAAATTCCTTAATTTCTCTGAGTTTGCTTCACTTTTGCTGTCTCTACCTTTCAGAAATACTATGAAGATTAGGGAAGAAATTCATACCCCCAGTACAATGCCTGAATCCACTGCATAAAAGACAACCTGCTACTATTATTGCTGTTATGGTTACTCAGGTCATTATGACACTAACAAACTGAATCTGGGTTACAAAACTCAATTCCTCAGCTTCTGCATTACTCCAAAACAACAACCAAAAAACAGTCCTGTTGAACTTTCTCTGAGACTAATGAGACTTAATGTTTAATGTGAACAACAAATACCCTGGATCCAAGTACAATCTTAACATTCTAAACTTCATGGAACAAGCCATAAATTGATGTCACATAGTCCTTCAAGTGAATTGATATCATTTGCAGAATAAGGTGCCTGTTTGTATGACATGTATAAAAAAGGTAAATTTATAAAGACAGAAAGCAGATCAGTGAGCGACTGGGGCTAGAGGTGGATCAAGGATTGACCATAAGTGGGCCCCAGGTAATTTGGGCCATAACAGAAATATTCTAAAACTAGACTGTGGTTATAGCTGTACAACTCCATAAGTTTACTAAAAATCATTGTACTATATACATGTACAGTGGGTGAATTTTATGATATGTAAATTATATCACAACAAAGCTGTTAAAAATAATCTTTTTGTTACATGACACGTTTCAGAATAAACTAGTATTTTTTTTTCTAATTCTAAAGTTTTCCATTATCAGCTCATCACTACAACTGTCATGAATTTGTCCGAGACAATTAACGTATTCCTCCATAGACTAACAGGGCTGTTATCATGGCTTTCACCCACGATCATAATGTTTTTGAAAAGACACCTTGAAATGCAGTACAAAAGTCATTAACAGAAAGCACTTATAGGCTACGTTTATGCTCTGCATCTGATAGCTTCTCAGCCTGGACAGCAAATATTCAAGTTGGGAATGAATGGCTTTCAAATAGAAATCCATTATCAGTGCATAAGTTCTAAGCAGACATTTCAGGAAAGAGAAAAGGCATTTTACTGTAAATATTTCTGATGGATTGGAATCACATCATTAAAGCAGTGGGTCTTTAAAAATGCATAGTACTCCAGGGCAGCAGTGCCCCAGTCTACACGTACAATGGCCTACGTGTCAAAATGAATGTTAAGAGTAATATTACTACAATGTCACATAAATGCACCTCCCAAGAATGACCACCAAATAGTCTTCGCATCTGTAGAGCACAGACAGCTTTTCCTTCAGATACTATACAACTATTATCACTATGATTTCCTAACATAAATTAACTACAATACATGGCACTCAGTTAAACTTGGTCAATCCATTCTTCACTTCTCTGTAGGCCTCTAATGGCTTATTGAACGAACTAAATGGCATCATTACGGACCTTCAAGCTTGCTTATGTTTGCCCTTTCTTGTCCATGATTAGCCCCAGCCACAGGAGTCAACAAAGGATTCTTGCTGTCAATCTTCCCGAGTCAAACCCAGCAAAACCAGGCTGGGTTGCATTGTGCTGTTCTCTAGGACCTTGTCAAGACTGAAAGGTCCTGTCTTTCCACCTCGTGCTTTTCAGTTTGGTTAACAGATGCTTATAGCACTTTAATAATGCAATTGGGTTAATTCAATAACAAGGAAAATGTAATGATAATTCCAACAGCTTATGTTTTCTGCTATTTGTAGAACCCCATACTATTTTTTGCATCCTGTACTGAGGGACCCACAAACATGATCTCTAATCACGGCATGTGTTATAATCCTCATTCATAATGAGAAAAAGGAAGCTCAGACAGATTCAATCTCATATACCTCATGAGTGGTAAGGTAGCAGCTGAATCAGAGCCCATGCCCTTATCCATTGTATATGCTGTGTTCTGAGCCTACCTGCTTGGATTTTCCATAAATGCATTTGCTGAACAACTGGACTCAGTGGAGTCTCAAGGCCATCTCATGATGCACTGATGCTGCACAGAGTGTAGAAAGAGGATGAACTGGGTCTGATGGCCTGCTGTATTTACAGAGTTACCACTTATGAACTGTTGGATTTGGGTTGTGTTACCTCACCTCTTTGACCCTTAATCATCTCTTCTGTAAAATGGAAATGATCTGTCCTCCTTTATTCATTTAGATATTGTGAGGCATAAATGAGATCACACATACATTCATTTTTCCAGCCAATTAATATATGTTGTTATTAAGCCTCACTTTTATCAGATACAAGATATACAGCTGCACTGGCACATAGGCCTTTCAGAAATTTAACCTCAGACATTCACAGAAGCATATGGTCGGATAGGGTTTAAAAAAAAAAAAAAAAAAAAAGGTTTTTTTCTAGGATTGGGAGTTCCCAGGTTCCATTCTGAAGAGCTAAGAGACAATATGGCAAACAAAATCAGCCTTTAAATGTTCCCTGTTTTATTTTGATTAACGTTGAAGTAAACACCTAATGAATTTATATTTTATCATGAGTTTGATGGCCTGTACCATCTCACAATATTAAAATCTATTGACTATTTGGATAATTAAAATCAGCAAGCTATTACTGTAAACTTGACCAGATTCTGTTAGAGTTCTGGCTGTGTCCACAAAAGGATTTAAAATTTTGATAGATTATCTGTAAGTTATTTCCATTAATTCCAGGCAAGTATTTCTCAATCAACCCAGTTACTTTTCAAGTTTAACCAATTTATGAGGTTTTATGTCACAGAGCCTAAGACAAAACACTTATTTGACTTGGAGGACAAATATGCTTCCTGGGCAAGATCATTTAGAATCACAGATTATTCCAACTAGAAGGGACTCTTCAAGACTATGCAATCCCATTTTTTCAGGTGAAAACCTGAAAAGCCTTCAGAGGCCAGTCAGATAATACGTACAAGAGGCATGGTGAGCTAAAGACAGGACGGAGTATCAGGGGCTGTGATGAACCTGAGAAACACAGGGACTTCCAGAAAGGCATGACAAGGCATTCAAGTTCAAAGTCTGTGAAACTCTTCTAGCCAAGCCAAACGTACCTCTAAGCTCTACTGAGCCCAGTAACATAAGTTTCCCATTTTCGAAATTTTAAGTTTAAAAGATGAACTATCTGAGGGCCAGGAACATGGAGAGACTTCATTTTGTCCTTCCTCTGGCAAAGAGCTATTAAGCACCTACTGTGTGCCACGCCTGTCTGGGCTCCAAGGATACAACATGGAGCAAAAGAGACACTGGCTTTGTTTTCAGGGAATTTACCATCTTCTAGGAGAAGGAGATATTAACCAAACAATGACCAACCTATAGAAATTCAAACTTGGATGGACATGCAAAAGGAAAAGTACACAGCACTACAAAGTCAGAGTCCAAGCACTGGGAACCTATCTCCAGCCCAGGTTTGCTGGGCTCAATCCATGTTGGAAGAACCCCTGAAAAGGCAATGTATGTTTTAGCAGATAGTCTAATATCAGAGATTTTCTGGCATTAAATAATTTGGGGGTGAAAAAGAGATGCTTCTAGTAGAGCCCTACACTAGAGTAGCTATTTAATAAATATTAAATTTATTGGTAAAGATTGAACAAATACATAAACAACTGAAAACCAATCCACAGACTATGTTACCAGAAGAAAAGAATCAGAGGGTATTTGATAAACTTTCTAATAATACTCAGTTAAATTAAGATGCTAATACTTAGGGGAAAATAAATAAGGAAATAAAGCATTGGTAAATTGAGGGACTGTTTCTTTAAAACGGGAATTTAAATTCAAATTCAGTGGTACAGGCCACTAAAATTGTTTAACCAAAAACAAACAAACAAAAACAAAATATGAAAGTACAAGACAGAGAAAGCTTTCTGTGTATGACACAACAAAAAAATACTTAGGCATGAGCAACTGTATTCGATAACAATTTGAATACAGCAGAAATACAGTATTCTTGTAAGAACCTCCATGATACTAAGGTTTGCTAGTCTCTAAAAGAGAATGTACTCACGGCCACCATAGTTGTATCAGTATATGGCACATGAAAAAATGTGGGTACATGAAAAATTACTGAAGAACTACATTAAAGGAACAAAACCATAAAAGAGAATGGAAATAAGACTTATACAAAACAAATGAGTTGTTGGGACAATTAGCTAAGCAGCATGGCACACAGAGACCACGCATGGGTTCTGGGGTAACTCACACCTGCTTTTGCCTGCTTCAGCTCACTGTTTTATTTTGAGCAAGTTGTTTACCTTCTCTGTGCCACACTTTCTTCGTCTAATGAAATGGGATGAACAGTACCTACTTTATCAGATTACTGTGAGAATTAAATGAGAAAGCTTATATAGTATACAGTAAGACAAATATTTTTAGTAATAATTAGCAGCAGCAGCAGTACCATCACTAACTGACCAGTAAAGACGGGGCTAAAAAGTAACAATTATTACCTTCACTTTATAAAGCTTTCTGTAAAGATGAGAGAAATTGTTCTCGACGTCTAGGTAAAAAGAAAAAAAGGTAAAGAAAAAAAAGTGAGGCTAGTTGGAGCAAGAAAAGTTTCCCCCTTAATCATGATGAAGCAATAGACTGAACTACAAATAGAACCTTTGAAATATAGTAATGGGAGTCAAGAAGGCAGGGGGAAAATCTGCCATAGATGATTTAAAAACTCACTAGCAAGGGTTCATCTGGATGTTATTTAATAACCTCTAAGTTCACCTAGCAGAGAATGTCACTCTTGCCAAGTCAAATAAACGTATACCTGAGTTCTTTTCCATCTATCACACTGACAGCAACCCTTAGGAACCCAGAAGACAGAGCACTGCTGTCTGATGATAAATGATTTACATGGCACAGGACTTCAGCAGTGGTACCAAAAGATAAGACAAGTCACAGAAGAGAAAGGGTTACCTGAGAGAAGTAGCCTTCTCTGTGATGACCATTGTTTTGTTTCTTACTTTAGGATAAAGGTTCTGGTGATGGTGATGTGTTTCACATTTTTTACCTCTCTGCACATTCTGTGGTGGGATCTTCACCAAAGTATTTTAATATCTGTTCTTTTGACCTCTTCATTTCTGAGGGTATAGAAGAGTAACTCTAGATTGCTTAAAATAATCATGACTATATTATAGATAGAATATCACTTTTGATGGAAATAATAGGATTCTATTTAAATATCAGAATTCTCTGAAATAATATCTTATAATTATCCATAAACATGTAAACAAACACTCACACATATATAATGCTTCTAACTTCTCCACTTCTGGAATTTTTTTCTATAATTATTATTATTTCAAATGCCATAAACTATACTCCCCTAGTGGTTGCCTATCAAAAACAAAACCAAAAACCAAAAACCTCTTTTTACCTCTTTTTTTTTTATAGGCTAGGTATTTCCCACCAAAACTCAAAAAGAGGGGGAAATGAACATCTTAATGCCTTAAGCAAAGCATCAAAAAGGCAAAGGCTAGATGAATTCATGAAATATGCAAAGAGGTGGCAAGAAGTTAATAAAAGATGCTACATTCACAGTGGGCTTTTAATTGTATTTATTTGCCATTCCTTTTCATGAGGACTATTTCAAAGTTAAAACCATTTAGTTTTATGTCATTTAGTGCTACATGAATGAGAAATCATTTAGTTCTTTTTTCTTTTTTTTTTCATTAAGAGAGTGTAGGTCTCCATACTAAGTAATGCTAAAACATCTGGAAGGCAGAGTCATGCAGATTACAATTTTTCATGTCATTATTTTTCTTTTATGAAGAACAACAAAAAGTCTGAAGTTAGATTTTGAAGAAAAATGACTATTCCCTGATGAAGGCTACCACTGTTAAAAAAAAAATAAAAAGTCACAGCAGAGTTTCTTTCACAATATTCTAAAGCTTTTCAGATCTACAACAAGAAACATTGTTCATACAAATGGATAATGGAGTTGAATATTACATTGTTATAAAGTTAAGTATTAAGTGAATGACTAGAAACTTTGAGCAGTTCTTTTATATTGCACTGTACCAAATGCTACGGGGAAAAAAAAAGATTTTCTTTAAAAATTCAGAACTGAAGAAGTTCTATGAAGTAAAATCCATTTACTCAAAATAAAGAGGGATTCACTAAATCGATCTTCCAACCAAAAAGCAACTCTTACTTCTCTGAGTGTCTGTGGGCTTCCTTTTCTAAGCTTTGGTATCCTCGGACAGTTCCTAAATAAGAGGGTAGCAATTACAAAGAGCAAAGACCATGATTCACATAGAGTTCCATGCTCCACAGTGCAGACAGTGGACACTATGGTTTATTCCACTACACCTTTTCTTTTATCTCTCTTCCCACTAGCATAACGAGTTGCCACTATAGGCTTAGCAAAATAGTACCTGTCACTTTCAGATGTTTAATATTCCTCTGTAAAGGGTATTGTAACAACCTGTCAAACCAGCACAAGTCGAATACGAGGCCTCGTTATAATGTAAAATGTGTTACTCAGTCACCAATGACTTAGACAAAATGCATCTTATGAAGATGTAAGTGTGGAGCTGTGCTGGCTTGTAAAGCTTGCTCGCCAGCCACCTGTAGATGCCAGAGAGAATGGCCAGTCCACCTTGCAGTCCATCAGTAACAGTAACTCCAGAGGGGCAAAATTTTAAATTCCCATTTTTCTTGCTTGTCATGACAACCCTTTTTTCTTTCCTCCCAGTCCAGACTTAGAAGCACTGTCAACACCATAATTTATTGATAGAGTTGGACCATTAAGATGATACACAGTATATCCAGAAAGGAGATGTTTTTCCCTCACGTTATCTCATTATTCCTTGGCCCAGATCTGGTGAAAGCTTGATGGTACCATAATACAATTGATGCTTAACTAAAGTGTATCTGTCATCACTGACATGCAATGCAATTAACCAAATTAAACCGACTGGCTGATACTATAATTATTTCATGTTCAAGGAAATACAACACTACTCGTAAAGAGCAGGTATGGTCTAGAAGTGAGAAAATATAACTGAGCATTAGAAGGTCAATAACATTAGGAGATCTGCTTTTGACACATATTAATAATTTAAGCTATTTACTTATGCTTTTGCAGGCCCTAAGTTATACCACTTCTATACGGAAGGCAATGAAATTGCATCTGTCATAAAGGAATTCTGGTGACGTTTACTTTGCACTTATGATCTTTAGCCAGGTAAAGGTAATTAACATTTTTAAAAATTTTTTGATGCAGGTGGAAGTAGTATATATTGACACTAAATTGTCACTGATTCTTTTTCTATACCTTTCCCCCGTCCTTTCATAGCTTGGATTATAAGAACTCTAAGACACAGATACTTTCCTAGTGTCCTACCACCAACTCTCACCCATCATTCTTGCTTTTAACTGCTAAGCCATATAAGTGAACACATGCTTTTGTTCGTGTTTCTTTATTGTTGCTAATTCCTCTTGTGCTTCCCATTTAAGTCTCATTATCAAATGCATGACATGAACCTGGATTCATAATGAAAGTGTTTACTTTCCTTATGATTAACTTCCCTGCGTAATTAATGTCCCAGGTCCTCTGGGCAGTCATATGACATCTACTCTGCTTTTACATGCTACCTGTCAGCTGAATACATTTTCATATTTTAGAAGGAGGTGGAAAGAAACAAGAAAGCTTCTCACTGACTCCCATTCTAAAGAGATTACTTTTACCAAAAAGTATTTGCAATTATACTAGCTATTTTCATCACTTATATAAAGTGATATATTGGCTGATCGTCACCTGAGAAGATAAAGATTACAAAGTAAATAGGCTCCTATCAGAGACAATTAGGAACATCTTGAGGAGTTTTTAACAATATAAGGGGAAAGAGGGCAAGAAAGAGACAAAAAAGCTGGCAATAGGGGCAGCAGTGAGGCTATGATCACAGGGCGTAGAAATTCCCAGTTCCCTCTGGAGCTTTCCTGAGGGACCCACCAAGATTCTCATACTGCACGTGTCACGTCAGACCTCTCGTCTGCCTGCAGTGCCCATATCTGTTCACGCAGACCAAACCGTCTGGAAAGGGGGCTGAGAGCTTGCTATGGTAGCTCTGCTTTCTCTGAAGCCTCCTTGGAAAGTACTCTTCAGCCTGAGCTCAGGCTGTTTGCCTTAAAAGGATAAAATATCTGTAGGAGGAAAAAAAAAAAAACTGTAGCTGGCTACAGAGACATCACATACCAGGAGAAGTGCTACAAGCCCAGTACTGCTCTTCCAAGGGGGGCTGGTCACTGTTTCACCTTTATACACCGAACATTTCATAAAAGCATCCGGGACACCAGGAAACAGTCTTATTGGTTAACACAGCAGCTCCCCTCAGTGAGAGTGGAAAAACAAACTTGGGTTGATGGCTGATCCTGATGTGTCATATTTGAACCGTGGCCATGGCTCATGGCTGGCAGGAAAGAGGAAGTGTACTTACCCACTGAAGGGAGCTGCTGCCACTTTCTGTGCCCCAGGTCCTTGCGAGTCACCCCAGAGAGCACAGTGAAACTGACATGTGCAGCTGCTATGGAAATTGGGGAGCTGGAGCTGCCTGGCTCCACTGCAAGCCGGGGATTGGGATTGGTAAAAAGGAACCAAGGAAAGTGCTTTCCCAAAGCAGGGGAATTCAAGGAGCCTGTAACAGCTGACGTGGAACAGGCTGTAGAAAAGGTTCTCAGTCCTGGCTGCATATCACAATCACCTTGGAAGCTCAAATAATATACCTCCACCCCCGGGCCACCAGGTAGCAATTAAATCAGAATCTCTGGAGGTGGCACCTGCCCCCCCAGGAAAGATGTTTCCGAAATTCCCTAGGTGATTCTAATACACAGCCTAGGGTTGAGAACTGATGGACTAGATAAGGTAATGATTACTTACCTGAGAGAATAAACAATAAGGCATTAACTAAATAGTAGACACCTATAATTTGCCCCCCAAAAATATGTTTTTAAGTCCCTAGTACTTAAAGGTTTTAGCCAATAGAAACATTCAATTCTTTAAGTGGAAAGTGTATCGTTTCTTTGTTTAATCTCTCTCTCTGTCTCTCTCTCTCACACACACACACACACACAAACACACACACACACACACACACACACACACACACACACACACACACACACACCCTGTTGTCTTCTTATCAGAGTGTTTCCTAAATTGTGCTGTTCATTGCAATTATCTGAGGAATCTTTTAAAAATACTGATGGCTGGCTTCCTCCCCCAGACATTCTGAGTTTAATTGGTTTGGGTTTTTTTTAAGCTCCCCAGATGATTCTAATGTGCAACAAAGTTTGGGAACCATGGTCCTATCTTATTTTTTCCACTTTTCCCAAAGTTCTTCTGCCTCCTATTTAAGTACTGGTGAACAGATACTCGCCTGAGAACAGCCTATATGGTATTTATTAGGATTTCATGCAATTGCCTAATCCTCACACACCCCTTTGGGAAGCAAAAGAACATAGTGGCTAAAGAGAATGGCTCGCAAGTTCAAACTCAGATTCAGCCCTTTATAAAGTGTGTGACTTTGAGCAAGTTACTTAGTTTCTCTGAGTTTTAGTGTCCTGCTCCTTGCTGTCATGAAACAGGATAATCTGGAGTCTTCCTCACAAGGTTGTTTGATAAGAAAGACAATCTATGTAAAGCACCGGGAGCAGAGGCCTGCCACAGAGTAGGTGCTCAATAAATGTGAGCCATCCTGACCTGTTTTTTCAGAAAGAGTGATGCACTGACTTGCCCTCCTCATTCTTTTTTCTGCACGGCACAATGGACTGCATGAAGACCACCAAGCCCGCCCTGGTGTCAGACTAAGGAATGTTTCAAAGGGACAATACAAGGCATTCAAAACAAGCACTGGTCTAAAGAGAAACACCTTAATGATTTTCTGCCAAAATCCCAGCATGGCTCCCACTCCCAGAGGAGGCCAGCCTCTGGTAGACTCCAATTTGGGGGTCACAAAGTACTATCTTACTTGTAAATTCCATCCCAGTCTCATTGCCTGTTCGCTTGCCCACAAAGCCTATCGCTCCTTTCCAACTTCTTTGCAAATACAGCATAGCTTTCACAATAGTCATCTCGCTTTGCCCTTTCCTGTCCCCCTGACACACATCTCTTCTTCCCACTCTCTCCTGCTTTTTTCCTATTAATAACTCTTAATATAAAATCCATTCAGAGGGCTTCCCTGGTGGCGCAGTGGTTGAGAATCCGCCTGCCGATGCAGGGGACACGGGTTCGTGCCCCGGTCCGGAAGGATCCCACATGCCGCGGAGTGGCTGGGCCCGTGAGCCGTGGCCGCTGAGCCTGCGCGTCCGGAGCCTGTGCTCCGCAACGGGAGAGGCCACAACAGTTGAGAAGCCCACGTACCAAAAAAAAAAAAAAAAAAAAAATCCATTCATAAAGACACTTTTGAGAGTATACTAGTAGTCCCACCTTTTGTACAACATCTGTTTTGTGTAGCTACAGATTTTGAGCCCTTGTTTATATTTACGTGACAATTTTGGAGGGAGAACGTCCCTCTGCTTTTACAAACAAAATATACTCAGTTCAAACAGGCTGTACGTATTTAACTTCCCAGAAAATACACTTGAAGGAGATGCTGAGGAATGCAGTCAGATGGTGCGAGGAAAGGGGAATGGGCGTCAGAAGGCTGGGCGTGAGGAAGTAGAGAAGGGCTGTCAGGCATGGGGTGGTAAACAGCGTCAGCTCAACAGTTCAGATTAGGATTCAAAATGCCACAGATGTGATTGCATAATAAGCTGTTGCGCATCCTGGTAAATGCTGCTTTCAGCCTGCGCTTATTTATTGTATTGTCTTGCGTCCTCAGGACGTGGAACACTCAAGTCGGAGGGTTTGAGTGCCAGCATCGGACCCAGTTCTCTGGGACGGGCAGCAGCACCTAGGGTAGAGATGGGGGAAAGAGCAGCCTGGTGTTCGAATCTGGTTGCTAGGATACTATGGAGACCCTCCACTGCTAGGCAGAC
This sequence comes from Kogia breviceps, assembly GCF_026419965.1. NCBI lineage: Eukaryota > Metazoa > Chordata > Mammalia > Artiodactyla > Physeteridae > Kogia > Kogia breviceps. The sequence goes on along the minus strand of NC_081311.1, from coordinate 39,838,969 downwards.
AGGAAGAAAAAAAATGTGTCCATATGCCTTATAACCTACAAACAGCAACAATAGAAACACCGTCTGCCTTCTTCTACCCTTTCCCATTAGCAATCCAAACCCAACTCTTCAGTGAAATAACAAGTAGCAGGAGCTTGGAAATGTGGCTCAGTAGAGCAAAGAAGTTGGTCATTTATATTCTCAGGCAGTCTCCGGAGCTCCTCTATTGAAGGGCTTATCAGTATTTTCATTATAAGCCGCATTTTAGGGGCAAACAACTATGCTCCAGAACACCCTCACAACGTTTTAGCAGCCTGGTCTTATTTTTATAAAGGCTGCCACAACTTCAATTTTACTGCATAGACTATGATGTCAAATTAGCAATCAAACTTAAATTGGATAGTCTATTGGAATAATGTTAAGTTGGAATTGAACTTCACAAGAACAAGAAAGATGAATTTCAAAAATCGACTTCAGGTTCAATTCTCATCTAGGTCTGGTTCGCCTGGGTATGTGAGGAATCTGCCCTGCTAGTCTGTGGCACAAAATTAGACTGTTTCCAGTGGGAACATTTAGAAGTGAGTTGAAAGAGGTGGAACTCAGTTTCTTTAAGAGTTTTAATCATCTGCGGCTTGGTTAAATTACATACTCTTACCTAGTCAGGAGAGTTATAGTTATTATCAGGACTGTGCTGGTGGGAGATAGTGGACTGGAGTGACATCTGAGATTCAGAGCTTTATTAACAGGTAGCAATTAGTCCTTGGTGTAAAGTGCATGCTGTGTACGCGCGCGCGCGCACACACACACACACACACACACACACACACACACACACACCCTCAGTTATTCTAACAAGCGCGAGTGCGCTCTCACCTACTCATCCTGATTCTCTCTGGCCTAAACTTGCTTTTTTTTCCCCAATTTCCACCACGGTATTCTGTTACAGCCACTAGCTGCTGTCGTTCCCCAGATGTACCCTCTGCTTTCTTTTGCTGTCTTTTCCCTTTGCTGATGGCCCTCCTCACCTTAACCCCACCCCTCTTACCCCCATCACCACTCACCTAAATCATGGCCATCGATCAAATACTTACTTTAAATACCTCTACTTCCACAAGAGTTTCTGATACCATAAAATTAAATGGGCTCAATTATATTTTGCCACCTGTCTTAGGTATCTCCTCTGTGACTTACCTTACTCTGCTTTCTAGAACGTTTACTTGTGCAGTATTGTTAACCCCTGGTTAACTCCTTCATAGGACTTACACAATTCTCGTCTAATGCATGACACTAACTTGCACATGGTGCATCCCATAAAAGCACTGAACTGAGCTATAGGGCATATTTGAAATTTAAGTGCTACCTGTGAAGAAATCTATGTTTTAATATCATGCCATCTGTGATTACACTAAAATCCTAGAATTCTCCCAACTTCCTACAGAATTTAACAGACAGCCTTTAGGAAGATTCTATTTCTCCCGAAATGTACTAATGTCAAGGTTTAAAAAAAAATCAGATAAGATCTTGTTAAAATGAATGCCTCCCTAAAAATAAGAAAATATATTTCTTTCTATCCTCAGCTCTCCAAAGTGCTTCACAATCAAAACGCGTAACATTACAAATCAAAATATGTCATCATTCTTTGAAATTCAGTTATCTCCAGGGTGAAAAGCAACAGCTTAACAAAAATACAGAGACACTAACAACTTTTGAGAGGAACTCAAGTCTTTATAGACCAACTGAAAAAACACAGAGCCCTATGACAGCAAAATGGAAAGGATTTGAGAATATTTACAATAGATAAAGGGTTTAGATCAACATACCAGTGACAGAATGTTCTAATCTATTAAAGTCAATTTTCAGGAATAAAATAGCATGAAATAAAATCACTTTTAGAATCCATAAGAACCACTCTATATACATAAGCAATAGGCTGATCTGATAAAATGAATATTTTTATATAGTTTTCATTTTTAAGGGTTTATTTGCTTAATTTAATTCAAAACATATAGTCTAATAGTTTTACCTCCTCAAATAAATATTTGGTAGCAGTAGAATATAGATTCCAATTTGCTCATCAGTTCTTTGCTCTTCAAATGACAATAGAAAAAGGGCTTAAGGGTTATTTCTAGACACATGTGAAAGAGACAAACCAAAGCAACCCCCCTGCCTCACAGGTGTAGCAGGAGTGCCCCAGCTCTGTGCTAGAATCTGACACAGCCTTCTCTCCAATTCCAGCTTACAGGGAAAATTCCAAACCAAATATGTTACGTTAATTTATATTTTACACTGTTTTTCAAATGATAAAAAAATCACGAAAAAAATAAGTTTTTAAAGATTCTAATCCTCAGAAGATAACCTCGGTAAGCAAAAAGTAAACAAGCATATTTGCACACATAGATAATTGAATAGGACATTCCCTGGGCAGTCACCTATATCCAACAGAAAGAGAATAGAAAACTACATGACCATGAATTTGAAATCAATTTTGGACTATTTAGATGGTTTCATGTTAACTCAAACCCCCAATAATCTGTAAGGTTAAGAATGATGACCAAATTTAACTTGTACTAAAAATAAAATATAAAGATATAAACACTTGTTGCCAGTAAGTTGGTATAATCAAATTATTTATAGTGAAATAAACAGAAATTCAAACAAGTCTCCTTCACTTTGGCAAGAATTCCTAATTCTTTGTGGAACCATCTTGAACAATCATTCAAATGACATAAGAATAATCGTTTTGCATACAATATACTTTTCTTTCTCTTACCAAAGGTACACTCTACACTTAAGCAAATTTTATTCTAGTTTTCTTTATGTAAGTGTGAAAAAAGAACAGATGTTTTTCCAAAATTATTTAAGCTTGGAAGACATTCATTCTATCGTTTTCTTCAGTATAATCCTTCAGAATCACCAAAACCATCACGGTGATACCTTAATAGTTGACTTCCTTAAAGCACAAGTTATTAAATAAATATCAGAACGCACGATATGGTTCAACAGATAAAATGTTTATTATGACAGAATGTTGTGAATTATTTACCACACTAATTTCATCTTCCACCATGGATTTTTTAAAAAAAATCTAGTTGCTCTACATGTCAAGCACTAAGAGATTTCTAAAACTTACCACATTATACAGCTCAGTCCCTACTGCCTAGATTCCTTTAGATCTTGTCTGATAGAACGTTTCACTGGAGTTATCAGCTGGCTTGATCATGCTTCAAATAAAAGCTATTAAAATCGTCTTTTTATAAAAGCAGAGTTTGCTCTGAGTTACTCCAAATTCCTGCAGATACTAAAATGAGATCCTATGGAATGCTGAAAGATGCAGAGAGCTGTCTTTGACTTATTTTTTTCATTATGCAAAACTTGGCCCTGGAGAGATGGCCAAGTACCTCATTAGCTAAAACAGGCAAGCATGTCAGAACCGCAAATTAACTTACCGGAGAAAGCTGAAGTGGATTCAGATCATTCAGGTTTCGAAAGCAGATCTAAATCTACTGAACTGAACTATTAGGGCAACTCTGTGAGGTTAGAATCTCAGAAATGTTTATCCTTATTGTCTCTTCCCCACACTCACAGAATACAAACTTCTTAAACTAAACCTGCATGAGGAACAGCAAATGCTCTACTGCAACCAACAAGGATTGTTACCCGTCTAAGTTTTCAAAAGTATCATTAGTACATCCTCACAAGCCAACCCCCCCCCCACACATCCAATAAACACAAATGGAGACAATCAAATACTCTTTCTCCTTATATTAAATCTTGGTGTTTATAAAGTGAAGGGTTCCCAGGGACCTCATATTATTATGTAACACATGTCATCCAGCCAAGGTGATGCCGTTTGGAATACAGTAACAAAACCCTTCGTTTTATCAATTGTCATTTATTGTCTATTAATTTAAAATACCATTCATCTGGGTGCTCATTCTATATTAACTTCATGCTCCTGCCACTTTACTCTCCATGAGAACTCTGAGTTGAGTGGTGTTATAACAAGCGTCATTCAATTTTCCCACCCAAGTTGTAAAGCCCAAGTTCTGACATCAGAACTACACAGTTGTCTAAAATGCTAGAACAATAGCAGAGTAGTTGCTTCAGAAGCCAGGAGTAAGGCAAACAATGTGCCCACGTTGTCAATAAAGGTAAGTGTACTTCTCTGTATCTGACCCTAGAAACATGCAACCCTCTCGGGAGACAGAGGCACCCCATTAGCAACATTATATAAATTCCTTAAGGAAAATAAGCAATAGTCTCCCTCAGATGTTATTTAAAAATATTTTTTAAAAAAATCAACACACTAGGCTTCCATTTGTGGATTGTAAATGTCGTCGAATGCTGGCAAGCAAAAAATCTTCCCTTTACATGTGTATTTGCATATTTTTGACACTTTGATGATGCCAGAACATCAGCTTTGAACGGTACCAGCGAGAAACACCGGCATGTAGAGAAATCCGGGAGCGCCACAAAAGCACAGAAAGTAAGGGTGATAGCAGATGCATTTCATTTCAAGTCTGATGAGCCTGCAGTTAGGATTTTCCGGTTGGGCAGGTTTGCCAGGGCATTTGGGAGACGGGGCTTTCTATTCCTCTTCTCACACTCACACATACACAGCTGGACACACACCGGGGGCGCATTCAAACTCTACGTACAGTAGGTGGCCTATATGAATGTATATTTTTTTTTAAAAAAAAAAGAAAGAATAGCTTGACAGCTGACAAAGACACGAAGGCAACGTAGGTGCAGTGAGTCTGACTCTGAGAAACGTGCACAGCCCCGCAAGAAGTGCCCGTTAAAATGAGACATTTCTGAGGATGAGGACAGACACGGCAAGCGGGAGGGGCGGGGGCCGACAGACAATACAGAGACCCGCAGCTCCCCACCGACAGGGTGCCACACGGACCCGGAGCGTAACCCCTGCTTACTGTGGACTCTTGGGGTAGAAGGGCAGAGTCACATGGCTGAGATCCTGGATGTCGAAGGCGGTGGGCTCAGCGGAGATCGCCTGCCGCTTGGTGCGCGGCTCGCCTTGCAAGGTGCTCGCGCTCTGCTTCTGCGCCTGCTGGGTGGCCGGCCGGATCACCGAGCGGTACTTGTCCAGCTCGTTCTGCAGCTTCTGGATCAGTTCGTCCTTCTGATCCAACTCCAGCTCGAGCTCGTCGATGAGAGCATCCCGCTGCCTCAGCTCCTCGATCTTCTCCTGGAGCGCGTACTGTAAATCCCGCAGGGTGCCCATGCTCCTCCCGGCTGCCGGGGACTCCTTCCTGCCGCTGCTCCGCGTCTTGGGGCGTCCTCCCCTCTCCGATCAACTTTCCCCAAAGTCGCTGCTGCCTCCCGAGTGCGAAAGCTTCCTACTTGAGACCAAAGCCAACCCTGGCTTCTGAGCATGCCCAGTCTCCCGGCTCCAGCCCCCGAGAGTTTCAGGGCAGATTCCACTTCTCCGGGCAGTGAGGCTGAGCGCGGGGATGAGCCAAGAGGCAGGTCGAACCGGGATTCAGGCTGAACCGCGGTGGGCGCCGCGGCGCCAGGGACAAGAGCCGGGAGCGCGATGGCAGGGGAGCGGGAGAAGGGACTCGGATGGGGGCTCCGAGGCCGCGGCGGGCGTGCCCGGGTCGCTCACGCCGGGAGCCGGAGGAAGCCGGCGGAGCGTGTGCGGAGCCCGATAAACCTCTGAGCGCGCCGAGGGCTGCGCGGGCGGAGCGAGGCGGCAGCACTACTTTGGGGGCGGGGAGGCGGGCGGGAGAGGACCGGGAGGACCCCGCGCCAACTCGGGAAGCGTTAGCCGGCTCCAGAGCATACCAGGCTGGAGAACGTGGGGCTACAATCCAGGCGACGAGGGAGGGCAGAGCGGGCTCTGCATCCTCAGCGCGCTGAGTTCTGCAGGTGTCTGGACCGCCAGCCTCACCAAGAAAGGCTCCCCAGCCTGTGGCTGAGCTCTCGCGTCTTCCACGCAGCCTTTCGCACGGGGAGCGCCTCACACAGGTGGCTGACGCTTGAAAACAAACTTGCCTCTCAGGAAGGGAGAGTGTGTCCGTGCAGGGGAGGGGCTTCCACTCACATCCCGGCGCCTTTGGGGATGAGGGAGGGAGCTTCTGATTTTTTTCCTCCCCCGTCAGCATTGCCAGCTCCTTCGAATGCCACCCCTTTCCGCTCCTTTCAAACACGGATTAATGAACTCTGTTTTGGGCAAGGGTCGAAACGGGATCGGGCCCCAGAGGGCTGCTCAGCTTCCCCACTGCCCCTCCCACTTAAGCCAGTGTCTGCGGAATAGTTTACGGAAGGGTCTTGCTCCTTTCCTTGGGCTGAATTCGGGGCGGGGAGTGCAGGGCGGGTCAAAATCATTGCAGAGTTCCAAAAAGTTCCTCCTGAAATGGAACCATATCTTTGAAATTACTTCCTTGACAACCAAGCCGTTAGGGCTGTATCCTTCCACTTGAATGGCAAGACACAAACTTCGAAGAAGAGGGAAAATCTTAAAGAAAAGGAGGAACCTAGACGGGCTGTGGTAAAGTGCCGCCCCACCTCCACCCACTCCTACCCTCCGACCCCATCCCTGCCTGCTCAATATTTCCTAAAATGATGACAATTTAGGTAGCATCCTTTCTGTCCAAGGCTAATTCTCCCATCGTGTTTAGAATCCTCCATAATACTTACTTAAATTCCTCATATTTACCTAAATCTTCACCAAATCATTTAAAATTTTAGCATCTTCACTGCAGTCCCCTAATTACTGTTCTTGAGAACTCAATGTTATAATCCTCGATGCTCTATTTGGCCATTCCTTAACACCAAAGAAAACAAAGTAGGTAGAAAATAGATTAAAATTCTGAATTGCAATCCAGAACTATTCACTGGAATCTAAATTTAGCCAAGGACATATATACCAGTCCCCCCCCCCAAAAAAAAACTACTCACTTTTGCTATTGAATACACAGCCTGTTCTACCTAAGTAAGAAGAAGAAGAAAAGAATGGGGAGGGGGAGGGGAGGAAAGAAAGGAACAGAACCAGCTAGCCAATGTCACATTTATAAGCTTTTTGATTTCAAGTGTACTTGTTTGTAATTAGAAGTATAAATGAAAAATGATATATAGTCCTAAACATTCTTCCACCCAGATGATGGTTTAATTCTCTCAGTACAAATGATATGACACTTAATTTTTCTGCTTTCCAACATTGGTATTTTCAGAAGTGCATTTCTTTCAGAATGTAATATATAAATTGGATAATTCCCCCAAAATAATCATGAATAACTTACAGATACTGATAGCAGCGAGTAGGAGTTCTGAAATATTGTTGTTTTAATTAAAACTAAACCAAGCAGAAGTGCTCTGGCTTTGTATAACTGACTCCATGCTAAAAGAGCTTCCGTGACATTTTCCTTCTTCCAGGAAAAAGGCCAAATTATTATCTTTTTTAACCTATGGGAATTCTTTAATTCCATGGCAAAATGTCTAAGACTAAATGAGACTTTTTTTCTCTATAGATCTATTATAGAGTCCGGGAGCCCAAGAGTTTATGTCTAAAAATATATCAGGAGCAATGTATAGGGGACATCATTAGACAACTGCTAAGCAGAGTTATGTTTTAAGGTTCATTTGAAGCTTAAATGGGGTTTACTTAATGTCTTTGAGCAGCACAAGTAGAGAAGATTCTTCATTTGTAGAAAGCTTGTCTACATGTAAAAAGGATAAAAGAAACGAAAGCATTTTCCCCCCAAAATAAAAAATAGCAGTTCAACCAAAAAACAAAGTTTTTATTTTTGATTTTTTTTAACAAAAGTGAAGTTTCTACCACTGTTATGTACATATTTTTCATTATTTAAGCTATCATATCTACATGCTACTATAGGATATATCCATGTTACATTTTCATTTAAAATGGAATTCTCATGATACAAAATATATTCCTTGATGAATCCCATAGTGAGAGTCAGGAATCTGTTGTAATAAATGCAAAGAAACTAAACAGCTGAGAAGATATGACTATTACAATTGACTTACACTTTATAAGGTATTCAAGGTGTAAGAACATATTTGGTTGTATTAGCCTATACGATGAAAAAGTAAAATTGCCCTTAAATACTTTATAATTGTATATGCAAAATCCAGAATTTTAGGCTTTTCTCTTCTATTTTTAAAGTCAAAATAAATATTTTAAGTAAGTTTTTCAATGATGTTCTTGACTGTTTGTTTAAATCTTGAAGGACCCTGGTTTTCTACCTCAACCTTTTGAGTGATTCCAATATTTTTTAAAATATCTTTTGCATTGTATTTGGTAAATGCTGGAAATAAACTGTACATAAATAATCAAGGTTTTTGTAGTTTCATTTCAACAGACAGATTTTACTATATGTCTTATAGTAAACTTAATTGGCTAGGTTATAAAATCACAGATCAGGCACAAGTTACTTCCTGCTATTAGGCTACCACAAATTTGGAATGGAGTAGAACTGCATTTATTGAGCTCTCCCGCTGCCTTTGTGGGATGAAGTCTTGATGTTAGATGCTGAAGCACAGAACAATGCAATTTTGAAGGAACTTAATTTATACACTAGAATTCCATAGTCAACTCACAACCTACTCTCAGCAGTCTCTCTTTGTTGTGGCTCTAATGGAAGCAAAGTTCCACCAGTAGCCAGACCCACCTGTGGCACATTGATGCTCTTCAATTTTGCATGCAACCCTCATGATTGAGAATAAATATTATCACACCTTCCTTAAAGGAATCTCAGGATCACTTAATGAGACATTCATTAATTCAGCTTTATCATAATACTGGCCATTAAAAAGAAATAAAGTCTTTAGAATGTATTATCCTACACTGAAAACATAATTAGCCTCAAAAGAACTCTGATAATTTTGTCATCCAGTTGCCCATTCCACTGGTGCTATACTTCCTGCAGGAGTCCTAAGTTTGAAATTATCTTCTGCCATTTCATGTACATGTCTTGAACAGCAAAAACCCAAACCAAAGCCAAACAAAACATAGATGAGCTATGTTTTGGGTCATGGAAGCCTCCCCTTGCAGAAAATTGCTAGAACTAACAAGTAACCCTAAGAATCTAGATAATGAAGGTTACTATTACTGGTAAACATAATGGCTTGCTCAAAACTGTTCTTCTTAATTAAGACCACAAGAAAAATAACTAACTTCCTAGAGCTCTTAATGCACGACAGGCACTGTTCATGTAACCCTACGAGTTGGACATTATTATTATTTCCATTTATATTTGACAAAAGGGAGGCAGAGGATCTCCCACCCCGTGAATATCAAAGCCTGGATTCAAATAAAGACCATTTGATGCAGAGCTCAATCCCATACCCACTGCCTCTCATTGCCTTCTGCAGGACTTCCAGTGTTGCTAATGCCCTGTTCTGGATCCCGAGATATAAGACATTACTTAACGTTAACTAGCCTGACTTTGGGGTTGGGTATGTGGAAAGAGGAGAAATTTGGAAAATCCTAAAAGAGCAGGAAAAGAGATTTTTTAAAAGTTCCTTTTCCCAAAACTGTCTCCACTTCAGCCCCATTTCATCTTGGTTCAGGGTTACCAACTTGCACACATTTGCCTGGGACTGTCTTGGTTTTAATATTAAAATTGCTTGGAACTGTCCTAGTTTTTAAACTGAAGTCCTAAGTATCCCTTGGTCCTGGGCAAACCAGGATGGTTGGTCGCCCTATATAGTTCAGGATTGCAGAACAGAACCCCTCTATTTTATATTTTCACATTTTGTGTTCAAAGTTACTGATAGAAAAGTAAAACCAAGAAAGATCTGTAATAATAATACCACTTATTTTAAGCACATTACAAACCCACTTATGCATTTGTTTGTGTGAATGTGTTTTAGGAAAGCAATCATCCCATTTCAATGCATAATAATACACCAGAGGAATTGTCTTTGGACTGTAAGGGGAGATGAGTCAGACAATAGAATTTTAAATATACTTTGATAAATTAGACAAGGATTCAAGGCTCTCTTTTTGGTTTATCTTTCTTATAAAAATCTAGAATTTAGACAGATTGGCTTCCTATAGATTAAGCACAACAATTCCAGCTCCTGCTATTTGATTAAGTCCTATAAAATTAGTTTATTCTTACTACTGTGTTGGTGGCTAGATTTGGCCACCAGGAATGCATATTTAAATGAATATAAGTAAAAATTCTAATGGTTGAGTTGTTTAGAAGTCATACTACCGAAATGGTAAGCTCTGGATGGAAAAGGAAAAAAAAAAACACCATAAAACATTAATGATGAAAAACTTACTGCAGAGACTTGGAAAGTAATAGTTGCTAATGTGCTTAGAGTTTTAATACCGAATTAGTGTCATAGTTAATATTACTTGAAATGAATTCTTATATTCCACTGCTTAAGATGACGGTAAGTTATTATTGGACCCCAGCCTAAACTAATGCACATGGAAATCCATGCACTGTCTTCCAAGAAGACAATTTCTTTGTACTCTTTACTCAGCTGACCATTTCCAAAGACCAAAAGAAATAAAAGTTTTTTAAGAAGAAAAGTATTAAGTTTTCCGTGGTTCTTTCATAAATGGAAACGTTTTTAATGCGTAAAACAGCATTTAAAATGCTTTCTTCACAAAATATTTTACTGCATTTTAAGTCCAGTGAATATATGCATGGGAATGCAACATAATAATATCTCCCATATCTGATTAATAAATTAGTTTCTCAATTCCATTTCAGTGATTTTTCTGGCATATTAAATGTACATCATTTCCTAACTCAATGCATCAATATTTCCCACAAAATATTCAAAAATATTTGCAAAAGTAATTTTGCATTTGAAAACATATTTGACAGCATGTGACTTAGAGAATAGCTCTGAGTCAATTATTTTTTTATTGTCGCTTTTATTTTAAATAGCATTTAGCAGCTGATATAACTTGGCCATTTTCTTCCCACTTGTTTTGTAATCAAAATTGCTAGAAGTAACAAGTAACCCTAAGAATCTAGATAACGAAGGTTACTATTACTGGTAAACATACTGGCTTGCTCAAAACTGTAATCAAAATTTAAAGTAAAAGTGAAAAACCCATTTTGCTAGCGAACTTATTAAAATTAGTAAGATGGGAAAGTACTGAAGATGTAAGAAAAACAAAATAGAAGTTTGGGTGAATCGGAGTTTTATCAGTAAATAACTTGAATGAACTGGGCAAGAGAAAGATGGCAAGACATTTGTTTCGACTGTGAGAATGTCAGAGATTTGGAGGAGAGGGGAAGCTGCAGTCAAAAAGATACAGTAGTGAGGCTTCCCTGGTGGCGCAATGGTTGAGGGTCCACCTGCCGATGCAGGGGACATGAGTTTGTGCCCCGGTCCGGGAAGATCCCACATGCCGCAGAGCGGCTGGGCCCGTGAGCCATGGCCGCTGAGCCTGCGCATGCGGAGCCTGTGCTCCACAACGGGAGAGGCCACAATAGTGAGAGGCCCGCGTATGCAAAAAAAAAAAAAAAAAAAAAAAAAAGATACAGTAGAGACATATATAGAAATCTTCACTCTCATGAACTTAACTAGCTTCAAATTAAAGAAACTCTTGATGTTTGATTTTTATATAATCATGAGATAGAAATCCAGAAATCCATCTCTAATGATAGGCAAATGAAGTAGTAGGCTGGTAAAACAAATAGATATCATTTCTAGGGCCAAAATATGGTACCTGATATTTATGAAAGCATTACCCTTGGAACAAGGATGCATACACTATCTGTTATGTATTTGTAACCAAATGTAAAATTATCAGTCATTTTGCCCAATGTATATTTCTAGAAAAGAATAATTTCTCCCTTGTCCAGACTAGATTTTTTTAAAATTCATTTTTCAAAGCACAGACTGGTAGGTAAGAATACTTTAAATATTAGTTGCTCAAATTTAAACTTAACAGACAAACATGCAAACACCTATACAATAAATAAGTTGCCCCAAACAGCAATACGTAAAGTATCATATGGTTTTAATGCCCCATACAAATAAATAAAAAATAGGGATTTCTACACTTTTGTTGGTATTAAGCAGAAGAATTAGTGTTTGTTTGAGTCACTGCAATATGTAAGAATGTTTTTACTCAAAGATCAGAGTTAATTTAAGGAGTTATTATGAAAAATTCATCTAAGTTTTTCATAGAATATAGTACAGTCAAAATTCTATCTTCCTTAGAAAAGCATCTATGTTAAATACCAATTTTAAGTGGAAAAAATGACGGTAACCTTCAAAACTTTATTTGTGGAAGGTTAAAAGCAATTGCTGCTGCTAGGCACATAGAGAACTTGGTGAAAACTGCTCGTTTCCACTTTGCAGTGTCCACTGGTCAGAACCTCTCTCAGTACCCAGCAAGTAATTCTCAGCTGTCACAGAACTGAAATTCACCTATGGTAGCAGCATTTCCACACATGGCCCATTATTTCAGTTACTTTATGCCCCTCTCACGGGTACTCCCAAAATACAAAGAACTGAAGGACTGATGACAGCATCTACCATGGTTTGACATCCCACCCTTCCTCACCTCTTAAACAAACAAAGCAAACAAAGCAAAGGTCTTCTTCTTTACTAATAATGTATATCACAGAATTTTGAGCTGGAATGTACCAGAGAGATTATGTAATTCAACCTCCTCATTTCAAATTTCAGGAAAGTTAAAGGCCAAGGAAGTTAAATGACTCAGTCAAGGCAGAGTTTAAAACCCAAGTCTCCTAATTCTCAGCATAGTGTTCTGAAAGTTATAATATGCGTTCACTGGCCATTTTATTTATACTGTACATAGAAGCCTGATTCAGTTCACATGAAAATCCTCTTATCTCTTAAAAATTAATAGTTGTTAAAGTCAATTCAGAACACTTTAATTTGCTGCAGAGAACAAAATATAATAAAATGTCTTTGAAATGTCTAATTAGTTCTAGTATGCTTCTCCATATACTCAAACCATATGGAACTTTTGTTGCTACTTTGGGGATCTACATAACATGAAGGAGAGAGAGAGAGAGAGAGAGAGAGAGAGAGAGAGAGAGAGAGAGAGAGAGAGAGAGAGAGAGAGAGTGAGTGTGTGTGTGTGTGTGTGTGTGTGTTCACACATGCCTCACAGGTATGAAATCTAAACCACACCACCACACTCTCCAAATCAACCCTTGTTTATGTCAAAGTAAAGGTAGGTACATGAGGTGGATGCATTTTTTGCTTATTTGACAAAGATCTATGTGGGGAAATAGAGGAAACCATTTCTCTTTTTCTCTTTCCAGACACACAACTCAGGTGTCCTCACATTACAGAGTTTTAAAAGTCCTTAAAATACGAAAGACATCATTACCAAGAAAGAGAGAATTTGTCTGCAACTCATAGAAATTAAAAGGTAACACCTAAACTGTGAACTCTCAGAATTCAAACAGTGATACTTGTTTGAGTCCCTCAAATCATATAATTGGTCTGAGACCATTTGACATTTTTAATGATCAATGACATTTTGACCATTTAACTTTACAATATGCCAAAATGTGATTTTATTCAAATAGTATGTTCTACTGGAGTACCCTACAAAACTTTTGCAAAGAAAAAAAACAAAGACAGTAAAGGTGTATTTTTAAATGCATTGAAATACATAGCACTTAAAATTTGTATTACATTAATATTTTCAAATAAAATAATTTTGTACTTTAATATTCTAAGTATATGATCTTTTAATCACTAACCTATCTACAAGCAAATTATTAACACATTACATAATTTTCATATTCTGGAATGAGGGAATAGCCAATTGTGAGAAATTGGAATAACTGATGAAGAAAACACAAATAACCAAGAAAAAGCATATAGTAAAAGCTGGTACAAAAGCTCAATTCAGTGGTCAATGCACAGCTTTGCTAGTAACCCAGTAATTCTAATTGAGAGCCCTCACCCATCAGAACATACACTACAACCCAGTATTTCCTCAAAATATGAACTAGAAGAATACTAGTTCCTTCAAATGTTTATTAGTATAACTAAAAAGGGTTCCAAGGCCAAAAATGTTTGGGAAACACTGAAAAAATTCAATGAAACAGATTTCTCTCTATTATTTTTTCAGAATTTTTAATTTTCCCATGTGTACTGTTAATCTCCAAAATAAATATACAGTAAATATATACAGTTGACTTTAACAACTAGACTTTCTCTGTTCTAATACTTTAAGAGATGAACCTGAATGTATATGGTATTTAATGTTTAAAGATAAATTAAGGCAATTGATTAAAAACTACAAGCACCTTCCCCATTTGTGGAACTCCTTATCAGTATTTACATACACAGCAGTATCAGGGACAAGCATATACAGTTCTGGAACCACCAACAGTACTGCCAACCACCAGTATCTCCCCTTTAAAACCACAATTTACCCAGCCTGTCACCATAGCCAATGACATGACAGAAAACCATGAGCATAGGACAAATTTGGTGCTTACAGGAACGACTAACATTGCCATTTGATCCACAGTCACATTTCCTCTCTTGAAAATTAGGCTGGGTCATAGGATTATTGCTCAGGTTGGAAAATATTCAAGGGAAAATTACAATGGGACTGCAATCAGGAGAGCAATTAATAATGAATTATATAAGTGTTAAACTAACCTTTTAGTTATTATAAATCTCCAGGCACCAAGCAATTTCATTTTAACATTTTAGAACTTTTCCACTGGTCATTCTCTTCCTGCCTGGAAAATCCTTCTCCTAAACCACTTTCACTGCCCTAAAATCCCAATCCCAATACCTCCCAGTCACCGCATTCCATCTTTTGAATCGGTAACTCAACTAACTCATTCTTCTGTTCTTTTCTCAAATATGACTTCTTCTGATAACCCTTCTGAATCATCTCTATAATGTTTTCCCTTATAATAGCACTTTCATAATTTCTAATTATATGTTATTTGCAAGGATATTTGTTAAATAACTACCTTATCCATTAGACTGTAAACTTCAAGAAAGCAAGGAACTCTATTTTGTCCACCAACACTCGGAACAAGTAGGCCGTTCCTATTCGTTAACTGCATTGAATGGACAAAGGTAGGACTAAATGAATGAATTCAACAAATATTTATTTAGTATTTATAACACACTACCATCAATAAACAGAAAAACTGTCCCTCTCTCCCCTTTCTCCACCAAGAGATCCAACCAACAAGCTGAACTAAATATCCTTCGATGCAATGTGAAGATGGGCTTCAGAGTTTGCACCCCTCACTAGGGTGTCGTTCAGAAATGCACGTATCATAAGCCTCAGAAACTTCAGTATAATTACCCTTGAGGGGAAGCTGTCCTAAATCTCAAGTCTCAATCAGGAATTCTGCAAGTCAAGTGTTTGTCTGGGTTCTAAATAGCACTGATTTTCTATGTTCTTCCTGCAAAGATTTGTGATATCTGTTGCCCTTAGACAGGAAGTTCAAATTTGGGTCTAACCACTTAAAATAATCAACTTAGGTAAAACCTTTGAAACTAAAATATTATGACCAAAAGTAGCCTGGAATATGTGTGTGTGCACGTACACAGGTGTGTACAGATGTGTGTGTATGTGATATATGGGATGTGTGTGTGTGTATATATATATATATATATATATATAAAACCAATATTAATGTAGTAAATGCAGCTTAGAAGTGAAAACAGGTAATGAATTTCTCTATAACACAGTAGCAAAAGGCAACATGAAAAATATGATACGGTGATTTTTCCGAAAATTGATACTTTGGCTCTCTATAATTCTGCATGTTCTGTGTGGAATAAATCAAATCAATTAGAGGCTTAGTTTAAATATGTGTTTTCCTTCTGCAGGAAAAAATAAAAACATTTACATCACTCTTTGAACCACGTATTTGCCTGATTAAGACCCATGATAACTATGCTTTCTATCTCCACCTTGAAATATTTCTAGGATATGATATTTTTTGATACACAAACACCTTTTCAAACTACACCTCACAATCAACTCTCTTAATGCACTTTTAAATTGGTATAATCTCAGAGTCTTGCTTACTTGAGGCTTATAATATATTGTCTTCAAGGTTCAGTGTTCTTTCATATAACACTAGGAGCATCTATAGCATCAGCAATTCTGTAATTTTTTTCTTTTGTTTCTTCACAAATTCTAGCTACTCCTTCAAAAAGCTGACTACTTTATTTGGATTTGGCCTGTTTTTAATAGTCCTTCTTAATACATACATCTTTTTAGAAAACTCAGTTGATATTATTTTGAAAGCAGATGCTTCCAGTTAAAGTACTTGTAATCACCCTACGCAGTGATTATTAACCAAGACTTACGTTCTGTCTGATCACCTCATTTACAATGGCTTTGGAAGTTCAGATTGAAATGAAGTTCAAAAAGCAAATTTATCTCTAATAATACTTTTAATTCAATAACAATTCTTAAAGTGAAATACTCACCCCCCTCTCCTCTCTCTTGTTCTTTCTTTTGCTCTTTCTATAGAATATCAGGAGAGGCCCTTCAAACAAAAGCATAAGGTGAATACCACAATTAACTAGCCAAGTGCTGAAGTGCTAACCTTTGGGTGTTAGTAATAATCTAAATCTTAAATTGCTTTCCAATTGAACCAAAAGACAGGAGTATAGAGTTTGTTAATGCAAAAAACAGGAATATTTCTCTGGTAGATGTTTCCTCTAAGTTCAAAAAATCAGCAAGAAGGTTTCCTAAGTTCTTCAAATTTATTGCACTGGAATATAGGTTTTGTGATAAAGCTAATTTTTGTCAAACTTACAGAAACCTAAGCCCAAACTTTTCCTATGGAAATATAAAAGGAGACCCTTAGCTATGGAAGAGAGTCTAACCTGGAAATATGGGTTCGTAGCTTTGCACACATATCCCCCACAAATCTATATAAATGAAGCTTTGTGCTGCAATAGTATAATGCTGCTTCAGGGTCGAAATGGAAATCTAAGTTTCTGATTTGCAAGTGTCTGAAACTTCTGGGTCTTCAATAAAAACTGTGTTAATAACCATTTGAATGTAAGAACTCTTTTGACATTGCATCATTTATTTCTAGTGGGTCTTATTTATATTTTTTTCTTAAGAAATAGGAGTCTTGTGGTGTTGCAGTTATCAATAGACATAATCCTTTTGGAAGCAGTATTTCCCAAGAGGAAAAAAATCTATGATTAACAGTAATTAACCTCTATAAAAGAAAAATATCTTATTGAGATATGTATGCCTTACCTCTCTCTATATAAAAAAATATTCAGATAAATATAATATTTTTTAGAAAATGGTTTCTAATTGAGATTTAAATTTGTCACTTTCTAAAAGTGCAAGGTTAAGAAAAGTATTACATGATTGTGAAATTTATACTTCTCCTTTACATGGAGTGTTTTATTTTAAACACACTTCTATAAATAGTGTACAGCTTCAGTGAACAGTACATTCTTCAAATTTTTCTCTCAGCTATTAAACACTAATTTCTAAGGGCTAAAATACAGAACTAAAGGTACAATTGCACCCTCTACTGTTCACATTTTCTATTCCATATGAGCAGAGCACTGTATATGTTTAACATATTCATTATAAAAGTAAATCGTATTGGCAGGTAAATCACATTGGCTTCCTTTGACATTAATTAGCAGATCCTCGAATAAGCTCTATTTTTTAGAATTTCTTTAGTAATACAAATGGAAACTTGACATTTATACAGTTACTGGAACTAAACTAATTTAGAAAATAATGACTCTTAGCAAGACACTTGAAATGTGAAGTATTCATTAACTTCCTGACAATAAATGGCAAAGTTGATCACCTTTTAACATTAGTCTTAACAAGGAAAAATATTGTCATAAGAGCCAACAAGTGGCACACTATTTACAGTATATAAAGTGTACCCAATTTTTTTCAAGTTAGAATTCAAATAAATATTCATGTTTCTCTAAAAGTGCACATTGACATTCTAAAATATTAGTTTTGAGATCCTCCTATCAAAATTATCAAACTTTAAAAATACTACCATGAATCAAAATTAATAGCCTATTTGTTCTTTTCTTTTAAACCTTTCATGTTTCAATTAGATAGTAGTTGTTTGATATTTATTAAAAGCTTTTATCAACTCTTCTTCTAATGATAAAGAATTAGCTTGTTGCTGACCAACCCTCCCACCAAGAATAACTAGAAAAGCTGGGCAAAAAAAAAAGAAAATGTTTAAGGCACTGGAAAATTTCTAAGCAGTAAGGAATTGAAGAGCTAATATCTCAGAGAAAAAGAGTGCTCAAGCCAACATTCATTGGTAAACTGGTAAATTTTGAGGCATTTGCCAATTGCAAAACACTCCTAAGAAAATAAATAACAGTACAGATGATAAGCTGAGGCTAAGAAGTCCAACAAAGGTTCTAAAAGTCTCATGGAGCTGAAGGGACAAAAACTGGAGTCCAAGCCCAACCATTTCAAAACCATAAGGCTAAATCTTAACTGACATTATTCCATTACTCATCAAGATGGAAACTCATCTTCAAATCTTCTCAATCCATAACTGCACTAAGGTGACGTGCCCCTCATCAGCCTGCCTGTCAAGAACAAAAGTAAATCCTCACTGGAGGAAGATCACATCACCCAGAACCTCAATTTATCTCTATGATTTTTCATGTACAATATACAGAATTCAATCAAAAATAGCTTGGTATACAGAGACAATACCACATAACCTAAAGGTATGAAAAAAACAAAAGCAGACTGATGGGAGATCCTGGTGTTGGAATTATCTGATATGGACTTTGAAATAATTTTGACAAATATGCCTTAGAAATATGACAGAAATGTTGGTAACTTTAACAGAAAACTGAAAACTATAAAAGAAATTTTAGAACTGAAAAAAAGAGTAACTAAATTTTCATAATTCTGCACTTACATTTAACAACAGGAGCCAGAATCAGTAAATAAGAAGAAAAGTCCAAAGAAAATAGCTAGATTAAATAGAGAAAATGAATAAAATACAGAAAAAAAATGATATGAGATGCAGGGGCATAGGGAAAAGGTATAATCTATATATAATAAGAGTCCCAAAAAGAGAGGAAAGAGAGAATAGGGCAGAAGCAATATTTGAAGAAATAATGGCTATGAATTTTCCAAAACTGATTAAAGCTATATCATGCCATGATGTTAAGAGGCACAGTAAACCACCAGCATAATAAATACAAAACACAAAGAGACACACACACACACCTCTAAATATATCATTGTAAAACTACTTATAATCAAAATAATAAAGAGAAAACTCTTAAGAGCAGACAGAGAAAAATACTCATCCCATGCAAAGGAACAACAATAAGATGACAGTTGATTTTTCCATTGAAACAATGAAAGCCTCAGGGCAATGGAATGGTAGTCTCCAGGGGTTAGAAGAAAACAAAACTGCCAACCTAGAATTTTATACTTGACAGAAATATTTTTTGAAAATAAAAGCAAGTAAATACATTTTCAGAGAAACAAAAACCAGAGAATTTGTCACCAAGAGATCCACACTAAAGATGACACTAAAAAACATTCTTCAGGAAGAAAGAAAGTAAAATCAGATGAAATTAGATGAAAGCATGAAGATAGAAGGAAAAAATAAGTAACAGAATAAATATGTTAAATCTATATGAATGATTACTGTACAAAACAATAACAACATCTGACAACAATAATATGAGAGATAGAAGGAGACCAATAGAGTTAAGAGTGTTGTTAGGTCATTGTACTGCCTGAGAAGTAATAAAAGCATTAATTTAACTTTAATTTTGCTAGTTCAAGGATGCATTGCATGTTGTAATTTATAGAGTAACTACTAAAAGAAATAAAATGCATAAATGAAATATTGATGAAAACAGAATAACAAAATTAATTTATTAATTCAAGTATAGGCAAAATGAGAGAAAAACTTAAATAGAAAAGGAGACACAAGTAGAACACAAATAGTAAGATGATAGATTTAAGCTAAAATGCACCAGTAACTAAACTAATGTCAACAGATTAAATACTCCAATTATGAGACAGATTGTTTGCATGAACTTAAAAATAAAACAAGTATATACACATTACAAGAAACAATTTTTATATAAGAAAACAGAATGGTTTAGAGTAAAAAAGGTTTACAAACTAAACACAAACTGAAAAAAAAGCTGATGTACCCCTACTAATACCAAAGAAAATTTTAAGAAAATAAGTTTTACTAGAGATAAAGAGGAACATGTCACAATAATAAAAGAATTGATTTATCATGAAGGAATTATAATTCAAAATTTATATGCACTCAATAACAGCCTCAAAACATGTGAAGTAAAAATTCCTAGTGCTAAGAGGAGATATATACAAATTCCCAATCCTATTAGATGACTTCAACTTATTGCTCTCAACAACTGATAGAAAAGGAGATAGAAAATTAATCAGAATATAGATGATTTGAACAATATATTTAAAGAAAATTAATCAGGATATAGATGATTTGAACAACATATTTAACAAACTTAATTGCAATACGTAGAACACTCACTCCAAAATTACAGAACACATTATTTTCTAGTGCATAAGCAATTTTTATTAAAATTGACCATATTCCAGGCCATAAAACAAGTTTCAACAAACTTCAAAGGACTGAAATCATGTACTCTTATTGTAGTGGAATTCAGGTAGAAATCAATAACAATAATTGCCTCAGATACAGAAAAGGATTTGATAAAATTCAATTTCCATTTATGAGTTTTAAATAATCTTGAAAAGTTTGACATAAAAGGGTACTTATCTGATGGAGGATATCTACCAAAAAAATCTACAAGAAACTTCATCACATACTGGTGAAATATTGAAAGATTTCCCCCTCACATCACAAAAAGAAATGATGCCCATTATCAGTATTCTTATTCAACATTATAAATGAGGTCCTGGCCACTGAAATAAGGAAAGAAAGAGAAATAAAATGTATAAAGATTAGGAAAGAATATTACATACTCAAATACGTAGAATTACAGACAAAGTATTAGAATAGGTGACTTTAGCAAGATCAGTGTATAAAAAGTTAATGTTAAAAATTAATAACATTTTTCTATATCAGCAATAAGCAAAGAAACATTTTTTCAAAATGATACCATTTTTAATATCTGCAAAACACAACATATATCTAGGAATGTAATTAATGAAATATTTAAATGATTTCTACACACAACACTTCAACAAATTATTGAGAGAAAATTAAAGAAGGAATAAACAAATGGAAAGTTATGCCATGTTCATAAATTAGAAGACTCAAAATTGTAAAAGTGTCAATTCTCTCTAGATGGATTCAAAGTTTCAGTTCAATCTCAAACAAAATTTTAACTTTTTCTGTGGAAACTCCCAAATTTATAAGGAATTATATAAAAATAAGAACAGCTAAGAGTATCTTGAAAAAGAGCAAATTTGGAGGACATACATTACTGCATATCAAGAGTTACTAAAAAGCCACATAATTGAGAGTGTGGTAGTGGTGTAGAGATAAACAAATTGTTCAACAGACTAGGATATAGAGTCCTGAAATAAACCTACATGTTTTTGCCATTTGATTTACAACAAATGTGTCATTACACAAATGATAGTCTTTTCAATAAATAGAGCTGTATCAATCAACTATCCATATGAAAAAAATGAATCTTGTACCCTTCCTGATACCATACACAGTAATTCAATTCCAGGTGATTTGTAGATCTAAATGTGAAAGATAAAATACAAAGCTTCTAAAAGATAACATAGAAAAGCATATTCATCAACTTAGACTAGGAGAGGATGTCTTAAGATGCAAAAAGCACTTACCACAAGGAAAAAAGTTCATGAAATGAACCATATTAAAACTAGGGCATTCTTGTGACCAAAAGACACCATTAAGGTGGATACATGTCATTATACATTTGTCAAAACCCATAGAATGCACAACACCAAGAATGAACTCTAATGTAAATTACAGACTTTGGGTGATAATGATGTGTCAATGTAGGCTCATCAGTTGTAACAAATGCACTACTCTGGTGCAGGGTTTTGATAGTAGGAGAGACTGTGTAAATGTGAGGGCAAGGGGCATATAGGAAATCTCTGTACCTTCCACTCAATTTTGCTGTGAACCTAAAAGTGCTCTAAAAAATATTTTTTTATTAAAAAAAAAGACACTATTAAGAGAGTTAAAAGGCAAACTACAAAATAGGAAAAGATATTTGCAATATATATTTAATCAGCCAAAAGTTTATACCCAGACTACATCTGGAATTCCTAAAATTCAGAAGACAGATAATCCCGCAGAGAAATTGGCAAAAAACTTGAAAATTTCAAGTATTTTGACAAAATAGGTTATCTAAATAGCGAATAAACATATGAAAAATTGCTCAATCTCATTAATTCACAGGGAAATGTAAATTAAATTCAATGAGGTATCACTACATACCTACCCAAATGGCAAAAAGTGAAAAAAAAAATCACAACAAATGTTAGAGAGTTTGTAAAATAATGAAAAGTCTCATGCACTACCAGTGAGAGTATAAATCGGTTATAGCCACTAGGGAAAACTGTAGCAATTTCTACCTAAACTGAACATATGTCTAGCCCTTTATCTAGAAATGCCAATCTTAGGGATATACCAAAAAAAATAGGCACATGTTATCACCAAATGATGTGCACAAGAATATTTGTGAAAACATTATTTATAATATACCAAAACTGACAACACAAATGTTCATCAACATTAGAATATATTTTGCATTTATATAAAAAAATATAGAAGACAATAAAAATAAGTGAGCATTGTTACAAGCAACAACAGAAATAAAACTCATGAGCGATATTCAGCAAAACAGGGCAGACATAAAATGATACACATTGTATAGTTTCTTTTTAAAAAATTCAAAACCGGGCAAAACAAATTTATGGTGAAGATAATGGTTACTTTGGGGGCAGAAAGCAGGGGTCATGACCAGGAAATGGTATAAGGAAGGCTTCCGAGGTGCTGAGAAAGTTCTCTTTCTTGATCTGAGTAGTGGATATACTAGTGGGAGTTCAGATAACTCACATAAGTCATAAGTTTATAGTTAAATTTATGATTTATGCACTTTGTTATAACTTATTAAGAAAGCTAAGAAAAAAGCCTTATTTAGTTCATGAAGATCAACAGTTGGCAAAGAATTACTGAATATTACTTTAGACACCTACAAAGTCCAAGTCCATTCCACTATCAAATATTTATATTGTACAATCAACTGCTATATTTTGGTCAAAAAATGAACATCCCACCCTCAAAAAGACAGATACAGGATTATCTAGGTAAACTGACATTGTACCATGATGTGTGTGTATATACATATATGTGTGTGTACATACAAATACATACTCATATACATATACATGTAATGTATATATTCCAGATTTCACAAATATCTTGATTTAATATAGTCTTAAATGTTTCAATAAAAGAATTTATGAAATGTATATAGCTCGGGCATAATTTTCATATATTTATATTCAACTCATCAGGAAAAAAAAACTTTTGGTAGAAACATGTGTTAAGAACTGGAGTAAGAAGGATAAAGTAGAATCTGAATAAACAAAAGAACAGAAGGCAGATGTTTCGGGGAGGAGAAAGAAAACACACATTCAAAGGTACAATGTGGGGAAAGCAGACATGGACGCAGGCATTCATTTTGGGTGGAGCAGAGAATTCTGGGGAGCAGAGAGGTGAGTGGGAAAAAGACATCTGAGAAGGCAAATGAGCGCCAGACTAAAGAGAGTCCTGCAATGCTGAGCTGACTAATGTAGACCACGTGCACTCAGTCATGGAAAGGAAGAGCAGGGCAGTGACATGATCCAAGTTATGTCTTTGGAAAATTAATCCAAGGGTGTGGTGTTGAATGAATTGAAGATTGAAAAGACGGGCCAGGGATGCTGCTTAGGAAGCCACTGCGACATTAAAGGTCCATCATGATATGGGACTGAGGATGGAGAAGAGAAGACACGCCAACAGTAACTGTTGAAAACATCTTTCATTCCTTAACATCAGCGTTAATTGCTCCTATAATCTGCAAGTTTCCCCAAGTAATCATTTTTTAAACTGTTGTATGTGTGAACTGTAAACAGAGATCAAACACCTGTGTAACCAGGTGCAACTTATTAAGAAAGTTAACTCTTTTTATGGAGAAGCATTTCTGAGCATACTCAATCTTTACAGAGCCAGGGCTCCCTTCTAGAAGGTGCTCTCCCTACAATTCCACTAAACACAAACACTGTGCCTACCCCTGGCTGGAGAATAACTGAATATTATTTAAGAGCTATTGGCACCCTATATACATAATTCCATTCAATCTCTAAAGTGCTTTCATGACAAATACTGCCCCCTTCATATCCACACAGGCCTGTCTCAGTGCCTAAAGCTCCACGTAATTCCTTTTATTCCTCAATAAACTATTCAAGGCCAGTGAAGTCACAGGTTCTAGTTATCTGATGCATGACTTAGTTGGCTCAGTCTTCCCATCCCATCACTTTTTGAGGAGAGGACTTTTACTTGAACAAGAGTTGGCCTTTAGGCGATGCAGAATGAAGAGGAAAGGAACAGGAGACACAGGAGCTTGGGATAATGGTGGAATTTTCACTAAGATACGGGATGGAGCGCAGGGAACAGCAGTTGTAGGTAAACCAAGGGGAAGAAAAAATGGGATAAGTACCTCCTTTGGGATGTTTAAAAAATCCAAAGTTCTTTTAACTAACTTTTGCTTGTTGACCTATTCATTTGACCCTGCACTGGATCAAGTGAATTCTGGTTTTATAAGATTACAGTGAATATAATAACCTAAAGCAATTACAATGATACATGAAAGCAATTTAGATACTTTCTTAATAGAGAACCTCAGCTGCATTTCAAATCAACCCATGAAAGGAGGTGGCCATTCTGATTTCTCCTACCCCGATTTTTTTTTTTTTTTTTTTTTTTTTGCGGTATGCGGGCCTCTCACTGTTGTGGCCTCTCCCGCTGCGGAGCACAGGCTCCGCGGCCACGGCTCACGGGCTTAGTTGCTCCACGGCACGTGGGATCTTCCCGGACCAGGGCACGAACCCGCGTCCCCTGCATCGGCAGGCGGACTCCCAACCACTGCGCCACCAGGGAAGCCCTCTCCTACCCCGATTTTGAATGGCAATTTGGGCAGGAACCATAGAAGTACTTAGAAGGATTCTAAGAAGAGCAAACCAAACCCCAACATTGAGCACTGATGAAGCTTCACATGGCAGCAGACCCCTTAGGATATCAAATGCCACTTCTGAGAGCCTCCTAAATTAGAAAAGGGGAAAAACAAAGCATTCCATTCGTGCAGCTCTTGGTAGGTATGTATATTACAGTCTTCAAACCCAGGTTATACTCAGTGACACAAGGGGAAATTGAAGGAAGGAGATCATGAACAACAATTAATATAAATAATCATTCTTTATATTATTATAATATCTGACATTTATTGAATGCTTATTATTATACTACCTTATACTTATGAGTATGAGGTACTGTGCTAAATACTCTTCATAGATATCTCAAGCCTCACATATTTGAGTTTGGTATTTGTGTTATTATCCCCATTTTGAAGGTGAAAAAAACTGAGAATGATTAGCATTTGTGACTTGTCAAAAGCTATACGGCTAGTAAGTACAAGAGCTCGGCTTTAAACTCGTGAACCCCTGACTCCATAGCTACAGTTTTTAGAACTATGCTATGATGCTCCAACAATTGTAATAATGATGATAATAATGAAACTTTGTTAATATCTACTCTGTGCACATCTAGATTTGGCCCATCACTAAAACCCAGGCTTTGGATATGTTACAGCATTGTCTTCTCAGGATTTGACTTCTACAAATGGTTATAACAACATTCACCATAATGTAGACTGAGCTTCATTCTTAAAGGCACAAGAGGCCTCCCTCAGAGTTCTGGAGCCAACTTTCTTGGAGGAAAGCATCTACCTCATGATGTGCATCAACTAATGAAGCTAATTATATAACTACATAGCCCCATCCTCTCTACCAACGGTGAATTTTTAGTCTAAGTGTTGAATTTAGAGAAAGTTCAAAAAATTAAATCATTTTCAGGAACTTATTTCATACTTTATTCTTCCACAGAAGAAAATGTTTAAATTATCTTTGCTAGATTTGTGACTCTTTTGACACCTTCTCTGTGACTGCATTTTAAAAACAGAATAGGAACACATTTCTCAGAGCTAGAATTCTTCATGGACTGTTTTTTTTCTCCCCCTATGAAATTTTAGTGGAGAAATGAAGGCGTGTATATGTGTGGTTTAGTTCAAGATGAGGCTTAGTTCAGGATGAGAACTCTTCTCAAAACCAGGACTTAAGATCAAAAGTTAAAGCTCAAAGGGACAAGGTAAGATTTTTTTAAAAGAGGAACTTTAAAAAAAAAAATGACTGTTTCATAAATATTCTTCTGCTAAAAAGTGTTTAAACTTGGTTACATCATTTTTACTGTACTTAGCTTTGGAAACTAAGTTGGACCCAACATAAAACAGTACACTAAAGAAGCAGTTATAAATACTTCATTTCACCAAGAGGTTGAGAAGAATCAGCTGCCAATACACAAACCCACAAACCACCAACTTTTCCAAACTTTAGTTCCATGATGTCTCAATATATTGAAACACACAAAGAATAGACATGAACTAGTAAATACCACATGCTGTGTGGTCCTCCAGTTATAAAACTTAAACTACCACCATATAGTTAAATCTTTTCTATAAATTACTCAGATTTTAAACCAAAATCTTTTAACTTTTACTTTTTTAAAAAAGAAATATACTTTTTAATATACCTTGTGAAGAGTAAAATCTAGTCACGAAGATACTAAATGAAAAGAAGGCTCATATATAAACGTATTGGCAATTATTGGGAGGGGGATTTACTTCAGGAAGCTAAGGACATGTACTTCTGAAGATGGGAAAGGTCCAAGATACCACAGAAATGACATTCCTAGT
Organism: Kogia breviceps; assembly: GCF_026419965.1. Taxonomy (NCBI): domain Eukaryota; kingdom Metazoa; phylum Chordata; class Mammalia; order Artiodactyla; family Physeteridae; genus Kogia; species Kogia breviceps. The sequence continues at coordinate 39,811,999 of NC_081311.1, read as the reverse complement.
AACAAGGACAATTAAAAAGTGCCAGCCACACAGATCCCACGTGCCCCCAATTTGCCAAGACAAAGCCACTTTCAAAAAGCCTGTTTTGTAGTCATATTATGTGCCTCCATTTTTTTATTTGGAGAGTATATCCCAGCATATACCAACTATTACATGGGCACAATAATTACTACTTGAAATTAGGAGGTGGGGTGGGGTAGAAATCATTAACATAAAAATAACTACATTTTAATGATTTTAAATACCATCTACTAGTTATTATAAAAAGTTTCCAAAGGCCTGTCAATCTGATGGTCCAAACCTTTTATCTACCTAATTTCAGGCAAAATGGTAAAAGCACTGTGAAAAATTAACCTGTTTGATAATAAATCTCTTCTCACAAGGAAAAAAGCTCTAAATTGAAAACAGAAATATTATTGATTAAGCATTCAATAGTAGAACTGAATTCAGTTTAAAAAAATGATCTCTAATAACCATTTATTTTCTATCATTTGGGTTGCCATTAATTCTTTACACTTAAACACAGCTGTTATGTTTACTAAATCGAAACCAACGTGGAATACGGAGTAGGGTTATAAGGCTAGGTGAAAATAAAACAAATTGGCACATTTTGCATTCTAAATAAATTTTCTACATTCAATATTTAATTTGGGAAACTTTCTTCTGAAGGCTTCTGAGTAAAGAAAATGGCAAAAAAGAATTTGTGCACATCTGTTTATGTATTCAGGAAAAGAATATTCAAGCTGGGCATTAGTCCATGGGAAAGCCTGCACAACATAATCCAGCCCACCAAACACACTGCTCGTTTATTAATAAGAAAATTCCAGGTTAGATTCTTGCCAAGAGATGTTTTCTTTTCCAAAAATTATCTCTGGCTATATTTTATATTTGATTTGCTTCCCTCAGTACATAAAAGAAATAAAAGAACTATTGTCCAATATTAGTGGTTGGAATCTATCTGAACTCTGGTGAAAGAAATATAAATCTATTCATTGAAACTGTTTTGAGAAATAATATAATTTATAAAATGTGCTGATTGCCTTTTATTTTTATTGTGCTATAAAATCCATAGTGATTTTGTTACAAAACCATTTCCAAAACATCCTTCAAATGAGTATAATTCAATAAATCCTATGTCTTATTTTTGTTACCAATAATAGGAACTCAAATTTCAGGTATTTGTTTTTATTTATTAAGATATTTTCACATCAGCTAAAATGGGTTAATTAGGGTTATTACTTATTTGTGGTGTTATCATCCTAGACTGATTTCTCTTAGGCCTTAGAAATATGCTATTGAAGGTTTATATGTAAAAGCCTTAAAAAGTGCAACTTCGCAATGTGAGTTAATGATACTTACTCTTCATGCAAGATGTCAACGGGTAATAACAGGTCAATGTATTCTGAGGAATTACAAAAGAAGTAGACTCTTAGCTTATTTAGAATAGAAGGTCTGGACAATGAACCTAAAGCCCCACAAACCCCCCCCCCCCATAAACAGTGTTTTTAAGTAGAGGCCAGTTATAGCTAAACAAGAAAATGCTTATGTGTTAACAGATCTGTTGCAGTCACAGGATCAAGTAGGACTTACTTTGAGATGGTAGAAGAAGAGAAAAGATTTGGGGATGATGAAAACAAATCTGACTGACAAATAGCAAAGTGGGAAATACATTTAAAATGAAGTAATGGAATATTCTTCATTTTAAATAATACTTCATTTTAAATAATAATACTTCATTTTAACATAATGGAATATGTTACGAGTTTGCAATGCTGTTAGGAGAGAACACGTAGATGACTATAAACGTTTTTTACCCTTTGGGATGGAGAATAAATAATTTGTAGAAAAAGTAAGAGCATTTTGAGTTGGGGGAACCAAGTGGCAGAGGATCTCCCATGACCTGAATTTAATGACAGGTAAGGAAACTGGAGGTTTCCACAAATTTTCATAAATGGAAGTGATATGCTTAACTGAGCTCAAATTTTTAAAGCCTACAATATGTTACCATGTGTTCAACCTACGATACCCATGCCAGGCATATGGGAACTTCTGAATTTTATTTTAATATAAATAAAGAAAGAATTATATTATTATAAAAATAAAATGTTAACCATATTGAAATGGACAATACACAAAAATCCACGCCAATTATAATCAGTAATTATCCTATTTACTGGGCATAAAACACCGTGAAAGGTGTCGCTGATTGGTAAAATGAATAACAGAGAAGACACAGCTTTTTTGTTATTATGAGCAATAGCAGCAACAAAACCAGACACTTATATACAGTGGTTTAGAGTTTGAAAGTTAAATCAAACTAGTAGGTAACCATCTAGAAACTCAGTATTTACATTACGTAAGACAAGATATGCAGGAGCCAAGTGTAAATAAATGAGCATCATTCTCAGAGAAGCAAGGGAATGAAAAAGGGAGACAAATAGAGGGAATGATTCTCCAGAATTAGTCACTGTTCTAAGTCCAGTGGCTTAGAATTTGGGATTGTCTGTTACCACACCCTAGCCTAGCCTTAGTGACTGATACACAGGGCATGGTTAACACCATCACAAACTTGTTAAAAAAAAAAAAAGGCCACTACATTCTCCCCCATTCGTTTCGACACTTTTTCTCAGTTCAGTCACCCCCTAAAAAGTTGCACACATACTAATAAAGTAAATTAATTATCACTTTTGGCCATGTGTCTACTGGAAATTATCACTCTCCTTTGGCAAGCACTGATTTAATGGATGACATGTCTAATTGAATACCCATGTTTTTAGCACCTTGAACAAAATACTAGTAGATCCCAGCTAAAGTAAAAGAAAGGGACCTTCTCCAGAGAAGGAGCCACATGAAGTTCAATACACTTTGGGACAGTGGGTGTGGTTACATCATTGATTTGAAGCTCAAATCATAGGAACCAAGATTAATTTAAAACACTGAGACACCGAAAAAGAATTAGGGAAAGGAAAGTAGCCTACAAGATGGAAAACAGTGCTCTAGAGGTGGGATTTGGGGTAGTTTTTTTATTGTTAGCCTCTTTGTATAATAGACACAAATCTAGAAGGAAGATATAATTGAGCAATTGAACTATGCATACTAAAATACACACATATGTACAAGGAAGGGAGGGAGCGAGGGAGGGAAGAAAGGAGGGAAAGGGGGGGAGGGAGGGAGGCAGGAAGGAAGGGAGGGAGGAAGGAAGGGAGGGAGGAAGGAAGGGAGGGAGGGAGAAAGGGAGGGAGGGAGGGAGAAAGGGAGGGAGGGAAGATGGCTGTCACGGAGGACTGAAATCTGGTGGTGCAACATCTCCCATATTTTGGGGGAAAAGATAACAGATATGGTTTAATGTGACATCTGTCAACTTTAGTATGTTATTCAATTTTTTAAAAAGTCAGGACCAAATTAAATAAACCCGCAAGCTCGATTTAGCTCATGAGCCAGACACCCCACTTCTCCTAGCCACCTTTCTAGAAAACTGTCAGGTTACCCCCCTACAAATCAACTAGCATCATGGATTTCACATGATATGCCAGGCAGTGGGCTAAGTGCTTTGTACAAATGTTCTTATTTGCTCTTTACAAGAACCCCATGAGTACAAACAAAAAAACTGAGGCTTACAGAATTTCAAAAATGTGCTTTAAGGTCAAGATAAGTGATCAGAGTGGGGATTCTATCCCCGATGTAGCCCACCCTTTTCACCATCTCTCACATTGTTTAGGCACATATCCCAGACCACAGACCTTGAGACTGTCACCTTCACACAGTATCAGCTTAAAGACCGAGAATTTACTACTAAGAAGGAAACACCCTACATTCCATGTGAGAGAAACATTTATTTCCCTTTCTTTGTTTTCTTTACTTAAATATTGGGGTCTGCTTTTCCAAAAAGAATATTACATTGTTATCCCATTTTATCAAAAATGTCAGAGAAAGAACATGGGTATTTCTGGTTGAGTTCCGAGCACCGACTCATCCCAGGAGCATCTGCTCCATCCAAGCAGCCTGACATTTCCGATTAAAGCACATTCCGAGCTTGCTCCAGGATGAGAACTGCCAACTTAGAGAGGCATGAATTGTATGACAGTAATAAGAGCATTTAATATTCCCCATCTCTTCTTCCCAGCTTTCTACAAAGACCCCGTCAAGCCTAATCGCAGTTTGTGCTGTCTGGCAGGGTTGACACATGTCTTTCACCCGTGGGCTTTGACTGGCCAAAATCCCACAGGTGGAATATGGAAACCGTTTTCATTTCCGCTGGTCTGACAGTCTTGAGGTGTGTAGTGAACCTTGCAGCAGGCATCTGCTTAAGGCCTGTGGTCTTTCTGCAAAAGCCACAGCTCAAGCCTGTGCAAACTGAAGATGTGCTGCCAAAGTAAAACTAGTTTTTCTTTCCTAGAAAAGATTTAGCCCAGATTCTTTGACGATAATCTGATTTTCATCCTGATACTCTGGGTTTTCTTCGGAGTCAAGTGAGATTTATGTTGGACATTCTTTATCAACAAAACACCCTAATTCGTGGCCCAACACTGCCTTTCTGCTTAGATTTTTCTCAGAATCTATCTCTTAAACCAAGTGAAGCACTGCAGGACAATTTGGATTTTCAGATTCAAAACTTCCATCAGCAGAGCCCAGATTTTCAATGAGCAGCCCCTGCCTTTGTGTCTCCATACAGAGGACCCCCGAAAGCAATTCAGTCAAATATCCAGATTGCACTTATTTGGTGTGTTAAAATTATTAAACCCAATGCTGATGAAGAACAAGCTTCAGAGCTTAATTTAAGCAAGGTTCCTTTTCTTTTCTTTTTTCTTTTTTTCTTTTTTTGCTGTACGTGGGCCTCTCACTGTTGTGGCCTCTCCCGTTGCGGAGCACAGGCTCCGGACGCACAGGCTCAGCGGCCATGGCTCACGGGCCCAGCCACTCCATGACATGTGGAATCTTCCTGGACCAGGGCACGAACCCATGTCCCTTGCATCAGCAGGCGGACTCTCAACCACTGCGCCACCAGGGAAACCCTAAGCAAGGTTCCTTTGTAAACAATTGTTACAGATAGGAAGACAGTTTCATGGGCTCTTTTACTCTGCAAACTCGTTGGCTTTGGTGGCATGTCTGACACTGGGTTTACATCCTGGTGCTACCACCCCCAGGAAACCTTAGTGCCTGCCTCTAAATACGCTGCTTAGTAAAAGAATAGCTTTAGTGCCTATGTAGCCGTATAGTGTTTTACAACTTTTCAACATTAGGAATATTCTTTCAAGTCTTAAATGTACAAAAAAAGTATATATTTGTTGGTGATTTAAAATTATGTATTTAAATTATAAATAAATTGGGCCAGAGAGAATGATTAAGTCAGACATATTGATTTAGCAGAAATTATGAATCCTTTAAAAATTATAATTACAAAGACTACAATAATGCAGAAATAACTTTATGACATGTTTAGTTTAAGATAAGCACCAAGTTTTACAGAGACTATGAGCACATTTGTGGAAAGGTACAGGTGCATATGCACCAGCACATGGAAAATGAAACCCGCTCATTTATAGTGGTAGGACAGGGGCAGTGGGGGGCAGCTAGAGAAGATGGCGGAAGAGTAAGATGCGGAGATCACCTTCCTCCCCAAAGATACATCAGAAATACACACGGAACTGCTCCTACAGAACACCCACTGAACGCTGGCAGAAGACCTCAGACCTTCCAAAGGGCAAGAAACTCCCCACGTTCCTGGGTAGGGCAAAAGAAAAAAGAATAAACAGAGACAAAAGAATAGGGACAGGACCTGCACCAGTGGGAGGGAGCTGTGAAGGAGGAAAGGCTTCCACACACTAGAAGCCCCTTCGTGAGCGGAGACTGCGGGTGGCAGAGGGGGAAGCTTCGGAGCCACGGAGGAGAGCGCAGCAACAGGGTGCGGAGGGCAAAGCGGAGAGATTCCCGCACAGAGGATCGGTGCCGACCAGCACTCACCAGCCTGAGAGGCTTGTCTGCTCACCCGCCGGGATGAGCTGGGGTTGAGAGCTGAGGCTCGGGCTTCGGTTGGATGCAGGGAGAGGACAGGGGTTGGCTGCGTGAATACAGACAGAAGGGGGCTAGTGCGCCACAGCTAGCCAGGAGGGAGTCCAGGAGAAATCTGGAGCTGCTGAAGAGGTAAGAGACCTTTTCTTCCCTCTCGGCTCCCTGGGGCGCGAGGAGAGGGGATTAAGAGCGCCATGTAAAGAGCTCCAGAAACGGGCACTAGCCGTGGGTATCAGCGCAGACACCAGAGACGGGCATGAGACGCTACGGCTGCTGCTGCCGCCACCAAGAAACCTGTGTGCGAGCACAGGTCACTCTCCACACCTCCCCTCCCGGGAGCCTGTGCAGCCCGCCACTGACAAGGTCCTGGCATCCAGGGACAACTTTCCCAGCAGAACGCACGGCGCACCTCAGCCTGGTGCAACGTCACGCTGGCCTCTACCGAGGCAGGCTTACCCCGCATCCGTACCCCTCCCTCCCCACCGGCCTGAGTGAGCCAGAGCCCCCGAATCAGCTGCTCCTTTAACCCCGTCCTGTCTGAGGGAAGAGCAGACGCCTTCGGGCGACCTACGCGCAGAGGCGGGGCCAGTCCAAAGCTGAACCCCAGGAGCTGTGCGAACAAAGAGGAGAAGGGGAGGTCTCTCCCAGCAGCCTCAAAAGCTGCGGATTAAATCTCCACAATCAACTTGAAGTGCCCTGCATCTGTGGAATACCTGAATAGACAGCAAATCACCCCAAGTGGAGGAGGTGGACTTTGGGAGCAAGATATATTTTCTCCTTTTTCTCTTTTTGTGAGTGTGTATGTGTGTGCTGCTGTGTGAGATTTTGTCTGTATAGCTCTGCTTTCACCATTTGTCCTAGGGCTCTGACCATCCCCCTTTTTTTTTTTTTTTTTTTTTTTTTTTACTTTTTAAAATTTTTCTTCTTAATAATTATTTTTTATTTTAATAACTTTATTTTATCCTACTTTATTTTATCTTCTTTCTTTCTTCCTTTTTTTCATCCTTCCTTTCTTCCTCCCTTCCTTCCTCTCTTCCTTCCTCCCTTCCTTCCTTTCTTTCTTCATACCTTCCTTTCTTTCCTTTCTGATTTTTCTCCATTTTATTCTGAGCCGTGTGGCTTAAAGGCTCTTGGTGCTCCAGCCAGGTGTCAGGGCTGTGTCTCTGAGGTGGGAGAACCAACTTCAGGACACTGGTCCACAAGAGACCTCCCATCTCCACATAATATCAAATGACAAAAACCTCGCAGAGATCTCCATCTAAACACCAAGACCCAGCTTCACTCAACGACCAGCAAGCTACAGTGCTGGACACTCTATGCTCAACAACTAGCAAGAAAGGACTACAGACCCATCCATTAGCAGAGAGGCTACCTAAAATCATAATAAGGCTACAGACACCCCAAAACACACCACCAGACGTGGACCTGCCCATCAGAAAGACAAGATCCAGCCTCATCCACTGGAACACAGGCACTAGTCCCCTCAACCAAGAAACATACTCAACGCACTGAACCAACCTTAGCCACTGTGGACAGACACCAAAAACAACGGGAACTACGAACATGCAGCCTGCAAAAAGGAGAGCCCAAACACACTAAACAAAATGAAAAGACAGAAGAACACACAGCAGATGAAGGAGGAAGGTAACAACCCACCATACCTAACAAATGAAGAGGAAATAGGCAGTCTGCCTGAAAAAGAATTTAGAATAATGATAGTAAAGATGATCCAAAATTTTGTAAATAGAATAGACAAAATGCAAGAAACAGTTAACAAGGACCTAGAAGAAATAAAGAGGAAGCAAGCAACGATGAGCAATACAATAAATGAAATGAAAATACTCTAGATGGGATCAATAGCAGAATAACTGAGGCAGAAGAACGGATAAGTGACCTGGAAGATAAAATAGTGGAAATAACTACTGCAGAGCAGAATAAAGATAAAAGAATGAAAATAACTGAGGACAGTCTCAGAAACCTCTGGGTCAACATTAAACAAACCAACATTCGAATTTTAGGGGTCCCAGAAGAAGAAGAGAAAAAGAAAGGGACTGAGAAAATATTTGAAGAGATTATAGTTGAAAAATTCCCTAATAAGGAAAAGGAAATAGTTAATCAAGTCCAGGAAGGACAGAGAGTCCCATACAGGATAAATTCAAGGAGAAACATACCAAGACACATATTAATCAAACTGTCAAAAATTAAATACAAAGAAAACATATTAAAAGCAGCAAGGGAAAAACAACAAATAACACACAAGGGAATCTCCATAAGGTTAACATCTGATCTTTCAGCAGAAACTCTGCAAGCCAGAAGTGAGTGGCAGGACATATTTAAAGTGATGAAGGAGAAAAACCTACAACCAAGATTACTCTTGCCAGCAAGGATCTCATTCAGATTTGATGGGAGAAATGAAAACCTTTACAGACAAGCAAAAACTGAGAGAGTTCAGCACCACCAAGCCAGCTTTACAACAAAGGCTAAAGGAACTTCTCTAGGCAAGAAACACAAGAGAAGGAAAACACCTACAAGAACAAACTTGAAACAATTAAGAAATGGTAATAGGAACATACATATCGATAATTACCTTAAATGTAAATGGATTAAACGCTCCCACCAAAAGACACAGACTGGCTGAATGGATACAAAAACAAGACCATACGTATGCTGTCTACAAGAGACCCACTTCAGACCTAGGGACACATACAGACTCAAATAGAGGGGATGGAAAAAGATATTCCAGGCAAATGGAAATCAGAAGAAAGCTGGAGTAGCAATTCTCATATCACACAAAACAGACTTTAAAATAAAGACTATTACAAGAGACAAAGAAGGACACTACATAATGATCAACGAATCAATCCAAGATGAAGATATAACAATTGTAAATATTTATGCATCCAACATAGGAGCACCTCAATACATAAGGCAAAGACTAACAGCCATAAAAGGGGAAATCGAGAGTAACACAATCATAGTAGGGGACTTTAACCCCCCACTTTCACCAATGGACAGATCATCCAAAATGAAAATAAATAAGGAAACACAAGTTTTAAATGATACATTAAACAAGATGGACTTAATTGATATTTATAGGACATTCCATCCAAAAACAACAGAATACACATTTTTCTCAAGGGCTCATGGAACATTCTCCAGGATAGATCATAACTTGGGTCACAAATCTAGTCTTGGTAAATTTAAGAAAACTGAAATTGTATCAAATATCTTTTCTGACCACAACGCTATGAGACTAGATATCAATTACAGGAAAAGATCTGTAAAAAATACAAACACATGGAGGCTAAACAATACACTATTAATAACGAAGTGATCACAGAAGAAATCAAAGAGGAAATCAAAAAATACTTAGAAACAAGTGACAATGGAGACATGATGACCCAAAACCTATGGGATGCAGCAAAAGCAGTCCTAAGAGGGAAGTTTATAGCAATACAATCCTACCTTAAGAAACAGGAAACATCTCGAATAAACAACCTAACCTTGCACCTAAAGCAATTAGAGAAAGAAGAACAAAAAAAACTCAAATTTGGCAGAAGGAAAGAAATCATAAAGATCAGATCAGAAATAAATGAAAAAGAAATGAAGGAAACAATAGCAAAGATCAATAAAATGAAGATAAACAAAATTGATAAACCATTAGCCAGACTCATCAAGAAAAAAAAGGGAAAAGACTCAAATCAATAGAATTAGAAATGAAAAAGAAGTAACAAAGGACAGTGCAGAAATACAAAAGATTATTAGAGATTACTACAAGCAACTGTATGCCAATAAAATGGACAGCCAGGAAGAAATGGACAAATTCTTATAAATGCACAGCCTGCCGAGACTGATCCAGGAAGAAATAGAAAATATGAACAGACCAATCACAAGCACTGAAATTGAAACTGTGATTAAAAATCTTCCAACAAACAAAAGCCCAGGACCAGATGGTTTCACAGGCGATTTCTATCAAACATTTAGAGAAGAGCTAAGCACCTATCCTTCTCAAACTCTTCCAAAAGACAGCAGAGGGAGGAACACTCCCAAACTCATTCTACGAGGCCACCATCACCCTGATACCAAAACCAGACAAAGACGTCACAAAGAAAGAAAACTACAAGCCAATATCACTGATGAACATAGATGCAAAAATCCTCAAGAAAATACTAGCAAACAGAATCCAACAGCACATTAAAAGGATCATACACCATGATCAAGTGGGGTTTATTCCAGGAATGCAAGGATACTTCAATATATGCAAATCAATCAACGTGACACACCATATCAACAAACTGAAGGAGAAAAACCATATGATCATCTCAATAGATGCAGAAAAGCTTCTGACAAAATTCAACACCATTTATGATAAAAACCCTGCAGAAAGTAGGCACAGAGGGAACTTTCCTCAACATAATAAAGGCCATATATGACAAACCCAAAGCCAACATCATCCTCAATGGTGAAAAACTGAAACCATTAAAATCAGGAACAAGACAAGGTTGCCCACTCTCACCACTATTATTCAACATAGTTTTGGAACTTCTAGCCACAGCAATCAGAGAAGAAAAAGAAATAAAAGAAATACAAATTGGAAAAGAAAAAGTAAAGCGGTCACTGTTTGCAGATGACATGATACTATACATAGAGAATCCTAAGGATGCTATCAGAAAACTACTAGAGCTAATCAATGAATTTGGTAAAGTAGCAGGATACAAAATTAATGCGCAGAAATCTCTGGCATTCTTATACACTAATGATGAAAAATCTGAGAGTGAAATTAAGAAAGACTCCCATTTACCACTGCAACAAAAAGAATAAAATATCTAGGTATAAACCTACCTAAGGAGACAAAAGATCTGTATGCAGAAAATTATAAGACACTGATGAAACAAATTAAAGATGATAAAATAAATGGAGAGATATACCATGTTCCTGGATTGGAAGAATCAACATTGTGAAAATGACTCTACTACCCAAAGCAATCTACAAATTCAATGCAATCCCTATCAAACTACCACTGGCATTTTTTACAGAACTAGAACAAAGAATTTCACAATTTGTATGGAAACAGAAAAGACCCCAAATAGCCAAAGCAATCTTGAGAACGAAAAATGGAGCTGGAGGAATCAGGCTCCCTGACTTCAGACTATACTACAAGGCCACAGTAATCAAGAAAGTATGGTACTAGCACAAAAACAGAAATATAGATCAAAGGAACAGGATAGAAAGCCCAGAGGTAAACCCACACACATATGGTCAGCTTATCTTTGATAAAGGAGGCAAGAATATACAATGGAGAAAAGACAGCCTCTTCAATAAGTGGTGCTGGGAAAACTGGACAGCTACATGTAAAAGTATGAAATTAGAACACTCCCTAACACCATACACAAAAATAAACTCAAAATGTGTTAAAGACCTATATGTAAGGCCAGAAACTATCAAACTCTTAGAGGAAAACATAGGCAGAACAGTCTATGACATAAATCATAGCAAGATCCTTTTTGACCCACCTCCTAGAGAAATGGCAATAAAAACAAAAATAAACAAGTGGGACCTAATGAAATGTAAAAGCTTTTGCACAGCAAAGGATACCATAAACAAGACCAAAAGACAACCCTCAGAATGGGAGAAAATAGTTGCAAATGAAGCAACTGACAAAGGATTAATCTCCAAAAGTTATAAGCAACCCATGCAGCTCAATAACAAAAAAACCCAAACAACCCAATCCAAAAATGGGCAGAAGACCTAAACAGACATTTCTCCAAAGAAGATACACAGATTGCCAACAAACACATGAAAGGATGCTCAACATCATTAATCATTAGAGAAATGCAAATCAAAACTACAATGAGATATCATCTCACACTGGTCACAATGGCCATCATCAAAAAATCTAGAAACAATAAATGCTGGAGAGGGTGTGGAGAAAAGGGAACACTCTTGCACCGCTGGTGGGAATGTAAATTGATACAGCCACTATGGAGAACAGTATGGACATTCCTTAAAAAACTACAGATAGAACTACCATACGACCCCGCAATCCCATTGCTGGGCATATACCCTGAGAAAACCATAATTCAAAAAGAGTCATGTACCAAAATGTTCACTGCAGCTCTATTTACGATAGCCAGGACATGGAAGCAACCTAAGTGTCTATCAACAGATGAATGGATAAAAAAGATGTGGCACATATATACAATGGAATATTACTCAGCCATAAAAAGAAATGAAACTGAGTTATTTGTAGTGAGGTGGATGGACCTGGAGTCTGTCATACAGAGTGAAGTAAGTCAGAAGGAGAAAAACAAATACCGTATGCTAACACATATATATGGAATCTAAAAAAAAATGTCATGAAGAGACTAAGGGTAGGACAGGAATAAAACAGACCTACTAGAGCATGGACTTGAGGATATGGGGAGGAGGAAGGGTAAGCTGTGACGAAGTGAGAGAGTGGCACGGACATATATACACTACCAAACCTAAGGTGGATAGCTAGTGGGAAGCAGCCTCATGGCACAGGGAGATCAGCTAGGTGGTTTGTGACCACCTAGAGGGGTGGGATAAGAAGGGTGGGAGGGAGGGAGACGCAAGAGGGAAGAGATATGGGAACATATGTATATGTATAACTGATTCACTTTGTTGTAAAGCAGAAACTAACACACCATTGTAAAGCAATTATACTCCAATAAAGATGTTAAAAAAAAAGAAATTATAGTGGTAGGACGTAGGGCCTTAAAAGAGTTCCTCTACAGCAGTTTTAAACCAATAATTGGTTTTTGGTTTTTAGGTGTTTTTTTTTTTTTTTTTGCGGTACCCGGGCCTCTCACTGTTGTGGCCTCTCCCATTGCGGAGCACAGGCTCCGGACGCACAGGCTCAGTGGCCATGACTCATGGGCCCAGCTGCTCCATGGCATGTGGGATCTTCCCGGACCGGGGCATGAACCCGTGTCCCCTGCATTGGCAAGCGGACTCTCAACCACTGCACCACCAGGGAAGCCCCCAAGAATTGTTTTTTAAATATGTGTATATAATTTAAATAAAAGATTGTCTGAGAGTCTTCAATGTAATTGTTCAGAATCAGATTTCTAGCAGTTTCTAAGCATGACCTAGAAGAATTTTTTGCTTACCGCTGTGAATTTTACTGTTTATTTCACCAAGCAGTAAAAATAAGTAAAGGTAAACATATTAAAAGTGTTTTAGGAGACAATTTTCATCCAAGAATAAAAATGTCTATTTTTCAAAACAGCATACATCCCTTTCCACAGGAAGAGCTACCAAATAAATGCACTAAACTATTACAGCACAGCCTAATAATTGTCTCCGTTGTTTCTTTGGAAGCAAATCAACTAAAATCCATCCCCAGACATTCGGCTTCCAAGACCTTTTTTTTTTTTTTTAATGGCATAATTATCAGGCACTCAAACTCCATCCATTTTTCAAAGTCTTTCCTGGAAATAAAACAGTTTAGGATTTCCTTAGGGGTTATCATTTTGGAGGAGAGTGAGATGCTTAGAAACAGCCATAAAAGGGCTCTCACCACAATCCCACCCAGCCCAACAATGCATAGGGTGCTAGGACAGCTTGACATTGGTCAGTGACTGACCCAAAGCATCACAGCCTACCTTCCCTAAGAAGGGGAATCTCTGAGCCATCCCTCATGGAGAATACAGCTCTCCTGTTCTCCATCTCCTCCAATTAAAAAAAAATATTTTTCCCTTTGCCTATGGAGCTCTGACTGAAAATGTTTAAGGTTAGGTTTTGGGTTTTTTTTTAAATTTTATTTATCTATTTATTTAGGCTGTGGTGGGTCTTAGTTGCGGCATGCGTGATCTTTTTTTTTTTTTTAGTTGCAGCGTGCCGACTTCTTAGTTGTAGCATGCAAACTCTTTAGTTGCAGCATGCATACAGCATCTAGTTCCCTGACCAGGGATCAAACCTGGGCCCCCTGCACTGGGAGCACAGAGTCTTAACCACTGGACCACCTGGGAAATCCCAAGGTTAGGTTTTTGATGTAAGAATTTCCTGTAACTTTTCCAAGGGGCTAGCCTCCAGAGGACAGGAGGAAGAGCCTATGAGTCCCTGGGGAGTTCCACTGTGTGATCTCACTGCCCCTACCACCAGTCCCCATGCCTCCCTCCATGACTAATCACAGGACTTATCACATGTTCAGCATCTCTAGTATCCACAGGAATTTATTCACCAAAACTATTCTGAGAACTAGAGATCTTCAGTTAACTCATCCATGTGACCTTCTCACAACCCAGTTTAGGCACATTTATCCACACAGAATCAAGCACAGGTAAGGACCCGAACATATAAAGAGAATCTGAGAGATTCAGAATGCCTATTGAAAGAAAGGTGCAAAATACAGGAGTGAGTGTGTTGATCTTATCCTTGGGGAGAACAAAAGTCATGGAGAATATAAGTCTATCACTTCTGCCATTGCAACTGTGTGACTTTGAGCAAGTTATTTAACTTCTCCACACCTCAGTTTCATCACCTGTAAATTGGAAATAGCAATAGTTATTTTCCTCATAGGGTTGTTATGAGGATTGAATGAACTACTGCATTTGAAGTGCTTTGATAAACGCTGGGTAGAGTGTAAAGGTAGCTAGTGTTACTCTGCACTGCATATAATTGACTGGTCCTCCTTCAGCAGCTCTGATCACTGGGAGTCAATGCTATCAGGAGTCTGAGGCTCTCTGGACAGCCTTCCTATTCCATGCCATTGTCCTTACTGTCCTTCCTTGGGGACATTTCAGCGTTCATTCATTCATACATTCACCCACCCAGCAAAGTGTTTATCGGTCTGACTACATTCCTGATACTGTGCAAGGGGATAAAAGTAGTAAACAAAACAGATCTTGACCCTATTCTTGTGGAGTCTGTAATATAAAGGGTAAGATAGGTGATTAAGCAGCCAATCAAAATATAGTGGGAAAAATGCTTATAGTAAGCAAAGTACAAAGGCATGTGGTTCCTGCCCCCTGCAGTCTAATGGGGAGACAGGAAAACACTGGAAATTGCATATTTTATAGTAACTGCTACAACAGGTTTAAGTATACAGTGCTACGGAAGCAAAAGGGGTGGACGGTAGCCTACTTTAAGGTGGGAAGGGCACAGGCAGGGAACATTTTCCATAGGAGGTTACATATAAGCCGAGACCTAAAGAATGAGTGTTTGAGTGTGTGACTGTGTGTGTGTGTGTGTGTGTGTGTGTGTGTGTGAGTGTATGTGCACACGCACGCGTGCATGTGAGTTAGATTTATCACAAGTGTCCTATGAGATAGTTGTTTATATCTGTGCTGGTAAAACCCTCAGATCCCCTGGTTCAGAACACAGTCACTTACTTATTCCCCAGTTGCTGGGGGCATTGGTGCCAACAGATTTCAGCTGAGTCCCTCTTGGGGACCAGCCCTCAGCTGAAGAGAACAGCCTCACTGAAGGTCACCCTGGCTCCCCAAGTGCTGCCACATCCACTGATTGGTCAATGAGGAGTATAAAGGTTTGGTCCCCTGGTCCCTATTGGACACTCTGACGTGTCCCCTGTAGGACTGGCTGTGGCCTTCATTTAGCTGCAAGGCAGGAGACATTTGGCTCAGTCCAAGCCTGTTTTCTTCCCTGTGGATCCTGAGAACCCTCCCCAATAAAATTCTCACCTGCGAATCTGGGACAACATCTCTCTTTTAGGGATGAGAAAACAAGTTTGAAACGTTAAGCCACTTGTTGAGGACAAGACAGCATGGCTCTCATTCAGAGAATAAAAGTAGCTCCGTATAGCTAAAGTGCAAAATCTGAAGGTAGAGTAGGCGAAAGGTAAACCATGTCTTGAATTATATCATGTCATAATAAGAAATTAGGGCTTTAAGAGGCAAACTATTATACATAGGATGGATAAACAACAAGGTCCTACTGTATAGCACAGGGAACTATATTCAATATCCTATGACAAACCATAATGGAAAAAAATATGAAAAAGAATATATTATATCTATACTATATATATATATATATATATGAGTCACTTTGCTGTAAAGAAGAAATGAACACATTGTAAATCAACTATACGTTAATAAAATTTTTAAAAAAGAAATTAGGGCTTTAACCTGAGGCAGTGGGAAGTATTAGAAGTATTGAGAGTCAGATGATTGGTTAAGGGCTTTAGCATGACAAATTAGGTATTGTGGCCATAGTTTTAATGGGTGAAAGTATTTTCTTACCAGGGAGGGATTGCCGGGATTTGTTTGTTTTTTTTCTGATTACCCCATTACTAGTTATTGTTTTCTATGAGTCCAAAATACTAGAAGGGAATGGTGTGCTGCGATTAAAAGAGAAGAGAACAAACACCTCAGAGACTGAGAGCACCATGTACAGAGTTCCTGGCCAAACAAGCCGATGTCAATGTGTATAAAAAGGGGACAACCGCTTACCTACTCCACTGTACTGGCTCAGAGGATATGGTCTAAAAATGGGGCTCTGGTTCAGGTGAGGGGTTGCCTCCCTTCCTCTGCTCCTTCCCACTCAATAGCAGCGGTACCTTGACCATAAGCGAGCAGAAGGGCTTGAAAACCACTGGGTGTGAAGACTCCACTTACCCTCTCTACTTGAGACTGTATGCGTTCAAGGTATTACGTGTTAAAAATATGAAGTTGTTCGAAGCAAACCAAAATAGGTGGCACCACCCCTTGTAACCATTTCCTTTCCCACATGACTTGGCAGTCCCTCCCATTAAAAGGCAGAGTGTACTTCTTTGACTCCTGATCTTGGACTCAGCCATTTGACTTGATTTGGCCAATGGAATGTTAGTAGATACAATGTAACGGGAAACCTGAAACATGCATGCGTACTGGGGCTTGCACTCTTATTTCCATCATCACCAGGAGAGTCACGTGGAGCAGAACTGTTCCAATGGACACATGGACTTTCAGTGAGAAGCAGACCCTCCCAAGCTTGAAGCCGAGCCCTAGGTGAAGCTCAGGGGAACCCCAGACAACCCACAGACAATATTTATTCATCTCCTACTACATGCTCTGCAAGAACGTGAAAGACAGGATCTTCAAGACCAAGTCCCAGAAAGCAAACTCTTTATTCCTGTTTGAGAAGAAAAGAAACAATAAATTCTGAAGAAAAAAAACCATAAAATGATGCCAAGTTACCAAATATAAAATCCAGTGTGAGTACAACATGTCATCAGGATAATGTTTTAAAAGATTATAAAAATTAGGTCAGTGCTTATGACTATGCTGAAGACTAATTGTAAGGTTAAAAAGTGAGTTTTTAAATTATACTTAGGATGCACCCAGAAGGGTCTCATAAAATATGAAAAACAGTCAGACTAAAATAAATGAAAAACAATGGGATCATTTTCAAAACATAGAACAACTTATTTAATTTGACATGATCCTTATAACTTCTTCTGTTAAAATCATTGAAGTCTCCTAGTTAAAAGCAAAACTCTAATAACACTACTAATAATTTTCATCTCTAGTTACCAAAAAGCCTGTTACAAATATGGGGAGTGAACAATAAACTGCCAGTAAGATTTATGCAAAACACCTGAGCACCATCTTTCATACCATATCAACAGTAGTAATGACTAGAACTTATGACTTGAGAATTGAGAGTTTATAAGTGTGTGTCTGTAACTATCTTGATAAGTTGACCACAGTGTGTGAAGTAAGAACCCCAAGAGGAAAAAAAAAAAAGGTTTTATGAAAGCCTATAAGCAGAAACAGGCTTGAACAACTGTGCGTTGTCAACTGGCAACTTCCCAAAAAGGTGGGTAAGAAAACCTTGGTTCTGGCCTGAAATTTAATAACTAAGAAATAAAAACTCTTACTGAATTGAAAAATAATAAAGTCAAAATTTTATAATCCCTGTTAGGTTGATAGACTTCTGATTAAAATAAAATGAAGTTAATGTGAAAAAGGCACTCTTACTAAATTTTTAAAGTGTAAGGCCATTTAATTAATCACCTTTGAATGAACTCTTTATAAATACAATCTTTTTGGTCTAAAAATTCTTTTAATTTTTTATACATCTCCTGCGGATATTGGTAAAATGGGTTTTAAGTGATTTTATTTCTATATATTAAGGTTTTAATTTACCACTTTCTAAACTAGTTCATAAATCAGAATTCAAGACATGCCTAAAAAAGTTTCCTTGTGAAACAGAATTTAGAATTTGCTTACATTTGCTATAAGTCATTCCTTCATTTCATCCAAGAATTCATTCTAATATTTTGACATGGGAAAGCAGACTCAGGAGTCATATAGTCCAGAGTTGAATTCAGGTCCCTCCTCAATAATTCTTACTTCTCAGAGTTGTTGAGCAGACTGAATGCAATGATGTAGGAAAATCACTAGCATATTATAGGCACTCCATAAATATTAGTCTCTTCCCTTTCCTACTACCATGTGCCAGACAGAGAGCTGGAATGTTTTCAGTCAAGTCAGAAGCTTGGAATTGGATTCTTTGACTATAACTAGGGTAGGAGTATACATGTCTCCATTTACTTAATCCCCCAATAAATAAATGATTCTGTTTCCCTTCCCATTGCTTCCAAGAATTTTATTCTAAAGGTCAGGGGGACGAACTGAAGCTCTTGATGGAAAGTGTGAAGGTAAAAGATGAGTCAACAGAAGATTGTTCACTCCCCTTCCCAGAGTCTGTTATCAGCTCTCAGCCTCGGAACTCTCCCCAACTTGCCCTGCCCACCTCTCAGCTTCATACCCGTTCCTGAAGGATCATATCCCAAACACACCCAGCTCCCAACAAAAAACCTTCATAGGAACTTTCAGAATCGATCTTTTAGCATTATCAGATGAAAATAGTACCTTTCACGTACTTATTCAACAAATATACATTGAGCACCCTTCAAGAGTGAAGCAGTATACTAGAAACTAAGGTTACAATGATGAAACTAGAAAGGGCCTGGTGGAAAAAGAAAGGACAAACAGATCAACAGATAATTATTCAAGTAGACTCTATAGGTGTAATAGGGACTTAGATAAGCCAAGAGAAGAGTACTATGGGAACACACTGGCAGGAGGGGACAGCAAGAGGCACATCTGATAATATTTAACAATGGTGGTATTAATACAGAAGCACAAAATGGAGTACAATCTAAATGCTGAAGAATAAACATTAGGTAACTTGTATTACATTAATTAAAAATAATATTTCAAAAATAAAATAAAATAATATTTCAGAAGAATATGTGATTACAGGGTGAATACTAATTGTATGTTATTGGACTTCCCTGGTGGCACAGTGGTAAACAATCCACCTGCCAATGCAGGGGACACGGGTTCGAGCCCTGGTCCGGGAAGATCCCACATGCCGTGGAGCAACTAAGCCTGTGCACCACAACTACTGAGCCTGTGTTCTAGAGCCTGTGAGCCACAACCACTGAGCCCACACGCCACAACTACTGAAGCCCATGCTCCACACCAAGGAAAGCCACCGCAATGAGAAGCCCATGAACCAAAACGAAGAGTAGCCCCCTCTCACTGAAACTAGAGAAAGCCTGCGTGCATCAATGAAGACCCAACGCAGCCAAAATTTAATAAATAATTTTTTAAAATTGTATATTATTTCATGAGTTAAGTAGCAAAAGTCTTTACTGTATTATTCCATTTTTTGTTTAAAACAAAAGTGTGTATGCGTAGAAAATAATAGAGAGATATATAATAAAACGCTAGTGATAAGTTTATCTCTGGGTAGCAAGATTATAAGTAATTTCACTTTTTAAAACGTGTCTATAGTTTCTAAATTATCCACAAAGAACACATAGTAATTTGGTACTTTATTAAAGATACATTTTAAATTTAAAATATTTTTTTTAAGTTTATCTGAGCAACTCACATTTACCAAATGCCTACCACACATATAAAGTACTGTGCTAAGTGCTGGGGCCACAGAGCTATAAAAGGAATGTCCCGTGCCCTGAAGCAGCTTCCAGCACTGGGATGCAGACATGTAGTAAATACCCACAGTAAGATATTGCCCAGATATTATGTTAATAATGCCTGATTATTTACCCAGAACTGATTGTTCCCTAAACACTACAACCAAGACAACAGGAAGGCAATGCTGCCTTTGAGTTTTGTGATCAACAATTTATGAAACAACAGGTTGTTGAAAATACTCTTCTGCTGTCCCCTATTCTAACATCTATAATCATCAGGAACCTTTTTTTTGTTTAACAGGGTGGTGTAATTTTTTTTAAATTAATTTTTATTGGAGTATAGTTGATATACAATGTTATATTAGTTTCTTCTGTACAGCAAAGTTAATCAGTTATATGTTTATATGTATACATAGACCCACTCTTTTCTATTCTCATATAGGTCATTACAGAATATTGAATAAAGTTCCCTGTACTATACAGTAGTTCCTTATTAATTATTTTATATATAGTAGTGTGTATATGTCAATCTCAATGTCCTAATTTATTCCTCCCCCCACCTTCCCCTTGGTAACCATAAGTTTGTTTTCTACATCTGTAACTCTATTTCCATTTTGTAAGTAGGTTCATTTGTACCATTATTTTAGATTCCACCTATAATCGATATCATATGATATGGGACTTTCTCTGTCTGACTTACTTCACTCAGTATGACAATCTCTAGGTCCATCCATGTTGCTGCAAATGGCATTATTTCGTTCTTTTTTATGGCTGAGTAATATTCATTTGGATATAGGTACCACATCTTCTTTATCCATTCCTCTGTTGACGGACATTTAGGTTGCTTCCATGTCCTGGCTATTGCAAATAGTGCTGCAATGGACATTGGGGTACATGTATCTTTTTGAATTATGGTTTTCTCTAGATATATGCCCAGGAGTGGGATTACAGGATCATATGGTAGCTCTATTTTTAGTCTTTAAGAACCTCCATACTGTACTCCATAGTGGCTATACCAATTTACATTCCCACTAACAGTGTAGGAGGGTTCCCTTTTCTCTACACCCTCTCCAGCATTTACTGTTTGTAGATTTTTTGATGATGGCCATTCTGACCAGTGTGAGGTAATACCTCACTATAGTTTTGATTTGCATTTCTCTAATGATTAGTGATGTTGAGCATCTTTTCATGTGCCTCTTGGTATGTCTTCTTTGGAGAAGGAAACTGTTAATACCGTTCATTACACTGTGATAACCAGATTTAATTGAGCACTCTTTCACATAATAATTAAACAATACTATGAATTAACTAGCATTATTATTCCCATTTTATGGATGTGGAACTGAGTAGCAGAGAGGTTAAGGTCAAAGTTGCACTGCTGACAAATAAAGGAGCCAAGATTTGAACGCCAGCAGCCTGAACCCAGAGCCCAAACCCTTGATCATTATGCTTTACTGTCTCCCTTTTATAACCATCTGCATCATCTCTGTCCCTTTCCTGCCACATACCTACATTCAAAATTCGAAATAAGAACAAGCCATCACACAGAGCTGGTGTTAGAGAGAGAAGGTTAGGGAGAACGGTCTGAGGGCAGGGTTGGTGTCCTCAGCACCCAGCATAGGCTTGGGACACAACAAAGCTCAATAAATAATTTGCTGTATGAATGATGCAGAAAGACATTCAGTTTTGAGCCCTCCCAGTTCCAATATCAGCTTAATTTTAAAAAATATTTTCCTCTTTCTTCTAAAAATCAAGTGTAGAACAGGGAAAGGTCTTTTAATCTAGATTTTCAATCTATATTTTTCTGAATTTTAATACCATTTTTATAGTAATCCTAAGGTAAATATATTATATATATTATATAAAGTTAATTTCTTCTTTGATTATTTTGAGTAAAAATGATGTGAACTCTAAGTGTAAATTCCTCCAGTTAGCGTAGACAGCACTTAAACTTTTTTAAGTTGGGATAGATTTTTTTTTTTTTTTTTTTTTTTTTTTTGTGGTACGCGGGCCTCTCACTGTTGTGGCCTCTCCCGTTGCGGGGCACAGGCTCCGGACGCGCAGGCTCAGCGGCCATGGCTCACGGGCCCAGCCGCTCCACGGCATGTGGGATCTTCCCGGACCGGGGCACGAACCCGTATCCCCTGCATCGGCAGGCGGATTCTCAACCACTGCGCCACCAGGGAAGCCCAGGGATAGATTTTATTGGAGCATTATGACAAGTCAATTTTATGAATTGTGGACAAAACTAAGTTGCCATCAAATGACTACACAAATTAAGGTTTTCATGAAAAAGATATGGATAATTGTGTATTTCTAGAAATGGCAGCACTGCTGGCACAGACTGTGAAGTGCAAGATAATATTCTGTCTGTCTCACATTTAGATTAACATAAGTCACCAACAAACTCCTCATTATTCATTGCCTGTGGAATAAAGATATGAAGTCACCTCCATTAGTTCCTGTCCTGATGCCCTCTGCAACTTTACCACTGCTCAGAAACAGAAAGGATCCCATTTTCAAACCTTGATGAAAAAGTAATTAAAGTATAAACAAATATATTATGGGGCTTAATGCCTAGGTCCCTGAAGAGTACTTGCTACATAATAAAAAAATTAAACACTTTTAATTTCCAAATGTGATTTTTTCATATATTTCACTTATTAATCATTGCATCCCTTTTCCTCTACTTGAATTCTAAGCATTGTCTAGAAGCATTTTATTGCTTCTGGTGTGAAGAAATGCTGTGCCCTATGTAACACTCAAAGTAAGTTAAAGAGAAGAGGTCCTCTCAAAAGATTTAAATCTTAAAAGAGACAACAGGGATACTGGGAGCTATAAAAACAAATGAACAAACTTGAAATAAGAGCAAACATTAAAAGGGTATAATGGGATGGAATGCTTAAACGCAATGAGTTGGGGGTATTTGCTTTCTTTCCTTCCTCCGTGTACTCAATTAGGTTAGTATAAAAACAGTGTTTACTTTGCAAACCTAGCTCTCTGTATGACAGATATTTTCTACAGAAATTTTCATTACTAATGTTTGGAAATGATACCTGTATGAGATATGTGGTTTAAAACCATTATTCACGCTGAAATATGCCTAGAGGACTGTGTGGAAGATACAACACATATTAACTGAATATCTCCCATGTGCAAGGTAGCGTCTAAATTAACCAGCTTAAATGCCTTTCACCCTGACATGGGACAATGGTACTCAATTCCCTCATTCAAGGACAAGGATAAAGCAAAGTAGCGTGGATAAGGGCACATGTCATATAGTCAGACCAATGTCAAATTCTAGCTCCATCACTTATGACTTACTAGCTGTTTCCTTAAAATAGGAAGCTAGGTTAATGGCTGGTCCAGTGGCTTTCAGTAAATGTTTACTGTAATTACTTCTTCTTATTATTATTATTATTGAGAAGTGACAATACAAAAATGGAAATGGGCTGCCACTTTTGTAAGGATATGATGGAGTGAGTATTAGCTATTTAAGGCAAGAGCAGCTCATCCAAATGGAGATGTTCTATGAATAGCTGGACATAGGAGTCTGAGACTCAAAGATCAGAATAAGAGTAAGTTTGGAGAGATGAGAATGTAAGCTTTGAGAACAACGAGGTTCTAAGACAGGGAATATAGAAAGACGTGGAAGTTAGGGGACAGGAAGAGGAGAAAGAACACAGGGTAATTAGACAAGTAATTAGGAACGTTAATTTAAATAAGACACCTCAGAATGAGTGCCTGCACACACACACAATTTTTTCGGTGTCTGAGTGTGTATGTATGTATTACATTGAACACATGCATTTATCTCCACTGTCTCAGGAAATAAAATCTATTAAAGTATAGAAATTAAAAACAAAATCAGCAAGGGCAAAGAAGATGAGAGAGGAAATAATAATAATTAATAGCAAGCTGTCAGCAGAACTTTGGGAGAAAAATTAGCAGAGCAGCAGAACTGAGAAGGCCAATACCAAATACCTGCAGAGGGTGGCGCCAATGAGCAGCAAGTCAAAGAACATCGGAGGGGCCGGAATCAGAGATAACAGGTAGACCCAGCAGCTCCAGTCTGCTGTCTCTCTGCTCAGCTCGAAAAACACTGACAGCTGCTTCAGGAGACTGGAATGTTCTCAGCAGTCACTGAACAGCTGAAAGGTTTCCCAACAAAACCTCCACTTGCCCCACTGAATTGCACTACAGTGAAGCCCACCAATTTTAATGTTTTTCCCATGCGGAGTATCCGACGAACTCTGGAATAAACTTGATTTATATAAATAATATTCTGTAATGCTTTCTAACCCTTTTACTACAATAGAGACCTCAACATTTCTTTAGGCCTTCTTGTTCAATTGAGAAAAATCACAGGGTTAGTTAATTTCATAGTTCAGGGTCTAACACTGTATCTTTTCCTGCTTAACATCCCCAGTAGTTTTATACTCATATGATGAGATGTACAATACAATAAACATTTATATGGTATAATCCTGTGTTAACAAGAAAACATAGGCAGGTATGAGGCAAACCTGCATTTTGACTTCTAATTTTATCACATACTAGCTGTGTGATCCTGAATAAGTCACCTAACTTCTCTGACCCTTAGTTTACCTACAAAATTGAGTCACAGATCTACTTTTCAGGGCTGATAAGATAAAATGAGATACCGCATGTAGATAGTAAAGAATGATATGCTTGATACATAGAAGTCACTTGATAAACATTAGTTTCCTTCTTTTCTACTTTCTCATCCACCCCATACCCTCCACTCCAACCCTTGTATCTAGAAAACAAATATTTAGAGGCTCTTTGTTTACAACCATTCTAAACCCTTTATTGAATATGTGCCACCTCTTTGTCTTTCTGCTAAGTCTCAGATCTATGAGCAGGTCTATGAAGAGGAGCTTGTCCTCAAGAAACTTTGCATTTAGTTGAGGAAATCAACATCACACAAATTGAAGGGTTAGAGCTGACTCATTTTACAAACAGGATAAATATGACTCTATGTAAGAACAGCCTAGGGAATTAATTCTGGTAACACTTTTTATCTTTATTTTTGAAGTGTAGTTAATTTACAATATTGTGTTAGTTTCAGGTGTACAGCAAAGTGATTCACTCCTGGGTATATATCCGGAAAAGACAAAAACTCTAGTTTGAAAAGATACAGCCACTCCTATGTTCATAGTGCATTATTTACAATAGCCAAGACCTGGAAGCAACTAAGTGTCCATCAACAGATGAATGGATAAAAAAGATGTGGTGTATATATATACAATGGAATATTACTCAGCCAGAAAAAAGAGTGAAATATTTTCTTTGCACCAACATGGATGGACCTGGAGAATACCTAGTAACCTTTTATTCATCCCCTATGAATCCAATCTACCAGCTAGGAATCTGTAAGAAGCAAAACTGAATTCTGAAGGAAAAATTCAGAAGGTTCATCAATGAATACTTTCAAAAATGGAATTAGAGTCAAGTCTGATTTTTCTTAAAGGTGGGAGGCAATCTAGGAACCAGGTGACCTCTTGAGTCCCATCTCATCAGGGTCTCTAATTGGTAAACAGATTAAAACCAGTGGATCAAATGGGACCTTCCAAAACTGAAGGATTGTGCACCTGAAGAAATCTGCACATATGTTTCTTTCTTTGATTATGGAAAGTAAGTTGCATCAGGAAGTACTTTCTATCATAAATAATTTAAGCAAACTTTAAAGGACAAGTCATCTTCTGGGGTAAAATATGATGCTTTGAATCAATTTCTTCTCTGATTTTGGAGTGCCATTATAAGTTATGCAGTCCCATGCAGTAGCAGGTAAGCAAGAACAAGTGACAATGATCCACATGTTTAGACCTTCATAATTCCTCTAAATCGTATGAAGTGCTACCATCTTTTGAAAGAGAAGAACCTATGTTTGAGAAATGTAACTTATGAATTACTGATCCCAAAGCTTCCTATAAAAAAAAAAACTGCATATTGTCATTGGTGTTCCTTTGAACCCAAAGATAAATACAGTGGTCAACTTACTACTTTTCCAACATCTAATTATTGAACATCTACTATGACGGAGGCATCACAGAAAAAAGTGTACTAAATGCACTGAATGACTTGTATTTCTGTTTTTCAACAACAACAGCAAAAATTCATATTTCTTGGCTGCTTTCTCTGTCAGGAGAGTGTTAATTACTTGACAGGCAGAATCCTGATCTTCAAATAGTTCTAGGAGACAGAAGTTCATTATTATTATTTTCATCACAATCATTATCATCGCCATTATGCACATGAGAAGTTAAATGACTTGCCCCAGGTTCCCCAGCCAACAAATGGTGGGGTCCTGGTTTGAACCATGGAAGTTTAACTCCTGTGCTTACACTCCTACATCTGCATAAATATTTTAGACTTCCATCAAAGCCATGATTTCACTTGAGCCTCCCAAGAAATGAATGAAATGGCAAAGGAGTGTGTCTGTTTGAAAGTTCGCTTGGTTGGAAGAAGTCATCCACGGTCCCAACTTGTTTATGCCACAGTCGGCACTGGAATCCTGCTCTGTGGTCAGCTGTTGGTGCAGCAGGTTCTCCTACAGCTGAATCTGATGAGCGCAAACTTTCACATCTCTTATAACACACCCTCTAAAATCTCACAATGTTTATGACTTCGGATGTTCTGGCTTAAGAAATATGGCAGTAAAGGAAACAGAAGAGCTGGCTTTTAAAAATAGTTATGAGCTAATGATATGGATTGTTAAACTCTGGGTGCTGAGACCTTTCTCAAATGTAAACCATTAGGCAAAGATGAGGAGCTTCTTTCCAGAGCAGCAGATGCTGATCTGGTGACACAGACCTTGGTGATAATGATTTCATTTCTCTGATGCCACATGAATAATACCTGTGCGATCATGCTGTGTGATGGATGCTGGTGCAGTCCGGAGACCTTGCTCACCTCCCTTTTATTGAATTGTTGCCATAAAGGTTGAGTCTTCATTTTCCTAGCCATTATTTTGAAGCACATTTGCCCAAAGCGAATTGGCAACTTGTGCTTTTTGTAACCTTACACTGCAAATCTAATATCTGACACCAAATTGAAATAATAAAATGCCTTTATATGGTATCTTTCCACTCCTACATTGTCTGTGCACAGAGGTAGTATGAAGAAAGGAAGTTGTCTTGCATCCTTTGAGAGGGCAGCTGCTAATAATCTATTGATTATTTTTTAAATAAAATTTTTATTAAAATAAGCACAGATAGGATCCTACTTATGGGGCTTTGAAATATAGAATTAAATTTAATGAGGCAAGTTAGTTTAGGTGATTGTTAAACTGTAAGATTACAGATCATTCTAGAATGATCAAACATCTAGCTGAAGATCACTGCAGAAATAACCAACCAACCGACCAGATACATTTCTAAAGGAAAAGTACTCTGTCTCATTTTGCCAGTCTTCCAGGGTAGGAGTTTCTCACTTATTTGGGCCAACAAGCTTAAACCCATTGTGGGTTTGATCTGGTATCTTATTTGTTCTTCTTTCCTGATAATTTTCTACATTTCCTTTTATTTCTTTGTCTTTCCATTCCACCATCTGAATTCTTCTTGGTTTTTCAATTTTTTGTTTGTTTTAATTTATTTATTTATTTTTGGCTGTGTTGGGTCTTCGTTTCTGTGCGAGGGCTTTCTCTAGTTGTGGCGAGTGGGGGCCACTCCTCATCACGGTGCGTGGGCCTCTCACTATCGCGGCCTCTCTTGTTGCGGAGCACAGGCTCCAGACGCACAGGCTCAGTAGCTGTGGCTCACGGGCCCAGTTGCTCAGTGGCATGTGGGATCTTCCCAGACCAGGGCTCGAACCCGTGTACCCCGCATTGGCAGGCAGATTCTCAACCACTGCGCCACCAGGGAAGCCCCTCTTTGTTTGTTTTTTATTCTTCTGACTTCTCTTCCCTCTCTTCTCCTGGTGATACGATTAAGCAGGTATTCTAATTTTGTTGTTAAGTCTCCCCATACTCCTGCCAAGCTCATTCATTTCTAAAGCTCTTGGCTTTCATTGAGAATACAGCCAAATTAAATCAACAGAGAGTTATTGGCAGACTTACATGTAAGCACACAGTCAAGCAATGCCACTGTTTTTCACTGGGTCCCTGGCTTTCTGACCTGGATTAAAAAATATGAAAAAGTCCTTTTATGCCCTCTGATATTTAATCATTGCGTTTCATTCCTGAAAGCCAGGAGGAAAATAATTCGAGGATTCCTCAAAGACATTTCTCATTTGGAAATCCTGTATTTTAATAAGTTAGCATATCTGATTTTTAAACAGGATTTTTTTTTTTTTTTTTAGGAGTAATACAGACCACCGGAGCTATGGGTCTTTCTCAAATATTCATTAGTTTCCCCTTAGCGGTTTTGAATAACAGAAATAAGGTCACTGGAATAAAGCTGCTTCACAAGAAAAAAGATATTTCACTTTGATTGTCTCAGTCCTGCCTTAGTGTGTTTACCTGTGATAAATGCCTTGTCTTTGTCTAGCATTAGCTACCAAAGGGAAATCAACTGTATATAACTATTACAACCAGGCGATCATTTCTCTTCAGTTTGATATTTTAAAAAATGAATCCCTGTCAAAACAAGCTGACAGTGAGGACAATTAAGGAGTTTGATTCCTGGGTTGCAAACAAGAAGCTAAGAGCCTTACAGAGCAAAATATGGTTAGTAAATAATCACTTTCCACTTGGTGTGGCGCCATTTTGTTCTGGTTGACTTAACGATCTCTGAAAATCTGGGGATTCTTTTCCTGTCCTATGGTAACCCTAAGTAGATCCAGTAAAAATTAAGATTAGGATTTTTAAAATTAGGATTCTCTTACATGTTTTTAAAGCTTTATTTGCTTTCATCTTGGGAAAATAATGAAAATAGCAAGATTTAATGACAACGATCTTGATGTGATCATTTTAACTTCTATTAGAAAGTGTTGTTAAATATTAAATTTTAAATAGATCTCAACAAAAATTAGGTTAATGCTAAGAAAATCAATGAGGGGCTGCAAAAGGGTTGTGAATAAGAGTAAGTACCAAACTTGATTATGCAGTAATTGTATTCAGAAAACTTGATGGCCCATAAACAAGCTAGGTAAATGGCCTGTCCATTGAAAAATCCATGGAACACTAACCTTTCAAAAAGAACAGTAGGTCAGTATACCTTTGAGAAGTGTAGTGATTACAGATACCACGTTATTTCTCCCTTGAAATACACAGGATCAATGAGATGCTCAGTCCACTAATAAGAATTTGTGAGACATTCAGATCTGTCAACTATTTCACCAGCAGGCTGTTGGGGAAGCATCAGAGCCTGGGCATGTAACCTGGGCAGACACATAGGACCAACTGGCTTAATGCTCCACAGTCACCATTCTAAGACTCTTAATAATTTTTTAACAAGGAACCTTGGCTTTTCATTTTGTGCTTGGTCCTACAATCTATGTAGCCAGTCCTGAGCCAGAGATTTGGATTCAGACAGATGAAGAGTTGATTCTGGGTCTAGCACTGCCTGAGTAAAATAGGGTGAATCTGTACAATCTCTGAGTTCCCATTTCCTTTGGGGGAAATATGAATATCCACTTTCAGAGTTTTAATAGTTAAGGAAGATAATGCATATAAAATGTGCAGCACAGCCCCTATCACACAAAAGTCTCCAATAAATGTTAGTTCTCTATCTTCTCCTCCACCCTGTTTAATTCATCACCATCACTGGAAACTATTAAAAGGATGTTACTGAGAGGATGATCTGTCTTTAAGGTCAGTATCCTGAAGTTATCAACTAGCTGGCCTGACTTGGAAAGATAAAAGAAAACAGAGATCAGATTTAAGCCACATCTCAACATACAGCCTGAATGCAAGGCAATGTGGGTCAGTAGCTGTCACCTGTCACTTATCCTTCTCATGAATGAAGAAACTAGTGTAGCTGATTGGCCTTAGGTTCCCTCATATTGTAAAGTGAGGTGCCAGACCATCTAGGTGGGACTTCTAAAGGGAGGGTTTAAAATCTGCTCTGTTCATTTCAGCTAATCCCCCACCTCAAAATGATGTAAGAGGTTGAACGTGTAGACTGAAAGAGAATTTTTTGGGCATTTTCTATTCCATTCCTACCCATGTGGTCATGAGAAAGAGACAGGATATTTATTTCCCTCTGTACTAGTTTCCTAGGGCTGCCATAACAAAAGACTGCAAACTGGGTGGTTTTAACGACAGAGATTTCTTGTCTCATATTTCTGGAGGCTAGAAGTGCAACATCAAGGTGTTGGCAGGGTAGGTTCCTTCTGAGGATTGTGAGGGAGCATCCATTCCATGCATCTGCTAGTTTCTGGTAACTTGCTGGTAGTATTTGGCATTCCTTGGCACTGACCTCTGACTTTATATCCACGTGACATTCTCTCTGTGTGCATGTTTGTGTCCAAATTTCTTCTTTTTATAAGAACACCAGTCAAACTGGCTTAGCACCCACCCTACTGCAGTATGACCTCATCTTAACTGAACTAATTACATCTGTAATGATCCTATTTCCAAATAAGGTCACATTCTGAGGTAACAGGGGTTAGGATTTCAACATATGGATTTGGGGACACAACATTCAACCCACAACATCCTCCCTCAAGCCAAGTATGACAGTCTGCTTTATGAGGCTCAAAAGACTTTGCCCTTGTCTTCTGTAGTTTGAAGGACTCGGATGCCCAGAGGTCTAAAGCTATGCCTGGAGCAGATTTGGCCCGATGACAGAGTAAAGGTGGCTACATCAGGATCTACTTATTCTCCCATTGACATCAGGACAAAGGGGAGTGTTTTCAGGGGACCAAACTTGAATGTAACCTAAAGCCAGCCCAACAATATCATCTGGAGGGGCAGGTGGATGCCAGCAAAGGGTTTGATCAGGACAGAGGCAAGCAATCAACCAAAGGAGAAGTGTACCCCAGTGAAAGGAGCTATTCCCAGCCAGAGTGCCTCTGAGGAATCTGAACAAGTGTCCAAAACAGAAGGAGTCAGCTTTGGTTATCAGCCTTCATCAGAAGGGGTCAACATCCCATGGCACCAGAACCAGCCAGTTAAGTCAGCTCCGCAGCCCCCTCCCCCCATCAGATCCAGCAGCTAATGAGTACAGCAGAGGGGAGCAAGGAGAAAACAGAAGCCAGACACACTACCCCTTTTAATGCAACGTTTAAGCCTGATAGAGGATATAGATGGGGGAAGGAGAAACGTTAAATTTGAGTGAGTTTGGAATTCTGATGTTCCATCAGATGGGAAATTTTAATTTACTAAAATGGGACTATTCTTGTGATTGAAAGAGACTACAAAAGTATAGTACCTACGCCAGATGTCATCCAGGAAAGAGGAAGAAGAGATCTATGGAGCAAGTTTAGAAGGGAATGGTGAAATTTTTTTAAACGCCTTTTAAGCCTATACCCTATCAGTCCAGCTGGTCAATCACCTGGGTACCTGGGCTTTAAGTACTCAAAGCGGGGAAGGGTAGCACGTCAGGTAGGAGCTCCGTGTTTATGGTTACACAAAATATATATATATATATATATATATATATATATATATATTTAAAATTACCTCATCCCTCTGCCTCAAGTTTTTTCATCTAAAAAGTATCCATATCATAAGGTTATTATAAAATCAAATTAAATAGAATCTAAATAAAATGTGTAAAACTTAGCACAATCTTAATATGTATGTGGGGAAGGTACATTTGCTACCAATGATCCAGACAAAGGAGAGGAAATAAAAGTCTGCTCTATTTAACACTGACCCCCAACATAATTAACTATCCATAATTGGCTATAATTTGGGTTTCAACAAGAAAACAATGATTACTCATAGAGGTAAAAGTTTATTTTAAAGGTACAAATTATTATAAGCACTGTATTATAACCAATACTGAAGAAGATCCTGATTTAAATTTAGAAGCACTTCCTTTATGTATAAATGAAAATCAACACCATTTGATTGATGTTGTCATACTCCGCAGTTACAGCTGCTTGGACATCAGAAGTTCTGATATAGAAGTTGTGTTTCATCAGTGGAGATGTTAAAATTTGAATACCATCTACTACCCTAATATGTTGGAAATAACAGGGTCAATTAAAATGACAGAAATGTTTCACCATTTAAAATTATAATGCTTAAAACATGTAACATTAGCCTGGAAATCTTTGGAATAGCAGAATCTCTGCCAGTTCTGAATGTTCTTGGCTAAATTTTAAAGTGAAAATTATTTTGTGCTACGCAGCTTTCTTTTTGTTTGTTTTCCTCACTGCACAACCAGGGGTATCAGAACTATAAAGATACATTGGTAAATACCAGCGGAAAACCTTGTCTAAAATTCAAATTGGAATTAAATTATGAAAAGCAGTGAATTCTGAGAGCCCAAAGAAAATGCCCAGGTTATGCATTATTTCTATTTCTAATATGCTTTTTGTATGATATAAGAGATTAATTTAAACAACTCCATATGATTTGATTTACTGGAAACCATCTCTGTGAATTTACCCAGTAACAAGAGAAAAGTCAGTGCAGGATGGTATTAATACCCAGGTCACGATTTCTTCTAGTTTCCTGGGTTTCACCTCTGCTTTCATAAGCCTGACTTTTGACACAATTATTGTACCAAATTTCTCAATGCCTTATAGATAAATCCCATTGGAAAGGTCACTGTGGAGGCTGCAGCTTTCCTTATGTCCTTACATAGGGTTGCATAGCGTATATAAAAGGCACAGTGTTCAGGCTGAATTTTTCACATGGCAAATTTAAGCAAGTGCCTTTATTTAGCATATGATGTTCATACTGGTAGAACAGCTATTAAAATCATAAAGGGTTTGAACTATTAGGGCATTAGAGATGGTCTCACTACCTCGTTTGACCTCAGTGGAAACTGAGGTCCCGAACTGAGGTCCGCTTAGTCAGGCTGCCTCACTGGTTATGTGAATGCCTGCTTATGGATACTCATATTTTATCTCTTAGTTTATCCAAAGTTATTTTAGCATATATGTTAAATCCTATGTTCTACTCTGGATCAATCCATTTATACCACTGTATTTGTTATTCAGAGTAGGAGTGGACAAGGATCATTTATTTTTCTAACAGGTGCAAAAAAATTAATTCAGATATCAAGATGTGCATGTTCTTCCTATATTGTGTTCATTTCTCAAATGTCAAGCAGCTCACCTGGGCTCAGAGGAGGCTTATATTAAAGGGCTGAGAGTACAGACACTCCCTTCCTATCTTTGATGAAATCCCATCATACTAAGAGCCCAGGAAGAAGTAGGGAGAGAAGGGAGGACCTTGGAGAGGCAGCAAAAGGAAGGAGACATTCTCAGACCTGGCAGGGAAGAGAAATCAGTGTCCCACAGGAGAGAGGGATCTGCACAAGGCTGAGAAGCAGCGCCCTAAAGAGGAGATGTTCAGCGATAAGGTGTGCCTGGGAGGTGAAACCCACACACAGGGGGTTCCAGCCACACCAAACATTCCTGAGCCCTAAGGGTACCCAGAAACAGCAGAGCACCAGACCTGAGGTCCTCATGCAAACTCGGACAATGCGTATCTCAGCAATGACCAACACAGTCTGATTACTAATGCCTGGAAGGACCTCTCCAATGTTTTAGTGATGGGTCAAGATCCTAGGACGTTGGCACTACCCCAACGAAGAGAGAACTCTGGTAATGACTAGGAGTGAATATCCCAACAGGGGCTCGAGGTCAGATGTGTATTGATTTAATAAAAATAAAGAGATGTGTTTCTTGCACATCTCAGTTTGTGAAATAAGATTCATACCCGCTACACGAACCAGGCTTTTCTTTTTAGTTGACAGAAGATCTGCAGGCAATTAGACATGGAGAAAAAGAAACCATTTTATGTTTTATGTATTCCAAGAAGTCTGGCAAAGCTGGTAAAGCGAAAAGACTTCCAACCAAGGCACTTGACCAAGCTGGCAAGAATCTGTCCTGTCTTTTTGGAAACACATCAGAATTATTAACTGAAAATTGTGATGGAGAGACATGATGAATAAACAAATAGGGCAGTTTTCTAGATTTGGTAGCAAGTTTTAGAAGTTATCTTTGCTGAGAAATGCAATAGGAACCAAAAGGCTGGACTGGTCTTTGGTAAAGATGAAGCATAGTTTGTCATCAGTACCTAACTCTATGGGATTCTTCTACCCTATTAGATTCCCATCAGAAGCACTAATCCTGCAGTGACACTGTCTCCGTAAGATTTCTTTGGACTTATTTTTCTTCTTTCTATTCGAAATTTACCTCTTCTTCCAGGACCCTGCAAAGCAATCTGAATAAATAAACTGTATTTGATAACTTTTGGTCTTGATTTAACAGATTAAACTCAATAAAACATATACTGCTATAGGGATCTTCATAATAAAATATACATTTTTACATGGATCTTCACTATTTTCACTAACACACACACACACACACAAACACACACACACACTTAGGAATTTCAATAGGAACAGTTTGGGGACACAAGAAACGCTTCATTAAACTAATTACACTGACATTCCTCCATTAAGAGATGGGATCTAAGGCTTTTGCCTGGTCTTATGGGGATGATACCCCTTTGGGACCCAGCTACCATGCTGTGAGGAAGTGAAGCAGCAACGCAAGGGTCACAGCTATGTGTTCCAGCACGAGCCACAGCTGAGGAACCATTCAACATCCAGGATCAATGGCCAGACACATAAGAAAGCAAGGCCTCAGATGATTCCAACTCCCAGTTCACAATAAATGGGTAGAGATGAGCTATAGTGCAGATTTGTGAGCAAAATAAATGTTGTGGTTAAGTTATTGAATTTTTTTAATGTGGCCATACCTCAATATAATACCCTCAAACCTTAACATATGAGTGATTGTCCAATTTGCTTTTCTGTTTAAATGGCCTTTATGGATTAAAAAAAATTTAAGTATAAACATTTGTGAAGGTTTGAAATATGATATAGCAGCCTTTGGATTCACTTAAGGTTTACTTGCTGCCATTGTGAAGCCAGGCATCATAGTTCCTTCATAGTTAGACACTGGAGAAGAAGAAAGCTTCCTTCTAGAAATTAAGGTTGTTTAGGTTTGAGAATGAAAACTAATTGGTGAACACAGATGTCATTACCCCTACAGGAGTAGTTCTGACACAGGCAGGTTTTTAGTGTTAAAGGCAGATGGGGAATGCTGAGAAATTACTGCCCTGAAGAAGGAAGCACTGATTAAGAGACTATAAATCTCTTATAAGGAGCTATAGATGCTGAGATATAAAAATCACTTCCTAACTCCACTTCTTAAATGGGAGGTCTCTTGACCCCTAAAAGTAAGTGGCCCTTCCCTCTCTCCACGGGTAACCACTAGTTTGTTCTCTATATCTGTGAGTCTGTTTCTGTTTTGTTATATACATTTGTCTGTTTCATTTTTAAGATTCCACATATACGTAATAACATATCTGTCTTTGTCTGACATTTCACTAGGCGTAATACTCTCTAGGTCCATCCATGTTGTTGCAAAAGGCAGAATTTTATTCTTTTTTATGGTGAGTAATATTCTTGTGTGTGTGTGTGTGTATATATATATATATATATATATATATATATATATATATACACATATATATATATATATATATATATATATATATATATATATATACACACACACATACACTGCATCTTCTTTATCCGTTCATCTATCGATGGACATTTAGGCTGCTTCCATATCTTGGCTATTGTAAATACTGCTGCACTGGGGAGCATGTATCTTTTCAAATTAGTACTTTCATTTCCTTTTTATTTTATTTTATTTTTTTAACATATTTATTTGAGTATAACTGTTTTACAATAGTGTGCTAGTTTCTCCTTTACAACAAAGTGAATCAGTTATACATATACATATGTTCCCATAACTCTTCCCTCTTGTGTCACCCTCCCTCCCACCCTCCCTATCCCAACCCTCTAGGTGGTCACAAAGCACAGAGGTGAACTCCCTGTGCTATGCTGCAGCTTCCCACTAGCTATCTAATTTACATTTGGTAGTGTGTATATGTCCCTGCCACTCTCTCACATCGTCACAGCTTACCCTTCCCCCTCCCCATATCCTCAAGTCCATGCTCTAGTAGGTCTGTGTTTTATTCCCATCCTACCACTAAGTACTTTCATTTTCTTCAGATATACACCTAGGAGTGAGATTCCTGGATCATATGGTATTTCTACTTGTAGTTTTTTGAGGAGCCTCCATACTGTTTTCCATAGTGGCTGCTGCACCAATTTACATTCCCACCAACAGTGTGCAAGATGGGATAGGGGACTAAGAGGTACAAACCACTATGTATAAAATAGATAAGCAACACGGATATATTGCACAACACAGGGAAATAATTTTAGGAAGTAATAATGCTCTCACAGATTTAGCTGATTCTTTTTTTTTTTTTTTTTCCTTTTTTTGCGGTATGTGGGCCTCTCACTGCTGTGGCCTCTCCCATTGCGGAGCACAGGCTCCAGACGCACAGGCTCAGCAGCCATGGCTCACGGGCCCAGCCGCTCCACGGCATGTGGGATCTTCCCGGACTGGGGCACGAACCTGTATCCCCTGCATCGGCAGGCAGACTCTCAACCACTGCGCCACCAGGGAAGCCCTAGCTGATTGATGGGGTAGGAAACATGGCTAGAGCATTGCAGTTAAAGGACGCATCTTCTTTCACTGACGGCAGAGGTTGGAAAACAAGCAATAATGAACACACTCCTTTGGGAGTCCATGAATGAGTGCAGACGGAGGAGACAAAGCACACGAACTAAGATAAAAGAAGAAATCAAAGTGATATCATTTTGAGAAAATTCTTTAAACTTCATAGCCGGTTGGGGAATAAAGACAGCTTTTGCTTCCATAGTGCAGAGAAATGACACAATAGGTATAGAGGGCAGCTGGAGGTCTATTCCTTTTCTTAATTCACTAAGAAGCACTGGATAAATTATTCATCATTACATGTTTCTCAAGTGTAGACCATAGCCCCAGGAGGCTCCTTGGTATTTTACAAGTTGATTTTTTTTTAAAGTCAGCCTACCTTTAGTTTTGTAAGATAGGTAAGTGACCTGACTTCATAGATGTATTTAATATATGATATGATTAAGGATTATTTACTTGTAACTTACCAAGTGAATTATTAAGGTTACTAAGTATTAATGAACTAAAATTAGTGCATTATGAGAATTTATTGACTTTTCTCATTCAGTATTTTACCATGAAATTTGCCATTCAATGCTTGGCAACTTTGGAAAGCTCGGCTGCACATGCAACATGGAGACAGTTGGAATTTCTATGATTTTCTTCAAGACAGCATAGCAAAATGCTGCCTTGACTTGGCCACGGTTTTAAATTACTGCTGTTCTTTTTAATACAAATTACTGTCATTGTGAACACATCATCGTTGTGCATTTCATTCATGATGGGTTGTTTTGTTAATCCTGCAATGATGCATATATGACTGTAACTAGACATTAAGTCATAATTTTCCAATTATTAGTTACTAAGACATGTATGCAATGCATCATCTATAACCCTATTGTTACTGCAAATCTATAAATAATACCTATCACTCAACCCACCCATTCAATTTTAATTGGCCATAACTTTCTTGGTGATGAGCAACCTATGAATTTATGTGAGCTAAAACAACTTGCTGCATAACATATAAATTAGAATATGAAAGTTTACAGAGTTATTTTTATATTTTTAGTCTATTTTTATTACATAAAATCATGAATACAGGCTCATACTTCAATATTTTATTTTCTCCTTTTCCAATTCCTTCATAGCATTGTATTATTTTTCTACTAGAAAGAAGGACTGTTGGGGGAGAGGAGCTGTAAATGGGCTGAATTTTTTTATATATAATCTTTTAACTTTATAGAGTTTATGATAAGAAGAAGGTAAGATTCCAGACAACTAATTCCCAATATTTTCACCATCAAGGATCCCTTTTGAAATCTTTACTCATGAATCCCATTATTTGAAAGTGTTTTGTCCTACAAAACACATTTCTTAAGTAAAAGTTAATTTTTATTTCCCTATTTCAACACCCCAATACATATGTGATTACCAGTCAGAACTGTTGATGTACAAGAGAAAACTAGATTAGCACAGAGTTGTTTTGATCCCAAATGTTTCCATATTTATATCACAAGTCAATTTATGATTTACAATTTTTAAATTCTCAAACTTCCTAATCCCTATTTTCTGCAGATCGGGGGAACACAAGATGGGAAACAACTGTCCTGACCTTTTGCAAAACAGTCAAAAAATATTTATAGAAAAAGTCAGGTATGATCCCATTCTCAGTGCTTAACGGAAATGAGCACAATGACCTGGGAATCAGGAGACCCAAATTCACCTCCCTCTGCTTCAGTGGCCTTAGCAGAATACTTATGGCTAACCTTAAAGAGGCAGCAGTTAAGAGCATGGCCATTAGGAAAAACTGCCTGAAGCTGAATCTTAATTCCACAAATTCACTTAACCTCTCCGAGGCCATCATAATCAAATTGTTGAAAACCCTTGCTAAGAGAAAATCTTAAGAGCAGACAGAGAGAAGGAAAAAAAAAAAAAAGACGTATTGCATATAGAGGAACAAATATAAAAATTTTCACAGACTTTGTGTCAAAAAACCATTGCAAGCCAGAAGACAATGCAATGGCACCTTTAAAGGGCTAAAAGAAGAAAGAAGCCAACATAGAATTCTATATCCAGCAAAAATATCCTTCAAACATCAAGGGGAAATGGAGACACATTTCTCATTAGGACAAGGTAAATAATAATAGCACCTCCTTCCTATAGTTGTTACGGGTATTAAGTTACTTAATATATGTGGAATACTCCAGATAATGTCTGGGCAGAGAACTACCCAGCTAACCTTAAGAATAAAATGTACACTAAAATAAGCAACTGAAGCTTTTCCAACTCTTTTATCTTGTTATCTAAAAATGGAGATTTAAAATGGCATATTTCCCAATGAAAAGACAGTAAGAATGGGAAGTCAGGGCAACTGTTTGTTTTATATCTGGGTCACTCAAATAGTATGTCTCCCTTAGTCAACGCAGGCTGCTGTAACAAAGTACACAGACTAGGTGGCTTATAAACAACAAAAATGTATTTCTCACACTTCTGGAGCCTAGAAGCCTCAAATCAGGGTGCCAGCATGGTTGGGTTTTGGTGAGAGTGCTCTTCTGAGTTGCAGACTGCTGACCAGTGTCTTGTACATTCACTTGGCAGAAAGAGAGCTAGCTAGCTCTTAGGGCTCATCTTATAAGGACTCTAATCCCATTCAGGAGCTCCACCCTCCTAACCTAATTACCTCCCTAAGGCCTACCCCACCATCACACTGAAGGGTAGGGTTTCAAAATATGAATTTTAAAGGGATACAAACATTCAGTCTAAAACAGGGTCCATTCAACGAGAAAGTAAACTCTTCAAAAGTATGAAATTACATCTTAGTGTCATGCTTTGTACTCAATGATTTGACAAAGAATATCTCATGCCGTAAGTCATTAACAAAACACTTTCACATCACTATTTCATTTTAATTATAACAAGGTTTTAATGATTGTGTTGGCCAAAGAGTTCATTTGGGGTTTTCAGTAACATCTTACAGAAAACCCGAATGAACTTTTTGGTCAATCCAATACTTAGTCTTCTCATCCAATAAATGGTTATTGGAAATCTTCTCTGTGGCAGGTACTCTACTAGGTTTGGGGATCCCGTGAGAACAAGACAGGATACTACTTCTCAGGTTGTTTGGAGAGAGAGTGCAGGAGACAGAGTAGCAAACATGCAAACAAAACATCAAATCACAAGCACTACAATATGAGCAAGTGCAGGGTATTATGGGAGCACATAGGAGGGACATCCAAGCCGTGTTGAGGGATCAAGGAAGGCTTTTTAGAGGAGGTGCACTTAAGCAGTAGCCTAAACAACAAAAAGAATAATTTAGTCAAAATTGATTGGAGGCTCAAAGAGTTAAACGAAGAGTTTCTTATGGTATCTTGAGCAAGTCATCTGATCCATCTAGGCCTCACTTTTCTAAGCTTTAAAATGGAGATAGTATCTTCTTCACAGAGCTGTGGTTAGAATTAATGAAATGAAGTAAGAGAAAATTGCTTTAAAAACTGTAAAGCCCTATGTGGAGGTAACACGCAGATACTGGCAAAAGGTATTGCCCATTGGCCCTTGAACTGCATTAGGAAACAAATGATATTCAGTAAAAGTGGATAAGTAACATAGAATTTTCCATTTATTATAAAAGCCTGAAGTGAATTTTTAGTTAACTATTCTAGCCTGAAATATGCACTTCATTGCTGTCAGCATAAAATAATAATTGTACTCAATCATAACAACAAAGATTTACTAACAGTGAAAAGCAAGACAGGGCCACTGGCTGAGAAGAGAGACAGAAAATATAAGTTTTAAAACTTCCAAGTGGAGCACTGAATACAGTACAACCTGATAATGCTTTAATGCTTAACTAAAAGATGAAACAGAGGGACCCTGGCTCACCCATCTCTAAACCTATGTCCCTGTCCCATTGCCAAATAAAATGCATTCAATAGAAGATGAATACTACGTGTTTATTGACTTGAAATTAATTACTTCTGGAAGCTTGATGTCCTCCACACACGTATGTGGAAATACCTAGCACCTAGATGATGATCTCTTACAGGAAGCTCTCCTGACTCCCACTCATTGCTAGTTCACATGCTCTCTTTCCTCTTAGTCCCCTCCCCACTTCCGCCAATGTGCTTCAGTCATAGTACTTAGCCTATAAAAATACTCTCTTGAGTAAGCTCTCTCCACCCATTTCTCTGAGCTCCTCAACAACTCTAACGGACTGGATTTTGTTCCCATGGATCTTAACACAGTGCCTGGAATGTTGCAGACACTTATTTAAACATTTACTGAGCTACACTCACCCAAAATAGAACTAAGATTGGGGTCTTAAGGAATGGCTCTTTGACTTCAGAGATAAAGGGAGACCTTCTCTTCCTAACCTCCAATTGGAATGGATAATTTACCGATGAAATTTCTAAGACCGTTGATATACAACAGTCTTAGAAAACAATGCAATATCTTGAACATAATAGGTATTAAATAAATATTTGATGAAGATAAAGTGAGAAACAATGCTTAGTAGTTAGAACTCTTGAAAGAGCCTGGGAAAACAATTTAACTGCAATCTGGACATTCTTTTACAATTAAGTAAAGATATTACTGCCCTTAGAAACTTTTTCAACAAGGGTTGCAATGAAAATGTTTTCTCAATGAAAAATAAATGTGATTTAGCCAGAAGACACTGCTCCATAGCAATACCAGTATGGTCTTTTGCTGGATTACTTAGTAAGAATTTCTCAATGTAGTAAAACATACTTGGTAGGATATTATTTGAGTTCAGATCATATAATCATTAAAGATACTTCTTGCTCTAAGAAGTAAATATCAGCCTTACCCTATATCACTTGAAAAACAGGAAGCACAGGAGCTAAATATTTCAACCCAGTCTCTGTACT
Source organism: Kogia breviceps (assembly GCF_026419965.1). Lineage (NCBI taxonomy): Eukaryota > Metazoa > Chordata > Mammalia > Artiodactyla > Physeteridae > Kogia > Kogia breviceps. The sequence continues at coordinate 39,770,509 of NC_081311.1, read as the reverse complement.
TGGTTTATTTTTAGCCCAGAGCCACATCTAAGTCACACTGCACTATGGAGTTGGTCAGAATTACAGGATTAAACAAGTAAGTGTGAGGTCACAGATCAGCTTTCTCAGTCCTTCATCTCTTTAGTGTCCACCGCCCTTGGTAATATGTGCAGTAAGACCAAAGAGTGACCAGCATTAACTACACACACAGCTTCGTCGCTCATCGGTAGTGCCCCTGAGATGTGAAGTCTGAAAAAAAGAAATGTTTCCAAGATAGTTTTTCCCTCCCAAAACGCTATTACTCACAGCTAGGATTTGATTACTATCGTTACTCTTTTAAGGATTGATTATCTTCACTTCAAGCTATAGCAGATAATTCTGGTTCATAAAAGTAAACACCATCTTCCATTGGCTAATGGCATAAGAAAATGATAGTGCCCTTTGGGGCATCTCAGAACTTGAAGGAGAGAATGCCTGCACCCAGCGGTGGTTCCCAGAGAGCAACACTACCTTCTTCCACCAACAGTAATCAATAACCTAACGCCCTGGCACACGTCTATCAGAAAGGGAACATCAAGGACTTGAAAGCAGAACCAAAAGCAATAGGAAGAGAAGAGAATGCAACATAACTAAGGATACAGTCCTACAGAAACCCAATTAACATACATTAGCCATGTTTACAGTCAAAAGAAGTTAAGGTCTTTCATGCTCCCATAGCTTTTTTTTTTTTTTTTTTGGTGGTACGCGGGCGTCTCACTGCTGTGGCCTCTCCCGTTGCGGAGCACAGCTCTGGACGCACCAGCCACTCCGCGGCATGTGGGATCTTCCCGGACCGGGGCACGAACCCGTGTTCCCTGCATCGGCAGGCAGACTCTCAACCACTGCGCCACCAGGGAAGCCCTCCCATAGCTTTTTTAAATGTCTAAAATTTCCTATTTTTAGGGACCCAGACGCTTATTCCTAATAATTAGATTTTATTATTATGCAAGTATCCCTTCCTGCTTATTGTGACGGCTTTTTTAAACCTAGAAAACATGTTGGCACCACTGACTGAAGTGTTTTAAAACAAATCCTCTTCAGGTGTTGAGTGGCCTGTCTACATTAGTTGCTGGTTGATTCCTAAATTACTTATAGACAGTACCTAAATCTTTCACAAATGCTTCCATGAGGTCACTTTTAATTGTGAAATTTGTTTCATGGCTTCTTCCAGGGAAAAGTTTTTTCCCCACTTTCCCATTAAAACATATTTTTGTTCATCGTTCTCCATTGTGGGTGAATATGCCCTCCAGGAGGGGACAGGCAATGTCTGGAGATATTTTTAGCTGTCCTAACTGGTGGTGAGGATGGGGCACTATTGGCATCTACGAGAGGCTCAGATGCTGCTAAATATCCTGCAATGCACAGGACTGCACCATCTCCCACACTCTTATGCCCCCCACACACAAGATAAAGAATTATTCCCCCGCAAAAGTTGATAGTTACAAAGAGAGAAACTCTTAGCCCAGTGATTCTCAGTGGGGGCAGTACTGTCCCCCTGTGGGAACTCTGGAAATCTGTGGGGTGCTTTTTTATTATGGTTATCACCGCGTCCCACAATCCACAGAAAACCACATACTGAAGAATTATTCTACAATCTAAACAGCTCTAAATTTCATTCTTCATTCATGCACAAGAAAAATTCATATATAATTATCTAAGCCTATGACCTAAATCTGTTTTACTACGTGTAAATGAAATACTTATTTTTGGCTTTAAATTATATTTTGTTTGCCAGTAGTTCAACTACCATGTAAATTAAGGGAAGTAGTTCACTTTATTTTGTAACAAACTTTACAGAGGGTTGTTTACCATTTTGGAAAACAACTTTATTTTGTAAGATACTTTATTTTGTAAGAAAACTATTTTGTAAGAAACTTTACAGAGGGTTGTTTACCATTTTGGAAAACTAGGTCACTTGACAGAAACACCATTAGTGACACTTAGTGACACTGGAGTGTCCAGTACCAATTACGTGTTTTCAGTTGTTACATGAAATGATTCTAGGAAAAGTGCAAGCCCTTCACACCTTTAGTTCAACTTACTGTGTAGTCCTGTCCTGTGGTCATCTCCAACTTAGACAATCCAAAAACTTACGTATTAATCCATACATTATTTCATTGTACATTATTTTCTCTTTTGTTTAATATTATCATTAGGATACTATGCACATGTACACACACAGAATTATGTCTGTGGATGGATTATATTATCTGTGAATTTCATTTCAGGATAGTCAGGGAGTTTTAGGGAATACTTGACATGAAGAAGAAAGCCTTGGGTGTATTAGGATTATAAACCATTTCTCTTGCTCATCATAGCCTTTTGGGAATCTTGATTCTGTTTCCAATATAATTACCAACTCACACAGCATCTTGCTCTCTGCAAATATGACTAAGATGCCATTGATATTTTCACCCAAATAACTGATAAAGATGTTTATTACAGAGCCAATGACTAATGTTAGGTAGTAGGATTCATTTCACTGCACCTGCACCATGGAATTTCAAATCTACCTTTTAAATTACCTTTTATACAACTAAGTACCAAAGATGGCCCTTGAAAATTTCCACATAACAGGAGCCAATTACCCATTTCAAGGAAGCCACCCTTTGCTGACCCCTCTGCCCACTACTGGGAGGATATTTCCAGGAAAGTTTCTATAAAATGAAATTACCATTTGAATTATTCCTAAGATCTCTTCCAGCAATGAGAAGACAAACTTTCTAAGGAAAAAAAAAAAAAAAATCAGATGGCAGATGGACAGGAAGCAAGCAAAGCAAAGGAACACACAATCTCGAGGAGAACAGATACATATATCTGGATAGCACAAGTGTTCTGACAGATTTTTTCTTTCCAAAAAGTCTCAATGAGTCCATACTGAGCAATACATCATTAAATATTCTATATCATCAATAAGCCCAAAACCATTCCTAGGAACCTGGATTCTTTGAAGCATCTTGGATAAGGAGTGTTTGAGAATTAAATATATTCAAACAGAAAAAGACCCATGCTATCATACTTTTTTTTTTTTTTTTTTTTCGGTACACGGGGCTCTCACTGCTGTTGCAGAACACAGGCTCCGGACGCGCAGGCTCAGCAGCCATGGCTCACGGGCCCAGCCGCTGCCTGGCATGTGGGATCCTCCCAGACCGGGGCACGAACCCGTGTCCCCTGCATCGGCAGGCGGACTCTCAACCACTGCGCCACCAGGGAAGCCCTATCATACATTTTAAAATTATATTTTCAAATGATAAGTGGACTTCCTTTATTACATAATTTATTTTATATAAAATCGAATCTCCAATAGACTGTTTAATTCATACTCTTTCAAACACTTCTTAAGTGTTTAAGGCAAAGCTTAAATTCTGAGTGGTAGGAATACAATTTCTATTACAGGATACATTAACAAAAACCCTCTAATTAGGTTACAAAGTATGTTTGTGTGCACCTTAGCTTGGGGTAGAAGTGAGAGAACTGGGCTTCCCTGGTGGCACAGTGGTTAAGGATCCGCCTGCCAATGCAAGGGACACAGGTTCGAGCCCTGGTCCGGGAAGATCCCACATGCCGCGGAGCAACTAAGCCTGTGCGCCACAGTTACTGAGCCTGTGCTCTAGAGCCCGCGAGCCACAACTACTGAGCCCACGAGCCACAACTACTGAAGGCTGCACACCTAGAGCCCGTGCTCCTCAACAAGAGAAGGCATCTCAATGAGAAGCCCACGCACTGCAAAGAAGAATAGCCCCTGCTCGCCACAAGTAGAGAAAGCCCGCGTGCAGCAACACACAGCCAAAAATAAATAAATAAAATAAATTTTTTTAAAAGTGAGAGAACTACTTAAATTCTACTTTAAAATATATAAAATAATGTCAGCCTAAAAAATAGTCTATACCTAAATATAACCCCATTGTTTTAAAATGTATAATTCTAATTGACTGAAACATTTAGAGATTTTCTAAATGAGTTTGCATATTGACACTGTCTAGATAAATGTGCCAAAGAAAAATTGCCTTTATCGTAATACGTATATTTGAGGTTTATTCTACTTGTTCCTTGTAACCCTAAGGAAACAATTTACCAAAATTATAGGGAAGTGTTGAAATTATAGCATAAAAGTTTCTTTCCCCCTAAAATTACAGGTAAGAAAACTACAGCCTACAGAAATGAAAATCACTAGTTGTCTCTGGTTTTAAGCCCAATTTTGGTTTCCTGTAAATCTTTACACAAGTCACACCTCGAAGACAAGAGAACCATAAACCACCAGAGATCTGTGACATTTCACGGAACCACAAGAGACTAATATTTTCATCTGAACCAAAGAACTATCAATCAACACCGTATCCTTTAATCTCTTGTTATTTAAGGATCTGAAGGCCAGTAACATCAGCTTCAAGTGAGACTTAATTACAAAGGCAGAATCTCAGGCCCCTTCCCAGAGCTGTTGAATGAGAAACTGCAGTTAATAAGATGCCCCAGGTGATTCAAATGCAATTTAGAGTTTGAGAAGCCCTGGGTTTATTTAACTCCGAGAGCAGAGAGCTACAGAGGGGACCTTAACACAGCTAAATCCAGTACAAGAGTGGTTAAGTTTCTAATATGATGGGGTAGTGGGGGAGGGGTGTAAAATCCGTAGAAAGAAAACAGAGACTACGCTGCAGATGAAAAATAGACAGAAGAACTCTGAAATATGGCCTCTGTCAGAGGTCCATCTGTGATTCAGGAAATGACTCTGAAAATAGGGTCAGAGTTATTTCAATGAGCAGAATTAGAACCAAGAATGGAGTAGAAATATGGGAAGACTATGCATGGATATCCTGGCACAGCATTAGAAGTCATGATATATTTTGTGAATGAAGTCAGAATCAGTAAATAATGACAATGAGAGCTAAAGTTCACTGCATGACTGTACTCTAGGACTCAGGGAGCTAAATCTATTACATGAGCCAGCTCACTTTCGCCTCGCAACAACCTCACAGGGTTTTCAACAAATGAAGAGGCTGAGGCTTTGGATGTATTTTACATGATAGTGTCAAGCTGGGAAGGAAAGAACCTGGCTTTGGTTATGACGTATGTGACTTCGTGTATCTTCCCCCATCTGAGCTGACTGACTGACAGATGAAATTGCCCTGGGAGAAATAAAATCTGGACTAGTATTTGTCCAAATTAAAAAGCTCAAATCAGCCTCTAAGTTGCAAACAGGCACTGAGAATACACAGATACATAAGCTTAATGTCGACCTGGGGAAACAAGCACAGGAATGTCTAGTGACATTCCTCTCCAGCCTACAGGCTGTTAGAACACCTACAAAGAGCCTCCACCCAAACCTCTAGATCTACAGCTCCACTAGATATGAAAAGAAATGCCTTCATCATTTATGAGGACTGAACAATAGACAATGAAAGGAGGAACAGAAAAGCTCCCGGGAAATAAGGCTTCCAGCCTGATGGAATATGAAACCTGTCAATAACCCCTAGCCATGGAGATGCTCCCGCTGTGCAGAACCTCCACCCCGAAAGACTCTCCCGGGGTCTTCAGTGTCTTTCCCTGAGCCTGACATAGCTGGTCCCCTGAGCACTCCTGACTTATTCTCATCCTTTCTGGGCAATTCACAGCAGTGTTTCATTTAAACCCAGGGCCTTTAAGAAACAGCTCTTCTAAGAAATTTATACAAACAGTCTTCTAGAGTTGCTTGGGGTGTTAAGCTGGGTAACAGCACATTTTGAGTCCTTTGCCTGATCATACATGTACACTTTATATTTTTTATGAAATGCAGATATCATCTAACCATCTCATTTCCACTTGTCCCATTGTTCCAATTTATAAACGTCTAGTTTTCCTCATTTCACTCATCACTTAAGATGTTTACAGTGGATTTAAGGAGAATGGCAAATAAGACACAGGGGGATCTAATCTCAGTTTTGTCACTAATAAGCTTCACGTCATTGGAAAATCACAGTATTTCTGAACCTCTAGATTTTTAAAAAAATTTTTTGTCATTACTGGTTTGTTCATCAAAGGGGATGAACAAGTATATCTCCTAAAATCCTTTCTAGGCATGAGGTTCTATAATGTGTTAATACCAGAACTAACGTTGTAAAGAATCTCTACAACTTTTCAAACCTTTCATGGTTATACATTTGCTAGCACTCTTACTTAGCACTTTACGCTCATCTTTTTTTATTCCACAAACACGTACAGAGAGAGTATCCCTGTATGCAAAGCCTTAGGGGAGGAAGTAGCATCATCCCAATTTTATAGAAATTAGAATCTAAAGCTCAGAGAGGTAAGGCAATTTGTTTAAAATCACATAGCCAGGGACTTCCCTGGTGGTGCAGTGGTTAAGAATCCGCCTGCCATTGCAGGGGGCACGGGTTCGAGCCCTGTTCCAGAAAGATCCCACATGCCGCGGAGCAACTAAGCCCGTGCACCACAACTACTGAGCCTGCACTCTGGAGCCCACGAGCCACAGCTACTGAGCCCACGTGCCACAACTACTGAAGCCCGCTGGCCTAGAGCCTGTGCTCCACCACAACAGAAGCCACCATGATGAGAAGCCCACGCACTGCAACGAAGAATAGCCCCTGCTCGCCGCAACTAGAGAAAGCCAACACACAGCAACAAAGACCCAACGCCGCCAAAACTAAATAAATAAATAAAATTTAAAAGAGGATATAAAGATTACATTAATAGTCATATTAATTAAAAAAAATCACCCAGCCATATGTGCAGGAACAGTCAGAGGTCAACCTCAGGTCTGTGGCTCCAAAGCCTATTGTTTTAATCATTATGACAGTTTCAGGTCATTTCTCTGTAAGACCCCTAAAATCTCTCAGATTTCTCCTCTTAGTCTCCAAAATCAGTTTCACTTTTTGGCTTCAACCTCATGATTGATTATATGTGATATGACTGAATTCTGATCGAAATAAATGTTTGCAAAGTTACCTTTCAGTAAATCTAGTTCAATACCATAGCAATGATCAAAAAAAGGAAAGAAAACTCTCCCAGAAGTTGCCATCCTATAAAAAGAAAGCTCCACTGAGTAGTTCCAATACCATATATGTCCAAATCTTCCCACTGGCCTTTTAAAAAAATGTAGCTGAGAGATTTGGAATTTGTTATTTTCCCAAGTGGGAACAAGTTCCCCAGAATCTTTAAAGTATCAAAAATGTATTTTGATGGAAAAAAAAAAAAAAAACCACTGTGATTCTTGATGATGGACTTCAGCTATTTAAGAGCAGTATACATGAACAATTTTATCCTTACTTTCAATATCACATTGTAGGAATTAAAAAGTTTTATTCAACTTAAAAAAAATCAAGCCAAAACACAATATGGACTTTATGAATGTGAAAAGTAAAAGGGCATGTAAACATTACTTCAAAAAAGAGTGTTCTCATGAATGCAACTCAAGTGTAAAAAAGAAATAACTTTCCACATGTTTCTGCTATAGTTGTATGTTTGATTTTTTAAAAATTCTGTCTTTAATGTAGAAAATTGATTTTGTAAATGCCACTCACATGCCTTTTATTTTTAATTGAAAAGGCTAGAGATCATTTATCTGATACAGAAAGTTTATGCATAGTCACAAACTAAAAACGTCACACTGAAAATTAGCAATGTTTTTGACCTACCACTCTCACTGATTGGAATTTATCCCGTATATAAATTAAAGACATATGAGAAAATATGTACAAGAATGTTAGCTGCAGTGTGGTTTATGCTTACAAAAAAACAAACAAAACAACTATCACTATTAATAAGCTAAGTACATGGATACAATAGCACAGTACATGGTTATTAGACCAATACGGACTGATCTGGAAAGAAAGGAGCTATAGTTAAGGGAAAAAAAAAAGAAAAAAGCAGGTTGTTGAGGACTGTTACAGGATGATTCTACTTCAGGTAGAAAAACAAACAAACTAGAAACTCCAAATGAGCAGAGAAGTTCTCTATATAAAAAAGTTTGCATAAACATACAGAAAACTTAACATTGGCTGCCTGCTGAAGGATAGGTGGGAAAAACTGAGAGAAGAAGACCAAATTTTGTACATCTTTTTATTGTCTGACAACCAGCATGCATTGCTTTGCCAATTAAAACAACCAAGGGAGTAGTCACAGTCCAAGGAAAGCTTAAAATCAGCAAATCTGAAATATCAAGAAGCATGTCCAGATTTTAAGATGGTGAATAAGGGTGCAGAGCCACACAAAAGAAACTTTTTAAAAAATTGCTATAGGGACTTCCCTGGTGGTCCAGTGGGTAAGACTCCACGCTCCCAGTGCAGCGGGCCCGGGTTCGATCCCTGGTCAGGGAACTAGACCCTGCATGCATGTCACAACTAAAAGCCCGCACGCCACTATGAAGATCCCACGTGCTGCAACTAAGACCCAGCGCAGCCAAAATAAATAATAAAATTAATAAAGAAATATTTTTTTAAAAAATTGCTCTAATATCAAGAAGCTCAGTGAGTCCAAGGCCTGTCTCATCCTGTGTGGACATCCCTGGTAATGCCCTGGAGAGGCTAGATAACCAGAGGATTTCAAGGCAGTATGTTTCCAACCCTGCTTCCACACTTCAGAAATTTGTCTTGCCTTGATAACAAACCAGAAAAAAACAATGTATTGCTACTTATCTCTTGCTTCACTTCACTATTAGAAGTGACTAGATTTCCTCCTTTTTTTTTTAGCCCTATGGACAACAGAAAGCATACCCTACATTTGATCTACCCTTGATCCTTTCTTGCAGTCATCGACTGTTTAACATTTTTTTTTCCTATCGTAGGAAAAATATAAATGACTGCCCCAAAGAGCAGTTTTGTATACTGACAGCTTCAAATAAACGTATTTCAGAGTTTCAAAACACTTTTTACAAAGGCAGCTTATTGTCAAATAGGGTATCAAATTGTGCAGTGTTAAATACTCTATTTCCCCTATTGCTTGTCTATCTAAGTACAATATAACATAATATCTGAGCAAAGAAACCCATGAAAGAGGCCATGTGATCACACATGAATTCTTTTTTATGCACAGTACAACTTCATTTTGGCATTGACCCTTGGTTACTGGGACAGACCAAAATAAGTACATTTCTCCTCAGTGTTAAATCACAAATGCTGTCATCAGCAAGACTCCTTCACTTCCAGTCCCCTGGGGGCTTTCACATGAGAGGGGTCACAGACTGAATGAAACAGCCTTTTACAGGAAGACTGAACGGCACTTTCCAAGGGAATATTGATTCAAAAACTTACAGTCCATTAAGTACGACCCACAATCTATCCCTTTGTGGTAGTTCAGACTACACTCATTTCTTTTTACCCTAGAATTGAAAGGCAGTTTATATTTAGGGCATCGCATAAAACATTAGGTTTTTTTCTCTTAAAAAATATTGAATGTATGTAAATAATCATATTAACTGGAGAGTATTAAAATTTTTTCTAAAAAGGACCTCAGACTGCAACAGGCCATGTTAAGATTTACCTAATTATGTTCTAGAATCACAAAGTTATCAAGGAGATCAAACAACCTATCAGAAGCTATTAGAAGTTTCGTCTAATAGCTGATTTTTTCTTATAGTAATTGTCTTTTAGTTCGTTATGGGGGGAGACAGGAGTGAGTAGGAAACCATTCCCTTTACTCTATCTCCTCACACATATTTTTTTTTACTACTATTAATTTTCCATTCTTTCTCTCAGTTTTCTTTTCTCCGCCAAATATGAGTCCAGAGGTTTCCTCACAGGGGTTTTAGGAATCTCCCTCAGACCAATATCAATGTAAAAGAGCTCTCTATGCAAAGTGGACTATTGGTTTCTCTTTTGGTTTAGACTAAACACTAAAGAAGAACCCTGCACCATGGCTTTTTAAGTACATTCCCCAAAATCACTACTAATTGGAAAACTATAATACTATATGTATTCAGTGATACACTTTCCAAACACTTGAATCCTCATATTAAGAAAGTTATGTTTTCATTTATATGTGGAAGCTAAAAAAAAATAAACGAACGAATAAAACAAAACAAAAACAGACACACAGATAGAGAAATCAAATTAGTGGTTACCAGTGGGGAGAGGGAAGCGGGGGCAAGATACGGCTAGGAGATTAAGAGGCACAAACTACTATGTATAAAAGCTACAAGGATATATCGTACAGCACAGGGAATATAGCCAATATTTTACAATCACTTTAAACAGAGTACAGTCTCTAAAAATATTGAATCACCATGCTGTACTAATATAATACTGTGAATCAATTTTACTTCAATAAATAAAGTTATATGTTTGAGAAGATATTTTAATATTCAACTAAAGGACATTCCAAACTACTAGTTGTACAATTGCTAAATATTATACCCCTGCTGCCATCTTGTGGTAATTTTTGGAATCTTCTTGCTTGCTCTCCTTTCCTCCCTCCCTCCCTTCCTCTCCCTCCACGTTCCTTTTCTCCCTACCTTTTGGAGGCTACCTATATCCAAACCTTAATGAGTCCCTTTCTTAAGTAGGTAGGGAGACCACCTGCACTATATTCTGAAAGAAGAACGGATTGTTGCCAAGTTCTCCTCCTCCTGTAATATATTCCCTCCTTTCTCCTTATATTTTTCTCATTTTTCCACAAAACCATACTTTTAACAATAATACTTTTTAAACAAATATCTATCTTTTAGATTAATCTAGTTTCCTACGAGTAAAGGGAGTACAGATTATAGGAAAATATATGTGCATTTTATGAAAGACTCTGCCTTCCAAACTTTTTCCAAATTGTACTTATACGGAGAAAGAAAGAAAAAAAGCATCCTGTATTTCTGGCTACAAGGTGCCACACAGCCACAGATACCGACTCACAGGACCCACGGAGGAGTCCTGGGGACACACTCTGGAAAGAGAGAGCTGCCCAGCAACCCCAGGCTGGATGGAGACCGGAGGCCTGGCATCCCTTTATTACTTCCCAACTGTCCCCTTCACCTATGGGCCCTGCTGTGGCATGGCAAAGGAATTCATAAATCTGGGGGTAAATCACACGTTTCTCTGATGATACATTAAAGTGAGTAATTCTTAACCAGACTGATGTACCATCAGAGCAAGAGTATATTTTATAAAAACCACCTTTTCCATCTAACTCTATGTCCCCACTCCAATTCCTGTGGAGAAACTTACAGACGGCCATCCAAGGAATCACCCAAAGAAAGGTATAGTGAGAACTCGATTAGCCAGAATCTTCCACAACATGGAGGAGATGAGGATGGAAACAATCTGTTTCATTCCTTGTTGAAAATGACTTTAAAACCATCTTTCCCTCTTTTGTGTTATTTATATCTCTGTTATTCACAATCTGTATTTTTCTATTTTTTCCTTTGAAATCTATGAACTTTTAAAATGAAGCATTATTCTAAACAACAGTAGCCACATGGCATAGATTTAACGTGATTGTTACATCTTTTCCCTCAGTACATTAAAATTCCTTACTGTTAATATAAAATAAATTAACTTGTGTGCCACCTAGAAGCATCCCTGATGCCACCAGTATGTGAACATCACACTTTGGGAAGTGGGGCTCTGACATATACATGATAAGTAGATACAGTAAATCTAACAACCATGATTTATAGATAAGTAGCTTTAAGTGTCACAGCATCAAGATTTTGATATTTTAGAGCCATAGTTCAGATCAGAAGTTCTCAAACATTTTTTCTGCAGTGACTCACAGGATGGAGGATGTTCTCACGTGCAACAAACACACTCTTGTGAAAAGACCGACTGTGGGTTCTGTGCAATTTCCTGCCATATATTTGTCATCCTCCCAGTCGGGGAAGCCAATCGGAATGCAAGTCAAAAACCATCCCTAGGGAGGTGCCTGTGAATGCACTCAACCTTATTTCCTAAGAAGCAAATAATTCATGAAGTTTGATTTTTAACCTATTATTTACTCATTTTAACCTTACAACTAATCAAACACACACCACTGTGCGCCATGACACCACAGCTGAAATCTGCTGAAGTAAGACATGAAATTTTGTCCTGAATATTGTAGAGTGAACTTATTCTCTGAGAGGAGACTGAATTGAATATGAATTGGTTCTATCCTCTAGAAGGTTTCAGGGTGGGTTTTTTTTTTAATGTGTTTGTTTTTAATACATTCTAGATATGTGCTGTTCTTACCCTGCCTGACTCTGAAAATTAGCACGTGGGAAGAGAAGTGTATGGTAAGCTGAGGGTTGTAGAGGGTTGGAATTTGTACTTTAAACAGACCTGGTTTCTACCCAGGGGTTTACAGCCTAACATATAAAAGGATTTTCTATTTTGAGAATTTTTAGCATATGTAGTGAAGTTCCTTGGTGGTCCTGTGAGACATGAAATTAACATTACCCACACCATGAGGGCAATGAAAGTCATCAAGAAAAATACTAACATTTACTCAAAGGCTTTGGATTTGCTCATCAGGCAATACAGTTGAACAAACAGACCTACAAGTATTTGTAAGAGGCAAATATACAAGTACTTTTACGATTCCCTATAAGGTTTGTCAGTAGCATGTTTGCAACATTTGAGGTCAAAGTGCTCAAATAAAGACATATCTGAGGATTTAAAACACATTTTGAAGCCCTCTCTAAACTGATCTATAACGGAGGAGCACTTTGAATTAGCAACAAGTCAGTGAGCATAATTTAAGAACTGTACTTGTATAATCTTTATCACAAGTAAATAAAAATTCAAACTAAGTCCTAACAAGGTAATTACAGCAGATGTCTTACTGGATTTGCCTTATTAAGGCAAATTCATTTATTAAATAAACACTCAGATGAAATCAGCATGTTATCCCCTTACACACCAAAGTGCTATCAGCATGCTCATCCACGTAATAAAATCAACCCAGATCAACTCCTAGTATCAACATGTTGACTGTTTAGGACTAATTTCCAAGAATATGTCAAATCAACATGCACTAAAAAAAAAGGTTAACCACACAGCCAACACATTGGACAGGACAAATTACAGAAAGTATTTTACAACTTTCTAGCTAATATAAACTTTATATTGATTGAATTTAAAACTCCACTATTTTCTAAGGTAGCATGGGTTTCTATTATATGCCCACATAAAAAAAACAATATGAAAATGTTTAAAATAAAAGCAACATAACGTACACTGAAGTCTGCGATCCACCAACAATGTTTAGGGAGTAGTGCAGAGTAAGGTTAAGAGTTTTTTAAAAGGAATCTGTTTTTCAGAACAACAATAAAGAGATTAGTTCTATCAGCCTTTATATAATAAAACAAATCTATTTCGAAGATACACATTTTCTGGAAATAACTATTTTTCATTGAGAAATATTTTAAAGCATTGTATATTTTCAAGATGAGCAATTATTTTTAAAACTTTAGGAAATTCAAATTGTACAATATCTAAAAAATCTGAAATATCTGAAGACATGAAAGATTTTTAAATGTTAGAGTACTATTCCGAACAAGACCTCTGTTCTACGTTTGTGGTTGTATGAGTTTTCCAAATGAGAGCTCTCGCAGGAGTTCCAGATGTCAAGCTAGAAGAGAGGAACCAGGGACCCAAAAGAGAGATGCACAACACAGGCAGATCCAAGAACAAAGAAAAAGAAGGTCAAAAAAATCATCACTGGGTAAAAGCAGGAGGTAGTAAGTACTTCGATAAGAAGCAATAGAGATTGGTTCTAGTACCCTGCTCTGGGAGACAGTATTGGACAGTGTGTCTAATACCAAGCACAAGCATTTGACAAGCTGCAAGATGCTGTCATCTATTTCATGATAATAGCCCAAGAAGTAAATCCTCCTTTCCCCAAGAAACTGATAGGGCCAAACTAGAGGAGTTTCAGAATAATAACTACCGTAAGAAGTATAAAATCATAAACTCAATAAATAGGCAATTTGTGTGTGTATACATATATGTACATACTCATATACATACACATAAACATATACATATAGCCCCTTTTCTCTTCGGGGATCCAACAGCACAGGACACTTACAAAGCTAGTAGTCATTTTTGACAATTTCCAAACTTCTGAGCTTTCACTTTTGTGAAACAGGATATGCAATCCCTGGTTTATCTCAGAACTCACAGTAACTTCCAAGAGCTACAAGAATCTGAGATAACATAGGGTCCTGAACTCTGATAAGCAAACTCTCAGTGGCAAATGAAAATAATTATTCCTACTCAGAGCAACTATGAAATCACCTGAAAATCTTATCAAAAGAGAGGGTTTTAATGCACTCTCAGCATCTCCTACACAGTGTGGGGAAAGGGCACTGGGCAACAGCCACTTAGTAAGGAAAGAGGAAGAAGATAGAACATCTTTTGTTTTTTCAGGTCTTTTAGAAATATTTTCATGAGGGTCAGTCAAATCTCTAATGAACACATGATTAAATGAAAACTTGCAACCTATACATGTATCAAGGATTCAGATGGAACAAGAACTCCTGGTGTATTACAAATATATCTGGAAAATGTACTTGATCCCAGAACCCAAACCAACACCAAAGCAAAGTGGATATGTCTTAAATAATAAGTGTAAATGGATAATAACTTGGAGATATCAATTCACCAACGCCGGTACTGATGCAAAATTAAGAAACCTATATTGTCTTTCTGGTCCCATTTCCGAGATCTTTTAAAAGGCACTTCAGTAAAGATTTGCTCAGTTTTCTCATCACTAAAACCAGAGTACTATCTACCTCCTGTACCTCTTTGACTGAATGTAGGTGTGAGGTGCTTATGCTCGGAACCTGTCCTCTTCAAATTACACGCGGCAAGACACAAGGATCTTGACAAGCTAAAAATCCTCCCCTCACCTCCTCAGCTTTTCTCCCTTTCAACTCTCATCATAAATATTACTCCTCCGAGTAAACTAAACGAATGTCCTCTCCCAGAAGCTCCTGTTAAAACATTACTGTGTTAATCCAGAAAGGATAACTGGTTAACATATTGGTATGTTGTCAGGTAGTAATAAATTCCTTTGGATGGAAGGATTGGTAGGGACGAAGGAATCAGCAGGGGTCTGTAAGGCAAAAG
Organism: Kogia breviceps; assembly: GCF_026419965.1. Classification (NCBI taxonomy): domain Eukaryota; kingdom Metazoa; phylum Chordata; class Mammalia; order Artiodactyla; family Physeteridae; genus Kogia; species Kogia breviceps. The sequence continues at coordinate 39,755,462 of NC_081311.1, read as the reverse complement.
GCAAAGGGTACAGTGAATGATATCCAAAGGCAGCAACGAAGATCCTTCTCACATCCTTCCTAACTGCACTATTCATCAGCGCCACCTATGACATGACACTGAGCTAGAGAAGTTGAGTGAGGAAGGAAGAAGAGGGAATGATTAGGAAATGACAATCCCTAGAGCAGGACGGCCGGAGGAAATTCTGGCCTGGCACAGCACACCCAAGGCGTACGTGCTGGATACAAGGGCTCATTGGTCACTTTTTCATAAGGTCAGTTTCATGCTGGCTCTAAGACTTTTCAAAAAAAAAAATTCTTATTCTAATCTAGGGCAGGTTCTTTTCTTCCTATTTGGAAGGATTCACCAGTTAGTAAGATAGAACTGGCCAGATTCCAAGGCTATAGAATATAACTGCTGAGAACTGGGGCTCTAAAAACTGCAAGATTGGGGTTTCAAACATGTCTGGCATTTCCTAGCTGTGAGATCTTAGGTAAGTGAATTAACTTCTTCAAGCCTCACAGTCCTCACATGAAAAGTACTTACGTGATCTAGGACCACTGGTAGAAAACAATGAGTTACTGAAAGTAAAGAGCTTAGCACTGTGTTAACATCACTAAGATTAGCTATCTTTATTATTCTTAGCATCGCTATTTTAAAGCATTGTGTATTTTCTATGTGAACAATTAAAAAGCTGGGCCCAGAATTCCACGGGTACCGCTCATTTCACTGAAGTTGCTTATATCTAAATTAGGCCAAATCCCTTGATTTAGCCTGAAGGTTAAACCAGCTGAAATGAATCAGAGATGCAAAAAGCAAAGAGTTTTCTGGGGCATCCATTCCAAAGCATCCATGTCCCAGTGGAAGAAGGTACAAGTTCCAAAGGATGAATTTACATCATCAAGAATCAAGGGATTTGTGACAGGAATAGCTCAAGTGGCTTGGAGTACAATATATTATTCCTGTAACAGATTAATATTGATTCCAGCCTTTGCTTAAGCTAATTTTAAAAACAACAACTGTATGCAGTCTTCTGAGCTAACTGGGTGGTCAAAATAAGGAATTTAGGTGTGTATAAAAAGCTAAGGGGGAGAATAAGGATATTAGGTAATTCTTGATGTGGAATATATGCATGCAGGGAATCAGAAGTTCACAGAAAATCATGTGAAATGCTCAGTTATTTGGCAGAAAGTTATATATAAGTGTAAAGTATCATCATCGTCATCCAAAACAGCCTACAGTTTTCAGTGATTATCACTTGATCTCTGCTGGGCATTTCTAAGGGGACTGAAAATGAGGACTGCAATAAGTCGGATGTTTTCTTTTTAAACATGATCATCCTACTGTACACTTGATACTTACACTGTGAGCTCAGATCTTCCCTTTCCCTAGTATAATTTTCATCTAAGCATTCCTTAGATACTTAGATCATTCTTAATGGAGACTGTGCATTATACCCTCTGTGGACACATGGAAATCTGGCTAATTGGACTGACTTGATTACAATAGTCGGTGAATTCTCCCATTTCCTTCCACTGCAATAAATGCTGAAGATATTTTTACCACCGATTATGTAAATATTTCAGATTGCAATCATTTTCTAAAACAGTAGTTACAGGCAAAAGTTCTTTTATCATTCTGCCCACCAAACAATTCCTACACTTTCAAAATATGTTTCTTTTCTTGTTAGTATAAAAACTGGGTGTCCTAGTAAAGTTTGAAACAAACCCATAGCATGAATAGCTATCACTAAATCCTACAGCAATTGCAATTGAACATTAGCTTTGTGATAAAGCAGTCTCCTTCAGCCCCAGTAAGTGCATCAGGATGGCACAACTTTTAACAAAGGATGCACAAGCTGATGGAATGTCTACTCCCCAAATACAAATATCTGAAAATTAGCAAATACACTTTTATTTTGAAAGCATCTTGTTTGCCGTTAAATGTTGTATCCCAGATATACTTTTTAAATTATTTCTTTTCTTGGCCAAAATAAGATGTCTCACCAATGATAATTAAGTTAGTACTGTCTCTTTAAATGCTAGGATGAGTACCTAATTCCAGAGGTTACTATGCCCATATATTATACCTGTCAAAATTCTTTAAACTCTAATGAGTCAGCTTGCTGAAAATAAACTTCACGCTTCCATTTGAAAGTATAAAGCTAAGTGCTGAGTGGGGAAAAGTTTACACTCAGTCCCAGCGTAAATCAGCGCACAGAGGAAGTAGAAAAGCACTTCAGCTATCAGTTGCAGACACAAATACGCGCCCGACCGACCTCTACTGCGCATGATCCACTCTTTTGATGAATGTTCCTACCCCTAACCCGAAAACGTCGGGAGCGTGTGCGCGGGGGCGGGAGGGGGGTGTGGGGGAATAAAAAAAAGGAAGATGATGTGTACGTTTGAAAGATCAGCCATTTCCTCTCAGTACACACAAAACCGCCTCTCATTCCTAGAGAGATTTCTTATCAAAGAAAATAAAAGTGCCTCTTTGAGAGCTAGCTCCTGAATGAGAGTGGACTCTGGGAGAGAGTTTCCTCTCTTGTCCTCTCTAGACCCCGGCGAAATCTCCTCTTTGCTACGAGGTGGTGCTGGTTACTCTTTGAGGGGCACAGTCCAGACACAGAGATCTGAAATTTCAAAAATGCGATAAAGCCCCAGCCGGTCAGCCCTAGGAGGCGAACAGCTGCCTGGTGACCGCTGATGAAGTGGCTTCTTCAGGAGGTGGGCAGATTGATTCCAGCTGCTGAGAATGGGGCAGGGCAGCGGCCGAGGAATGCGCAGCTCAGCTGAGGCAAGACACAGCAGCTTCCCAACCAAGGGCAAGGCCAAATGTTAGCTCTGATTGCAGTCTTGGCCTGAGAGAAGTAAGAATGCCATTGTTCCATTTGATAGGGACTTCCAAGGCAGCCTGGGCCAAAAGGTGCTATGTGCACGGTGTCATTTTGTAAGTGGAGTGTCGCTCAGGAAATCTGAAAGCTGTCCCCCGAGACGTTGGTTCAGAGTGGGCCTGCAGTTCCCAAGGTGAATCCTTTCTGCCTGATTCCTGTTTTTCTCCCTCAACCCACTCCCAGCTCCTGGCCCTTTTCTAACAGCTCTCAACCCGTACCCAGACTCCTTTGCTCCCCTGTCCCCCACTCCCACACGCAAACACTGTAATCACTACACAACTGAAAAAGACAAGGAAGGCGTGCAGCGGGGAAGTGGGGGACATTCAGACCCCTGCAGCTGGCCTGGATGGAGACATACAAGAGGACGTGCTCTTTAGAAGTACTGGCCTCAAAGTCAGAGAGCTTAGGGGGAAGGACTAATGTAGGGGTCCCCTGAGGGCCCCAAACTCAGACGCCAAGTGATCTAACAACAGGGAAGGGGTAAGAGATAGGTGGGCATGAAGGCACGCCTAATGGAATATTCAATATCCTGAGAAATGCACTTTCGGCCGTGCACTTCCAGCGACTAAAAGCCAGTAATGGGCTTTGGAGTCTGCACTTCCTCTCCCTAATGTCCAGAGGTGCTTTAATGCTGCAGCCAATCGATCAGCCTTCTCCGGTGAAGGCGGCCAGTGGAGAGCAAAAGCTTCCTACTTGTGGCCAAAATCGCCCGGCCTCTTCTGCACACCACGAAAGAGCGACACAACTTTGAACTGTCAGAACTTGGCTCTCAACGTGCTGGGAGAAGGAAAGGAAGGAGCCTGGAGGCTTCCAGAGAAATAGCTCCCCTCCCTCTTCATCCCAGCTTTTCCAGGGAGAGACTCAAAAGGAAGACAAACAAGAAGGGGACATTATCCACCCTGGGACAGGGTTGACCAGTAGCCCAAAACCTGCTTCAGGTGCAAGGTCACCGAATCGCCTCCAAGCCCTGGGCAGCCCAAGATGTGTCGCTTCTGGAAGGGACACAAACTGAGCAAAAGAACATCCGGAAAGTTGGGCTTCTTGACAATCTCCTGCTGACATCGCTTGCTGCCTGGAAAGTGACCCTCAGAGGCTGATTCCTGCCGCAGAGACGCACCCCAGTCCCGCCTCCCTCCCCCCACCCGCTTCTGCGCCTTTCCCAGCGGGGCTTGGGCTCCGGGCGAGTTCAGTCCCTAAATTGAACCCAACCCTGTCCAGCCTCCCGTCGCTGCTCCCAAGAGGCTCCAGCGGCGCACTGAGCATGCCCTGTGGCCTGGGTTTGGGGGTCACCTCCGGGAAACTTTCCGGGCCCCGGGATGGGCCGGGTTCTGTCCCCCGCGGGCGCCCCCCCAGGGGTGCGCGAAGGAAAGCGCGCGCGACTGCAGACGCGTGCGGAGCGGCCACGTTAGCGGCGCGACAAAACTTTCCACACTCCTCCTTCCCACCCCACCTCACGCCGCCACAGGGGCGCGTCTCCATGAGGAGCTCGCCTTTCCCAGCCCGGCGGAGACAAGCACGGCACGTGACGGGCAGAAATAAAAATAAACACTTCCCATTCCCGGCCCGCGAGGGCCAGCCCCCACTCGGCGCGCTGCGGAGAACTAGGGGCGCCCTGCGTCGAGCAGCCCCCGAGCCGCCGCGGCCCGGAGCCCCCAGCCCCCCGAGCCGCCGCCAGGACAGCCACCCGGCCCGCCCGCCGCGAGGGGTGGCCCCGCTCCGGCCCTCCGCGCCGAGCCCCGGCGCCTACCTTTCGGCTTTGGTGAACTTCCGGAATGCCTGTCGGAGGTCGTGGAAGGACCTGTACGTCTGCGGCTCGGCCGAGATGCCCTGTGCCCGGGTGGTCCGGGGGCCGATGTGGGTCGAGGGCACGGGCAGCACCGACTGGCACTTATGGAGCTTCCTCTTTAGCTCCTGGATTTCTTCCTCCTTCTCTGACAGCCGCTTCTCCAGCTCTTTGATCCTCTCTTCCTTGAGCATGAGAATCTTGGCAAAGTCTTCCTCTAGCTCGCTCATGTTTTCCCTGAGCCCCTCCGCGAAACTTTGTCTCGGGCGGCGGCGGCGGCGGCGGCGGGGACGACAGCCTGGCGAGGCGAGCGCGGAGTGAGCGAGTGAACGGGCGCTAAGTACTCGAGCGCAGCGGTGCTGCTCCTAGTGCGGCGCGAGAAGCCGCTTTCTTCGATCCGCTTCTGCTGAAGGGACTAAAAGCACCGAGGGGAGGATGAGAAGTCTAAAAGCGAAGGAGAGGAGAGGCAGAGTGCTAATCGCCAGTCTCTCCGGGGAATAGGTGATTATCTTTCATTGAGAAACCAATTAGAGCTGCCCTTCCTCCCCTGAGACCCCCTCCCCCGTCCCCCTTTCCCAATCACTTCGTGAGAACACGGCGCGCGCGCCACCCCACCGAGAGCCTGCTTTCTAGCTGGGAGGGTTTGACCAGTGAGCCTGGTCTCACCTCATCACATAATAATCACTCTTGCACGCTGTATGGTGCCAAAGGAAAGGGGTGGGGTGGGGATGGAGGGGAGAGCTTTATGCCACTTGATCCTTGAAATAGCAACAATTACCATGTGATCTGGCAGATGACGCAGCGCTTGTAACTGGAGCCTAAAGACTTTGTGGTGTGTGTGCATGCGTGTGTGTGACATTTCACAAATATTAAACTGCCTTTAGACAATAACCTGCGTGAATTCATCTTTGTTTTCACCTTTTACTTCTGCTCTGGATGATAAGGGTGTGTGTGTCTGTATGTGTGTTTCTAACTGGGAAGTTCTGTGGTTGTAACCCCAAGTAATAAGAATGACAGAGCACTCGCAGCTCCAGGTGTTTTCAGCATAAAATTTTAGTGGAAATAATAAACTAAAATTGTTGGTGGGTAAGTTGGATGAATTACTCATAGGGTAATGAGCCAATGTTTACCGAAAAGAAAAAAAGGTCCATGCATCCATCGTAAACTTCTTAGAGTTTGTATTCTATTTCATCTGCTACAGTTAAAATTTGTATATTGAGCATCCAAATTATATCACCATACCATCTTATATGGTTGCGAATTGGGGGCTACCAGTGCTAAACTGCTGGCTCACCCTATTAGCTCCTGTTTTAGGAAAAAATAGCTTCTGTTATCTGTATTCCTCCCTCACCTGTGCAAATCCATCACCACACTCTCTGCTAAAGGGATTTTTATACTCATTTGAACGCGGAGTATTTGCTATTTCCTCCACTTTAGTTTTTGTATATGTATATGTCACAGGGAGCATTTTTCATAACATAAATCACTGTTTAAGAGTTTGTCTGGGTAGGTGGGAGGAGCATTTCCTCAGGTGATGATCCATAACTTAACATGGATTTTTTAAAGGAAAAAAAAATGGATGCAAACTAAGATATCAAAGGGTTTTTGTAGAAATAGTAATTTTCCTTAAAAAGAAAGATCAATGTACAATCCACTGGCTGCTTATTAAGAACAAATCTTTCTACCTTGTCTGAAACACCTCAGTAAAGGAAAAAGCAGGCGTATACTTTCATTTATAAATAAACCCTAAAATATATTTTATTCTGAAGATTTCTTTATTATTTACTGTTAGTTCTACTCATCTGATTATTTTAAATTAAAAACATTTTAAGCCACATCTGAATTTTAATCACACCAGATGCTCAAGACTGGCTTCTTCTACTCATATTTGAGAAGTTCTCTGTCTTGTTGATAGTTACTAATCTATTGCTTCTATCTATAACCGGCTATAATCCTTTTAGAAACACTCAAAATAATTGGCATTTTAAAATACATTTAAAAAAATTTTATCACCTTCAAATATCTAGGCATAGGTTCCATTTTATTTATGGGAGATATAGAAATAGTTTTTAAATGATTCTTAAATGGACAGGTTATTTTCAAGTCTTATACTAATCTTAAATGCAGATATTCAGATGTCTATCTTGCTTATTTAAAAAAGAAACCTTTAGACCAATATTTTACACACATCTCAAAACCCTAAATCCACCCCTATCTTCCAAAATTAATCTTATTTTTTTAAATAAATCAGTTTTAACTTAGGTAATGTTGACACCTGGTGACCTTAAATCATGTCCATTGGCTTAGGAAATACTTAGAGCACAGGAACGCTTGAGAAAATACAGACTGGTAGAAGAGTATATTTTGATTTATTAAAAATCATAGCATTTTAAATCTGTAAGCAACTTTGAAGATGATCTAACCCAACCACTTCATATTATAAAGGAGGAAAATGAAATCTTGAAATGTGAAGTCCAAGATCACCCAAGGGCAAAAGTTTGAAGCCCAGATTCCCCAGGCCATGCTGCTCCTAGCTTCAAGCCTGAAAATCTAGAAATTCTATGATTCTGACACTCTAGTGTTCAAAGATGTGACTTTACCCTTTATTCTTTGCTTTTAAATTTTTAGCAGAAAGTTTCAACTGTCAAAGCAAAAAGTGTTAATGAAACCTTAGTTTTTTTTTTTTTTTCTTAAAGGAGAAGGTCGCCATCTAGTGCCCGTGGAGATATTTGCTAAATAAATATCTTAATCACAGGGAAGTGAGGTTAGGTCCTTAAATACCTGTGCAAGAGTTTTCATGTTCCATGTTTGAACGAATTAAAGAAAATATACAGAATTTTGTGTCAGAATAAGACATTTTTTTAAATGACAAATTTAAAAATCTTTTAGCTACTGGATAATGACAGTGATGGTACATATCCATTGAGTGTTTAATATGTGTCAGCACAGCGCTAAACCCTTTATGTGACTAGATGGTTTTAATCCCCAAGATGACTCTGTAAGGTAGGCACTATTATTCTCATTTTATAGATGGAGAAACTTAGCCAGATTAATTTGCCCATGGCCACAGTGTCCAGATTTGACAGAGGCTGTCTTAATCCCCATGCCTACTGCTTCTACCTGAAATACATTAAAATGTCCACTTCTCTATGAGCCCAGTGACAAGCAACACTAGAAGTTGTTTGTTGATGAGAACACACTAAATTTAAAATTCCATATAAGCTCAGTTAAGTATCTAAGACTCTGGCTTCTCAGCAACCAATCTCTTTAGCAAAGTTGTTTTCCTTATGATACTTTGGGATCTATTATACATTTCATATCCAGTTTCAAAAGTACATGTACCTTCACATGCTATGATGGCGCTTTGCCTCTCCACCTCCACCCCACTAATAAGGAACACTTTCTAAAGAACTTGAAGCCGTATGGATGTGAGTAGCTCATAGGGAATTCCTGTCCTTTCATCCAGGTCACTGTCACATGGGACAATGGGAAGACAGTATCTATATTTTTTAAAAGTCAATAATAATAATAAAATGGACTAATAGTCTGCTTTATTTTTTAATTTTTTTATTCTGCCGTACGCGGGCCTCTCACTGTTGTGGCCTCTCCCCTTGCAGAGCATAGGCTCCAGATGCGCAGGCTCAGCGGCCATGGCTCACGGGCCCAGCCGCTCTGCGACATGTGGGATCTTCCCAGACCGGGGCATGAACCCGTGTCCCCTGCATCGGCAGGCGAACTCGCAACCACTGCGCCACCAGGGAAGCCCAAGTCTGCTTTTTATTATCACTATATGCCAGGAGTTCTCACCAATGTCAATGATAAAATACTCCTCCCCTGCCCCAAAGAATATTATTGGTCTAAGTTCAAGAAATTGCTGCATCTATTGTTGAGTGGGTGGACCACTCCCATTGCCTCACCCTTGGAACAACACTGACCTCGTTGCATGTTACAAGGATCCAGAGTGAAGAAAATAGTCATGTGCAGATGGTTTGAGTGAGGTCCCGCGGACGGCAGTAGAGGAGTGCAGAGAAAGTTTTGGGAAAATGAAAATATAGACAAGGGTCTAAGTTTTGGGGAATGGGTGAGATGAGGGGAATTTAAACCATCTATTTTCAATACCTTACATCCAAACACCGCTCTTGGCTACAAAGATGACAGTATTTATGGGAAATTGCACGCAATACATTTTCCATCAGGGGATGCAATTAGTAAACTAAGAGTACTGGACTGGATCCCCAAACTATCTTTCTTTCTCAGCTCTGTCACTTCCCAAGCTGGGTGCTCTCAGGCAAATCCCTAAACTTATCTGGGATTCACTTTCCTCATTTGTAAAATGGGGAACGGGAGTCACCTTGGGTCCATTTCACCTTTCTATCTTTAAAGAGTCTGGAATTCTGCTCTCCCTATGACTTACATTTTGAAATTATCAGTCTGTTTTTATAGACAACCTCCTTTTGTGTACTTCAGCTGAGTTTAAAACTGAAAAGAAAGATTTGTGATGGAGTCTGGTTGGTCCTATAAAGATTACAGTGACTTTGTGATTAACAGAAACTTGGAGCATTTTCAGTGAATTCTACATCATACTTGACGCAGCTTCAACATTGTCACCTAAATCATATTCTGGTGACCATAAAGTGTGGTCACACCTCAGGCAAGATAAGAGCTTGAAGTCTTGAAATACACCCACATCTATGTTAACCACCACACAGAACATGAAAATAGCAAATGAAGTGTTGCCTCAGTTAAACTTCGAAACTGGTTTCAATGTACTGAATTTACTTAATGTAGGTTATGTTTTCTTGTAAAATATGTTCCTACAGAAAAGCATGCATAAATGTTTTTCACCATGTGATCCTATTGGTGTAAATGGAGTTCTTTTTCATGCTGCATGCAATAGGAAAACCATTGCCTTTTACAATTTTCTGTGATAGCTGTCTAAAGGTTTGAAAAAAAATTTTTCCTAGGAATTCTGAAAATAAAACTAAGAGATGATGGTACTTAAATATTGTAGAAATCAAGTTCTGCCATATATTAAGAACCTTGAACCTGAAACATGGAGGTACGCGTGCTATGGGACTTCAGGCAATTAATTTCATCCCCCTGAGACTTAGTTTTCCCAACTACAAATCAGACTTATGGATATTCAATTCTCACATCTGCATCTTTAAGGCTCAAATGCAGTGAGATGAAAAAAAGATGTTATCATTTAAATGTGACCCTACATAAATAATATAAATAAAATGGTAATGGATCCTCTGCTTTGATTCTTGGTGGAGAAAGTAGCCCATCAGGGGACTGAACAGACTGGTGTGGTGGTGATGGTGGTGGTAATGTTTATACTACATTCAGCCTACTCGTTAGTTGTGTAGGCAGAATTCAAAGACAGCCTCCAAGCTTCTCACTGCTTGGTGATATGCACCTTCCCCCAGTTATTCAAACACTAATCAAGGTGCTGCTGTGAAGGCATTTTGCAAAAGTAACTAAAGTATCTTAAAGTTGGCTTTAAGATAAGATCTACTGGATGGGTCTGACCTAATCAGGTGAGCCTTTAAAAGGGACTGGGCTTTTCCTGGAGACTGGGATTCTCAGTATGAGAGAGACTTGACTCGGGGGAGATTCTACACTGCTGCCTTTAAAGACAGAAGGGGCCGTGTGGCAAGGAATGCAGGTGGAACCTAGGTGATGAGAATAACCACTGACAGATGGCCAGCAAGGGAATGGGGACCTCAGTCCTACAACAGAAGGGAACTGACCCCTATCACAACCACTAGAGTGAGCAAGAGGACCCTGTGCGCCAGATGAGAGTACAGCATGGCTGACACCTTGATCTCACCTTGACCAGAGGACCCAGTCATGCTATGCCTAGACTTCTCACCTCCACAACTGTGAGATAAAAAGCAAGTGTAGCTTTAAGTCTCTAAGTTTGCAGTAATTGGTTAGACAACAAGATAAAACTAATGAATTACTCAGCTACCATTTTAAAATGACCATTAAAAATGTCAGAAATGTTCTACCACTCTCAGAAAGCCTCACTTTACAAAAGAGTCATTTTTAGTGAAGCTACTTTAGTACATTTCAAATAGGTACTGGGGACATAAAAAGTTGTTATAAATTGCTTAAAGCACACTGATGACATCACACATAGCCTTCTGAGCATGACAAACTCTCTTCCATAAAAGATATTTATGTTTAAAAGTTGTGTCTTATTATGACTGAAGTGTAAATCCTTCTAACCATAGGTTCTAGAAGGGATTGGAACCACTCACTAGTTTAAACTTTTACGGTGTAGAAATGCTACCATAGTTTACCTTGGGTAGTGAACTTGCTCTGTGAACTTGGGCAAATTATTTCATCTGCTGAGCCTTATAGTTTTCTCATCTGTAAAACAGTAATAACTCTTGTACAGCAGTATGTTTTTATAATATGTTCAGCTCTGGAAATACATTTAAATATCTTGGATTCTTATTAATTGGATATTTCCATAGCCATTCATGGAAATTAAGTGCCCCCATATCACATTGCCTTTCAGGTTCCGGTTCTAATCAAATATTTGAGAAGAGGGATTGGGAAAGAATACAAGTCCTTTGAGTCTATCTTTTTATTTGATTTGACTTGATGTTATGGTTTGATTTTTTTATTGAGGTATAGTTGATTTATAATGTTGTGTTAGTTTCAAGCGTATAGCACAGTGGTTCAGTTATATATATATATACATACATATATTCTTTTACAGAATCTTTTCCATTATAGGTCATTACAAGATATTGAATATAGTTCCCTGTGCTATACAGTAGGTCTTTGTTGGTTTGATTTTTAAAGTGAGAGACACTGGACTCATCTACATGGAACTTCTTTTTATAAACTGTTATAAAATTTAGAAAACAGATGTACATGATATCGAATTCAAAAAACAAAGGATATGCAATGAAAGGTAGGTCTCCTTCTCATCCCTGTTCCTGCAGCTACACAGTCCCCCTTTTATGGAGGCAGCCACTCACGGTTACCATTTACTTGTGCATGCCTCATTAAATAGCATATTCATATAAAAGCATAATTGTATATAAATACATATTTTTACACAACTTTGACACAAAAGATTTAATACCTGGTTTGTATGTTAGCCTATTGCCTAACTTAGTGCTGTCATTTCCTGACTTTCAGAACCGTTAGTCCAATGCAATATGACACAACAGTCCCATTTTTTGATAAAATGCTCAGTAACAAGGGACAAAGATTGCTGCATTTAGAGACAGTATGCCCTTTCTTCACATAGATGCTATAGGATTATAGTTCTTCTTACCTTAAAAAAATAGCATTTGGTGTTTTATTAAATATTTTTAATAACAACTCATAACGTTCTGATATTTTAAAAGAACAAAGCAAATATTATTACATATATATGTTTTTTAAGAATATGATAAAATCACCTCCAGTCTTAATTCTCATCACCTGCTTTTTATTGATGGAGAAATTCATCTGTGCTTAAGTCAGGTTATTTCAAATTAAAAGTCCCCATGTAAAAAAGCTAACAAACCATTACCAGGCATAAGGAGCCCTATATTTTGACAATCACTCAAACTGTTATAGCTATCATTATTTTTCTTGGTCTCTAATCAAAACTGCATAGTTAGTTCAATAGTTCATTTACTATTTCTGATGCAAAGGGAACACATTTATTTGGAAATTATTTCCTCAAAATGTCTAGTCATTTATTATAAAAATATATTACAACTTGTTTTTATAAAAAAAATAGTCCCACTGAACCTACAGTATTCCAGGAGATATTAAAATTCCCATATTTATAGGTAACGTCCCCAAGTGCCACGTTGATGATATTTTTCCCATCTGTGTTATATAGGGCTCCATTTTGGCAGCCTTAATAAAAGTGAGAAGGTGGTAGAAACACTCAAAACTGTCCCATAATAATCTTAAATAATTGCATTAGTTACAATGAAGAATCTTTTCTGTGTTGAAAAACACTTTGGCTCAGCAGATTTCTCCCCTTCCCACAGCATCCTTTCCAGCCACCCACAATTTGCAGAGAGGTGGCAGAAAGACAGAAGGTATTGAACTACAAAGACACAGTACCATGCCACCTTTCATTCAAGACTTCATCTAATAAAGGGAGATCACCTTACAATGCTCAGGCAAGCAGACATTACTCAGACTGTGGCTAAAATCATCAGCAAGAAACTCTGCCAGGAATACTTTGGGTAACATGAGGTGGTGCTAGAGTGAGTGAGTGAGTGAGTGAGTGAGTGAGTAAGTGAGTGAGTGTGTGTGTGTGTGTGTGTGTGTGTGTTTCAGTCATTGTACTTTTCTTCTAAATCATTTTTCTAGCTTGGGTATGTCAGTAAAAACAAACTCTTCCTTTAAAAATGTCTCCATTCAAAACATTTGGATATTTTAATGTTAAGAGCATAAATGGAGCAATGTTAAGAACAGATGGGAAATGCCACAAGTTGCTGGGGATTAGATGCTAGCACACTGTTATTAATCAGGAGTGACAACTTCCTCTCCTCCATAGCTAAACAAACTGATCTACCTTTTGCATAAATGTCAAATTAGCATTCTAGGAAAGATGCAGGAGAAGGGGCATTTATGTCAGGAATCTTTTTACTAAAAAGATATCATAAATCTGGCATTCTTCCTTTGAATGGGAAACTAAAAATAAATGTTTGTATTACCTGAGCAAATGCACTTGTTTCATTTATTCAACAAATATTTTTTGCTCACTTTCTACAGATCCCAGGCATTCCCCTAGACACTAAGGATAAACCAAGACAAGTTAGAGCATCTTCCCTAAAAAAAAAAAAAAAAAAGGATACAAAACAGAAACAGACTCACAGATCTGGAAATCAAATTTATGGTTACCAAAGGGGAAACGTGGGGGGCAAGTGATAAATTAGGAGATTGGGTTTAACATATACACACTACTATATATAAAATAGATAACCAATAAGGACCTACTGTATAGCACAGGGAATTCTACTCAATATTCTGTAATAACCTAGATTGGAAAAGAATCTGAAAAAAATTGAGATATATATGTATATGTGATATATATATGACTGATTCACCATACTGTACACCTGAAACTAACACAATGTTGTAAATCAACTATACACCAATAAAAAAGTGAAAAAAAAACAAGAAGCTTATGATAGTGTAGGAGAAGCAGCTTAGAGTGAGGGATAATAGATACAGAAATGACTAATTTTAAAGCAAAAGTGAAAAAACTAAAAGGTTATCATAGTACAGAGGAAGGGGAAGGAAAAGTAATAAGCCGTGTGTGTGTGAGAGAGAGACAGAGACAGAGAGAGACACCTACAGAAAGCCAAAATCACCAAATAGCCAATTGACATAAGCCCACTTGGTTGAAACCAACGGATTAGTTTGCCAAATTAATGCACTAGTTGAATTTCTGTAATTTACAGTTGACCAAAAACTTTTATTAGGGAAGAGCCTTTTTGAATATATGTACAATCCCTTGGAATGGATTCTTCTACGAACATGTCCTGGAAACCACAGGTAATTTTTTGGTCAGGGAAATCTCAAAGTGGGGGGCAGCAGCTTGCATGTGAGGAACAAAGCCACATGCTTGCCAGAAAGTACACCTGGAGTACCTTTCCCATGAACGTGAAATTTATCCTAGGATGCACCAAAGATTTCATAAAACGCCATAACCAGGGAAATTTTACAGTAAGTAACGTATGGAAGATTCCAAAATGACATTTGGAAACAGCAAAATACCTGTCACACCTATGAAATGATACTATAGTCTCTTCACTGGGTTTTGTGTTTCATCTAAAATTAGCCTCCTTTTATCCTTCTTCTATAAAGACTGCTCTTTCCTTGTGAGTGCGAAAATCTATTCACCAGGAAAATCAGGTTAAAATAATTAGATAGCTTAAAGAAATAGAGTATCCTGACAGAGCTAACCTTGGACATTCAAATACACTTATTTGTTTAATAGAAAAACATACCATACATTTGTATTATCATTATTCCATTTCTTAGAGAACAACGAGATCCATTTTTACTTTAAAAGATTAACTCATTTTTCCAATAAAGACAATAGTTCATACACTTGTAATAGAGAATGCTCATTAGCATATAGCATGTGATAAGCAGCTTTTCAATTGCTATTACTGATGAGTTACTGTATGAAAGAGATTACAGGCAAACTGGAGAATATGGGCATACAAAATTATAAACCATTGTATCAATAAGAATAATTTTTAATAGGAAAAACTGATTATGCTATACTTAGAGAACTAAGAGTAGTATGATTAATCAAAATTGCCTTTACATATTATAATATATCACCCCAGATAGATTTATCTGTAAATTCAATTCAATTCCAACAATATTTTTAAAAATAGAAGTTGATGAATTGATTTTAAAATTCATACAAAACAGATGTTGCAGAAAAATAAAGATATTCGAAAAGCAACAAAAATAATGGTCTTGTCCTACTGCCTATCAAGTGTACTATAAAGCTATAGTAATTAAACCAATGTGATGAGTAATTTTTAAAATGAGCTAATAACAATGCATAGCTTACAGATTCATATCTATAGGGAAGTATTGTTTATTATAGAAGTAGCATTTCCAATTACTGGAGAGACAACTCATGTTAACAGATTAGGAGAAAATATTTATGTAACATGTATTTTGAATATATTGTGTACCTGTTTATTCAAATTTATGTTATTTATATAAACAATGTTTTCTCACTTTCTTAATATAGTAAAATAGACATTACAAAAAGTTACCACATTAACCATTTTTAAGCTTATAGCTCAGTGGAATTAAGTACACTCACACTGCTGTATGACCATCAGCACCATCTGTCTCCAGCACTTTTTCATTTTCCCAAACCGAAACTCTGTACCCATTAAACAATAACTCTTCATCTCTTCTCGCCAGCCCTTGGTATAACCACTATTCTGCTTTCCATTTCTATTAATTTAACTATTCTAGATACCTCATATAAATGGAATCATACAGTGTTTTCTCCATTTTATTTGGCTTATTTCACTTAGCATAATGTCCTCAAGGTTTATTCATGTTGTATTATGTATCAAAATTACCCTTCTTTTTTTTTTTTTTTTCTGTGGTACACGGGCCTCTCACTGTTGTGGCCTCTCCCATTGCGGAGCACAGGCTCCGGACGCACAGGCTCAGCGGCCATGGCTCACGGGCCCAGCCGCTCCGCGGCATGTGGGATCTTCCCGGACCGGGGCACGAACCCGTATCTCCTGCATCGGCAGGCGGGTTCCCAACCACTGCGCCACCAGGGAAGCCCTACCCTTCTTTTTAAAGCTGGATAATATTCTATTGTATGTATATATCACATTTTGTTTATACACTCATCTCTTATACAATGATGGACACTCAGGTTGCTTCCACCTTTTGGCTACTGTGAATAAGACTAAGAACAGGGAGACCTTCAAGATGGCAGAGGAGTAAGATGTGGAGATGGCCTTCCTCCCCACAAATACATCAGAAATACAATTACATGTGGAACAACTCCTAAAGAACACCTACTGAACGCTGGCAGAAGACCTCAGACTTCTCAAAATGCAGGAAACTCCCCACATACCATGGTAGGGCAAAAGAAAAGAGAACAAACAGGGACAAAAGAATAGGGACGGGACCTGCACCTCAGGGAAGGAGCT
Source organism: Kogia breviceps (assembly GCF_026419965.1). NCBI lineage: Eukaryota > Metazoa > Chordata > Mammalia > Artiodactyla > Physeteridae > Kogia > Kogia breviceps. Next base: position 39,739,123 of record NC_081311.1, on the reverse strand, counting down.
ATGAAGGAGGAAAAGTTTCCACACACTAGGAAGGCCCTTCACTGGCAGGGACGGCGGGTGGCTGGGTGGAAGCTTTGGAGCCACGGAGGAGAGCACAGCAACAGAGGTGCAGAGGGCAAAACAGAGAGATTCCCTCATGGAGGATCGGTGCCAACCAGCACCCACCAGCACCCCCCAGCCCGAGAGGCTTGTCTGCTCACCCACCACCGGGATGGGCGGGGGCTGGGAGCTGAGGCTCAGGCTTTGGAGGTCAGATCCCAGGGAGAGGACTGGGGTTGGCTGCGTGAATGCAGCCTGAAGGGGGCTAGTGCACCACACCTAGCCGAGAGGGAGTCCGGGAAGAAGTTTGTACTTGCCTAAGGGGCAAGAGACCACTGTTTCGGGATGCACGAGGACAGGGGATTCAGAGCACCACCTAAAAGAGCTCCAGGGATGGGAGTGAGCTGTGGCTATCAGCACAGACCCCAGAGATGGGCATGAGACGGTAAGGCTGCTGCTGCAGCCACTAAGAAGCCTGTGTGCAAGCACAGGTCACTATCCCCACCTCCCCTCCCGGGAGCCGGTGCAGCCTGCCACTGCCAGGATCCCGTGATCCAGGGACAACCTCCCCAGGAGAATACATGGTGCGCCTCAGGCTGTTGCAACATCATGCCAGCCTCTGCCACCACAGGCTCACTCCGCATACAGTACCCCTACCTCTCCCCAGCCTGAGTGAGCCAGAGCCCCCAAATCAGTTGCTACTTTAACCATGTCCTGTCTGGTGAGGAACAGATGCACTCAGGTGACCTACACACAGAGGCAGGGCCAAATCCAAAGCTGAACTCCAGGAGCTGTGCAAACAAAGAAGAGAAAGGGAAATCTCTCCCAGCAGCCTCAGGAGCAGCAGATTAAATCTCTACAATCACCTTGATGTACCCTGCATCTGTGGAATACCTGAATAGACAACCAATCATCCCAAAAATGAGGCAGTGGACTTTGGGAGCAACTGCAGACTTGGGGTTTCTGCATCTAATTTGTTTCTGGTTTTATGTTTATTTTAGTTTAGTATTTAGAGCTTATTATCACGGGTAGATTTGTTTATTGATTTGGTTGCTCTCTTCATTTATATATATATATATATATTTTTTTTTTTTTTTCCTTTTTCTCTTCTTGTGAGTGTGTTTTGTATGTTTCTTTGTGTGATTTTGTCTGTATAGGTTTGCTTTTACCATTTGCCCTAGGGTTCTGTCTGTCCATTTTTGTTTGTGTGTGTGTGTGTGTGTGTGTGTGTGTGTATAGTTTTTAGCACTTGTTATCATTGGTGGATTTGTTCTTTGGTTTGGTTGTTCTTTCTTTCTATTTTTTTATTACTTCTTGTTTATAATATTTTTTTAATTTTTAATTTTAATTATTTTATTTTCTTTCTTTCTTTCTTTCTTTCTTTCTTTCTTTCTTTCTTTCTTTCTTTCTTTCTTTCTTTCTTTCTTTCTTTCTTTCTCTCTTTCTCTCTTTCTCTCTTTCTTTCTTTCTTTTTTCTCCCTTTTCTTCTGAGTGGAGTGGCAGAGCCAAGTTCAGGACATTGGTCCACCAGAGACCTCCCGACCCTATGTAATCTCAAACAGCGAAAGCTCTCCCAGATATCTCCATCTCAACGATAAGACCCAGCTCCTTTGAACAAACATCAAGCTACAGTACTGGACACCCTCATGCCAAACAACTAGCAAGACAGGAACACAACCCTACCCATTAGCAGAGAGGCTGCCTAAAATCATAATAAGTTCACAGACACCCCAAACACACCACCGGACGCAGTCCTGCCCATGAGAAAGACAAGATCCCATCTTATCCACCAGAACACAGGCACCAGTCCCCTCCAACAGGAAGCCTACACAACCCACTGAACCAATCTTACCCACTGGGGGCAGACACCAAAAACAAAGGGAACTACGAACCTGCAGCCTGTGAAAAGGAGACCATAAACACAGTAAGATAAGCAAAATGAGAAGACAGAGAAATACACAGCAGATGAAGGAGAAAGGTAAAAACCCACCAGACCTAACAAATGAAGAGGAAATAGGCAATCTACATGAAAAAGAATTCAGAGTAATGAGAGTAAAGATGATGCAAAATCTTGGAAATAGAATGAAGAATATACAAGAAACATTTAACAAGGATGTAGAAGAACTAAACAGCAAAGAAACAATGATGAACAACAGATAAACGAAATAAAAAATTCTCTAGAAGGAATCAATAGCAGAATACCTGAGACAGAAGAACGGATAAGTGACCTGGAAGACAAAATAGTGGAAATAACTACTGCAGAGCAGAATAAACAAAAAAGAATTAAAAGAATTGAGGACAGTCTCAGAGACCTCTGGGACAACATTAAATGCACAAACATTTGCATTATAGGGGTCCCAAAAGAAGAAGAGAAAAAAAAAGGGGGACTGAGAAAATATTTGAAGAGATTATAGTTGAAAACTCCCTTAATACAGGAAAGGAAATAATCAACTCCAGGAAGCACAGAGAGTCCCATATAGAATAAATCCAAGGAGAAACATGCCAAGACACATATTAATCAAACTATCAAAAATTAAATACAAAGGAAAAATATTAAAAGCAGCAAGGGAAAAGCAACAAATAACGCACAAGGGAAGCCTCATAAGGTTAACAACTGATCTGTCAGCAGAAACTCTGCAAGCCAGAAGGGAGTGGCAGGACATATTTAAAGTGATGAAAGGGAAAAACCTATAACCAAGATTACTCTACCCAGCAATAATCTCTTTCAGATTTGACGGAGAAATTAAAACCTTTACAGACAAGCAAAAGCTAAGAGAATTCAGCATCACCAAACCAGCTTTACAACAAATGTGAAAGGAACTTCTCTAGGCAGGAAACACAAGAGAAGGAAAAGATCTACAATAACAAACCCAAAACAATTAAGAAAATGGTAATAGGAACATACATTTCGATAACTACCTTTTTAAACTACCTTTTACATTTAGTAAATGGATTAAATGCTCCAAACAAAAGACATAGACTGGCTGAATGGACAAAAACAAGACCCATATATATACTGTCTACAAGAGATCCACTTCAGACCTAGGGACACATACTGACTGAAAGTGAGGGGTTGGACAAAGATATTCCAAGCAAATCGAAATCAAAAGAGGGAGTAGCAATTCTCTTATCAGACAAAATAGACTTTAAAATAAAGACTATTACAAGAGACAAAGGAGGACACTACATAATGATCAAGGGATCAATCCAAGAAGAAGATATAACAATTGTAAATATTTATGCACCCAACATACGAGCACCACAATACATAAGTCAAATGCTAATAACTATAAAAGAGGAAATTGACAAAACGCAATAATACTAGGGGACTTTAACACACCATTTTCACCAATGGACAGATCATCCGAAATGAATATAAATAAGGAAACACAAGCTTTAAATGATACATTAAATAAGATGGACTTAATTGATATTTATAGGACATTCCATCCAAAACCAGCAGACTACACTTTCTTCTCAAGTGCACACAAAACATACTCCAGCATAGATCACATCTTGGGTCACAAATCAAGTCTTGATAAATTTTAAAAAATTGAAATTGTATCAAGTATCTTTTCCAACCACAATGCTATGAGACTAGATATCACTTACAGGAAAAAAGCTGTAAAAAATACGAACACATGGAGGCTAAACAATACACTACTAAATAACCAAGAGATCACTGAAGAAATCAAAGAGGAAATCAAAAAATACCTAGAAACAAATGACAGTGAAAACATGATGACCCAAAACCTATGGGATGCAGCAAAAGCAGTTCTAAAAGGGAAGTTTATAGCAATACAATCCTACCTCAAGAAAAAAGAAACATCTCAAATAAACAACCTAACCCTCCACCTAAAGCAATTAGAGAAAGGAGAACAAAAAAACCCCCAAAGTTAGCAGAAGGAAAGAAATCATAAAGATCAGATCAGAAATAAATGAAAAAGAAATGAAGAAAACAATAGCAAAGATCAATAAAACTAAAAGCTTGTTCTTTGAGAAGATAAACAAAATTGGTAAACCATTAGCCAGAGTCATCAAGAAAAAAAGGGAGAAGACTCAAAACAATAAAATTAGAAATGAAAAAGGAGAAGTAACAACTGACACTGCAGAAATACAAAGGACCATGAGAGATTACTACAAGCAACTATATACCAATAAAATGGACAACCTGGAAGAAATGGACAAATCTTTAGAAAAGCACAACCTTTTGAGACTGAACCAGGAAGAGATCGAAAATATAAACAGACCAATCACAAGCACTGAAATTGAAACTGTAATTTAAAATCTGTCAACAATCGAAAGCCCAGGACCAGATGGCTTCACAGGCGAATTCTATCAAACATTTAGAGAAGAGCTAACACCTATCCTTCTCAAACTCCTCCAAAAAATTGCAGAGGAAGGAACACTCCCAAACTCATTCTATGAGGCCACCATCACCCTGATATCAAAACCAGACAAAGATGTCACAGAAAAAGAAAACTACAGGCCAATATCACTGGTGAACATGGATGCAAAAATCTTCAACAAAATACTGGCTATCAGAATCCAACAGCACATTAAAGGGATCATACACCATGATCAAGTGGGATTTATACCAGGAAGGCAAAGATTCTTCAATATATGCAAATAAATCAATGTGATATACCATATTAACAAACTGAAGGAAAAAAACCACCTGATCATTGCAACAGATGCAGAAAAAGCTTTCAACAAAATTCAACACCCGTTTATGATAAAAAAACCCTCCAGAAAGTAGGCATAGAGGAAACTTACCTCAACATAATACAGGCCATACATGACAAACCCACAGCCAACAACATTCTCAATGGTGAAAAACTGAAACCATTTCCATTAAGATCAGGAACAAGACAATGTTGCCCACTCTCACCACTATTAGTCAACATAATTTTGGAAGTTTTAGCCACAGCAATCAGAGAAGAAAAAGTAATAAAAGGAATCAAAACTGGAAAAGAAGAGGTAAAACTGTCACTGCAGATAACATGATACTATACATAGAGAATTCTAAAGATGCTACCAGAAAACTACTAGAGCTATTCAATGAATTTGGTAAAGTAGCAGGATACAAAATTAATGCACAGAAATCTCTTGCATTCCTATACACTAATGGTGAAAAATCTGAAAGAGAAATTAAGGAAACACTCCCATTTACCATTTCAACAAAAAGAAAATATCTAGGAGTAAACCTACCCAGGGAGACAAAAGACCTGTATGCAGAAAACTATAAGACACCGATGAAAGAAATTAAAGATGATACCAACAGATGGAGAGATATACCATGTTCTTGGATTGGCAGAATCAACTTTATGAAAATGACTCTACTACCCAAAGCAATCTACAGATTCAATGCAATCCCTATAAAACTACCAATGGCACTTTTCACAGAACTAGAAAAAAATTTTCAAAATTTGTATGGAAACACAAAAGTCCCCAAATAGCCAAAGCAAACTTGAGTAAAAAAATGGAGCCGGAGCAATCAGGCTCCCAGGCTTCAGATTATATTATAAAGCTACAGTAAAAAAGACAGTATGGTAGTGGCACAAAACCAGATATATAGATCCAATGGAACAGGATAGAAAGCCCAGAGATAAACCCACGCACATATGGGCACCTAATCTTTGATAAAGGAGGCAAGAGTATACAATGGAAAAAAGACAGACTCTTCAATAAGTGTTGCTGGGAAAACCGGACAGCTACATGTAAAGGAATGAAATTAGAACACTCCCTAACACAATACACAAAAATAAACTCAAAATGGATTAAAGACCTACGTGTAAAGCCAGACACCATCAAACTCTTAGAGGAAAACATAGGCAGAACACTCTATGAAATAAATAACAGCAAGATCCTTTTTGACTCACCTCCTAGAGAATTGGAAATAAACACAAAAATAAACAAATAGGACCTAATTAAACTCAAAAGCTTTTGCACAGCAAAGGAAACCATAAACAAGACGAAAAGACAACCCTCAGAATGGGAGAAAATATTTGCAAAGGAAGCAACCGACAAAGAATTAATTTCCAAAATGTACAAGCAGCTCATTCAGCTCACTATCAAGAAAACAAACAACTCAATCCAAAAATGGGTAGGAGACCTAAATAGACATTTCTCCAAAGAAGACATACAGATTGCCAACAAACACATGAAAGGATGCTCAACATCACTAATCATTAGAGAAATGCAAATCAAAACTACAATAAGATATCACCTCACACTGGTCAGAATGGCCATCATCAGAAAATCTACAAATAATAAATTCTGGAGAGGGTGTGGAGAAAAGGGAACCCTTCTGCACTGTTGGTGTAAATGTAAATTGATACAGCCACTATGGAGAACAGTATGGAGGTTCTTTAAAAAACTAAAAATAAAACTGCCATATGACCCAGCAATCCCACTACTGGGCATATACCCTGAGAAAATCATAATTCCAAAAGAGTCATGCACCACAATGTTCACTGCAGCACTATTTACAATAACCAGGACATGGAAGCAACCTAAGTGTCCACTGATGGGTGAATGGATAAAGAAGATGTGGCACTTATATATAATGGAATATTACTCAGCCATATAAAGAAAAGAAATTGAATTATTTGCAGTGAGGTGTATGGACCTAGAGACTGTCATACAGAGTGAAGTAAGTCAGAAAAAGAAAAACAAATACTGTATGCTAACACATATATATGGGGGGAAAAGTTTCTGCGGAACCTAAGGGCGGGACAGGAATAAAGACGCAGATGTAGAGAATGGACTTGAGGACACTGGGAGGGGGAAGGGTAAGCTGGGATGAAATGAGAGAGTGACATGGACATATATACAGTACCAAATGTAAAACAGATAACTAGTGGGAAGCAGCCGCATAGCACAGGGAGCCCAGCTGGGTGCTTTGTGACCACCTAGACAGTTGGGATAGGGAGGGTGGGAGGGAGATGCAAGAGGGAGGACAAATGGCGATAAATGGACATGTATATCTGATTCACTCTGTTATACAGCAGAAACTAACACACCAGTGTAAAGCAATTTTACTCTAATAAAGGTGTTAAAAAAGACAAATTATCCAATTAAAAAAAAAAAGACTGCAAAGAACATTGATGTACAAACATCTGTTCGAGTCTCTGCTTTCAATTCTTTTGGGTATATACCCAAAAGTGGAATTGCTAGGTCTTATGGTAATTCTCTGTTTAATCATAGATTGTCTTATAAATATATAAAAGAGTTAATATCCATAACATATACTAAAATTCTAATACAAAATGACAAAAGTAAAGACGTACATATTTGCTAGTAAAAGTCCTATTTGCCTATCAAAGTGGGAAAATATAAGACTTGTCAAATTGTGATAAATGGGTTCTCCCAAATACTGATGAGAGCCCAAGTTATTAAAGTCTTTTGTAGCAAGCTATTTAGCAGTAGACATACAAATTTTAAGTATATGTTTGGTTTTACTCAACAACCCCACTTCTAAAAAATTAAGCTTGTAGAAATGATTCATGTATTTTTTTACTGTTTGTGAAAGAGAAAAATCTAACCTAAATAAATAAATGATTAAATAATTGGTGATATAGTCACATTATGAAATGCTATGTAACCATCAAAAGAGAATGAGATAGATCTGTAGGAAGATCTCCAAGATATGATGAGAAAAAAGCAAGCAAAAAATTTTGTGCTTTTATTTATATGACCACTTTTAAATGATATGTGTAAAATACTTGTATATGTACCTACATTTAGTTCAAACAATTAACAGTTGTTACCCTGGGGGGAGAGGAGTAGGAGTGAGGGGTGAAGGAAAACTGTCATATGTTACAAGATGTGCATTGTTTTAGTTTTTTATAGGGAGAGTGTGTTAATGTATGTTGTGTTTTTACAATATGATTGAGGACCAGGTTAGACATAATAAACTGCACATATTTAAACTGTAAATCTGATGAGTTTTCTCAGATGTTAAACATCCATGAAACTATCACCTCAATTAAGAAGACAGATTGTGGTTAATTTTTCAAAAAAATCATTAAACTTCTAGCTTTTAAATTTATATCACGGATAAAATGTCTAAGCTCTACGAATATACAGTATCCAGAAAGACCTGGAAAGCCCTCCTTCCCTTTGCCCTTTCCTTACCCTCAAGTTTTACTTGACTTATACATGGTATGGAGATCAGCAGCAGCAGCCCTTCACTGATGCAATGCCCCATCCTAAGATGTGCTCTATAAAGCATTCGCCTTCATATTTTCTGGCAGCTTCCAAGAAAGTAAAATAAATGGAAGCATGGTATCTTATAGTTCATCAGATTTTAGAAAGAATTTAATCCTCTGCATGTGCACATGCACACACACACACAAAATCCCTTCTAAATTATCCCTGATAGCCATCTACCCAATGGCTATATACCTATTTTGTTTAAGAAATTATAAATAATGTAACATTCACATTATATAAATCAGCATTTTATCAACCTCAGAACTATTGACATTTGGGGATGGACAATTCTTGTTGTGGGGGACTGTCCTGTGCATTATAGGGTGTTCAGCAACATCTCTGGCCTCTACCCATTAGATTCCAGTAGCATCCCCTCACCCAAAATTTTAACAACCAAAAGTATCTCCAGAATTGTCAGATGAAAATTGCCCACTGTTGAGATCCACTTGTATAAATTGATGCTAAAATTAATCATCAAGTTAATTCTTCTCTGAGGGCTTCCCTGGTGGCGCAGTGGTTTAGCATCTGCCTGCCAATGTAGGGGACATGGGTTCGAGCCCTGGTCTGGGAAGATCCCACATGCCGTGGAGAAACTGGGCCCGTGAGCCACAACTACTGAGCCTGCGTGTCTGGAGCTTGTGCTCCGCAACAAGAGAAGCTGAGACAGAGAGAGGCCCACGCACCACGATGAAGAGTGGTGCCTGCTCGCCGCAAATAGAGAAAGCCCTTGCACAGAAACGAGACCCAACACAGCCAAGGATAAATAAATAAATAAATTTATTTAAAAAATTAATTCTTCTCTGAAATATTTTGAATCATCTCTATCCATATTTTTATCTTAATCTGAATCCAATTTTGATAAGCACCTGGGAATAGTAGAGAAGTAGTATGTGCCATGTTGTAACACTAATCTAAGGAACTGGCTGTTGAGATGGAGTTAGGTATAAAGCCAAAGGTGGTACCAAAAAGAAAAGGCCAATGTGATTCCCTGTCAAGGGTGTTTGTTCTCCACTTCTCTGCCATTCTTGCTTAACAGAGTTCTGAAGAACTAAACTAGAGAACACCAGTCCTTATACTATACCTTTTTCTTTCTTTGATTTCAAGTTAATTATAATAGAACAGAGCAACCAAAGAAATAATGAGCCATTCCCACTGAACACAAATCTGAATAGTATCATTCAATGACTAGTTGTGACATTGTATATTTTCTCAGACTCTATTCAGGAAAATGGAAGAATGTTATCAAGTGTAGCATAAACTTGTTTCTCATTTCCTTAAGATATCCTTTTAAATATCCTTTCTCAAACAGGATTTCTGGTTCTATTCTTTTCTCAACACGTGGCTGATGCAGAAGTGATATAGATTCACTATGTGAAATTTAACCTCCCTCCCGCAAATAGACCCTTTTACTTTAAATCAAAATAAATTATAAATGACATCCACAGAGATTTGATAAAGATATTCTTTGTCATCATTGAAGAAATAAGAAGTAGAGGTTATCCAGTCATTTAGTGTTTTGGTAATATAGCTTTGGATTTAATGATACAGCTTAATGGATGGTGCTTTAAAAGTTTTGATTGTTTAGTAGTGAACAAAATTTTATGACTTCTCTGAAAATTAGACTTTCTAATGCATTTGCAATCGGTTCCAGTTAGAGCAAAATATAGAACCAATTACAGAGATATCCATAAAGGGGAAATTTAATATGTTAGCGAGTTCTCAGTTTTATAGCTGCACATGGTCTAACTTTTAAAATAAAATAACCTCTCATGTTCAGTTATGACTATTAATATTATATTAATATAGTGTTCATATACTCATTGAACACTGTAGAAGGTCCATACTAAGTCCCTTATATACATTATATTAGCATATCCTTAGAGCCGCCCAAATGTTATTCCCTTAGTGATGGTGACATCGAGCAAGTTCTCCAATTTCTCTGAGATTCAATTTCTTCCATGTGCAAAATGAGAAAAATAGTAGTACCATCATCATTGGGTGATTGAAGATCAAATATATCTTAGCAGTTGTGATACTACTAAGAACAATGTTCAGTGTAGTATTTCATTTAAATAACAATATTAAATGTCTCCATGTGATATTTAAGTAGAACCATTGTATTGTTGTAAGGCTTTTCAAAAAATTTTCAAAAGGCTTATATTTATATATGTAAATATAAGAATGTTGCTTTACTACTACACATTATCATTTTGAGACTGTGCCCCATGGTAGATTATTTTCAAAAGTCCCCACAAGAATTCCCTTCCCATATCTATGCCTTTGGTAAATTCCCTCTTCCACTGACTCTGTGCTTTACCATGTGACTTGCTTTGGCCAATGGGACAATAACAAATATGACACAAGTGAGACTTGAAAAGTACCCATGCTTTGGGACTTGCCCCCTCTAGCTGTTCTGGGGAACACTGTGACCACCATGATGAGAATGAGCCTGGTTTAACTTGCTGGATGCTAAGTGGGAAATGACCCAGTTGTCCCTGCCTAGAGCCAGCCAACTGCCAGACATGTGAGTGAGATCATCAGCCCCTAGCTGATGGCAACTATGAGTGAGCCTAGCCAATATAACCAGGAACAGAGACTCATCCAGCAGAGTTGAGCCCAAATTGCTGACCACCGAACCATGAACAAATAAAATGATGATTGTTTTAAGTCATTCAATTTTGCAGTGGTTTGTTAAACTGATACAGTCCCCATAAGCAAAATAAATAAGAATAAAAAAATCATGACTCAGAATGCAGCTAATATTCTAAATTTACATTCCAAACTAAAATTACTTACTTACTGATAAAATATTGACAATATCGTTAAGTAATTCAGTTAAAAAACTGACACCAGGCCTATTTGGTTTTAAACTCAGTGGTAAACTTTAGGTGGTGGTATGATGTGGATTGGTAGGGTCATTTCCTCCACAGAGCAACAATAACAGGCAAGCTTTTTATCTTTTGCACTAACTCTAATCCAATGAATGATGGCAACTTTCAGTGTTGTGTTTAGAGATTCCAAGACCACCTCTAGTTCTGATAGGGGGTGGGAAGTAAATGCTTGTCATGTGTTTGCAAACCTTGCCATAGTTTAGATGTTCACTTGCAATATTTGTGCCCATAAAAGGTATTCATTATTTACTCGCCCATCTTGCTTCAAAGGCTGTAGTTAAGATGTATTTTTTCACTTACTTGCACCTTTTTAAGCAATTTTGGTTCAGGTTGTGAAGCTGTCATGGAAATATACTGTATAATTATCCTCAGTGAAAAGATAAACTTTGTTTTTACAAGTACAGGCAAGGATGTTCTGAAGCCAGCATACTGACTCTCCCTTCCCTGCTCCCAGCAATCTAATCCTCCTAGAAGAGCGAGGCTGGCCACCACTGAAAGCAATGGTTATCATCACAAGAATTAATAGCCAGGAAGAATATTCGTGATGAAGCCCGCTGATTTCTGTTAGTACACTCCGACCACATTGTCTGGGGGATGCTTGTATACTCAAAAGGATGGCTGGTGCCAAGCCAAGAAAATAAGTTCAAGAGAGAACTGAAGAAACACAAAATAAAGCCTGCACCATCTACTTTTTTTTTTTTAACTTTTATTGGAGTATAGTTGATTTACAGTGTTGTTACTTTACTTTCTGCTGTATAGCAAAGTGAATCAGTTATACATATATCCACTCTTTTTTTAGATTCTTTTCCCATATAGGTCATTACAGAGTACTGAGTAGAGTTCCCTGTATTATACAGTAGGTCTTTATTAAACTCAAAGTGGATTAAAGACCTAAATGTAAGGCCAGATACTACAAAACTCTTAGAGGAAAACATAGGCAGAACACTCTCAGACACAAATCACAGCAAGATCTTTCTTGACCCACCTCCTAGAGTAATGAAAACAAAACAAAAGTTAACAAATGGGACCTAATTAAACTCAAAAACTTTTGCACAGCAAAGGAAACCATAAACAAAATGAAAAGACAACCCACAGAATGGGAGAAAATATTTGCAAACAAAGCATCCGACAAGGGATTGATCTCCAAAATATACAAACAGGTCATACAGTGCAATAACAAAAAAACAAACAACCCATCAAAAGATGGGTGGAAGACCTAAATAGACATTTCTCCAAAGAAGACATACAGATGGCCAAAAAGCACATGGAAAGATGCTCAACATTACTAATTATTAGAGAATTGCAAATCAGAACTACAATGAGGTATCATCTTACATGGGTGATACCTACAAACAATAAATGCTGGAGATGGTCTGGCCCATCTACTTTGAACCACTAGTTCCTTTCCTTCTCTTTAGCTCCAATGTCTGCACTAACCATCCAGGATTCTATTACTTTCTTTCTATTGCTATTCCTCTATTATTCTTATGACTATTCATGTGTTTATTGTCTACTCCACCAGAATATAAACATCTTGGTAAAGATACATTGTATGAAACTTTTCCCATGTTCTCCATATTTCCAAATAATCCCCTTAGCAATAGCTTTTATGATATTTATTGAATTTTCATTAGGTGCTAAATATATAGTATGTAGCACTTCACATAAATTAACTCATTACTATAAGCCTTATAATAATTCTAAGGTAGGTAACATTCCCATTTCACAGATTTAGGAACTGAATCTTAAAGAGGTAAAATAATTTGCCCAAGGTTACTCTCTAGCTAGGTTAGAGTCAGTTTTGGAGACCAGATCTTTATGACTGCCAGAACAATACACTTATCGGCTGTGGCTCACTGTCTCCCAGCATTTGAATGCATTTCTTTTGTGTGCACACTGTGGTACTTAAAACTAAGGGCTCAGATACAAATCTCTAAGTCGGCCTTTTTAGGAGAGTGATCTTGAGCAATCCCTTAACTTCTGTGGGTCTCAGTTGCCTTATTAGTATCATGGTTCACACTTAGTTTCTCTCAGTTTACACTCAGAGAGATATGGATGATATACTCAATATAATATTATTAAAGAAGGGCTTAATAAATGAATTATTTACACAGGTGAGATCTTAATGTAGGGGAAACCACCACAGATAGTGAAGGACTCTGGTCCTACTAATAGTGGGATATTATGACCCCTAGGATGAAAAAATAAAGGGAAGGGAGAGAGCATAAGAGCTCTTGAGCTGTGACTTTTAGGACAGAGTCTCAGCCTGTCCAAGGCAACACCACAAAGAAGGAAGCAGCAAATTATCCCTCTCTCCTCCCTCACTCTGATGTCTTCTCTAGAACCTCCCGATGGCCAAACTCACACAAACCAGAGGGAAAGGAAGCCCCACCGAGGTAGTCCACATGGGTCAATCTCCTGGGGCAGAGAACAGGTGGAGAAGGATGCAGAGTGGATCTGCAGGACCAAATGGAAAATACTGGGTCACTCGTTGGAATAAGAAGAAGAAGAATGCTTCCTAACAGAGTTTTAATGATAATTAAACAATGAGTATAAAACACTAGAAATAGTGTCTAGCACTCAATAAAATATTAGCTATTATTATTTTAACTCACTCATTTGTTTATCCAATAAACACTTACTGAGAACTTACTATGTTCTAGGCATTATGGACATGAACTGTGTTCTAGTGAAGCTTACAATCCAGTTATGATCATACAATGCAAATATAGAGTGGAGATCTCAGAAGAAACCTAAAGAAATCTAAAGTTGGGGTTCAGACATGTCTGGAAAAGTCTGGCAAACTGGTGTGCTAAAGAGGTTGTCTCTTTTTTTTTTTTAGTGATTCAATTTTTTTAATAGATGGTACTCCATTTAATGTTATTACAAAACAATGGCTATATTTCCTTGTGCTGCACAATATATCCTTGTTGCTTATCCCTTTTACACATAGTAGTTTGTATCTCTTAATCCCATACCCCTATCTTGCCCCTCCTTCTGAGGTTGCCTTTTTCTTTAAGTGGCCCTTAGGGTCTTGCTGGACAAATGGCACATTCTAATGAGAGAAGTAGCAGGCCCACTAAAGCTTAATCAGTAACAGTCTCACCTGTCAGAAGGAAGGGCAGCGTGGAGTGCAGCATGGTGTTTGCCAGATCAATTTAGCTCTTGGTCACCCTTCAAGAACTTTGGACTTTTGAATCCTAGAACAAAGAAGCTGGGAAAGCTCTAAGAAAAAAAGAGCTAAAACTTCATAGGTGCTGAAGGCTCAAGTGTAACTGAAACTAGAGAGAGAGGCATTCTCCCCTCCCTTTTGCCATGCCACCATGTTTTGGCAGTGACAGAGGAAAGTTAGGAAGGCCACAATGGGGGTGGGTAGAGGAAACAGGAACCACAGCACCTATTTTCTCTAACAGGTGGAAGTAGCAAAGGAAATGGCAGTGGTGTACTCCATGGGACACATCTAGGTAGGACTGAAGCAGAGCAAGAGGAATGCCACTGCCAAAGCTACACGGTAAGAGACCAGATATGTGTGAGTTCTTATTGATGACTTCCCGGAACTCCTAGGCATACCTGGAAGATGTAAGCTGCTACAAGAGTCCAGGAGAAAGAACTAATGAAACTCGGGTTATACAAATTACTATCATATATAGTATAAAACTGCCAAGCATTCTAAAACATAACTAACTGCAGAGAAAGGACTACAAAGGTTGTGAGGAAGGAAGCCATGATCTTCAGTGGAGAGAATCAGGTAAGCTTCCTCAATTAAGTTGACTTGGAGCTGAGAATCAAAGAACTAACATAAGTTTGACGTGAAGAGGCAGGAATAGATGGAAAGGAGGGGATGAAGAGCCTGAGGGTAGAAGGGACTGTCTGATGAGGGGGTGGAGGAGTTATGGCAGGTAAGTTTGGAGAAGAGCGAGCAATCTGGCTTGACTGGCAGAGGTCCTAGAACACCGGCCTTGGGAATATGGTGTTTCTTCCATAAGTTATTGAAAATCATTGAAGATTTTGAAAGGAGCTGTGAACTTGATGACTACGCAGCACCAAAGTAAAAATAGAAGCAAGCGAAGCAAAGGAAGTCCCTGAGAGTTTACCTTAACAGTTTGTAAATAAAAATAAATACATACAACATTATTTTTAGGGGCCAAACACTGTCATTAATAACATTGCCATCATAGCTACCATTTACTGAGCTCCGGGCTCAGTGAGACATATGTTATCTCATATAGTTTTTTCAACAGTCCTGTGGACTAAATATTTTTATTTCCAATTCACAAAGAAACTACAAATAAAGAGAGATGTAGCCCAAACTCACATACACACAGGGTCATGTTTTGGACCTAAGTCATGTTCTAACCACTGTAGAGCCAAAAATTCTACTGAAAAGCAATTGAGAAAAAAAAGTAAAACCTTTACTGAAGTAATCCTTTCAAAAGAGACCATGAACTCTGAATTTAAAACAATTTTAATGTGCTAGAAGTAGTTTAAAATAAAGCTCTGAAAATAATCCTCATTATTGGAGGTGGTTAAGAGCAGCTCAAGAAGTCAAATGACAACCAAAATACCACTCAAATTAGCATGTTAAAGCAAATAAGCAGATAAATGGTATTTGAGAGAGACTAGGAAGAATTATGACCCAAGAACAGAAGGTTCTCCCAAATGCCAGTTTTGACGTGAGTGAGCTTTCTATGCAGCCATGAAGGTTTAGGTGTGGTTCTCCTCTGCAAGGGGAAGAAGAACCTTCTCTAGGCCTGTGCACAGTGGGTGTGCAGTCAGCTTTCATATGTGACTAAATGAAGAAAGAAATAAGGGAAGAGTTGATCCTTAAAGTTTACAGCAGGAAATAGCAGAGAGGAATACTAGCAAAGTCTTTAACCCAAAATAGACTCTCATAAAGTGCCTGTTGATTTGATTTAAATCATAGTTGGTCAAAGGAGAAAGGGACACTTTAGTCTGTGGTCTTCCTGTGCCCCAGCCCATCTCACCCCCCAGAGGCTCCCACACAGACCTCTTAGGTCCTGGGATTTCGGGCAGACTAGTTTTCCTAAGCACAGATTTTTTTCCTCACCTGCTGATGCACTCACAGCGCTGAACAATGCAGTACAACTGTTTAATGCTAACTGTGTCATTAGATATAGTTCCTATCACAGCTATTGTATCCACTAGGCACCACAGTGCCACAGAGGCTGTGAATTTTTCAAGAGCAAAACGTGAGAGAAAATGTGTTGGCTTTACCCATCAAAAGGAAAAATACAAAATGTACAAGTATATCACATTATGTCAATTTCATTTATTATTAAATTCAATGGTTTTAAATTGTTAAATGTATGGATCTACTGTTAGGTTAAAAAAAAGAGCGAGAGAAATAATACCAGTTAATAAATGTAGAGGGAATAATAATAGAAGATCACACTTTTGCATCCCCCAATGTAATAATCGATTCAGGCAAGGATCATCAACAAATGCTAAAACGATTAGGTAAAAGGTTATTGATTAACAGTATATTTTCACCGTGCCAAGATCTACACTGAGCATTACTCGGTAATTGCAAAAGAGAAAATGTACTTTTACAGTGAGAGATCTATGCTTACCAAGTGGTCAAGCTTAGGACTCTGACGCTGAGACAACCTGACATGGACCTGCTCCCCATGAACTTCTTCCAAAAATGTTGAAACTGAACTCGGTCAAGAATCAGGACCTAACTCCCCATGTACAAGAAATAAAGGAGTTGGGAGATGGAGATACACATTAAACAACACCATGAAGAAACAGACAAATCCAGAATGGAAGCATTCTAAATGACCAGGGGCCTGGATTCTTACAAGTCAATGTCATGAGAAGTTAAAAAAAACTCTATGTTAAAAGAGAAATAGAGACATACCAAATGCAACCCTGTAACTATTGATACTGGTTCATAAAAGTCAGTTACAAAAGATAGTTGAAAATGAACTGAATATTAGATATATTAGAGAATTATATTAATTTTCTAAAGTGTGATAAAGGGATTATGATTATGTAAGATATTTCTACTGAGGTATTTAGGGTGAAGTGCTTTGCTTCCTGGCAACTTACTTTCAAATTTTTTATCCAAAAAGGGGGTATATATATATAATTCTGATTTTATATATATACACACACATGTATATATATATATTTGTATATCAGAGTACAAATATAGCAAAATATAAACAATTGTTAAATCCAGTGGTAGGGCATAAAGGTATAAATTTATCTGTTTTATCAGGATTTATGTGTGTTAATTTTTCATAATAAAATGTTGGAAGAAACTTCCCCTGTCTATACAAAACCTAACCAAAAATTTTATATTTACAAAAATGGTATTACCTTGGAAAATAATTGTAGATTTGGCTATTACTTCAAAATATTTCGAAGTAAGTACAGTGGTTTCTAAGCAATGTAAGTTCAATAAGTTAAAGCTAAAAAAAGTTTTTTTAAAAGCAATAATAAAACTTTTTTCAATACTTTACAGCAAAAAAAATGGATATTTAATGTAGGGTGTGGGTATATGTTAATATGTTTTGGAAAGTGTGAGACTGAACTTATAAATATAAAAGTGCCTATGAGTTTCTTAAAATGAATCTGGCCCAAATTGGACTTGAGAATGCAGCATTTGTTTCAAACCCTGAAACATGAACCTCTCCTCACATACCTCTGGATTTCCAAGCTATAAATATAATATCTACTGCTTATTAAACATTTTTTTGTGAGTTAGGGCATTTTGAGCTCACCTAAACCTCATAACACCTCTATGAATTAAGTACTATTGTTATGCTCATTTTACAGAGAAGGAAAGCTTAGGGTCCAGGTGTAATTCAGTTGCCTAAGGTCACACAGCTAGTCCATGGTAGAGCTGGGGTGGCACTCTACATCCACAGACCCTTTGGTAACTATGCATTGCAACTGGAAGACAGACAGAACTAAAGTCTCTGGGAGTGGTCACTTATACCTGGAAACTATCAGTTGGAATTTTCAAGTAGGGAGGAGTTTCTGGGGTCAGTTGATGAGAAAGATGGACATTTTAGAGCTGGGATCTTTTCATTATGTCATTTGATTCACACCTTGGGTTGCACCTAGTCTTCACAGCAGAGAGCTGGCCCAGATCTAAAATAGCACAGAGGAAAATACAATCCAAAAGCATCCCATTGTGTGTGTGTCGAGGGAGAGGTTTATCTCATAAGAAGTAATCAACATTCTATGAACCCGGAGCCACAAACCCATAGCATTTAGTGAGTTCCCATAAGCCTGCTAGAAAACAGAAACCAGTTGCAGCAAACTTAAGCAGAGCTGCCAGAAAGGTTGGGATCAAGGGAGACAAGCATTGGCCCCGATCCTGCCAGAGTTGATGTTTTTGATGCCCTCGATGTTGGCATTATAACGCTGAATGCTGGAAGCGTGGCTGCTGGGTTCCTTCACCCCTGCTCACTCAGCCTCGTGCCACTGGACTCTCAATTCTCGATTCTGCTGCAGTCACTGCAGGATCATCGCTAATTGACTCTTTGGTTTTTGCCTCCTCTCAACAATCCCACCAGGTCTCAGTGGGAGCATTTGATTAGCTAAGCTTAGATCACAGTTTCAGTTTATCTTCCAGGGAGCAGGGAGAAGGTGCATCTGTTTCCATAAGCTTCCATATACCCAGTGGTGTGTGGGTGTATTCATCAGGGTTTTCCAGAGAAGTAGAACCAATAGCACCCCTCTTGCTCTTGCTCTGTCGGCACATACATACACATGTATAGGTATATGTATGTATATACATGAATAGGTATATATAGTTAGAAGTCCCCACTTGTTCAGCCTTCTTGTTCTATACAGGCCTTCAGTCCATTGGGTGAGGCCCACCCACATTAGGGAGAGCAATCTGCTCTACTCTATCTATTCAAATGTTCATTTCCTCTAGAAACATCCTCACCTAGAATCATGTTTAACCAAATGTCTGGGCACCCCATGACCAATCAATTTAACACAAAAAAATTAAGCATCACAGTCGGCCTAGAGTTTCTATTTAGTTGTGGTCACTTGCCAAAATTTTCTGTTCATCCAGACGTAGACTTCATGCATCCAGGCTCTCTTTGCCGGAGAAGCTCTCTGAGTCTCCAGGCTGTGTGTGTGAGTGTGTGTGTGTTTTGTTTGCTGTGGGATGGGGTGGGGGTTGGTTTCAGCTCCCCCTTCCCTCATATGTCCCCATCTGACTAGCACATCTCCAGCATCCTTGGCTGTGACTGGACAAACATCTCAGTGGGCCTCCAGGACTCCCCACCTGCTCACCACTCCGCCTTCGATTTCTCTGTCTTTTCTGTTATTTGGGGAGTTGTCTGTATTTTGAGTTCAGATAGATAACTGTTGATACTTTAATGACTGTTACCTTTTATCCAGCATTTTTTATGTAGTAGAACTAAAGTTCCTCATAATTGGGCTTTGTTGTCAGAAATCTCCACCTTATATTTTAAAAACATTCCTTTGTATTTAAGGCAAATGAGAGTGATTTTCCATGTTTTGTAATAATCAAAAAGTGTACTCTTAAGATAAATTTATTTGGGAAAACAGCAAGTATCAGACCAGGTAATATTCAGAAGTAACAAATATCAGGAGAGGAACAGTTCCATGACAAATACGAATGTAGCACACTGCCTAGCATACAGCAAGCCCACAGTAAATATCCAATCATTAAATGAGTAAACAGAAAAAAATACTTACTACCGTCATCAAAAGTTTTCTTTCTTCATCTACTATATAGGCATCAAGAGCAGTGTTATCCACACTATGAAATTCTTAGAAAGTTTTCTACATCAACATCAGACATTTAAATCAACTGTGTTCACTAAAAAATCTAATAATGCAATGTCTTTTATAATCATGAATAGTGGTTTGCTCTTTAATGAAAATAAGTAATTTATATGAAATAAAGAAAAGCAAAACTTATCTGTGACAATAATCAGAAGAGTGGTTGCCTGTGGGTTGCGCTGGTGGACTGGAAGGGGGAAGTGGGGAACACTGGGGGGATGTGAACGTTTTATACCTTGATTGAGCTTTTGGATAAGTGGGTACGTACATTTGTCACAACTCACCTAATAGTTCAGTTAAGACCTGTGTATTTCACTGTATGTAAATTTTACTGCACTTAGGGACTTCCCTGGTGGTGCAGTGGTTAAGAATCTGCCTGCCAATGCAGGGGACATGGGTTTGATCCCTGGTCCGAGAAGATCCCACATGCCATGGAGCAACTAAGCCCATGCGCCACAACCACTGAGCCTGTGCTCTAGAGCCCGTGAGCCATAACTACTGAGCCTATGCGCCACAACTACTGAAGCCCGCATGCCTAGAGCCTGTGCTCCTCAACAAGAGCCACTGCAATGAGAAGTCTGTGCACTGCAATAAAGACTAACCCCCATTTGCCACAGCTAGAGAAAGCCCGTGCATAGCAACGAAGACCCAATGCAGCCAAAAATTAATTAATTAATAAAAAAAAATTTTATTGCTCTTAAAAAAAATAATGGAGATAACCAAAAAAAACATAAAAGTGCTGTCCAACAGAATTTTCTGTAGTGATAGAAAAGTTCTGTGCTGTCTAATAAGGGTAGCCATCAACCCAGCCACATGTGACAACTAAGTATTTGATACGTATGTGCCTACTGCAGCTGGGGAACTGCCTTTTTAATACTATTTAATTTTAATTAGCTTAAATATTTAAGTTTATATAGCCTGTGGCTAGTGGCTACCAGGTCTCATTCCCAGTGGCACACTGAAATCATCTAAGAAGCTTTAAAAATATACTAAAGCCCAGCCCCCATCCTAGACCAATTAAATCAGGATAGCAAGTTGTTGTGGTCCAGGCACTGATTTGTTTTAATTATGGGAAGCTTACTTCTTTCTTTAACATTATCTTTTTAATAAAAAGTAAATAATAAAGACATTTTATATTAGGTGTGAAACCTAGCTTTATCCCACTGGTAAAAGCTATGGAAAATCTGTTTACTTATTCAAGACCAATGTCCTCATGGTAAATCTACTGGATAGATTCAAAGTATTTCCAAATGTATTTCTTATGTTTCATTTGTTTCATTTGATCAGTTTCAGTATTGATGGTTTCCCCTCTCCTGGATCATTTAATTTTTATGTGTACTCGGAGATGGGCAGAGCAGAGCCAAACATCACCATTCTATGGATGCAGACTCAGAGATGTTAAATGATTTGCTGAAGGTCACATCGTTGATGAGAGGCAAGATTAAAAGTCAGGTCTTTTGGTGGCTAGTACAGTTATTTTTATTCCACAGTGAGGCAAACAATTATTAAAGTGAAATGAATTAATGCAGTGTTAAGGCTGGAAATTCTTTCCCTACTTCTGTTTACAGTTACAGTTCTAAATATGGAGAAAGGAAAACATACTTCCAAATCTATTTAAGAGTAATGTTTCATAAACAGAACACTACTGTCTAATGTTATATGTTCAGCTAAACTTTGCCCAGTCAAAATTAAGAAAACCTGGATTCATCTAAAAATAGATACGAAATTTTTGGAGTACAATTTGAACATACATATCAAAAGCCATAAACATGGTCATACCCACTGACTCAGTAATCCTGAGACTTGGCATCTGTCCTAAGATGCAATGGGAGACTGATAAGTCAGAGTATAGTTAATAGTTTCATTACTGGGTTATCGAAAGCTTTCAAAGTATAGCTTGCAGAGGAAAAGTCAAATATATGATAACATATCCTTAAAGTGAAATATTGTGTTGGCCAAAAAGTTCATTCGGGATTTTCATAACATCTTACAGAAAAATCCGAACGAACTTTTTGGCCAACACAATATTTGTGCTTAAATCAAAATCTCAGGTTTTAAGACCAACTATTGACACTGGAAATTGTTCATATTAACGTTAAGTGAAAAAAGGATACAAAATTGCATAGAATATGATGCACACGTGGTATAGAAAAGTAAAGACTAACAGCAAGGTTGTAGAGCAACAGAATCTCCTCTGCATTCTCAGCAGGTTAAGTTAGAATAATGACATTGAAAATAGCTTAGCATTTCCTAGGAAAGTTAAATATGAGCCTATTCTTAGGTGCAACACTTCCACTACTGGCATACTTGTTCAACTGAGTTTTGACCAATGAATAGCTTTTGAAAGTCAACTTAGTGGGTTGCAAGCAGCATTATTTTTTAATAAAGGAGATAAGAGTGCATAACACACAGTAAAAGATAGTACTGTCATGTAAATTTTTGTTTCAGTTATACACACACTTGTATGTTTCAGGGTTGTAACATAAAATGTATTAGCTACTCTTGCCCACGATTGAAAGAGTTTGAAAGCCATTGACTGTCCTAGAGAACCTCTTGTACATAATACCCCAAGAAAGGAATTTTACCAGGAGACAAGTACAGAATGTTCATAATGACTAGAAATAAACCTCATTTCCATTAGTAGTAGAACAGATTATAGGATATTTAGCATGCTTTGTCCCCCAAATGCCAATAGAGGCAGTCATTGTAACAACAACAAAAATGCCCCCATACATTTTCAAATGCCCCACCTGGGGGGTGTTACCATTCTCTGTTGACTATTCCTGGCTAACAAGTTGTAAACACTTGTTGAATAAATAAACTAATACAAAGGTAAATAAAATAGCTGTGCCTGTTCTGGTAAGAACTAATGGTTAATAGGATTGAATTAGGTTAAAGGGTGGTAAAAGCCTGAGATTCACAATGAAACTTAGAGCATTATTTACTTAATTTCTTAAGAGTTTTTATTCACCTATCCTTCCAGTTATCATTTAGAAAATATTTATTCAGTGTTTACCATGGATTAGGCTCTTAAGTACTGATAAACTAGATAGACAAGGTTTTTGGCCTCAAGGAGCTTACGATCTGCATGAAAGTACATTAACCAAGAAGCAAATGTGTGGGAGGATTTTCTGCTTCTGTACACTATTAAACAGTGTTCTTCACACATGATTCCTTCCCTATCCTCTCTTCATACTTTCCAGCTGCTCCTGTGGAGACAGAAACTAAAGGACCTACCTTTTCCAGGGTCTACAGGTAGGGAATCAATGCAAGCTAAGCCATTAAAATACCTCATTTTTAAAGAATGAACAGAAACTTACATTTCTCAAGTTCAAGCAATAGCTATAAACACCCAAGTAGCATGGATTCAGAAAAAATACAACTAATTCTTGATGGATAAATTGCTATACATATGTACTAAAGAAATGAAATAAACTCAGTGACAATCATTCACAGCCCTTGGCCATGACCTGGTAATCATCTTTAATAGCCCAGCTCCAGGTTTTAATGAAGGAGAAATGTAAATAAGGCAAATATAACACATGAGCTGCATTTTAAAATTCTACCCCCTGCCAAAGAGATTTCTTTAACTGGTCCCCTCCCAACACACACACACACACACACACAATAATTAAATTTTGGTGTTCTCTATAAAGTATATTTCAAGTAATTAAAAGCAACAGAAAAAAAGAGTTTATCTTATTGAATATCAAGCCACAAGCTGTTTATTTCAGGGATGAAGTACGAACACATACTTGTAGTTTATGAAAGTCCACACTACCCCCAGATTCATTCGATATTCAACAAGTCCTTCAGTGAGCTTCTACAGGTGCTGGTCTCCTATTATTCAGATTTCTTGAGTAAGGAAGGGCACAAAATACTGAGCTGGGTATTTTCAGATCCTGTACCTGAGGCTAGACTAGCTAAGTGTCTACTCAAACTTCTGGCTCAAAGTTCTAAAACCAGAAGTAACTAGAAATGAAATAACTCTTCTCTAATATTTAACTCTTCTTGTTTAAATAAGTGTTTACCCATATGAGGTAAAATCGGCTATTTCACAAGTAGCTGACAAAAAAAATACAACTTTAACCTTTTTTTTTTTTTTTAAGGGAGACATTTGTGAAAAGTCTGTAAGTAAATTTGGCTTCAGACTTGACTGAATTCAGGGACTCAGATGATGCCCTCACATTCAAGTGTCTGATATATCAGCTCTGTTGGCTTCTTTCTTAGACTCCATATGGTTAGCAAGATGGCTGCCCACAGTGCAGTTTCTTGTATTTTTTCCCTACAAAATGAAAGCTCTGGACCTGACCCTCATATTGGGAGCCATATTGGGTCCATACCAGGGCCCATTTTTGATTGGCCAGTGTGAGTCACATGTCCATCTCCAAAGTCAGGGAAAGATGCACCTCTAGTTGAAGCACTTAGGCTGAGAGTGGCAGACGCCTGGTCCCGTCAGATTAGTATCAACTAAAAGAAAGGAAAATATATACTGGGTAGCCAAAAAAGAGCACATGTTCACCACAGATGATAAACTTATGTCTCCCAGAAAGAGATAAGAATTTCCATTTGTAAATGGAGTGCTGCTTCAGAAAGAGCTGTGGATTAGATGTCAAAATTTCTTAGTTCTAATGTTAGCTCCACTGACTTTAGCTACATGACACAGTTCTTATAAGAAGTAAATGAGTATGTAGTCAAAGTGTTTCATTAACATTTGAGTAATACTTTATAAATACTTTCATTATTATCCAAGAGGCTGAGAATGTATCCCTTAGAAAGGTATTTTTAACTATCTGAATTGCATCAAAGTAACAAAGTATATGTACATAACAAGTAGTTTTGGTAGATATTGTATGTTTCCTATCTCCCTTTATCTTGATTGACAGAACCCCACTTTTATTTAATAAATCCACTTGCCTCCATAGTGCTGTGTGCTTCAGTAAGCTATGATGGTAATGTCATCTTGTGGTTCTGCCCTTCATTGGGACCTTGGAGTCTTCTGATCCTACCAATGGAGAAGACTTAAGAAAGTAGGAAAGGAGCACTATTTTTAACTACCTTACCTCAAGAGAAACACTCATCACTTCTCACATTTCATTGGTCAGAACTAGATACACATTTGACTGATATGTAAGAAGCACTAGGAAATATAGTCTCCAGATGGGCAACCA
Organism: Kogia breviceps; assembly: GCF_026419965.1. NCBI lineage: Eukaryota > Metazoa > Chordata > Mammalia > Artiodactyla > Physeteridae > Kogia > Kogia breviceps. Next base: position 39,714,006 of record NC_081311.1, on the reverse strand, counting down.
CTTCGGAGGGTCAACCCTATTCCATGGAAGGTGGAGCACATGGTTAGCCATGCCTACCATGTTGACTGAGACAGTAGTCAACACAGAGAAATCCTCTTCAAGAGAAAGGGGAGGAAATGAAAATTCTTTTGGTCAAGAAAGTCCTATATTAGTTTCCTAGAGCTGCTGTAAGAAATTATTATGAACTTGGTGGCTTAAGAACAACAGAAATTTATTTTCTCACAGTTTTAAAAACTAGAACTCTGAAATCAGTGTGTCAGCAGGGCTTCTTTCTGAAGGCTCCAGGGAGAATTCCTCTTCTCTCTTTGAGCTTTCAGTGGCTCCAAGCGTTCTCTGGCTTGGGGCCAATCTGCCTCCATCTTCACATACTCATTTTCTTTATGTCAGTGTCCTCTTCCTTTCTTCTCTCCGTGTCTTCTCTTCTAAGGACACTTGTCACTGGACTTAAGGTCTACCCTAATCCAAGAATAATTCATCTCAAGGTTCTTAGCTTTTATGTCTTCAAAGACCCTTTGTCCAAATAAAGTCACATACATATATTCTGGGTGAACTCTTTTTTAGGGGGAGTGGGGGCTTAGTGGGGAAGCCACCATTCAAGCCACTGCATATTTTTGTGAGCCCTAGAATGATTTAAGTTTGTTTATTTTCCATCTTGGCTAGATAGGATGAATTCATACATTTCATGTAACTAAGATGATACAAAACTAATTCTTCATGTAGAAGGGTGCAATCATTTTATACAAGAGCAACAGACAATCTGCATATGAAAATTAACAGTCAATACTATTTATTCTGGCTTTTATTAATTTCTTATGTCTGTTCACATATGAGGGGCAGTGGTGAACTATGCAAAGGAATGAGATAGACCTGGGTTCAGACACAAGCTCAGACACTTATTAGATGTGCAATCTTGGAAAAATTATTTAACTTCCTTGAGCCTCAGTTTTCTCATACATAAAATGGAGAAAACTGTATTTCACAAGATGTTTTTGATCGCAAGGAATAGAAAAGAAATATCTTAATAAGAAATACCTTTACCTCATATAATATGATGTCCAAGGGTAAGGAAAACTGAAGATGTGGCAGGTGTCATGGTTTGATAATTATCCTAAGTTTCCATGTTTTTACCTTCACTTTACTCTGCCATCCTCAGCATCACCTTCAACCTAACACTGGTTCTTCTCATGGCCAAAAGAAGGCTGCAGCAGTTGCAATCCATATCCAAACAAGACACACCAAGAGGAAGAAGAAAGACTTTCTCTTTCAATAATTTTTTTAATAAGGAAGGAAACCTTTCCAATAACCCACTGAGCAGTCTTCCCCTCATGTCTCACTGGCTGAATTGAGGTGCATGCCCACTGGCCCACCTTGGCAAGGTAAATGGAATGACTCTGAATGGCTTAGATTATCTAGTGCAGAAGAGATGTTGAGGATTTAACTACAAATGTCTAATACAATTACTTACCACTGATTTCCTAATTACATAGCTGAAGAATAAATACATATTCACCTAGCATATTTTCTGGCCCTTAAGAGGCATTAAAATCACAGTGGCCTATATCTATTAAAGAAATTTAATCCATAACTAATAATATTCCCAATCTAGGTTCATTGGTGAATTCTACCAAACATATAAGAAAGAAATTATACTAATTCTATACATTTCCTTCCAGAAGACAGTAGTAGAAGAAATATTTCCTAACTCACTCTATGAGGTCAGCATCACCCTAACACTAAAACCAGACAAAAACATTAAAACTATAGAGCAATATCTCTCATGAACATAGATGCAAATATTCTCAGTAAAATGTTAGCGATTTGAATCCAGCCATGTACAAAAAGAATTATACACCCTGACCAAGTGGGATTTGTCACTTGTATGCAAGGCTGGTTCAACACTGAAAATCAATTAATATAATCTATCTCATCAACAGGCTAAAGAAGAAAATTCATATAAACATATCAATAGATGCAGAAAAAGCATTTAAAAAAATCCAACACCCATTCATTATTGATAAAATTGATTTAAAAAACCCTACAAAAACCCTACAGCTACCATCATATTCATATTGAGAAATTCAAATTTTTTCACTAAGATTGGGACCAAGGCAAGGATGTCCCCTCTCACCACTGCTTTTCAACATGTACAGGAAGTCCTAGCCAATGTGATAATATAAGAAAAGGAAATCAAAGTTATACAGATTGAAAAGAAAGAAATAAAGCTGTTTTTGTTTGTAGTTGAAATGATTGCCTATGTAGAAATCCAGCTGAAAGATTCTGCAAAAAACTCCTGGAACTAACAAGTGATAGTGGCAAAGTTGCAGGATATGAGGTTAACATACAAAAGCTCATCACTTTCCATAACCAAAAGTGGACAAGTGAAATTTAAAATAAAAAATGTGTTAACATTTATATTAGCACCCCCCCAAAATGAAAGTTTTGCTACAAATCTAACAAAATATGTGCCAGATCTTACAAGGAAAACCAGAAAACTCTGATGAAAGAAATCAAAGAAGTACTACATAAATAGAGAAATTTTTCATGTTCACACATAGGAACTCAATATTGTCAAAATGTCAGTTATTCTCAATTTGATCTATAAATTCAACAAAATCCCAAGCAAAATTCCAGAAAGTTGTTATGTAAGTATCAATGAACTGATTCTAAAGTTTCTCACAGAAGACCCAGAATAGCCAACTCAATATTGAAGGGGAGAAAAAGTTGAAGAACTGACACTCACCAACTTCAAGACTATGATAAAGGTACATAACCTAGACAGTGTGGGATTGGTGAAAGAACAGAAAAATAAATCAATGAAACAGGATAGAGAGCCCAGAAGCAGACTCACATAAATATAGTCAACTGATGTTTGACAAAAAAAAAAAAAAAAAAAAAAACCAATATGATGGAGCAAGATAGTCTTTTCAATAAATGGTTCTGGAGCAGCTGGACATGAAAAAAAAAGAATCTGGAAACAGACTGTATACATGTCACAAGAATTAACTTGAAGTTGATGATAGACCTAAGTGTAAAATGCAAAACTATAAAATTTATAGAAGATAACATAGGAGAAAACCTAGATAACCGTAGGTATTGCAAAGTCTTTGGATACAACATTAACATCACGATCCATGAAATAAATGGTTAGCTGGACTTCAATAAAATTAAAACTTCTGCTCTAAAGAAGACAATGTCAAGAGATGAGAAGATAAGTCACAGATCAGAAGAAAATACTTGCTTATAACACATCTGATAAAAGACTTATCTAAAATATTCAAAAAGTTCTTAAAACTCATCAGTAAGAAAATGAAAAAACTGATTTTTAAAATGGCAAAAGACCTAAAAGAAGAAGACATATAGATGACTAGTAAGCATATGAAAAGATGTTCAACATCATATGTAATCAAGAAAATGCATATGAAAACAACAGTGAAATACAACTACACACCTATTAGAATGGCCAAAATCCAAAACACTGACAACACTAAATGCTAACGAGGATGTGGAGCAACAGGAACTTTCACTCATTGCTGGTGGAATGCAAATGATACAATCACTTCACAAGACAGTTGGGGATTTCTTACAAAACTACACATATTCTTACAATGTGATCCAGCAATGGCTCTCCTTGGTTATTTACACAAATGAACTAAAAACTTATATCCACACAAAAACCTGAACATGGATGTACATAGCAGCTTTTCACAATTGCCAACTTAGAAGCACCCAAGTTGTCCTTTAGTAGGTGAATGGATAAATAAACTTTGCTACATCCAGATAATGAGATATTATTCAATACTAAAAAGAAACAAACTATTGAGCAATGAAAAGACCTGGAGGAGACCTAAATGCATATCACTAAGTGAAAGAAGCCAATCTGAAAAGGCTACATACTATTTGATTCCAGCTGTATGACCTTCTGGAAAAGGCAAAACTATGAAGACAATAAAATGAGCAGTGGTTGCTCAGAGTTTGGGGGGAGGAAGAGATGAATAGGTAGAGCACAGGTGATTTTTAGGACAGTGAAACTATTCTGCATGTTACTACAATGATAGATTCATGTCATTACATATGACAAAAACCATGGAATTTACAACATCAAGCATGAATCCTACTGTAAGTTATGGACTTTGGGTAATAATGATGTGTCAACATAGGTTCATTGATTATAAAGAGAACACCACTGTGATGCAGGATGTACATAACGGGGGAGGTTTGGGGGGTCAGTGTGGACCTTCCACTCCATTTTGCTGTGAACCTAAAACTGCTCTAAAAATCACAGTGAAATGTAGCATATGACACACACAAATTTCATAGAGACAAAAATATGCAATATTTATTCAGCCGCTGTTCACTACTCAAATATACATTTCCTTTAAGTTCCATCTCAACACTCACTTCTCTGTAAATTTCTTAATTCTCCCTTCCTATGTAGATCTTCTCCTGCATCTAAAATTCTATATCTATAACCCTCAGAAAGGAAATGTGTCCTCAAAATATCTACTATTATTTTAGGTTTTCACATGTGAATGCCTTAACTCCCCCTTAAAAACTGTAAGCTGTTCTTTAAGGAATGGGGCCATATTTTCCACTGTTCTTTGTCTTCTTTAGCACCTTGATGTTTCCTCAATACACGAAGAATTGTTTAAAAGACAATGTACCCAAACCATTTGAACTCATGTGTGAGAAGAAACTTCCCTTTGGAAATAATGATGTCAGATCTAAACTAAATCTTTCAATTCCTCACTATGAGCAGTCTAAATAATACAGCATCAGTGTATTTGTTGATAGTTTAATGCTTAATAAATGTTAACATACTCAATTTTAATCCAAGGTTTTTAACCCCACGTCTTATTTTCTGTGCCACATTATCAGTGAGATGGATTAAGTTTCTAGGAGAAGCACACAGCTGTTAGGTGCCACAAATATGTTAAGCCACAAGTCTATTTGAAGGTGACGTTTCTGAAAAAGGCTCATCACCTCATCTGTGATAAGTCTTAGAGCATTTCACTCATTATAATTAGGTTCGACAGCCAAATAAAACTATTGCTTTTAAGCCTGACAACTGAAGGTCATGTTCAAAGTTGGAGCGAGGACATAGCAAAGCAGATGAGATGGAACTTCTATAAAAATTTTCTCTTACTCTTTAGTGTCTTATCACACATAATCCATGGTTTGGGGCTGGTTATTTGTTTCAGTCTTACAGATGTTAAAACAAAATCAGCCCTGGGCTGGAAGAGTCTCACATTAGGGGGAAAAAATTAGCATTTAGAAAATTTAAAATGTCCACTTCAAAACAAAGCAATCTACAGATTCAATGCAATTGCTATCAAAATTCCAATGGCATTTTTCACATAAAGAGAACAAAGAATCCTGAAATCTGTATGGAACCATAAAAAACCCTGAATAGCCAAAACAAACTTGAGAAAGAACAAACCTGGAGACATCATGCTCCCTGATTTCAAACTAAATTCAAAGTTATGGTAATCAAAACAGTATGATATTGGCATAAAAACAAACACACGAATCAATGGAACATAATAGAGAGTACAAAAATAAACCCTCATATATATGGTCAATTAATTTATGGCAAAGGAGCCAAGAATATACAATGGGGAAAGGACAGTCTCTTCAGTAAATGGTGTTGGGAAAACTGGACAACCATAGGCAAAAGAATAAATTGGACCACTGTCTTACACCATACACAAAATTTAACTCAAAATGGATTGAATACTTGAATGTAAGACCTGAAACCATAAAACTCCTAGAAGAAAACACAGGCAGTAAGTGCCTTGAGAATGGTCTTGGTAATGATATTTTTGGATCTGACTCCAAAAGCAAAGGCAGCAAAACAAAAAATAAGCAAGTGAGTCTACATCAAACTAGAAGCTACACAGCAAAGGAAACCATCAACAAATTGAAAAATGAAACCTACCAAATGGGAGAAATTTTTGAAAATCAAGTATCTGATAAAGAGTTATATCCAAAATATAAGGAACTCATCCAACCCAGCAGCAAAAAAAACTCCCCCAAAACAAAAAAACACCAAGACCCAAAAACAATCTGATCAAAAATAGGCAGAAGATATGAATAGACTTTTTTCCAAAGAAGACATAAAAATGGTCAACAGGTACTGAAAAGATGGTCAGCATCACTCATCATCAGGGAAATGCAAATCAAAACCACAATGAGATAACACCTGTCAGAATGGCTATTACCAAAAAGACAAGAAATAAGAAGTATTGGCAAGGATGTAGAGAAAAGAGAAGACTTTGTAGGAATGTATACTGATACAGCTACTATGGAAAAGAGTATGGAGGTTCCTCAAAAAACAGGACTACCACATGATCAGCAATTCCACTTCTGGGATTCCACTTCAAGTGGATTTCTTCCACTTGAAGAAAATGAAAACATTTATTCGAAAAGATATATGCACCCCCATGTTTATTACAGCTTTATTTACAATAGCCAAGATATGAAAACAACCTAAATGTCCATCAATGAATGGATGGATGGATAAAGAAGATGAATAGAATATTATTCAGCTTTAAAAAAGAATGAAGTATTGCCATTTGCAACAACAGGGATGGACCTTGAGGGCATTATATTGTACTAAGTGAAACAAGTCAGACAGAGAAAGACAAATACCATATGATCTCACTTATCTGTAGAATCTGAAAAACAAAAAAGCTCATAGATACAGAGAACAAATTAGTTGTTAACAGAGGCAAGGGTGGAGGGTGGGCAAAATGGTTGAAGAGAGTCAAAAGGTACAAACTTCCAGCTATAAAATAAATAAGTCATGGGGATATAATGTACAGCATGGTGACGATAGTTAATAATACTGTATTGCATATTTAAAAGTTTCTAAAAGAGTAAGTTTTAAAAACTGTAACTATGTATGGTGATGAATGTTAACTAACTTTATTGTGGTGATAATTTTGCATATATACAAATATCAAATCATTATGTTGTATACCTGAAAATAAGATAGTGTTAATGTAAATCATACATCAATACAAAAATTAAAATAAAAATAATTACAACCATCACACTTTATTGAATACTTACAAAGTAGTTTTAAAACATTTGCAGGCGGTAAGTAAGGTTCCCTCTGAAGGCCCAAATCTTCATTATATAAAAGATATTAAAACATACAACTGTCCATAAATCTAATTTTTGAATTTTCTAAGTGATTTTATAATTTTTATTAACCTACTGTTTTTTTTCAGGTAAATCTATGTAAAGCTTGCAGGCTGTGAGCAATGAGCCTATACTACTTAATCAATAGTGTCCTGTCTACATCAGATGATTTGCCAACATTGTCCCTTTACAACACACTTCATGGTAGGAATTATTTTCCTTATTTTACAGATGAAGAAACTGAGCTGAAAGAGCCTAAGGAACATTCTCAGTATCATCAGATCAGTAAAGAGCAGAGTCAAAATTCAACATGGTCTGGCCTCAGAGCACTCGATCTTTCACTTCTGCCTTTCAAGGGAATTTGGGTCTTCACAAACCTCCTTAGCTTGTATTGGAATCTAAGCATCGAACCAACATTTATTGCCTATAATTCAATGGTGAATTAGTCATCTGTCTTTGGGGCTGCCCTGTTTCATACATGGGTACCTGACTTTTAACACAGGATGTCATAGCTTTTCCTAACTACACTATAAACAACATTTGGGCACACAGAGCTAATTCTCTCACCCTTATCTTCTTCTCTCCAGCATCCAGCCTACATGCCTTGTAAAGGTGGAGGCACAATAACATTGTCAAGGAACATACAACTTTTGATAACAGTAAATGCAAAGTTCCTAGGGGAAATTCAAGTAGAGCCCTTGGTCTTCTGTGAATATAATTCCATTGAGTTAAAAGTAAAATTGTTATATGAAAAATTATTGCATTTTTGCATCATAAGTTAAACTGTACAAAAATAAATGTAATCCTATAAAAGCTACCAAAACAGATTGCTCCTCCTTCTCTTGAGGTTTGGGTGGAGGGAAGCAATCCCAGTAACCTCTAAAGAGAGCTTGTGTTTAAACATAGAGGGATAAGAGAAAGATGATTATTTCTGAGGGAGCGAGTCATTCTCAGGCAGGTGGGAAAATATTAAAGAGACTGTGTCTCTAAAAGACTCTAACATAATAGCATAAGTAATGCCTATTTTTCCTTTAAAGTTTTTATTTTGACATAATTTCAGACTTAAAGTAAAATATTGCAAGAATAGGACAAAAAATTCTATACATCCTTTTATTCTTTACCCAGATTAGCCAAATGTAAACATTTTACTGTATTTATCCTCCTCTTTCCTCCAACCTCTCTGTGTACACACATATAAACACACTTTCCCCCTCTGAGTGTGAAATTAAGCATGGCTCTTTACTCCTTATTATATGAATGTGTATTTCCTAAAAGCAAGAACATCTCTTAACTATAATACAATTAACACAATCAAGAAATTAATATTGATGCAATACCACTATCTAATTGACAAACTTTGTTCATATTTTGCCAATTGTGTCAATTAAATCCTTTACAGGAAAAGAAGGTCCCAGATCATGAGTTGCCTTCAGTTATGTCTTTTTTAACCTGAAATAGTTTTAGTATTTCTTGTGTTATATGACAAAGATATTTTTTGAAGAGTATAGGCCAGACCATTTAGCCTTTTTCTGATTGTTCATGATTTGATTCAGGTTTGCACTTTTGTTAGGAATCAATGATGTTCCGTTTGTCTCAATGAACCATATCAGGAAGCACTTGATGCCAATTTGTCTCATAATGGTGAACGTTTAATGTTGATCATGTGTTCAGGTGGTAATTCCCAGGTTTCTATACTATAAAGTTATTATTTTTTTCCCTTTGTAACTAGTAAGCATCCTGTGAGGGAGATATACAGCCATCTTAAAAATATTACTTTACATCCCAGAAATTATAAATCAAATACTCTTCCACATCTTTTGTTTTCATTAGATAGTATAAACTATCTGTAATCCTGAATTTTTAAGTGGTTAAAAGTCCACTGTATCTGGAACGCTTATGTGTTTTAAATCATATTAAATTAGCATATATCTATCCTATCTAAAATATGAATTTTTCCCATACATTTTTAAGGGCACAACTGCTCTCATGGTCATAGGTTAATAGCTGCTCAATGAAGGATAAAACATTTCTTTTATAATCATTCTTATTTTTCTTGAAACTAGAACCCTATTCATCCAAAACAATTCAGATGGCAACTGACTGTAATTCAATGTAAGACAAGGTCTGGTCATATATCTAGGAAGTGTTTATTTTGAAAAAGTGCCTATTGGCACTTCTTATCCTTCAGCATTAAACATCTGATTGTCTGCAGAAAAATTCAGTATTGGGGATAGTGCAGAGTAATTGTGACTTTCTCTTGGATAAAGTAGGAAAACATTTGCTTATAGACATGTCTTTACATAGACCCCCTCATGTCTTTACATAGACCCCTTTATTGTTATTCAATAAAGGAATCTTTAAGTTTTGCAAAAATCACCCTGCTTCATGGAGAATGGTTTGGAGTAGGGGAAAGAGTGGAAACAGGGACCACATAGGAGGCTCTTGAAGTCATAGAGATGACAGTACCAATTTGAGATATAATTCTGAGAATGAAGCAATAAGAATTGCTGATTATTTCGATTTAAGGAGTGAGAGGAAGATACCAAAAGATGCCAGGACAATCCTCTGGATTTAATTTGAACAGCTGTGTGGACAGCTTGTCAGTGTAGACTGAGGAAGTAGGAGGTTTTGCACATGTTGCTTTTGAGATGCCACTGGGGCATCCCAGTGAATATGACCAGGAGGCATTTGGATGTACAAGTGTGGAGCACAGGAAAGAGGTCAGGGTGGAACAACTGTGCTAAGTGCTCCCATGTATTGATATGAATCTGATACTTTCTTTTTTTCAATAGCTTTCCACAAATGGAAGCTTTTTAAAAAAAAATACTCACAACCATCATATTAAACAGATAAAGTGAGCATGAACCAGTTTTATGGTTCAATGAAATACTACTTAGCAATAAGAAACTACTTGAACTTAACATATGAGTCTCATCTGAATCTCACACACATTATGAGGAGTGAAAGAAGCCAGAGTCAAAAGGTTACATCCTGTATCATTCCATTTATATGACTTGCTGGAAAGGCAAAACTATGGAGATAAAGAACAGATCAGTGGTTACCTAGGGTTAGAGTTGGGAGTTGGATTTGACTACAAAAAGGCAGCATGAGGAAATTTTTTTGAAGGTGAGGTTAATTGCTCTGTATTTTGATTGTGGTGGTGGCTACAAAGTTCTATGGATTTGTCAAAACTCAGAGAACCATACAAGTGAAAAGTGAAATTTAACGTGTGCATATTTTTGAGTGTCCACTAAAAGGACGTTAAGCAAGGAAGTGTGTTTTACAAAGATCACCCTGGCTCCTGTTTGAAGACTGGATCAGATGCAATGAACTACTGAGGCACGAGACTCGGTTGGGGGCTGCTGCATTAATCCAGTAAAATGTGACTATGGCCTGAACTAGGGTAGTAACAAGGAAGATGGAGAGAGTAGATAGGTTTGAGAGATACTACATGGTAGAAGTGGCAGGAGGTAAGGAGTAGGAGATATTGCTCGTGTTTTTCACTTGAGCAAGTGGATGGATGGTGAGGTCATTCACCAGGAAAAAACTGTATTCAAAAGGGTTTCAGAGGGAGCACAGTAGCTCAGTTCGGTATGTGTTAAGGTTTGTGGTGTAATTGTAAGTTTCAAGGCAGATATGTACATGGTGTCATGGCTAAAGCAAAATATTTGTATCCTATCCAAGTAATGGTGCTGCAGGGTGACATATGCACTATATTTATAAATTGACATTTCCAGGAACCCAAAGCAGTACATAAAAAATGCAAAGTGTGTTCTTTTCAATTCACTGAATTATTCCTCCTGGAGACATTTCCAGTTGGGGACCTGGGGCCTTTGTATATTAATTTGTTGTCCACACCCATGCTCAAAACTGACAACTAGAGTTTGAATAACAAGGGCAAGTACTTAGTTCTCTACAGAAGCTTGAATCCCTCTTTAACTCATGTTAGTTATCAACTCCATTGAGAGCAGGCTCTTTTTGCCTAAAGACAAATTAAAAAGCCGAGTAAGACAGATGTTTTTAGAAGTCCTTGAAAGCCTTTCTCCAATAATGTGGGCTAAGGTAACCTTTAATTTTATGGCTCAAGGACAATGAGGAAAAACATATCTGCCTATGTCACAGGATATTTCTCAGTAGGCTTAATTATCTTTATGGTATTTAATTTTTAAGTGACTGGTTGGATTTTGTTCTCATTAGTGCTGGAAGAGTTGATATGGAGCCTACCCTGAAGAGCTAGAAAGAGTCATTTCCTTACTATCCTCTTCAACAAAGCAAAAATAAGCCAATAAAGCATAAGGGACCTCAAAGCCACAGGTGACAATACTTGCTCCTATGGTGTTTTGAGTTACTTTCGTTGTTTCAGTTGTATAGATCTGATCTTCAAGAATGTAATGTTCCTTTTGTAAAAATTAGTAACTGTGGTGATATACACATAAATTTTAACATTTTAACTATGTTGAAGTGTACAGTTCAATAGCATTAAGCACATTCACATTGTTGTGCAACTATCACTGCCATCTGTCTCTAGGATTCTTTTCATGTAGCAAACTGTAACTGTACACAATAAATAATAACTCTCTATTCCTCTCTCCCTCAACCCTACCAACCACCATTCTACTTTCTGTTGCTATAAATTTGATTAGGTGACTCATATAAGTGAAATCGTACAGTATTTGTCCTTTTGTGATTGGTTTACTTCACTTAGCATAACGTCTTCAAGGTTCTTCCACATTGTAGCATATGTCAAAATTTCCTTTCTTTTTAAGGTTGAATAGTAATACATTGTATGCAATATTTTGTCTATCAGTTCATATGTTGATGGAACCTTGGCTGCTTATACCTTTTGGATACTGTGAATAATGTTGCTATGAACATTCTTGTCAAATATCTCTTCAAGTCTCTGTTTTTAGCTCTTTGTGGTGTATAACCAGAAGTGGAATTTTTAGATCGTGAACATCACGTGCCTTAAGAAGCATGTATCTACTACTTCTGCTGAATTCTTTCTGTCGTTGACACGGTGCTGGACACACATTCAGAATTCAAAGAGTACCAATTGGTTGTGATGTATAATAATGAACCTTAAAATATTCTTGGGTTTGCATTGAGTCAATATTTAAGTATCTCTTTCCTTACCTTACAGTCTACACCATTCTTCACCCCAGCCCACACACAAGCCATTTTCTTTACTTTTGTGTCTCTTTCTCTCCCTAGTCAGGTTCCTGAAGGAAGGGAGGAGTCTGCTATAAATGTAAGGGAATGAATTAAATTCCTTAGGACAGGTGTTTTCAGTATGTCTGGGGGACCAAGCTAAATCTAAGTGCGATTCAGAGTCGGCTGTGAGGACCTGGTGGTTTTTCTGACCCCTCTGGAGAGTTGTCCTTTGTGGAGGAGTAGGAGAAGGGGAACAGGGCCCAGAGGAGAAGATTTTGTGTGCATACAGGCTTATGGCAGAAATGCAGTGATGGAGAGTACAGGATGACATCGGTTGCCTAGCCCAGACCCCAGGACCAGGTCTGATTCCTGGGAAGAAGAAAATGTATAGCTGTGCAGTAAATTCATTATGTATTATATTCTTGAATGACAGTGTGTTATAGGACCCAAGTAGAGCAACTCTGTGGCCAGGGTAACCACTTGAATATAATCAATTATAAATTAGTAAAAAAATTTTTTAAAAGTACTTTATATTGTAAAAAGAATTACATTTAAGGCTATTATGTTGGGAGAAGGAGAGGCCATCAGTAAACATGACTTTGAGGTATACAGTCTGGGTACTCTGTTGAGCAATGGAAAATTGAACCATTTCAGAATTTAAGAGGAGAAAGTAGGTAAAAGGAAAAAGATAACTGATTTAGATTAGGAATATCAGGCTATTAAATGTGAAGCCATAGTTTGTATTATATCACTATAAAAGCATATATTAAGAACTGATCAATATTCTATCCATAATGAACCTCTTTATAGTACGTTACAATTAAGCTTTTAAGATTTTATTATTTAGTAAATAGTTACAAATCTTTCAATGTTTTAGTAGGCTTTCCTTTCCAGCCATTTAATTATCTTTGTGGCTCTCCACCAAGTTTTCTGTTTCTCTTACATTTTGGTTCATAAAATTGAATATAATACAACTCCCAAGGCTAAAAAATTTTGATATTTTGACTTTTGAGTTTTTCTCAGTTCCCTGGATACACTCAAGCTGCCAAGTAGCTTTCTACAGTCCTGTAGAAAAGGACTGTAGACACTGTACTTCAAATCACAGACATTGCCCCATTCTTTTGTACCACCATCCTTATGTATTGGCTTTCATCCTAAGGGTTTTCTCCAACAGTAGCAAGAGGGCTGCCACAGTCCAACCATCATACCTTCACATGACAGTATCCCAAGAAGGAAAAAAGGGAACAAGTACATTTCTCCAGTTTTATCAAAGAAAAAAATATTCTTCAAGACGATATCCAGATAACTTTTCGTTGACTAAAAATGAATCACGTGGCCACTCCTAGGTTCAGAAGAGGATGTGGAAATGAATATCTGACAAAAATGAATGGGATTTCCAAGACTAACATAACCAATCCATAACTCATGCCTTTGATCTAAACATATGGCTTCTTCAAAACAAGTCAGGGTACTCATCAAGAAAAGTCAAGAATAGCTTTTAAATAGGCAACTAACAGTTTATAATACAATCCCCCTTTAAGAAGGGGAAATATAATACAGAGATGAAGGGTTTTCTTGATTTAGAAATCTGGTAGATAATCGAGAATACTGGATGATGAGCAAGTTGGGGTGGGGGAAGAGAGGTAATTTCCATTTGGGGACATACAAACTTTGAAATGCTTGTGATACACTGAAGTGGATGCATCCAAGCAGATGTGGGGAAATGTGGACCTAGATCTTAGGAGAAAATTGGGTGCTGCAGAGAGATGAGAGAAGCCATCTGTGTATTTGATGGCAGTTGAAGCCATGGATGTGAATGTGACTTTCTAGGGAAAGTACAGAAAGAGAAAAGAAGAGGAATTAGTGTAAAATGCCAATATTTAAAGGATGGGAAGAGAAATTTAGACCCTGAAAGCAGCTCAGAAAGCTAAGAGAGAGAGATAAGAAGAAAACCAGGCCAGGGTCAAGTCATGAAAATTCAGAAAAAGTTTCGAGAAAGAACTAACAAATAGCGTCAAATTCTGTGGAAAAGTCAAATAAAATGAAGGTGGAAAATATCAGTGATACAACTTAGACAGTTAGGACCTTATTATTTGGTAGGACCTTATTATTTGGACCTTATTATTTGGTAGAAGTATTTTCAATAAAATGATTTAAAAGAAGCCAAATTAAGAGAGGGTCAAGATGGTGGATTGGGAGCACAGGGAGCTCACCTCCCCCTGGAAACACATCAAAAATATATCTACATATGTAACAATTCTCACAGAAAACAAACTGGAAATGGGCAGAAGATCTCTTATAAAACCAAAAATGCAAAAATAATCTCCACGTAACCAAGTAGGATGGAAAATAAAAGGCATCAGAACAGGACCAGTGCCCCTGGAAGGGATGGGTGAAGGAGGGAAAGTCCACAGAGGTAGGCCCTTACTCTAGGGAGCCTCTTTGCCTGCTGGGAGGTCTTCCGAGACAGGTAGAGGGGCTGGAGGGGCGTGGACTCTGCTTAAGAGGAGTGCATGTGTGCTGACTTGCTAGCAATCAGGGTGGAGAGACCAGTGCTGACAGCTGTCACCTCACCACACTTCCCAGGGCACCAAGTGAGGCTGCTAGTACATGCAGCAGCTAGGCACTGAATCTTAGGCAGATGGGCCCTGGGGAAGAACTGGGTCTAGCTGCGCTCAGACAGCCTGGTGGCCCTGGGATGTGGATCTGGGTTGAATCTTGAAGCCCATTTTCAGCACTCACATGATGGAGGCAGGTCCAGCCATGGCAGACTTTGTGGGCATGTGCATGATGGGGCATGGCTGGCCTCTGAGTCCATTGTCACTGCACACACGGCAAGGGTCCGTCAGGCAGTGGAGGACTTTGTCAACGTGCACACCAGGTAGCACCACAGAAATGCGTGTCTGGGGTGGACAAGCCCTGGGGAGGAGCATACAACAGTTAATTTCCTGGCAAGAGTGCCCCAGTTCTTCCCACCTCACATCACAGCTTGGAGCTGGACCTGGGGAAGACAGGTCCTGGGGAAGGCCTGCCACAGAAGCAACATACAAGATCTAAGGAGATTTGTTCAAGATAGCTGTGTAGAAGGATGTGCACTCATTCCCTCCTGCAAGAACACCAGAATCACAACTAACTGCTGAACAATCATAGACAGGAAGACACTGGAACTCACCACACATCCAGAAGATACCCCACATCCAAAGACAAAGGAGAAGCCTCAATGAGATGGTAGGAGGACCACAATCACAATAAAATCAAACCCTATAACTGCCGGGGGGGGGGGTGACTCACAAACAGGAAAACAATTATATCACAGAAGTCCACCCATTGGAGTGAAGGTTCTAAGCCCCACGTCAGGCTTCCCAACCTCTGGGTCTGGCAACAGGAAGAGGAATTCCAAGAGAATCAGACTTTGAAGGCTAGCGGGATTTGATTGCAGGACTTCGACAGGACTGAGGGAAACAGAGGCTCCACTCTTGAAGGGCACACACAAAGTAGTGTGCACATGAGGACCCAGGGGTAAGAAACAGGGACTCCATAGGAGACTGAACCAGACCTACCTGCTACTGTTGGAGGGCCTCCTGCAGAGGCCAGGGGCAGCTGGGGCTCACTGTGGGGAAAAGGACACTGGCAGCAGAAGTTCCGGGAAGTACTCCTTGGCATGAACCCTCCAGGAGTCTGCCATTAGCCCCACCAAAGACCCTTCATTCTCCAGTGCTGGGTTGCCTCAGGCCAAACAACCAACAGGAAGGGAACTCAGCCCCACCCATCAGCAGACAAGTGGACTAAAGTTTTACTGAGCTCTGCCCAACAGAGCAACACCCAGCTCTACCCACCACCAATCCCTCCCATTAGGAAGCTTGCACAAGCCTCTTAGATAGTCTCATCCACCAGAGAGCAGACAGCAGAGGCAAGAAGAGCTACAGTCCTGCAGCCTGTGGAACGAAAACCACATTCACAGAGAGACAGACAAAATGAAAAGGCAGAGGACCATGTAGCAGATGAAGCAACAAGATAAAACCCCAGAAAAACAACTAAATGAAGTGGACATAGGCAACATTCCAGAAAAAGAATTCAGAATAATGATAGTGAAGATGATCCAGGACCTTGGAAAAAGAATGGAGGCAAAGAACGAGAACATGAAAGAAATGTTTAACAAAGACCTAGGAGGATTAAAGAACAAACAAACAGAGATGAACAGTACAATAACTGAAATGAAAAATACACTAGAAGGAATCAAGAGCAGAATAACTGAGACAGAAGAACGGATAAGTGACCTAGAAGACAGAATGGTGTAATTCACTGCCACAGAACAGAATAAAGAAAAAAGAATGAAAAGAAATGAAAACAGCCTAAGAGACCTCTGGGACAACATTAAACACACCAACATTTGCATTATAGGTGCCCCAGAAGGAGATGAGCGACAGAAATGATGCAAGAAAATATTTGAAGAGATTATAGTCAAAAATTTCCCTAACATGGGAAAGGAAATTGCCATCTAAGTCCAGGAACCACAGAGTCCCAGGCAGGATAAACCCAAGGAGAAACACTCCGAGACACATAGTAATCAAATTGACAAAAATTAAAGACAAAGAAAAATTATTAAAAGCAACAAGGGAAAAACAACAAATAACCTTCTAGGAATTCCCTTGTATGTTAACAGCCAATTTCTCAGCAGAAACTCTACAAGCCAGAAGGGAGTGGCATGATATATTCAAAGTGATGAAAAGGAAGAAACTATAACCAAGATTACTGTACCTGGAAAGGATCTCATTCAGATTCAATGGAGAAATCAAAACCTTTGCAGACAAATAAAAGCTAAGAGAATTCAGCACCACCAAACCAGCTCTACAACAAATGCTAAAGGAACTTCTCTAAGTGGGAAACACAAGAGAAGAAAAGGAACTACAAGAACAAACCCCAAACAATTCAGAAAATAGTAACAGGAACATACATATCGATAATTACCTTAAATGTGAACTGATTAAATGCTCCAACCAAAAGACACAGGGTTGTTGAATGCATACAAAAACAAGACTCATATATATATGCTGTCTACAAGAGACCCACTTCAGACCTAGGGACACATACAGATTGAAAGTGAGGGGATGGAAAAGGATATTCCATGCAAATGGAAATCAAAAGAAAGCTGGAGTAGCAATACTCATATCAGGAAAAATAGGCTCCAAAATAAAGAATGAGATAAAGAAGGACACTACATAATGACCAAGGGATCAATCCAAGAGGAAGATATAACAGTTGTAAATATTTGTGCACCCAACATAGGAGCACAGCAATACATAGGGGAAATGCTAACAGCTATAAAAGAGGAAATCAACAGTAACACAATAATAGTAGGGACTTTAACACCTCACTTACACCAATGGACAGATCATCCAGACAGAAAATTAATAAGGAAACACAAGCTTTAAATGACACAATAGACCAGAGAGATTTAATTGATATTTATAGGACATTTCATCCAAAAACAGCAGATTACACTTTATTCTCAAGTGCACACAGAACATTCTCCAGGAGAGATCACATCTTGGGTCACAAATCAAGCCTTGGTAAACTTAAGAAAACTGAAATCATATCAATTATATTTTCCATCAACAATGCTATGATATTAGAAATAAATTACAAGGAAAAAAACAAAAAATACAAACACTTGGAGGCTAAACAATACACTACTAAATAACCGAGAGATCACTGAAGAAATCAAAGAGGAAATCAAAAAACAATTGACAACAAAAACACATGACAAATGACAACAAAAATGAGACAAATGACAACAAAAACACGACGACCCAAAACCTATGGGATGTAGCAAAAGCAGTTCTAGGAGGGAAATTTATAGCAATACAATCCTACCTCAAGAAACAAGAAAAATATCAAATAAAAATCTAACCTTATACCTAAAGGAACTAGAGAAAGAAGAACAAACAAAACCCAAAGTTAGTGGAAGGAAAGAAGAAATAAATGAACTAGAAACAAAGAAAACAATGGCAAATATCAATAAAACTAAAAGCTGGTTCTTTGAGAAGATAAACAAAATTGATAAACCACTAGCCAGACTAATCAAGAAAAAAAGGGAGAGGACTCAAATCAATAAAATTAGAAATGAAAAAGGGGAAGTTACAAAGGACACCGCAGAAATACAGTACATCCTAAGAGACTACTACAAGAAACTATGCCAATAAAATGGACAACCTGGAAGAAATGGACAAATTCTTAGAAAGGTATAACCTTCCAAGACTGAATCAGGAAGAAATAGAAAATATGAACGGACCAATCACAAGTAATGAAATTGAAACTATGATTAAAAATCTTCCAACAAACAAAAGTCCAGGACCAAATGGCTTCACAGGTGAATTATATCAAACATTTAGAGAAGAGCTAACACCTATCCTTCTCAAACTCTTTAAAGAATGGCAGAGGAAGGAACACTCCCAAACTCATTCTATGAGGCCACCATCACCCTGATACCAAAACCAGACAAAGATACAACAACAAAAACGAAAATACAGACCAATATCACTGGTGAATATAGATGCAAAAATCCTCAACAAAATACTAGCAAACAGAATCCAACAGCACATTAAAGGGATCATACACCATGAACAAGTGGGATTTATCCCAGGGATGCAAGGTTTCTTCAATATACACAAATCAATCAATGTGATACACCATATTAACAATTGAAGAATAAAAACCATATGATCATCACAATAGGTGCAGAAAAAGCTTTTGACAAAATTCAACACCCATGTATGATAAAAACTCTTCAGAAAGTGGGCATAGAGGGAACCTACCTCAACACAATAAAGGCCATATACAACAAACCCACAGCAAACATCATTCTCAATGGTGAAAAACTGAAAGCATTTCCTCTAAGATCAGGAAGAAGACAAGAATGTCATCTCTCACCACTACCGTTCAACATAGTTTTGGAAGTCCTAGCCGTGGCCTTCAGAGAAGCAAAAGAAATAAAAGGAATCCAAATTGGAAAAGAAGAAGTAAAATTGTCACTGTTTGCAGATGACATGATACTATATACATAGATAATCACAAAGATGCTACCAGAAAACTACTAGAGCTAATCAATGAATTTGGTAAAGTTGCAGGATACAAAACTAATGCACAGAAATCTCTTGCATTCCTATACACTAATAATGAAAGGTCAGAAAGAGAAATTAAGAAAACAATCCCATTCACCATTGCAACAAAAAGAATAAAATACCTAGGAATAAACCTACCTAAGGAGGTAAAAGACCTGTACTCAGAAAACTATGACACTGATGAAATTAATCAAAGATGACACAAACAGGTGGAGAGATATACTATATTCTTGGATTGGAAGAATCAATATTTTGAAAATGCCTATACTACCCAAAGCAATCTACAGATTCAATGCAATCCCCATCAAATTACCAATGGAATTTTTACAGAACTAGAACAAATAATCTTAAAATTTGTATGGAGACACAAAAGACCCAGAATAGCAAAAACAATCCTGAGGGAAAAAAACGGAGCTGGAGAAATCAGACTCCCCGACTTCAAACTATACAACAAAGCTACAGTAATCAAGACAATATAGTACTGGCACAAAAACAGAAATATAGATCAATGGAACAGGATAGAAAACCCAGAGATCAACCCATGCACCTATGGTCAACTCATCTATGACAAAGGAGGCAAGGATATACAATGGAGAAAAGACAGTCTCTTCAATAAGTAGTGCTGGGAAAACTGGACAGCTACATGTAAAAGAATGAAATTAGAACACTCCCTAACACCATACGCAAAAATAAGCTCAAAATGGATTAAAGACCTAAATGTAAGGCCAGACAGTATAAAACTCTTAGAGGAAAACACAGAAAGAAGACTCTTTGACAGAAATCACAGCAAGATCTTTTTTGACCCACTTCCTAGAGTAATAGAAATAAAAACAAAAATAAAACAAATGTGACCTATTGAAATTAAAAGCTTTTGCATAGCAAAGTAAACCATAAACATGACAAAAAGACAACCCTCAGAATGGAAGAAAATATTTGCAAATGAATCAACAAAGGATTAATCTCCAAAATATATTAACAGCTCATGCAGCTCAATATTAAAAAAACAAACAACCCAATCAAAAAATGGGCAGAAGATTTAAATAGACCTTTCTCCAAAGAAGACATACAGATGGCAAAGAGGCACATGCAAAACTGCTCAACATCACTAATTATTAGAGAAACGCAAATTAAAACTACAATGAGGTATCACTTTATACCAGTTAGAATGGGCATCATCAAAAAATGTACAAACAACAAATGCTGGGGAGGGTGTGGAGGAAAGGGAACCCTCTTGCACTGTTGGTGGGAATGTAAGTTGATACAGCCACTATGGAGAACAGTATGGAGGTTCCTTAGAAAAGTCAAATAGCTTTCTGCCCGTGGACACCCCCGAGTAAGCATCGTTGACGTCTCCCCCCCCTCCACTGCTGTCACGTCTAAGTCAGAGACACCAAAGAGCCCAAACAGCTGCAGAAGCTCTTCATCGGAGGTTTGAGCTTTGAAGCAACCGATGAGAGCCTGAGGAGCCATTGTGAGCAGCGGGGACGCTCACAGACTGTGTGGTAATGAGGGATCCAAGCACCAAGTGCTCCAGAGGCTTCAGGGTTGTCACATATGCCACTGTGGAGGAGGTGGATGCGGCCATGAAGGCAAGGCCACACAAGGTGGATGGAAGAGCTGGGGAACCAAAGAGGGCCGTCTCAAGAGAAGATTCTCAAAGACCTGGTGCCCACTTAACTGTGAAAACAATTTTTGTTGGTGGCATTGAAGAAGACACTGAAGAATATCACCTAAAACATTATTTTGAACAGTATGGGGAAAGTGAAGTGACTGAAATCACGACTGATCAAGGCAGTGGCAAAAGAGGCTTTGCTTTCATAACCTTTGATGACCATGACTCCGTAGACAAGATTGTCATTCAGAAATACCACACTGTGAATGGCCACTACTGTGAAGTAAGGAAAGCCCTATCTCAGCAGGAGAT
Source organism: Kogia breviceps (assembly GCF_026419965.1). Lineage (NCBI taxonomy): Eukaryota > Metazoa > Chordata > Mammalia > Artiodactyla > Physeteridae > Kogia > Kogia breviceps. Next base: position 39,692,667 of record NC_081311.1, on the reverse strand, counting down.
GGCTAGTGCTTCATTCAGCCAAAGAGGTCAAAGTGGTTCTGGAAGCTTTGGTTGTGGTCGTGGAGGGGGTTTTGGTGGGAATGACAAATTTCGTCATGGAGGAAACTTCAGTGGTCGAGGTGGCTTTGGTGGCAGCCATGGTGGTGGTGGCTATGGTGGCAGTGAGGATGTCAGTAATGGATTTGGTAATGATGGGAGCACTTTTGGAGGTGGTGGAAGCTACAATGATTTTGGCAATTAAAACAATCAATCTTCAAATTTTGGACCCATGAAAGGAGGAAACTTTGGAGGCAGAAGTTCTGGCCCCTATGGTGGTAGAAGCCAATACTTTGCCAAACCATGAAACCAAGGTAGCTATGGTGGTTCCAGCAGCAGCAGTAGCTATGGCAGTGGCAGGAGGTTGTAATTACTGCCAGGAAACAAAGCTTAGCAGGAGAGGAGAGCAAGGGAAGTGACAGGGAAGCAACAGGGTACAAGAGATTTGTGAACTCAGCCAAGCACCATGGTGGCAGGGCCTAGGTTCAACAAAGAAGACATGTTTTAGATAATATTCATGTGTATGGGCAAAAAAACTTGAGGACTGTACTTGTGACTAATTGTATAAAAGATTATCTGAGTTTCTGTTTTGTGGAAAGTGTAAAGCATTCCAACAAAGGGTTTTAATGTAGATTTTTTTTTTTGTACCCATGCTGCTGACTGCTAAATGTAATAGTCTGATCATGACGCTGAATAAATGTGTCTTTTTATTAAATGTGCTGTGTAAAGTTAGTCTACTCTGAAGCCATTTTGGTAAACTACCTCAACAGTGTAAAGTTAGAATTCCTTCAGGGTGATGCCAGGTTCCATTCAAAATTTATTTACAACCGGCTTTGGTGGAGAAGTTATTGTCTTCAGGAACCTCGGTGTAGCTGAACTGACAGTTACTGTGTTGTGACCTGGAGTTCACTGTGAAAAGGGTCACCCAAGCAAAGTCATGGAGTTTTTTGGTTATTAATATGATTGTTGGCACATATCCTATGCAATATATCTAAATTGAATTATGGTACCATATAAAGTTATAGGTGGGAATGAAGCTTGTGTATTATCCATTATCTATGTAATCAATAAATGATTTAATACCCTCTTAAATGGAATGACAACTGTATGGATTTGGGACTGGCAGAGCTTTGGACCTTCCCTACCCACTACCCCTGATAATGTTGAATGCTTCTAGCAAAATTCAAGTTCAAAACTCTGCCAGAGAATAGAAACAAGATGCTGGTTAATGCCGCCCCATAAATCCACAAATTAGAAGTTTTCAGGAGACATTTTTAAACTGACCAGTAACAGTAAGGATTTTACTCTTAACACAAAAACAGGTTTACATTAAAGGAAAACTGGTTTTTCTTCTGGTTGGGTGGGTCTTTATATAGGTTTATGGAATGACACACTAGTAATTATCTATATGGAGATAAAAATTTGCTGATATGGTAAGGAACCATATTATCTACTTTAATTTATGCTAACTGCAGTTTTCCTTTAAATATGGCACAAGATGACACAACCATTCTAAAATGTTGTTTGTATAGAAAATGATTTCTAAAACTTTATAAAAGTTTACTTAATATCCAATCACTGTTATCTGTACATAGCTTCCTTTGAGCCCTCCCTTTGGTGCCCTCAATTTCAGTGTCATTGTACTTAGTAGAATAGAGATTTGTTTATCACTAGGGAAAAAAAATGAAAATAGAATTACCATATGACCCAGCAATCCCACTACTAGGCATATACCTGGAGAAAACCATAATTCAAAAAGAGTCATGTACCACAATGTTCACTGCAGCTCTATTTACAATAGCCAGGACATGGAAGCAATCTAAGTGTCCATCGACAGATGAATGGATAAAGAAAATGTGGCACATATATACAATGGAATATTGCTCAGCCATAAAAAGGAACGAAATTGGGTCATTTGTAGAGATGTGGATGGACTTAGAGACTGTCATACAGAGTGAATTGAGTCAGAAAGAGAAAAACAAATATTGTACATTAACGCTTATATGTGTAATCTAGAAAAATAGTATAGATGAACTGGTTTGCAAGGCAGAAATAGAGACACAGATGTAGAGACAACATATGGACACCAAGGGGGGAAAGCAGGTTGGGGTGGTGGTGGTAGTGGTGGTGGTGGTGGGATGAATTGGGAGATTAGGATTGACATATACACACTAATATGTATAAACTAGGTAACCAATAAGAACCTGCTGTATAAAAACAGAGAAATAAAATTAAATTAAAAAAAATACAAGATCTATGGGATAATACAAAGCATGCCAAGTTACACATAATAGGGGCTCCAGAAGAAGAAGGAGAGAGAGAAGGGAATCAAAAATGTATTTAAGTGACTCCCCTGGGGGTGCAGTGGTTAAGAATCCACCTGTCAGTTCAGGGGACACGGGTTTGAGCACTGGTCTAGGAAGATCTCACATGCTGTGGAACAACTAAGCCCATGCACCACAACTACTGAGCCTATGTGCCACAACTACTGAAGCCCACGCACCTAGAGCCTGTGCTCTATAACAAGAGAAGCCACCACAATGAGATGCCCATGCACTGCAATGAAGAGTAATCCCCACTCTCCGCAACTAGAGAAAGCCCGCACAGCAACGAAGACACAACTCAGCCAATAAAAAAATAAATTCATTAATTAATTAAAAAAATACTTAAGTTAAAAAAAGTGGGGGCTTCCCTGGTGGCGCAGTGGTTGAGAATCCGCCTGCCAATGCAAGGGTCATGTGTTCGTGCCCCGGTCCAGGAAGATCCCACATGTCACAGAGCAGCTAGGCCCATGAGCCATGGCCGCTGAGCCTGTGCGTCCGGAGCCTGTGCTCCACAATGGGAGAGGCCACAACAGTGAGAGGCCCACGTACCACAAAAAAAAAAAAAAAAAAAAAAAAAAGTATTTAAGAAATTATGGCTGAAAAATTTCCAAACCTAAAGATGTGACAGATATTCAGGTGCAGGAAGCACAGAGTATCCCAAACAAGATGAACCCAATTAGACCCACACTAAGATATATCATAATTAAAATAGCAATAGTTAAAGAGAGAATTCTAAAGGCAGCAAGAGAAAAACAAAGAGTTAATTACCAGGAAACCCACATAAAGCTACTAGACAATTTCTCTGCAGAAACTGTGCAGACCAAGTCCTGAAAGGGAAAAACCTGCAACCTAGGATACTCTACCCGGCAAGATTATCATTTAGAATAGAAGAAGAGATAAAGAATTCCTCAGACAATCAAAAGCTAAAAGAATTCAACAATACTAAACCTACCCTAAAATAAAAATTGAAGGGTCTTATCTAAATAGAAAAGAAACAAAAATCTACAGGAAAGGGAAAAATCATAATAGGAAAGGCAAATATATAGTCAGGACTAAAGATCACTTAGATAAGCCAGGACATAGATTTTAAAAAAGTCCAAAAATTTCATAAAAGTAATTGTAACTACAATTAAAATCAAAATAATAAACATACAGATGTAAAATAGGACATCAAAATTACAAAAGTGAGGGCTTCCCTGGTGGCGCAGTGGTTGAGAATCCGCCTGCCGATGCAGGGGACACGGGTTCATGCCCCGGTCCGGGAAGATCCCACATGCCGCCGAGCGGCTGGGTCCGTGAGCCATGGCCGCTGAGCTTGTGTGTCCGGAGCCTGTGCTCCGCAACGGGAGAGGTCACAACAGTGAGAGGCCCGCGTATCACAAAAAAAAAAAAAAAAAAAAAAAAAAAATTACAAAAGTGGGAGAGGAGAGTTAAAAATGTAGATTTGTAGAATGTGTTTGATCTATTATGACTATCAGTCTAAAGTAAGTAGATACATTTATGGGTCAACATACTTGAAAACCAGGGAAACCACAAATCAAAAACATACAACAGATTCACAAAAACCAAAAAGAAAGGAACTCAAGCATACTACAAAAGAAAATCATCAAACCACAAAAGGAAAAACTAAAAGAAGAAGAATGGAACAAAGAACCACAAAAACAACTGGAAAACAAGGAATAAAATGGCAATAAGTACATAACTATCAATGATTACTTTAAATGTCAATGGACTAAATGCTCCAATCAAAATGGATAGAATGGTAGATTGGATAAAAACATAAAGCAAGAACCTACACTATGTTTCCTATAAGAGTCACTTCAGGTTGAAAGACACCCACAGATTGAAAGTGAGCAGATGGAAAAATATACTTCATGCAAATGTAAACAACAAGAAAGCAAGAGTAGCAATAATCATATCACACTAGTAGACTTTAAAACAAAGTCCATAAAGAAAGACAAAAAAGGACATTATATAATAATAAAGGGATCAATACAATAAGAGGATATTACATTTGTTAACATATATGCACCAATATAGGAGCACTTAATATATAAAACAAATACTAACAGACATAAACGGAAAAATTGACAGGAAAACGGTAAGAGTAGGACACTTTAACATCCCACTGACATCAACAGACAGATTTTTAGAAAGAAAATCAATAAGACAACAGAGGTCCTAAATGACACAATAGACCAGTTGGATGTAAATGATATCTACAGGACACTACATCCAAAAAAACCCAGAATACACATTCTTTTCAAGCTTGCATAGAACATTCTCTAGGACAGAACACACACTAAGTCACAAAACAAGCCTCAACAAATTTAAGAGGGTAGAAATTATATCAAGCATTTTCTTCCAACCACAATATGAAACTAGAAATCAACTATAGAAAGAAAAATGAGAAAAGAACAAACACATGGAGACTAAACAACATGCTACTAAAAAACCAATTGATCACTGATAAAATCGAAGAGGATCAAGAAATACCTTGAGACAAATAACAATGAAAACTCAGCCTAACAAAATCTATGAGATGCAGCAAAAGCAGTTCTAAGAGAGAAGTTCATAGTGATACAGGCCTTCCTCAGGAAACAAGAAAAAACCCAAATAAACCACCTAACCTACCACCTAAAAGAATTAGGAAAAGAATAAACAAAACCAAAGTCAGTGGGAGAAAGGAAATAATAAAGATCAGAGAGGAAATGAATAAAATAGAGATTAAAAGACAATAGAAAAGATCAATAAAACAAAGATCTGATTTTTTCGAAAGATAAACAAAATCAATAAGCCCCTAGCCAGGGTCACCAAGAAGAAAAGAGAGAGGACTCAAATAAATAAAATTAAAAATTAAAGAAGAGAAATAATTACTGATACCACAGAAATATAAAAAATATGGGAATACTATGACCAGTTATATGCCAACAAATTGGACAACCTAGAAGAAATGGACAAGCCTGTAATTAAGAAAAAAACCTCCAAGCAACAAAAGGCCAAGACTGGAGGGCTTCATAGGGGAATTCTACCAAATATACAAAGAAAAATGTATACCTATCACTCTCAAACCATTTCAAAACTTTGAGGAGCAAAGTCATTTGATGAAGCCACCATCACCTGGACAGCAAAACCAAAGACACTACCAAAAAAGAAAATTACAGGCCAATATCTTTGATGAATATAGATGCAAAAATCCTCAACAAAACATTAGCAAACTGAATCCAACAATACATAAAAAGGATGATACACCATGATCAAGTTGGATTCATCCCAGGGTCTCAAGCATGTTTTAACATAGGCAAATCAGTCAATGTGATACACCACATTAAAAAAAAAAGGAAAGACAAAAATCACATCATCATCTCAATGGATGCAGAAAAAGCATGTGATAAAATTCAACATTCATTCTGATAAAAACTCTCATCAAATTGGGTGTAGAGGGAACATTTCTCAACATAATAAAAGCCATTATGGTAAACCCACAGCCAACATAATACTCAATGGTAGAAAGCTGAAAACCTTCCAGCTAAATTCAGGAACAAGACAAGGATGCCCACTCTCACCACTTCTATTCAACATAGTACTGGAAGTCCTACTCACAGCAGTCAAACAAGAAAAAGAAATAAAAGTTATCCAAATTGGAACGGAAGCATAAAACTGTCATGATTTGCAGATGCCATGATACTCTGTAATAAAAACCCAACGACCCAAGTGCCCACTAACAGACGGTTGGTTTAAGAAGATGTGTATGTATATACATATACATATATATGGAATAATTACTCAGCTATAAAAAAGAATGAAATATTGTCATTTGAAGCAACATGCATGAACCTAGAGAATATCATACTAGGTGAAGAAAGTCAAACAGAGAAAGAAAAATACTATATGATATCACTTAATATGTGAAATCTAAAAAAAAAAAAAATACATTGAATCTGTATACAAAACAGAAACAGACTCACAGACATAGGGAAAAAAACTTATGGTTACCAAAAGGGAAAGGGAGGGTGGGGACTGATTAATTAGGAGTATGGGATTATAGATTCAAACTAATATGCTTAAAATAGAGAGGCAACAAGGATTTATTATAAGCACAGGAAACTATATTCGATATCTTGTAATAACCTATAATGGAAAAATAATCTGAAAAAGTACATTTATACATATATAAAAAACTGAATCACTTTGCTGTACACCTGAAACTAATACAATATTGTAATTCAACAATTATTTCAATTTAATAAAGAAGCCAAATTATAGTGGGTCAAAGAGTAAATGAGAACTAATGAAAAGGAGAAAAGTCTTTAACAAGCTACAATACATACAGAGAAATAGACGCATATCACACACAAAATGCAGTTATCACTAAGATATTTAGATGTCTTAATTTTATAAGTAATGAAACTAATAGAACATTTAGGCTCCATGATTTTTTCTGTGTGCCTTTCAGACACCCTTTAAATTATCTGAGGTGTCTGATCTGCCTATGGTAGCCAGATGCATGTATTTAATATGAATTCTTCAATCTCATACATGCTGTAACTCAATGTGGGATTTAATCTTCATTCCAATCCTTACTAGTTTCATGACCTTGGGTTATATGGTTTGTCCAATGTCATACATCTAGTTTGTAAGGTAATTTGGGCTTCAAATTCAGATCTGACTCCAAAGCTCACATTCTTCATCATGGAGACTTCTGGTGAACATACTGATGTGTGAGTCAGCCCCCACTTTCATCAATGCCAGCATGACTTTGGTTTTTTCACATGAAGCTACCTACCCTTCCCTTCCACAGCACACAAGTGAGAGCTATATGAGGAGAGACTGGATAGAGGTCCTTAGGTCAAGAATATGGCCAAGAGGCAGGAGTAAAAGCGTTAGTCTCCATATTCCTAAGGAAGAGGGGTCCGTCCCTTTCTCCTCGCTAACCATGCCCTTTCCCGAAATCCCAGCCAGCTGTAGCTGAGAAACAGATTACCTGTTATACAGAAAAGTTCTCCAGCAAAAGCCTGTGTGAAAGAAGAGTGTAATTAAGTGGTACCAATTATAGAAATCAAACACATGCAAACTTTACAGGCCACTCTATATTCCCTGTGGAGGCCTTCCAAATGGCATCATCTGTGATAAGAAGAAGTATGTCAATTATGTCATTATCAGAGTGAAAAAATGTGCAGACAAAATAAAGCTCTAAATACTCCTTTGAAGTCAACCACTCATTTTAAATGGTTTGGATGTATAATGTAGGGAAGTGTTTTTAATTGAAATAGAGTAAATAAGTTATTACAAAGAGTTTCAAAAGAAAAAAGATTGTTATGCTAAACTTCAGCTATTTTTTAATGGGTTTACCATGGCCATAGGCTTGCCTTTTTTGCATTTTCTTTTTTTCTTCTACTAGTGAAGGAACAAAAAAATGACAGTAGCTAATGCCAAGTCCTTTGAGCCATTGCTCTATAACAAAGCAATTTAAGGAGGCAGACAGAGGATGGAGTCAACTTTTATGAGAAAGTTGCTCATGTTTTCCTCTGATACAACTTTTCCATTCGGATGTTTTATGACAACTACAGTCTCTAAGGACTAACTAACTGCAAAGTTAAGACAGATATTTTACAATAAGACTTCGCTTATTACTTAATCACTGCAATCTGACAATAAAACCATCTGCCTATAATGGGCCAACTCCGCAGACTGCTCAAGTCCAGAAAGCTGAATGTCTAAAAGGACTCATTGTTTTAACCTGGATGCAAAATTTTACTTTCAGACAGACTTTGAGTCTGAATTTTATGTCATCAGTGGGATAAGACATTTTGCTATTTTTTTCCCACTATAAGCACCTTAAATTTAAAAAATCTGATTGGCTTTACATTAAATGATGAAAGAATCATCTTCAGAAGTGCTTGGGATGATACAGATTCTCACATTTGATAATCTGTTCCTGTTCTACATCACAGTAACAAGCATTCTTGAGATTTATGTAGTTGTTACACAGGGAGTGTGCTTTACATGCAAATTATTGTTGAATTCACACAAGAATCATACAGGATAAAAACTATTATTTTCTCCATTTTACAGAGGAAAAAAAACCTAAGGCTTAAAGACACTGAATAAGCTTCCAAAGTCACAGAATTATTAGTGGCAGTGGTGGGACTCAAACTCAAGAGGTTTGAGATCAGAGTCCAGTACTCCTAACCTTTATTACAAAGAAAACAGAAGGCATCAATTACTATAAGGAATGGGAATCAACATCTAGAAGACCGTGTCAAATGGTTAATGAGTTAATGCACCTCAAGAAAGGGAGATAAGAATACTTTTTTAAACAATGTACATAGCATTTAAGAGATCTACAAATATGAGCCTTTTTTCACTTTCACTTTTGATATAAAAGAATATTTTGAAAAATACACAAGAAAATTAAACGGATGACTTTAGCTCAGAACTATTTTAAGGAGGCTAAATCTTGGTAAGTAGACCCTGTTATGCTAAGCACTTGAGAAGGTTTCTAATACTTTTTAAAGGAGAAGTATTTATACCCAATTAATTTGGGTTTTTAAAGACAAAGGAAAAAAGAAAAAAAATGCATTTTGTTATTGGTGACATACTTTCTAATTATGACATCTATTTCTTGAATTGATGCTCCATAACCAGGTTAACAGGCTTGGGTCACAATATTGTTATGAACTCATCAATTGAAAGCCCATTATTGACCTAATTATTTTGAATGGGACAAACGAATGAGATGAAAGTCATGGTCTGTGAGGCGCCCAAGCTTGATCAGTTTGATTCTGTTTAAATGGAAGTACTTTTGATAGTGGTAAGGGGCACTATTAATGATTATGAGGAGGGAACAGATGCAAAGCTAAGGACATTCACTTACCCTAGCTAAAGCTCACTCTCTGCTTATCTCTCGGTGCTGCTACTGTTGGTTAAGGTAGGAGAGTGAGACCCTCTGTGGAGTGTCGGGGTGTTAGAAAAGGAGCTTTTGATAAGAGTGGATGTAGACAAATTGCTTGTGCCCCTTTAAAGAGACAAGATGAAAATTCCTGTTGAGACCATGTTTCTTTAAATGCCAAACTACTCCAAATCTGGACTAGTGGGTCATGGTTTATGAGTTTTGCTGCAGTTTGTACATAAAAGAATCCCCAGGATACATATGGACATAATCAGAGTGAGGCTGGTAGAGGCTGAAGGGATGAAATTCATGTGAAAACAAGAATGAGATAATAATAAGGTCCTGCAGAAAGGGAGAGCATGGGCAGTTTAAGTTGCAAGGAACAGACTTAAGCTGTAGTACTTTTCTTTTAAATATAAGATACATGTAGAAATAAGGATGATGGGACTGATCACATGCCATGAACTTACAAAAATTTATAGTCACACAGATTGGCTTCACATAGAAGGAAATATTCAGAAATTGGAAGCTGGTTTAGAATCCAACATAACTCTAGACACTGGGTTGTCTCCTCCCCCTGGGCAACAGGAGCTCCTTGCTTCCTTCTCTGCTGTGATGTGAAACTACCCTCTGCCTCTGTTTCTTTCTAAGTCATTGTCTTCTGCCCTTCCTTCCAAATACTCACTTCTTTATGTGCATCTGGCATCTGGTATCTCCAGTGTAGAGAATCCATTTTGTTCATTAACCCACCATCCAATAGAGAGCTCCTGCAGGGAAGGGTATTTGTGTCAGAAAACGTAATAGCCTTCTGGTTCATCTGCAGGCCAGTCGTCTTTAGGTCAAGAGCCTACCCCTTGTCCAATAGCCATGACCATGGTACTGGAATCACAGCAAGTAGAATGTGGTTACCCGTGGTGCTGGGACACCACACTCTCCTAGATGTCCTCCCACCTCTTTGACTGTCCTCAGGTTCTTTTCCAAGATAGTGCTCTCTGTCTAGGCAATAAATGTTGGATTTCCTTGAGGCTGAGCCTTAGGCCTTTTTCATTTTTCCCCAATATTTTTCTCCTTGTATAATCTCTACCATGCCCATGACTTCAGTCCACACACATGTGCCAACAATTTTAAAATGTATCTCTTACCTAGATCTCTCCTTTGAGCTCCAGACCAGATATCTAATAGTTAAGCTGATATTTCCACATTTATGTCTGAAAGACTTCTCAGTTGCAATTTGTTCTTGACTTATGTTCTTCTGCTTCAAATCCGTATGTCTTCCTGTATACCCTTTCTTCCAGTATCCACCACTATCCATTCTGCTGCTAAAGCCATTAGCTTAAGAGTCATGTTTGACATATGCTTCTGCCTCAAATCCACTTTCAATCTATCCCTCTGTTCTGTTAATCTCACTTCCTCAACATCTCTTAAAGCCATTCCCTTTCAGGCCCTTCAAAGCCACCACCCTAGTTCATGCTATCATCATCAATCTCCTGAACCGCTGCAGGAATCTGCACATTTGTCCCCTTCATCTACTCTAGCCCCTTTTCGATAACACCCCTGACACTGCAGTCACAGTGAACTTTACAAAAAGCAACTCTTATCATGTCATCCTGAAATTGAAAACTCCCAGTGATTTCTTATTGTTCCTGGAATTGAGAACAGCATTTTTAATGTGGTCCTGCGTATCTAGTCTAGGCCCCCTCTACCTCACCACCTTAATTTTACACAATTACTTTGTTCTAGCCACATTAGCCTCATTTCTGACCCTTGCATATGCAAGGATCCTTCACTGGGACAAGTTCTTTTTCAATGGGCTGATCCTTTACATGGAAAGCTCTATACTGCCTGGTCATCTGTATAACTCCTACCCAATCTTCAGAACTCTACATTTTCCGATCCCCATCTATGTCGGGATCCTCTGCTATACACTCTCATAGGCCCATATTTCTGTCCTTCAAAAGGATACATTAGAGATGTGATTATTTTTTTTATGCTTCCCCTCCAGACTCTAATACTCATATTAGCTAGGAACATTTTTTAAATTAGTAAATGTTTAATATATGGGCTACAAACAACAATATAACTATGCGCACAATACTACATCAGAAACCCCTAACACTGCCAATAGCACAAATCTTTAATTAGAATATGTAGGTATAAAGCTAGACTACGTTCACTTACTAGAGTCCTTCTGCTTAAATGTGTTTTCTCCTATTTCCTGCTGAACCCATAAAATTAGAAGCAAAATTTTCCAGTAGGTACTATTTCTGATCTTTGCTTTGCTTTTCTAATTACCTTTGCTTCCATAATATAATATCCTTAACCTATAGTATCTTTCCAGTGATAACCATCTTAATTTACAACTTCCTCCTTGACTAAATTTAAATGTTAGGCCAATTCTCTTCAAGTTTTAAAAACTTCATTTGAGTTGGTTAAGTTGTCAGCCTAAAGAATGTTAATTCTTCCAATCCAAAAACATGGGGTACCTTTCCATTTCTTTGAATCACCTTAAATTTCCTCATCAATGTTTTATAGTTCTCGGAGTATAGGTCTTTCACCTGCTTGGTTAAGTTTACTCCTAGATTTTTTTGCTTTTTTGGATTCAATTTTAAACAGGATTTTTCTTTAACTTTATTTTCTGATATTTCATTGATAGTGTAAAAAAAACTGCCACAGATATCTGTTGGTTCATCAGTTGTAACAAGCGTACAGCTCTACATGGGTTACTGATAATGGGGGAGAGTACACACGTGGGAGTAGGGAATGGACAGGAAATCTCAATACCTCCCTCTCAGTTTTGCTCTAAAAAAATTGTCTTAACTGGACACCATAAAACTCTTAGAGGAAAACATAGGCAGAACACTCTTTGACATAAATTGCAGCAATATCTTTTTTGATCAATTTCCCATAGTAATGGAAATAAAAACAAAAATAAACAAATGGGACTAAAACTCAAAAGCTTTCGCACAGCAAAGAAAAACTGTAAACAAAATGAAAGGACAACCTATGGAATGGGAGAAAATATTTGCAAATGAAGTGTCCAACAAGGGATTAATCTCCAAAATATACAAACAGATCATACAACTCAATAACAAAAAAACAAACCAACCAAAAGATGGGTGAAGACCTAAATAGACATTTCTCCAAAGAAGACATACACATGACCAACAGGCACATGAAAATATGCTCAACATCACTAATTAACAGAGAAATGCAAATCAAAACTACAATGAGATATCACCTTACACCAGTCAGAATGGCCATCATCAAAAAGTCTACAAATTCTGGAGAGTGTGTGGAGAAAAGGGAACTCTCATACACTGTTGGTGGGAATGTAAATTGGTACAGCCACTATTGAGAACAGTATGGAGGTTCCTTAAGAATCTAAAAATAGAGCTACCATATGATCCAGCAATCCCATTCCTGGACATATATCCAGAGAAAAACATGGTTTGAAAGGATACACGCACCCCCGTGTTCTTTACCGTGCTGTTTACAATAGCCAAGGCATGGAGGCAACCTAAATGTCCATCAACAGATGAACAGATAAAGAAGATGTGGTACATAAGTACAATGGAATATTACTCAGCCATTAATAAGAATGAAATAATGCCATTTGCAGCAATATGGATGGACCTGGAGATGATCATACTAAGTGAAGTAAGTCAGACAGAGAAAGACAAATATCATATGATATTGCTTATATGTGGAATTAAAAAAAAATGATACAAATGTACTTATTGACAAAACATAAAGAGAATCACTGGGTTTCCCTGGCGGCGCAGTGGTTGAGAGTCTGCCTGCCGATGCACGGGACACGGGTTCGTGCCCCGGTCTGGGAAGATCCCACGTGCCGCGGAGCGGCTGGGCCCGTGAGCCATGGCCGCTGAGCCTGCGCGTCCGGAGCCTATACTCCGCAATGGGAGAGGCCACAACAGTGAGAGGCCCGGGTACCGCAAAAAAAAAAAAAATCACTGACTTAGAGAATGAACTTAAGGTTACCAAGAGAAAGGGTGGGGAAAAGGGATAGATTGAGAGTTTGGAATTGACATGTACACACTGCTATATTTAAAATAGATAACTGACAAGGACCTACTGTATCACACAAGGAACTCTGCTCAATTCTCTGTGATAACCAAAATGGGAAAAGAATTTGAAAAAGAATAGATACATGCATATGTATAACTGAATCACTTTGCTGTAACCTTGAAACTAACACAACATTGTTAATCAACTATACTCCAATACTAAATTAAAAACTTTAAAATAATTGTCTTAAAGAAAAAAAAAACTATTCAAAAAGACAAGTTCCCAAAGGAGTAGTCAGGTGATCATAGAAGTATGTGATTCAAAAGGAAGAAAGATAAATGTCAAAAAAATGTATACTCTCACTAGTAATTTTTTTCAGTCTGCAAAGTAAAACAATGGGGTATAATTTTGTACCTCTTATGCTGAAAAACACTTAAAAGAATAAGAAAACCCACTGTTGGCATAAATGTTGGGAAAATGAGCCTCTAGCACTCTTGGTAGCAATGGAAATGGATTGGTTATAATATGTATATCAAAATTTTAAAGACATATATCATTTGACCTAGACATTAAATCTGAGAAAATAATTGGAAAAATGTAAAAAAAAATTTTTTTTGAGACTAAAGATCCTAATTTCAGCATTGTTTACACCAGTAAAAATTCTAAAGACAACCTAAAGTAACAATAGATTGGTTAAATAAATAAATATGGTAAATCTACTCTGTGGAAAACTCTGTAACCATATCTTTTCTTTATATTGATATATATTTAGTGACACAAAAGATGCCTGTGCTTTATTCTGTAAAATGCATATTATAAAATAGCATTTTTCATATATCATATCTATCCTCCAGAAATGCTTACGTTTGCATTTAAAGATCTCAAGATTTACCAAAAAGTTAACAGTGGATATATCTGATTAATAAGATTGAGTGATTTCCACTTTGAATCCTTTCTATATTACTTATATTTTAAAATAAGCATTATTACTTTTATAATAAAGTTGAAAAAGAGGCATAATACACAGACAGTTAAAAGCATTTAAGAGCCTAGAGATAATTCACACTTGTACCTGTATCCAAGCTATAGCCCACCACTTCAGGTTTCTCAAACCTGAAAATTTCTGATTTGGAGAGGACTTCACCTTCCAAGAATGGTATAATAACTCTACCATGCCATCTAGTGTTAAGAACTGTGATGTCTTAAGAAAAGCTGGCAACTCAAAGAGATTTTAAGTATTCCAATTCACAATTCTATAGGCAATTTGAGGAAAACAAGTACATCTTTTAGAAAGGACACTGAGATTTGCTGTGAGTGTAGAGTTAGGTCAAAGTTTAAATTGCAAACTTGCAACTATGTCATTTTAATTAGGTTGTAACTGAAGAAATCACAAAACAATACCTAAGAGACAAGGTAGTTAAATATTTAAACTAGTGAAGGGGGAGAGTGAATCTCCGCCCTTATCCTCATCTCGCCCACACCACCACACACACCTACCTTTACTATCATCACCACCATCACCTACAGAAGTTCAGAATCAACCAGTTTCTTTAAAAAGTTACAAAACCAAAGATTCTATTTGAAGATATAACCAGAGTCTACTTAACTCTAAGTATAGAAGACAAACAAATATTGATAACAAATTAGTACTCAAAGAAGTTGATTTTCTGTTGGTAGCTTGGCTCCAGGGTCATTTGGGAATACCTTAATACAACTCTAAGTAGAGCCATACACCAGTCTGACAAAAATATTTACTAAGTACCTATATGCAAGGCTGTTTTAAGTGTTAAGAAACTATAGTAGGTATTATGAAACAATCATCTGAAAAGATAAAGTCTCTGCTAACAGGGAACTTATAGACTAGTGTGACTTTCTTAACTAAGCAAGATGTTTCCAGTTTGAGATCATGTACCAAGTACTTTAAATTTTTCCTCTGTTCCTCTAAAAACAAAATTCAACTGAATAAATTTGAGTATCTAGTTGGTTCTATTGTATGATTCATGAATTGGGCAGCATCTCATCTAGTAAAAAGAGAGGTGCGCCAAGGAACACCTGTTCATATTTTTCTTTTGCTAATAACTTTCTTATCCCATCCATACAGAAGCTGGATGGGATAAGAAAGTTAGCAAAGGAAAAAAAAAGATTGCTTCAGTCAAGGTCGCCTTTATTTGGGGGAGGGGCAGCAGGGATCTCATCAAGCAGATTACTTCACTATTGTTGATCAGGACATTCCAGACTGATTAGCTTAAAATTCCACTCCTGAGAGGGGTTGAAACTACAATTCAGTCTTAAGTTTGTTGTCCTGGGAGCAAGTGACTCCACCTTCATACCTGTTCTTTTTTTTTTTTTTTTTTTTTTTTAACACTACCCCATGACTGATAATTTGATTTCTGGTCTTTTATCTTAAAGAAAAAATACAAGAAACTCATCTCGCAATATATAATAGTGATAAATTGAAAACAACCTAAATGACCAAAAATAGATGACTGGTTAAGAACCATTTTTGCAATAGAATAGTATGCAGGCATTCAAAATGCTATATCAAAACTTCTAAAAATAAAATTTGCAAATATCCACAATGTCCAATGAAAGAAGGAAGAAACAATAATATATGAAATAACAGAAGCTCTTCGGCAAGTGAAGTAATAATGGGTGATTCAATCTGTCAGAGTTTCAGCAACTGTAAGGAGCAAAGGGCATGGCGAAGTCCCAGGACAAGATGAGATGGTGGAGCTATCCAAGTCTCACAGGTTTCCATAAAGAAAGCCCCTCACACTGTGTCAGGTACATAGACAACCAGGTTCCCTCACAATCCTTGGAATGGAAGATGGTAAAAACTGGGTAAATAGCTGTACTTTATCAAACCTACATCCCTCAGACTGAGGCAGGACAAGATGAGTCTGAAGAATATGGGAATATGCCCTCATGTTTATAGCTTTCTGAGAACCAAATACTGGAATAACAGTAGACCTCCTTTCCCACTCCAGTTTTCTGAATATTTTAATGCATTGAGTTGAAGGGGAACAGAATATACCACCCCAAATATGTCTCTTTGGCATAAGGATCATTTTGAGCTCATTATTTTTAAGAAATGGCAGACATAGGAAAAGCTCTGAAAACCAAATAAAGTAAGAGACATTTACATTTATAAGGGAAATCTCCATGTGTAGTGTGTCTCCCTCTCTGTACCAGGAAGAAGATGACAAAAATCTCTAGTAAATCTTTTATTTTTTTTCTTTTTTTTTTTTCTAGTAAATCTTATCAATGGAGAAGACAGAGACTTCGATCTGCATAACAAGGTACGCTTGTTTACTGTGCCTTTCCTGGTAACCTCCCCATAACTGGCCATTCCTCTTCCCATCAACATCTTCTATCTGAAGATGGTATTTAAGGTGGTGGCTTGGGTCATTTCAGGGAGTTACTCAGTTTTCCTGGGTATCTTCCATGTGTATAGGACGTACACATGTTATTTCACTTCTGTTTTTCTCCTCTTAATCTGCCTTTTATTACAGGGAGGTCTCAGCCAAAAGCCTAAAAGGGTAAAGGGAAAATTATTTTTCATGCCCCTCCCCATACCCCAACCCCACCAGAGCACCTAGCAAGGCTTACTTCCTCTTCTGTAAAACAGATATTTTGACTAGGAGTGTTGACATGCCTTTTCCAGCTTCCTACTCTATTGTATTGGCCCTTCTGTGCCTACATTGCTTAGAGTTATTTGCGTCCTTGCCAAAGCACTGGAGGAAGATCCAATTGGTGATGAAACCAGATGTCACAGGGTCCAAAGTGGCAGTCAGCAGGGACTTTGGGTTGAACCAAGAAATAGACAAAGCTCGTTTTCTACACAAACATCAGTAAAGAGTTCTTTCTGCATCCTCTTAGTAACTACAGCTTAATCTATAAACCCCAGCCTCACCAAACCTGCCCCAATGAAAATAATATACCCATCTACAGTCATTCATTCAATAATACAAGTTGAGTATGTTCTGTGTGCCAGGCACTATGCCATGGGTAGAATGGAGATGAGAAATATTCACAGGCCATGCCCTTACCGTCCTCAGGGTGGAGGGGAAGGTGGGGAGAATCATGGATATTAATTGAATAAACATAAAATAGTAGGAGAGCCAGAGTGAAGTGAGGGGAGCCTTTGATGAGAGGCAGTGAGGGCTGAGCTCGTGAGGCCAGGTTAAAGATCCTGGTCTTTATTCTGAGAGTCAGAGGCCCCAGGGTCCACATACGGCTCAGCTCCTGCCTTCTCTCTGGCTTCGGGACAACCACATCATCTTAACAGTCACAGTTTATCTTTTTCTCCTCTGTAAAATGAAAGGTTGAATTAAATGATTTCTATGCTTTTTTCCAGCCATGAACTTGTTCCTTTTACGAGATCTGCAGTTTACTTAGGCTTAAGTCACTAGAATATTACAAAGATTTCAAGGATGTGTTGTGATCGTGAAGCCATGAGCCCTTACAGACCCTTGCTTTTAAAGAGTTTGAAGTAGTCTTCATACCAGGAGAACTGCAAAGTGACTACTGTTGACCTGAAATAGACTGCCAGGAAACAAAAACCAAAACAAAACAAAATAGACTGCCAGATATTTCTCCAGCAAAGATGGGTTTACTTGGGATCAGCAGATAATTGCAACTTGGGGGCCTGCAACCATGGTGAGCCACAGGCAAGTCCCTGCACAGCAAGGGAAGGAGAGCACTTTTACAGAGGGAGAAAAAAGTTGGGGGGCTGGGGGGGCTACAGTAAACAAAGAGTCCATGGTTTTTCATTGACTGAGTCCTGGCCAGGAAACAAGGGGAGTCTTTTTTTCTTCTTGTTAGGCTCTGCAATCATCTCAGGGAGTAGGACCCTCACCCTCCCTCAGCCTTCTGGTCTCCCACCTCCATGTAATTGACATTTCTATGCATTTTATAGTATTCGTGAGCATTGTGCAAAGAAAACAGATCAAGAATAGTGTGACTCAATCATTTTAGCTGTTATTTCTTGTTTCCTTAGTGTGGAACACAATGTCGTCAATTGCAAGAAAAGTTTCATCTGTACAATCAATAAACTCTAATGCTTCATACACTAAAGCTGACTTGGAATGATGCTAATGTTATTCAAGTGTTTTCAGTTCCTTTTTTAGCAAAGTGGGCTCTGATGAACAAAGAACATTCTTTACAGTTCTATGCCACTTAGTGTTATGTTTTCTGCAACTTAGGTGTTGAATCTTGTCCTTCTTCTAATTCCAGTCTAATACAGTCTTTTTGTAGAATTTTGAAGAGGGCTTAGTTTTGTTTCCTTCTCATGGTATATTTCTAAATTCACTTTCTCATGTTTTATTATGGTCATGAATGTCAAGATTGGGACAGCCTGAGTATTAAATGACAGCTCAGAAAAAAATAAACACCTTTACAAAAGCCAACTGAGCATAAATAACAGTAATTATTACCTGCCTAGTTTTAAGACATTCTTGCCATCAAATTCAACTGAATCCTTTCAGGATGTTGTGAGTAATGGAAAAGTATTATATTTGTACAATGGATTGAGTTCAGTAGAAATACTAAATTTCTTTCTTCCTACATAGTGAGCTTATTATATCTCAAACAAGAAGCTATGATTTGGGACTTGAATGTGAAGCAAAACAATTTTCTTAGACTTTTCAATTTTGTCTAAGTGGTTGATACAACTCTTATTGCTTTTCTTTGATGGCAGGGAAGGGCTGTTTGCTTTGTGTAAGGAATCTGGAATTTAAAGTTGAGAAAGCCATGGCTTTCCTAGATATCATGATAAGTAGATACATATTGAATTGGATGAAAATGTCATGAAAAGGAGCTTGAATGATGTTACAAATATGAGAGATAGGCTTTAAACATGAAGAGACAACAAGAGCACTTTGGCTACCCAACTCTAAACTTTTACAGTTTTTTCCCTCTGATGAGTTGGAGTTTGCTTTCTTTTTAGATTTTTAGTTTAAAAAAGTAGGCATTTGTGGCTTTTCAGGGAAAGGTAGGGGAAAGGCAGCGGTAGGTATGGTGACAGACTGATGGATAGTGAAAACCAGCAGGCTGCCTGAGGATTGCCTTGCCCATAGGAAGGAAACATGGTGGGATAAATTAAAGGCGTGGATTCCCAAGTTAGCCAGCCAGCTCCATCACCCCCTCCCCTAAGTTATTTAGGCTGGGATAGTTTTAGATAAATCTCTCTGTGCATCAGATTCTTCACCGATGACACAAGTCTAACAGTACCTACTTCCTAGGATTTTGTGAGGATTGAAATGAGATTATACATACACAGTGTTCAGAAGAGTGTCTGCACATTATCTAATTAACTTTACAGCAATGTCACATATGACTTAAGCAGTTGCCAATAATAAGTGATACATTTTAATGGTGATCACCACCACACCTGAGAGATTAAATGAGACCATTTATCTCAAAATTTATCAAAAATAAGTAAAATCAGTGGTGTCAAACAGAATGCACAAATCATTGGGAAAATCTGGACAATTCTAATGCTTTCAGAAAGATCAGGTGCTACATTTTAATGTAGAATCTTGACTGTGCAGTCAAAAATTCATTATTTCATGTAGGAAGTTTCTAAAAACCAGAAGATATTTTGCTCCTCAATATAATAGCTTGTAATGTACTGGGAAATTGGCTTTGTAAACACTTTTGTTTTTCTTTTATGCGATAAATGTATAGTGAGTTTGATCCATCCCATAAAGTTGGCCTCCTTTCTGTGAAACCTATTTCAAATCATTCCACCTCAAGGGTAAATTGCCACCATGTTAAGAAACTATTTTTTAAAACTGGCGTTTCAACAATGTGGGCTCTCCTTTAGAAGTCAGATATTCGTTATTCCTTTAAATGATCTCTTAAATATGTAAGAAAAATTAAGTTATTATTGGGTGACAAGGGTGAACATTAATTGTTAACTGAACATTAATTAAACTGTTAACAGTTTAACAGATCCTGACTCAACCTGTAGAGTCTATAATATATAATTTATCATTTACAGATAGTGAAAACCACCCAAATCAAGAAGTGTCCAAATCATGTATGGCATTGTGGCATGTCAGGAATTGATTGGCTGTTTAAAACCTAGGGATCTCCTTGGGCATTTAATGTCAGCATGAAAAAAAGAATCTAAATTGAAATGTTAGGAGGAAAGTACAGAGATATTATTTAAAAGGAATTCAATAACCTAAAAATAGGTTATAGACTGTAAGTGAATTTAAACGGTTCTGAAA
This sequence comes from Kogia breviceps, assembly GCF_026419965.1. Classification (NCBI taxonomy): domain Eukaryota; kingdom Metazoa; phylum Chordata; class Mammalia; order Artiodactyla; family Physeteridae; genus Kogia; species Kogia breviceps. The sequence goes on along the minus strand of NC_081311.1, from coordinate 39,672,154 downwards.
AATTTGTGACAAAAATTGTTTCAATACTTTAAAACATTAATTTTATACTCTCCATGACACTGGATTTAGAAGTATTAAACATATACATATTATATATTATATATTAAGTATATATGATGGAATATTATTCAGCCTTAAAAAAGAAGGAAATCCTGCCATTTGTAAGAACATGGATGAACCTCTAGAGCATTATGCTAGGTATAATATAACAGACAGAGAGAGACAAATACTGCATGACTGCATGGTATCATTTATATGTGGAATCTAAAAAAAAAATAAGTCAAAATCATAGAAACAGAGTAGAATGGTGGTTGGCAGGGGCTGGGGGAAGTAAGGAGAGGTTAATAAAAACGTACAAACTTTCAGCTATAAGATGAATAAGGTCTGAGGATCTAATATAACATGGTAACTATAGTTGATAATACTGTATTATACAATTGAAACTTCCTAAGAGAGTAGAATTTAAGTATTCTCACAGGCACACATACATACACACGCGCGCGCACACACACACACTGGAATATTACTCAGCCATGAAAAAGAATGAAATAATGCTAGTTGCAGCAACATGGATGGACCTAGAGAATATCATACTAAGTGAAGTAAGCCAGTCAAAGACAAATATCATATGAGATCACTTATGTGTGGAATCTTAAAAAAAAGTGATACAAGTGAACTTGTTTACAAAACAGAAATAGACCCACAGACATGGAAAACAAACTTACAGTTACCAAAGGGGAAAGAGGTGGGAGAGGGATAAATTAGGAGTTTGGGATTAACATATATACACTACTATACATAAAATAGATAACCAACAAAGACCTACTGTATAGCACAGGGAACTATACTCAATATCTTGAAATAACCAAAAGGGAAAAGAATCTGAAAAAGTTGTGTGTGTGTGTGTGTGTGTATGTGCTTTGTTGTACATCTGAAACTAACACAACATTGTAAATCAGCCACACTTCAATTTTTTTAAAAAAGAAAAAAAAAATGAACTCTCTCTTGTTTGGTGGGTCACTATATTTGTTGCAGTGCAGGTGACAGTAATGGTGAAAATATATCCCCAGTAGGTGCTTCCTGGAAGATGTAGTTTGTGTCTACATGTTTCTAACATAAGTGGGTAAATTATCTTTGAAAATCGAAGGGCTGGTTGAATTCAAACTAGGCAAGCCTAAGAGACCAACTGTGAAGTTCTTATTTAGACCCAATTTGGGTCTTTCCCGGTTCCAATTCCTTTGAACTAGAACCTGTATACCCAATATCCACACCCATCCTCTTTCCACATGCGATACTGCCGCATGTAGGGTGAACAGCTTCCGCAGTTATCCAGGACGCAAGGCTTTCAGTATTAAAACCAGGATAATTCCTGCAAACCAGGACAGTTGGTCATACTAACTGCTGATTGCTCATTGAGGAAAAGGCTGACAGTGATGTGGCCACAGACAAAGGTCTGCTTCCCAAGAAGCCTGATCCTCTTAGCTTGGTCCTGTTGCTGAGAACTGGGCAGATGTGCAGTGAAAAGCTGGGATGAGAAAAGGAAAAGAAAGTGGCCTGGGCTCCCAATGGTTTCTAGATTTCTGATTTCAGGGGTCCACGAGGACCAGCTGCAACTCTATCATTTTATTAACCCAAAATAAACATGTATAACAGATTGCCTGGGTTTTGTTTATTGTTTTGGTTTAAATTAGTGGAGGTCAGTTTCTGTTATTCAGAACTAAAATAACTTTGATTAATATAATATCCATCACCAGCACTGTCCAAACAATTTAAAAAGTTTTTAACTCTCACACCCTACTGAGGGTGGGTCAGTAGTATCAAATTTGTGCACCATAGGGAGAATTATTAATAGTTTCTGGAGCAGTAGCAGATCTATCCATTAATGCTTCAGAAAGCAAAGCACTAATGGAAAAGTGGTGCCTAGTTTCCAATTTTCTTTGTTAATGAGCACATTTCACTCTCAGGTCAGCAATGACTAGCTCAGATTCCCTGGTGGCGGGAAAGTTCTAATCTAAGTACTGTCCTGGTCTGTTTTGAAATCACAGTGCAGACAAAAACTTAGAAGTCACAGGTTGAAAACAGGTTTGGAAACTAAAGCTACAAAAACTAAAATGTTTTAAAAAGTCTTATCCCTGAACATCTGGAGTCAAGGGTACAGTGATACCTGATGTGGGATAAAAGGCAACAATTTATGAGAATATCAGGGTCAGTTGCCTCACACTCACAAAGGATAAGGAGATTCTCACCCCAGTCCCTACCTGCTTTGGTCTCTCCCATGAGGTCTGAGGATAGAGGAACATGAGTCTCAGAAAGACAAAAATTAAAGGCCCAGAGTGGCTGAGAGAGCTCTCCCCTTCCTGGAATAAGAGTCTATCACGAATCTCTCCACTTCCCCAGTACCAACCTAGTTCACATCACTATCATCTCTCAATTTTACAGCAGTTACCTCCTACCTCGTCTCCCTGCTTCCTCTCATCTTCCTAAAGTCAACTCCTCACAAAACAGCCAGCGTATAACCTTTTGAAACCAGAAATCAGACTGTGTCACCCTCTGTTTCAAACATTCTTGATTCCCCATCATACTTAGAATAAAATTCAAACTCCTTATGGTAGTTTAGAAAGCCCTGTGTACTCTGGCCCCTGCCTCTCTTTCCCCAACTTCATCTCCTACCACTTTCCCCCCGGATCACTCCTCTTTAGAACTTTGTACTTGAACACACTAAGCAAATGACTCTTTATGGGCCTTTGCACAAGCTGTTCCTTCTGCCTGGAATGCTCTAACCTCAAATCTTTGCATAGCTCTTCAGTGAGGTCTCAACTCAATTGCTACTTCCTCAGAGAAAGACTTTCCTCCCATCCTATCTAAAACAGTACCTCTGCCACAACCCAGTCACCCTCTTTCCTTTTATTCTGCTTATATTTTATATAAAGCATGTATTTCTTGACTGCTTATACATATATGTGTGTGTATATCATCTATGACACATACATACACATATTCTCTGGGTCTAACTAAATAAGCCACTCTTCTGTGTAGCGTGGAAAAAGCAGAGGGTCAGAAAGATTTTGGTTTGAATTTAAGTTGTTGCTGATATTGTCTGCCCCCCTCACTAGAACATAAAGTCCATGAGAGCAAAGCATTGTCTTCTCAAATACTGCTATATCCTTGGTTCCTGGCACACAGTAAGTCAGTGAGTGAGTGAGTGAATGAATGAATAGATGAATGAAGAAACAAAACAGTGCTCAGCTCAATTCCCAGCTCTTCCACTTTGAGGCTATGTTACCTTTAGCAAGTTACTTAAATTCCCTGGACCCTAATTTTCTTCGTCTCTAAAGTGAGCATAATTATCACCTCCTCTAAGAGCTGTCATAAGGAATAATTGAGATAAATTGTATAAATCCTCAGAATAGTGGGATAGAACTTAGTATGTATTCAACAAATTTTTTTCCCCCTCAAGGTATCACTTTTCTAGGGATACCAAAAGCACTGTAAAGTGAGGCTTCACAAGTTATCAGACTAACTACTAGGTTATGTGTCATGAATTCATCAACATACCCAAATATTGAAATCCTATCGTTTATTCAACTAGACCTCTATGTCCCTGTACATTCCTTAAAAATGCAAGTATTTCTCAATAAAATATCCATAAGGTCATCTTTATCTTAATAAAAATGCGTTTCAATTTTTTTCTATGACTTAAAGTCCTGTAGAAGAAATAGCATAAACAAAGATGCCAAAGAGCAGCTTCAGAGATGTGTAGAGAGTTCATTTAATATAAAATCACAGCCTGAAATCAGAGTCACAGCCAAATCATCAGAGGTGAAACAATTGGTTTTTGAAGAGGAATGGAGAAAGAGATTTCTTCTTAAGCATGGACATCACTCAAGGTTAGCAAGGTTTGTTGCTACCTGACCAATGGGTACTCATGGTGGGAAATTCCCAAGTGGTTGAGCCAGAAACAAACTGAATTGTTTTATTGGTTAGAGGAATGATCATATTAAATTAAGTTAGTGATATGATCATTCCAAAAGACCTTAAGATTTCTTTATAGTTTAGCTGAGATAGCCCCAGTCCTAATATGATTCAGCCTAATTCCTATGCCTTCCATTCTTCTTCTATTTCTAAAGGTAGAAGGGAAAGGAACTGGCCACAGTCAACTACTCTGTTTTTCTACCATCCTTTCTACAAAGGATGCACTTAAACAAGCTCATCTAAGTTGCTCACACCACCACTCCAGCCTTTGAAGTAGTCTGTGCCTCTGATGTTAGTACCCTCTCATCTCACAGCTCTTTATTGGCCTTGAAATACCTCACCAACTCTGGCTCTTCTGGGACCATAGAGTCTGTAGCCTAAAAATGTCTGGGCTCCCTGGATCACCAAGAATTTAGAATCAGGGAAAAGTCATTGGAAACCCATTAGCTTGCGGGTCTATAACATTGGGGGATTTCAAGACTTTCCTTTTTATTCATTTAATCTTCTTCAATGACATGCTTCCCTTGCCTATGTCCATCTGCCAACCCCAACCCAGAAAAGCTTTTGAAGTTGAAAACCCTTTTGAAAATAAAATTCTATCATTCAGTAAACTATTTTTTCTTTTGGGTGCCAAGATATATTTTTAATAGTCTATCACACCCAAGTGTGTGCAGTTACGGGTAGATTGTTGCTAATCAACTTGGTTTGACTGAAATATAGCTTTCTTTTATTTCCTTATTTCCTTGTGTAGTTTTGAGCCAACATTCCTAAAATGGATGGCTCTTGATTGAATAAACAGATGTAAATGAGACTGATCTTTGGATAAACATAAACCTTATTTTTCTAGAAAGTTGTGCTCATGTTTGTTGTTTTTGTAACATACTCATACCTGAAGTCCAGCCAAAACTGTCTTATCTCTTACAGAAATCTGTGCTGCAAATATTTCTTAGAGAAAGAATTCTAAATCAGGGAGGGAGAGATGACCTAAAATCTCATCAGTGTCTTAAATTCTATACTAGTAATTTTAGAATCGTACTGAGAAGTAATAATACTACTAAAACTTGTTGCTGTCTTTTCTAAGCCTAGATCAAAGGTTTTTAAAAGCAAAGAACACCAAAGCTCTAAAAAAATTTTAATAATTACTATGCCATCTGTAGGACGATCCAGATTAATCTTTTATTTCGAGGGGCCACCTTATCCTCTTTAAAAACTAAAGGTAGAAAAAGTGGGAATGAACAGCAAAAACTTGTTTAATATCAGCCCACTTCAATGCATAAAGGAAAGTTTTTCAAGTAGAAAGTCCCTGACCTATGGCTTAAAATTTTATAAAGATTTCATTTGCTATTTAAACTTTGTTGATTATGAAGAGGAGGAGAAAACATGAGACAGTTCCTGGGGTCATCGTTCATTTAAAAGTCTTCCAGGGAACTCTTGCAATGCATCAGTGATAACTATGTCCATTCCATTATTTTCTCTATCATCAACTAGTATTTTGAACTTCTGAGTGTTTGCTAGAGGCCACACACTTTGCTAGGATCTAAGAGTAAAATGTTGACCCCACCCCTATTTTCAAGACAAGAGCTCAGTCTTAAAGCTCACTTGTCCTGATCAGTGCCCCTCCTTAGAATGACAGATTCATCATTATTTGTTTCTGGAATCCCTCAACCCTCCTTTCAGGGCTTTGCCCTCTTCAAAGGCTCTGCTCCACAGTGTCACTTGAAAAATAATTCACATTCATGTGAGTAAACCTATGACTAAGTTCTCCTTTCCCTCTCTTTACCTTTGCCTACAATTCACCTTCCCCAATAGACAGAATCTACTATAATAGAAGGTATACAATGATATATGAATATTGTCTTTCAAGGAATAACACTTCTTAAAGAGAACACTTGGAAAGGACAAAGTTTAGCTCAAGATATGAAGCCTTCAACAATGAAGGCTTCAGGCTATGGGGCAACCTACTGTCTTCCATTTATTTTGCCTGCAAGAAGCAGAAATGCACTAGCATAGATACAAAGTAGGATTGATGATAAGAATACAGGCATTTCATGGGCCAAGAACAGAGGGTGAAGAAAAGATGGGCATTTGGTAGAATTTTAACTAGAAACTAGGAACTACATGATTTCTAACTTCTGTTCCTCTGAGTTTGGTCCATTTCCTTTCTCAATCAGCTTCTTCTACTTCACCTCGCACATGTCTTAATGTGACCAGCAGTTCCAACTCTATGTTGTAAAGTTTCAGCCCTGCTGCACATCACCAACTAGTACCAGTTGTAGTTCCTCGGTTCAAATATGAAGGAGGGAAACAAGGAGAGGATATGAGTCAGAGTTTGAGTGGTCCAGCTCATCTCTTCAAGCCAAGCTATAAAAAACTTACTGTCTAACCAGTGCATAGTCAGATATTAGATAAGGTGCTTACTCATGGCCCAATTATCTGGGCCCAGGATGATGTATCAAGGTACCAAAGTATGTAGGGCTGTCTAAGTGGCATTTGGATAGGGAAGAATGGTTTAAAATCTGTGGATAGGGGCAAGAGATGAAGCATCTTTAGTGGACTCAACCTCTGTATTCCTACCTTGAAATATCTGTAGGTTGTTTTAGAGTATGTTCAGCCCTTCCTCTCTTCTTGCTTTCCAATTATTATAGATTTTCTTGATTCAAATCTATTTCACATGTGTTTGCTAGCCTCCCACATCTCTTTCATTATCCTTCGCTTTAAGCCCTCAACCTTCAGAACCTACTTAGTATTGAAACAAGGCAAAATCCACATGGATCATCTATCTAGTGACCATGACTGCCTACTTCTAGAGCAATCATGATAAGAGGGTGCTCAAATCTTCTCCATCTGCCACAGCACACTCTGACCGTAATATTGAGTACCATAGAGATAAGTGGTCAAGAAGAATGGGATGTTCATAAATGCCCTTTACAATAGATCCAGAGAGGAATGAAGGGGGTTCTACATTGCCCTCTTTCCAACTCACAAGAATGGACTGGCTCTGAAACAATAGAATCTGGTTTCTCCTTTATACCTACCTGGTCTCTTTAAATCTCTACATCCCTTTGACTTTCTTTCTCCACTCTCCCAGTATGTTAACCCTAATCTCAACTGCTGAGGGAAAACAAACTTTACTACAGATGGCAAATTGTCCATTTGCACAAAGTACACAGGGGTCTAAGAAACTATGGCAAGGAAGATAGAAAATAAAATCCTCTACCCTGATATAAAACTCCCTTATGAAATGCCCCATCATTCCAGAAATGCAACCGTCCTATGGTTACATTGCAAACCTCATTTAATAATGATGTATTTGATGACATGGAAAATTTGCAAAGTAAATATTTTTTGTCCTTCAGATACAACTATCTGATGAATAGGAGTATTTGAATAGCAGAGGAATAGTAAACAGATTAAAAGGAGTACTCAATTTATTTCCCTGGGTCTATTATTGGATCTGTCTTGACTAATCTTGTGACTTTGGACAAATTGTTTAACTCCCGCTGGGGCTCAGTTTCCTCCAAAGTCAAGTGCTGAGTTAGACGCTAACGCAAACAGTGTTGGTTTCCAGGCATCATTCTCTCCCCTCCTTCCTTGCTAGTGGAACTTATCTCCTACTATAAAGCTAAAAAGATCATCTCACTTCTCCATTTTCCTATGTATCTAGGACACAGGCACATAATCAGTCTCAGCCAGTGGAAAGTGATTATTCTGCCTGTGGTATTCTGGGAAAGGTTTTCCTTACTATTGAAAATAAAATTCCCTCCTACATTCCTTTGGAAGCTTTTGTGCTTGGAGTGGTAGTAGCTATCATGTAACCATGACATGGAAGATAAGAGGATTATATAGAATCTGAGGGCCCCCCTGTCACTTTTGAGCTGCTGAATTACCAACATTAGAATTCATTAAATAACTTCTCATTCTATAAGCCATTTGGGGGGATATTCCATTACTTTTAGCCAGAATCATCCTTATTGAATAGATGTCATTCTAAGGGGTCCTAAGACTGCTCCCAGCTTTAAAAATATATGAGTCGGGCTTCCCTGGTGGCGCAGTGGTTGAGAATCCGCCTGCCGATGTAGGGGACACGGGTTCGTGCCCTGGTCTGGGAAGATCCCACATGCCGCGGAGCGGCTGGGCCCATGAGCCATGGCTGCCAAGCCTGCGTGTCCGGAGCCTGTGCTCCGCAACGGGAGAGGCCACGACAGTGAGAGGCCCGCGTACCACAAAAAAAAAAAAAAAAAAAAAAAAAAAAAATATATATATATATATATATATATATATATATATATATATGAGTCAATATACCCTGAGAAAACCATAATTCCAAAAGAGTCATGTACCAAAATGTTCATTGCAGCTCTATTTACGATATCCAGGACATGGAAGCAACCTAAGTGTCCATCAACAGATGAATGGATAAAGAAGATGTGGCACATATATACAATGGAACATTACTCAGCCATAAAAAGAAATGAAACTGAGTTATTTGTAATGAGGTGGATGGACCTGGAGTCTGTCATACAGAGTGAAGTAAGTCAGAAGGAGAAAAACAAATACCGTATGCTAACACATATATATGGAATCTAAGAAAAAAAAATATCATGAAGAGATTAGTGGTAGGACGGGAATAAAACACAGACCTACCAGAGCATGGACTTGAGGATATGGGGAGGGGGAAGGGTAAGCGGTGACAATGTGAGAGAGTGGCAGGGACATATACACACTACCAAATGTAAATTAGATAGCTAGTGGGAAGCTGCCGCATGGCACAGGGAGTTCACCTCTGTGCTTTGTGACCACCTAGAGGGGTGGGAGGGCGGGTGATGCAAGAGGGAAGAGATATGGGAGCATATGTATATGTATAACTGATTCAATTTCTTGTAAAGGAGACACTAACACACTATTGTAAAACAGTTATACTCCAATAAAGATGTTAAAAAATATATATATGAGTCAATAAGAAAAAAGAGAGACAGAGAGAAAGAAGGAAAGTTGTTTTCTCTTTGCCCTCTTTTCAACTCACAAGAATAACTGCAAATCTTTAAGGACCAATAGTAAAGAGACTTCAGAAAGAGATACTCCAATAAGACAGACTTACAGTGAGAGTAAAGAAATGCTGATATGATGTGGCTTGAAGAGAACAAGATATGAACTTATCCCAAATATCTCCCACTGCTTTTGTGTGTGCCTCTGTAGTGTCATGTGTAATATTTTGACTGCCCATCATTTGAACACCCTTCCTATTTTAGCAATCTGTCTCCCACTATGAAAGTCAAAGGGAGATTTGCTCTCCTCCTATCCCTGGCAGCCAGAATAAGAGAAGATGGCTAAGGCTTGGCCAATTGAGGGCTTCTACACAGGATTTTGACTTTGGGGGAATGGAGATGAGGGATGCCAAGGCAGTTCTAAAGTTATTGACGAGTCCTTGGCAGAGACAGGGCAGGGAAGGGATCACCAAGGGTGACTCCTCAACCAGACTGTTTCTATGGTGTGTCTTGGATGAAAATTCCTGATGCCCTGATCTCACTTGGGCCTGCCTGTGTTTTGACACTGGTTCTGCAAAAGCTACTGGGAGCTATCCCCAATATATCTGAAATAGTTTTCTGGTTTTGGTTAACCAGAGCTTGTTTTTGTTTACTACAACCAAGAAATCTGACTGATACAGTCAACACCTTGAATGTGAAAAATGTGTCTTCAAAAGTCTAGATTTCAGGGCTTCCCTGGTGGCGCAGTGGTTGAGAGTCCGCCTGCCGATGCAGGGGACGCGGGTTCGTGCCCCGGTCTGGGAAGATCCCACATGCCGTGGAGCGGCTGGGCCCGTGAGCCATGGCCACTGAGCCTGCGCGTCTGGAGCCTGCACTCTGCAACGGGAGAGGCCACAACAGTGAGAGGCCCATGTACCGCAACAAAACAAAACAAAACAGTCTAGATTTCATACAAACTTGTGAAAATAAAATTTGGAAGAACAGCTGGAACTTTATAGTACTTTCTGGCCTTACCCAAGAGAGGGATATCAGTCTTGGAAGGCACCAAGGGAAGTGAGACAGACTTCCCTGAGCAGCCCTGAGCATCTCTGCTGCTCCCCTTCCTGTGAACAGGAAGCTCCCTTCCTCAAAGACTTTAGAACAAGTGGTCACACATGATATCAGCAAACAGTCTCATTTCTTACTGTCATCTTTCAGGGAGAGCTGTGATTTTCCTTCAAAAGTGTTTCTGAATATTCTTAGTGAGGTATGTGTGTTTGAGAACCAATATTGAGTAGAATATGAGTTTTATTAAGTGTGACCCCTGCAGAACTGGCTAGAGAGAAAGAGGCCTACAAATTTTCCGTTTATGGTGGAATTATTCCCCTATCCCCCAAAGACCAAACTTCCTGCTACAATGAAAAAAACAAGTTAAAAATTAAAATAAATAAACTTGAAGGAAAACATAAATGAGAGCTATATCAAAACAAAGATAAGAAGTTAATTGGAGGTTAATGTTGTTGGTAAAAAGCAAAAATATTATCATTAAAAAGAAAACAGGTGATTTTTATCCTGTTATCAGTTAATGGCAGAATCAAGCTTTGAGACCAAAACTGAAATCACTGGGCTATCCCATCTCTTTTGCACTGTGCTGCTGAGGCCCAGTTTAATGTCTGGGACAGAGCAGATGTAAGCTGACTAAAAGAAATGATCTCTACAGTCTCCCAAGGCAGTAGAAATAGAAGCAAAAATAAACAAAAGGGACCTAAAATCAAACTTACAAGCTTTTGCACAGCAAAGGAAACCATGAACAAAACAAAAAGAAAACCTACAGAATAGGAGAAAATATGTGCAAATGAATCAACAAAGGATTAATCTCCAAAATATATAAACAGCTCATGCAGCTCAATATTAAAAAAACAAACAACCCAATCCAAAAATGGGCAGAAGACCTAAACAGACATTTCTCCAAAGAAGATATACAGATTGCCAACAAACACATGAAAGGATGCTCAACATCACTAATCATTAGAGAAATGCAAATCAAAGCCACAATGAGGAATCACCTCACACTGGTCAGAATGGCCATCATCAAAAAATCTACAAACAATAAATGCTGGAGAGGGTGTGGAGAAAAAGGAACCCTCCTACACTGCTTGTGGGAATGTAAATTGGTGCAGCCACGATGGAAAACAGTATGGAGGTTCCTCAAAAAACTAAAAATAGAGCTGCCATATGATCCAGCAATCCCACCACTGGGCATATATTTAGACAAAACTTAATTCAAAAACATATATGCACCCTTATGTTCATAGCAGCGCTATTCACAATAGCCAAGACATGGAAAAAACCTAAATGTCCATTGACAGACGAATGGATAAAGAAGATGTGGTATATATACACAATGGAATACTACTCACCCATAAAAAAGAACAAAATAATGCCATGTGCAGCAACATGGTTGTACCTAAAGATTATCATACTAAGTGAAGTAAGTAAAAAAGAGGAAGACAAATGCCATATGATATCACTTATGCATAGAATCTAAAATATGACACAAATGAACTTATCTATGAAACAGAAACAGACTCACAGACATAGAGAAGAGACTTGTGGTTGCCAACAGGGAGGGGAAGTGGAGGAGGGATGGAGTGGGAGTTTGGGGTTAGCAGATGCAAACTATTACATATATAGGATGGATAAACAATAAGGTCCTACTGTACAGCACAGGGAATTATATTCAATATCCTGTGATAAATCATAATGGAAAAGAATATAATAAACAGTATATATATGTATAACTGAATCACTTTGCTGTACAGCAGAAATTAACACAACGTTGTAAATCAACTATTACTTCAATTTAAAAAAAAGAAATGATCTCCAGTCAGCCAAGAGACATGTTTGAAAAGTTGCCATCTGAGGGAGTTTGACAAGGAGTTCCTTGTTAATTTTTGCATACTCATCCCACAAACATAGACAGGGCATCTATAACATGCAACAGATTGTGCCTTGCAGGTATGGAAATGGACTAAAAGTGAGTCTTGCCAGAAGCACCTAGAGGACACAGAAACCCCCTCCTCCATCTCATCTTGTACTCCTTGCTCTCTACTAGGCACATACATACAAAAAAAAAATAGAAAACAGGAATCAGGATGGTTAAATTATAATATAGTAAAATACAAGATTCAAATAGATAAGAATTAAAGAGAAATGAAAAGATCAGATGAAAATAAAGATGAAAAGGAAAACAAATTAGAGATCCAAAAGATAATATGAATCCAAAAGGAAACAATGTTTTGAAAACCCCTAACTCAAAATAAGAAAGTGTACCAAACCAACGCAGTACAAACTTAGTGGCTTAAAACAATACAAATTTATTCTAACAGTTCTGGAGGCCAGAAATCCAAAATGAGCCTTACAGGGCTAACATCAAGGTACTGGGACAGGCTGGATCATTCTGGAATCTCTAAGGGAGAATCCATCTCCTAGCTTTTCCTGGTTTCCAGAGGCTGTCTTTGTTCCTTGGCTTATGGCCCTGCATCAAAAGACCTTTTCTCCCTGTTTCCATCAGCACATTGTGTTCTTTTCTAGTTCTGATTTTTTGCCTGTGTCCCTTATGATAATAAGGACCCTTGTGATTACATCAGATCCATCCAAATAATCGGGGACAACCTCCCCACCTCATGATCCCTAACTTAGTCACATCTACAAAGTCCATTTTGCCATGTAAGGTAACATTCCAAGGTTCTCAGGATTAACATGCAAACATCTTCAGTGGCCATTATTCAGCTTGCTACAGACTGGTTGTGTCAGAATTTCCTTAATGGTGGGTAGTTAATAGTATTGAACCCATGTTCATTTCCCAGTTTTGGTAATTATATTAAAACTATGTAAACTGTTAACAGGAGAAGCTGGATAAGTGGTATATGTGAACTCTCCGTACAATTCTGGTAACATTTCTATTAAGTCTACAATTAGTGAAAAACAAAACAATGTTATTGAGGTTATAAACAAGAACAAAGAATTTCCTGGGGGCTTTATTAAAACAAAGATTCCCAGGTCCCTCCAAGGATTATAGAATCACATTCTCCAATGACAGAGTATAAGAATCCGTAATTTAGACAAGTACACGTTCCCTGTTCCACAGGCAGGTTTGACAGTTGCTAACTTGAGATTATGCCATTGCTATTCAAACTGTGGCGCACTTTCAGCAACATCACCTGAGGTCTTTCCAAAATGTAAATTCTCAAGCCTACCCCAAACCTACCACTTAGAACCTCTCCTGGGCGTGGGGACCAGGAACCTTGTGTCTTAACAAATTCTTCAGGTGATTCTTTTGCATAACATATTTTGATAAGTACTAGATTGCACACATTTAAAGCATGGGGCATAACTATTATTATCTCCAGTTACCTCAAGCCCAAGAGAACTGAGGATCCGTTAAATGAGGTTTTCAAAGTAAGATAGCTGATAAGAGCCAAAACTGAGATAAAATTCCAGGTTCAACTGAAATCTTCAACAACTTGTCATTTAATTCTGATATTTCCCCTTTAAGTTAAAGTCTTTCCCAAAATGAAAATATATTACTCTGCATGAGTAAATCGTTAAGATGAGCAAATTATGTTCATTCGTTGAACATGAATGAGGTAACCTGTTACTATCACGGACTTGAATGAGGAATGAGACTCTGAATAGTATGTTTGATGGTCAAAGGAAAATCTGATACCATAGTCCTTGAATATACTGACTCAACCTCATATTTCAAAACTTTCAATCCAAATAGTCCTTTCGTCAATTATCTTATTCTATTGTCCCTATAAAAATATTCACACTTCTCGGATATAACTTCCCAATAATGAGACCCAGAGAATATGGTTATCTTACTTATGAAGGGATAGCCAAGGAGGCAGGTTCATATGTTTGGAAAAATGGACGTTTGGTAATGTAGCTCAAAGGAAAGAAAGCAAATGCCACAAAATATGCTCTAAGAGGTTGAGCATCACAGCAGAGCGCAAGTCTGACCATAATGGCAGTGTTACAACTGCATGTTCTGAGCATCTTCCCCAGTACTGCTCTCCACCGTGGTCCACTCTGATGGAAGAGGTGGAACTGCACGATTGATAACCAACACCAGAAAAGAAGCCCCGAGAGGAAGGCCCCAAGAGAGGGAGCTGAGGGGCCGAAATTTTAAAGCATGTGAAGGAAGGAAGAACTTTCCCCCAGGACCTTGAGAAGAGTAATTAACTGTGGAGTGGGAGTCTTAAGTGGCCCACAATCGCTGAGGTTGGAGGACAAGTGGATGAAAGTAACCAGAGTCCCTCACACACTCCCCTCCACCAGTGGATTCCACGTGAGATAAAAGACACAAATCGAACCTGAGTTATGGTTTCATGGACTTGGGTGTGCTTGTCGAGCAGACTGAATGATGTTTAATAATAAGTTGAACCCCCATCCTATCCACAGGCGAAGACAGAACTCTGAGTGAGCGGGATGGGAGTGGGCTTGAAGCCCTGAGGGAGGTTTGGGGCAAGAAGAAAATCAGCTTCACCTAAGCCTAGGGGGGCGCTCAGAGGGAGAGCCTAAACCCACCATGTGGGCCTCAGTGCCAGGCCATCCTCTTTTTCCAGGCTCCAGAGATGTGTACTGTGTGGGAAGCTGGTCTTTCACGGGTTCTGAGCACTTCCAAATGCTAGGGACACTTCAAAGGCTTGCTTATTTCAGATCCTCATTTTTCCACCCCATAAAATCTCTGGCTGTGAAGAAAACCAATTGATTTTTTTTAAACATCTTTATTGGAGTATAATTTCTTTACACATGAGGGAAATGAATCCTAGAAATGATGCCAGGGCACTGTTTGACACTTGTTCAACAACTTGCATCATAATCACCTATGACCTGATTTGAATTAATTTTAAAATGCTTTGTAAACTACTCAAGAACTTAGTAGCTCTTGCTGAGGCATGGAGGTTAACAGCCTATAAGCAGAATGTTAGGAAGGGAGAAGGATGCTGCCTGCTATCTGAGCTGTCCTGACTTGCTGGCTGCCTTCCAGACTACTTGATTGGATCAGGACCTAAATTTGTCACTGACCTGTTTTCACATCTCTGGTATAGGCAGGTAATGTAAGTCCAGCGCTCTGGTGTTATTTATGTATGAAACTTGGGTTTAGCAAGTTCTGTGTTTCATATCTGAATTCTGCAAATAGTAGCCTGTGCCTGTAGTTATTGTTAAAGGTAGGTAAGAGCCTAATAGTGTGGGAGTAAAGGAACCTGGGGAGAGATCCAAGCAAAGAAGACAAAATGCATCTCCATGAATGAGCTCATACACATGCTACTACCAGATTCCTACTGAGGACACAAAAGGCTACGGGGAAATCAGAAAATCATTGAACTTAACCGACTCCATTCAACACTTTTATCTTTTTATTTTTATTTTTTATTTTTTCAGTATGCAGGCCTCTCACTGTTGTGGCCTCTCCCGTTGCGGAGCACAGGCTCCGGACGCACAGGCTCAGCGGCCATGGCTCACGGGCCCAGCCGCTCCGCGGCATGTGGGATCTTCCCGGACCAGGGCACAAACCCGTGTCCCCTGCATTGGCAGGCGGACTCTCAACCACTGCGCCACCAGGGAAGCCCTATTCAACACTTTAAAAAGCCACAGCTCTGCACTGATATTGAGAACAAATCTCACCATCCCAACCCCCTGTGATTGAGAAGCTCTTTGGTGAGGTGCTCCTAGCCTAGAATTCTATTTTTTTTTTTTTTTTTTTTTTTTTTTTTTTTTTTTTTTTGGCGGTATGCTGGCCTCTCACTGTTGTGGCCTCTCCCGTTGTGGAGCACAGGCTCCGGATGCCCAGGCTCAGCAGCCATGGCTCACGGGCCCAGCCGCTCCGCGGCACGTGGGATCTTCCCGGACCGGGGCACGAACCCGTGTCTCCTGCACCTGCAGGCGGATTCTCAACCACTGCGCCACCAGGGAAGCCCTAGCCTAGAATTCTAGAACAGGACACGTAAAAATAAAATACACAGCTCCTGGACCCAAAGAATTCACATTCTAATGCAAGTAAACTTATTTACGAGAGTGTTATGATAGAGGTAAACCCTCGTGTTGTAGGAGCAGAGAAGACGGGCAGCCAACCCAGAATGTCATGGCTTAAGAGCAGAAAGAAAGGTTAAGGATGGAAAGATACTTGGAGGGAGAGAAGAGGAGAGAAATCCTAAACTACTAGGGCAATGATTCCCAAACTTTTGTGGGCAAAAGAATCACCAGGGAGCTCTCAAAATGCAGATTCCCAAGCCACTCCTCCTTAACCCCCTCCTGAGTTTATTATTAACTGGGACTTGGGTGGATCCCAGGAATCTAATTTTTCACAAGCAGTCCCAGGTGATTCTATTTCACGTGGTCCTATACCCCATTCTGGGAGACGCTTTACCCAAAGCTAAGCCAAGATCACCCCACTCTCGTGTGTGCTATTCCTGACCTGAGGTAGGCAGCCTTACAAAGTCACAAAAGTCATCATTAATGACTTTGTCTATCTTTTCTGCACTCTTGCAGCTGCAATCCACTCAAATTACACCCCTCTTCACCCAGTCACTCAGGGCCTCCTCTATGGAAACATTCTCTGGAAAGTGCACCCTTCACATCCCAGCTGAAGTGAGGGTCTTGAGTTACCATCACCAGGATGAATCTGCTTTTTATCCTGATCTCTGAGGAACAAAAATCTTTGTCTTCAATTAAAGGAATGTGAACATCCTCAGGGAGGCAGGATTACCTGCAGACTACCAGGGAACCTTTCCTATTGACCAGAAAACTCCGACCTTGAAGGTGACCATTTATTTAGCTTGTGAGAAAAGGTACCCCCGAGCTCTGGGACACACCTTCTCTGTGGACTGCTCACTGTATCCACACTTGCTATCTCTTACACAAGATGCACAATGAACAAGTCTTCATTTCTTTGTGGTCCAATGAGTTTTATGCTTCTCTCCATATTTTCAGAAGATAAGGACTGAAAATAACCTCTGAAAAACCACCAAAGCCAGGGTCCTTGGGAAGGCCTGTCCTTCCCTGAGGCACCGAGGAGAAGAGGAAGGAAGGCTGATGGCAACAGGAACCTTCACAAACAAGTAGTTTTCTAAGACAGTTTACATATATCACCAAACACCAAGGGAAAAACAACTTAGAACACACTACTGGGCACTACGTTTCCTAATCAGATGAAGCCTATTTCTTCAGGGTCTCCTGCGGCCCTTTTCGATGTCACCTCCTTCCATACCTAAAGCATTCCCTGACTCTGTGGTCCGTCTTCCAATCTCTCTCCCACTCCCATCTTTCGCCTCTGCTCTTGCTTGCAAAACACCACCCAGATCCTTGTTGTATCTTTCCTGGAGGTCCACCGTAACAGGCTCAGAACCAGCCTACTGACTTCAATGCATCACACTGACTCATCAGGCCAGTGTGGCCAGATGAGTATTCACAAAGCACAGCTGCTGTCAGGTAAGTCCTCTGCTCAGTGGCTTCCCCAACATCTCCATGGAAGAGCCCCTTCAACACTGGGAGCCAACTTCACCCTGTGCAACAGCCAAACATATCTTCATGCTGTTTTCTTCCAAGGACTGTCTCAAATTCTCTTCTTTGCTTTGGTTGTTGTGGCTGCTTTTTAACATTATTTTTGTAATGTTGTAAATGCACATAGTAAATATTCAAACGCTGCACAAGGGTATGAGGAAATAAATTACATTTCCTTTCACCATCGACTCCCACCCTGTACCCTTTCCCAGAGGCAACAATGCTGCCAGTGTCAGAGCTATTCAATGCATCTATAAGCATATCCCCATGTATACATGTCCCCGCCTTTTGAAATAAATAGAGCACACTATACACACACTGTTGTGCACTTGGCTTTTGTCATCTAATAATGTCTTAGAGGTTATTCTATATCGGTACATATGGATAGACCTTCCACACGCTTTTTAGCAGCTGTATAATATTTCATTAAGACTATATCATAATTTATTTAACCAGTACTCTGCTAATGAACAATTTGATGAACCCAGCCTTTTGCTACTAAAAATGATGCTAAATTACACAGAGACAGATTCACAGTGAAGCTACTGAAGCTCAAGCTTCAGAGTCCCTCACTTTCACGGGTCTTTTGGTGTATTTTTCCTCTTAACAAGAGAACCACAAAATTATACTATATATGCTTCAAGGTCCACAAAACCTGGATCAGCACCTGGGTGTAGTATAAATTTTCTATGACAGCAGAGTCAAAGTGCATGTGTATTTTACATTTTGAATAATGTTGCTGAATTCTAAAATCAAGTCTGTAATCCATGTTGAAAGACACTCTCACTACCTCCTTCAATTCCCAGGGGGATTCTACTGACACCTCTGGTAGGATGCATCCTTTGGTATCTTGCTTTAGTTATTCAGGTACTTGTCTTATCATCTTCTTCGGGCTGTAAGTACCTTGAAGTCGGCACTCAAGTCCTCTATCTCTATTCTGTTCAGAGCCTGGCATAGCTGCTCCACACGGCAGTCATTCAAACATTTGTTGACTCTGCTGGAAGTCCTTTTCAGACATGAGGGACATAATCAGACGATAAAATACTTATTGAGTGAATAATAAACCACTTCTGCATCACCTTCAATACAATTTGATTTTAGATTCTATCCATGAGATACCAGCTCTGCCAACTTTGCAGATTTAAACACTATGCTTTGGGCTTCCCTGGTGGCACAGTGGTTGAGAGTCCACCTGCCAATGCAGGGGACACGGGTTCGTGCCCCGGTCTGGGAAGATCCCACATGCCGCGGAGCGGCTGGGCCCGTGAGCCATGGCCTCTGGGCCTGCGCGTCCGGAGCCTGTGCTCCGCAACGGGAGAGGCCACAACAGTGAGAGGCCCACGTACCACAAAAATAATAATAATAATTAAATAAATAAATAAAGACTATTCTTTCCTTTCCATCATTAAAGTCATGTAAAATAGTACATAGCAGTGGCCTAAGACCAAAGGCCTATAAAATATTACCTAATAAGTTCTCTTCCCTTTTTTATTACTACTGTTAAGCCACTGATATTGCAGTCTAAATATAGCCTTGCAAACAAATTTAATTTGTAAATATGAAAAAGAATCAAAAGCTTATTGAAGCTGAAACACAAGCTGGCTACTTCTTTCTCATTATTTTCAGTAAGGGGTCCATTGCTCTGCCTAAGAGGCAAATTTCATTTGTTAGACATAGTTGGTTCTTTACAAAACAGCACCAGGTATTAGAATACTCTTCAATTTGTCTGTAGTGTTTGCCAATAAGTTCAGAGGCATTCAAGTTAAGGTAACCAGAATATGTAGGCATTATATTGGATGGGATATGTAATTTCTCATTTTAAGCAATATGAAGTTTAGCAATGTTGAAATCAGTGCTGAAGGCACCCTTTTTTAATATAATAAAAGCTTATATTAGAGGATCCCAGAAGTCCACATAAGTATTATCGTACATTAATCCTCGCTTCTGTCTGTCATTAGATATTCAGTTGATTCCAACTCAGTTGTCCCTCCATGCTTTCTAAAATCTCTTTTCCTCTTTCATTAAGCCCAGTAGTTTTCCAACTTTGATATGCATCATAATCACCTGGAGAGTTATTAAAAACACAGTTCCCTATTCCCATTCGTACAGTGTCTGACTCAATAATCTCTCTAGACCTTGCTACTTAAAGTATGGTCCCAGCGACATCACCTCGACATCACCTGGGAGCCTGTTGTATATTCAGAATCTCAGGTCTCATCCTAGCCCTACTGAATTAGAATCTGCACTTTTACCAAGATCCCTAAGAGATTTGTATGCACTTCAAAGTTGGAGAAGCACTGAGCTATCCTCCTCTTCCTTCCAGCCTTTTCAGTTTGCCTCCTTGATTCTATCCCCTCTTGTCTATTCAAAGACATTATTGCTGAAATCACCTCCTTATTTTTTTATATTGTCACTGTGCAAGGTAATTGAAATTCAGCAGTGAATGAGTCAAACAAATTTCCTACAACCACGGAGTTTATCTTTGGAAAGAAAGCTAATAAATACAACCAACAAATGAAACGAAATAGGTAATGACCAGGATGGGTTAAGAAAGAAATAGACACAGTATAATGAGAATGAGGTAGGTACTATTATTATTCTTATTTTACAGACAAGGAAATTGATTTTGACAGTTACACAATTAGTTGAGAGTCAGGTAGCTAGTAAATGGCAGAGCTGAATTTAACCTAAACCAGAGCCTATTGTCTTAACTACTCCACTAACATAGTTTCATTGAAAGTCCAGGTGGGATTCATTCATACCCCATTTTTGGTCACCTATGAGAACTTTGCATTTATTTTTCCAGGATTTCTGGCCGTTCTGTTCCCAGTTGCATGTTTTCTTGGCCTGATAAGTTTGGATGCATTTCTCAAGCTCTGGTCCTGGCTCCACCGCCAATGTATTTACCCACCCTCTGCTTCTCATACCACAGCGGGGAGAAAAACAATCTAACCTTTTACCCCAATCCCAGAAGGTCCAACTGCCCCTCCACTGGATAAAGAAATTGACCATCTTGTCCATCATCTTATCTAAAAAAAGAAAAAGGAAAAGAAGGAAAGAAACCTGCTTCTCTGTAACTACAAATCACCAGTAGTGTGCCCTTAAATCCTTTCCTAGAGGTACAGCAGATAGTAAATTAAAACACACACCTAGGGAATATAGAAGAGATCCTATCTCTTCTCTCAGATCCAGAAAATGACAACTGTTCTCTTGCCCAGGTTATAAAGACACTTGGGTGATTCTAGTCAACTTTAGGCAAATAACCTCCCAAAGAGCAGCATTCAATTTTCATAGTACTTTGCTAAAATACCCTCATTCAACTTTGATTCTCTGAAATGTTGATAATATTTGTGATATAATAGAAATATTCAAGTACTAGACTATTCTAACAGATAACTGTGAAATATTGTACACGTTTGTTCCAAGAAAGTATTTTACAATTTTGCCCATATTTAAACATGAAAACTGCAAATAGATTTTATTTTGTACAAGTACTTACAAAAATTTGATGCTTATTGAATCAGGTAATGGGAAAAGATTTTGGTTTCAACAATAGCATTAAACTTTAAAAGTATGCCTTGAATAAAAACCTGCCTTGATGCAGTGTAAAACAAAGAGAAAGAAAAGCGCTGTAGTGGACCCTGTATGTCTGTCTCTCAACATTCTCTTCACCATTCCCCTTAGTGTACCAGCCCATGTGGTTTTCAAATTTAACCCTGGTTAATCTTAATCATGAGAATGAAATTCCCCTTTGCCAGTAATTGGTTTAGAAAACAAGACTTAAGCCATGAAATGGATAGCTTTTCCCTACAGAGGTTAACTGAAGAAGGAACTCATGAAGATCTTTCTCTTCCTCTAGATTTTGCTATGTGAGCATGTAAGGCCTGAACCAAATTAACTATGAGGGGCTGACACATTAATCCAAGAGTGTTGGCCGAAATATGGAGCCAGAAGCTCTAGAAAAAACCTAAAGCCTGTGCTACCTGAGGGCATCCGGCTGCCATATTTTATCAAATTTAATATGCCATATCCATTGTAAGACATGCCATTATTATATTCACCACTAAGAAAAAGCTCTGTCCCTGAGACATAATGTTTTCTTACACTTAAGGTTTTTTTTTTTTTTAACTTTATTACTGAAATAGCTCTTTTAGACTTATTCAGGCAGAGATTGGAATTATATCTCCTTTTCATACATAGTAATAAGGGATGCATACAAAACAAATTTAAGGTTATCTCAAAACTTCTTCACACTCAATCTGGCTCTCCTTGGATCACATATACTAACCTTTTCTATGCCATTAAGGATACCGACAATGATTTTTTGTTTTTTTTCCCACAAGAATAGTCCACTACTATCTTCAGGACTGCCTTTCAACCCAGTAACATCTATTCTTCTAATATTGATACGCACATGGAGGCGATGACAACATTATATCTACTGTCTGGCCAACAGTAAGACACACTGAGATTTAAAATATTGAAAATGTTCATCTTAGAATCACTAAATACCAGTATACATGCCAGTAAATGTCCTTATTGCTGCAGTATCCTCTAACCATTGACATGAGACTGTGACCACTGAGAGGCCACCAGACCTCCCACTATCGCTGACTGTGAACTGCTCCTTAAGAATCATGACAAACAGCTGGAGAGGTGGGCCAACAACAGGGTCTGTGCTGAAAGATTCTGTAAGGCAACAGTGATTTATGGGTTGAATGGTGAGTCACTGGTGAAACTTTACACAGTATTAGAAAGTAGTTCTTAAAGGGCATGGAAACTGGAGGGCAATAGGTATTAATATCTACATTATAATTCATTGTCCAGCACACCCAATATGACCAAATGGAATTAAACATTGTTTGTCATAATACAGAGGGGGATTTGCTACCATTGGTTTAGAGGATGACAATATTCCTAAATAAGTGGAGTACGTGATAGTCTGTGGGTCATTAAAAAAAAAAATGTGTGGAGCATGTTTATCAAAGAGTATGAGGCAGTTGAACAGAGCCAGGAAGCTATCTTTCTAAATTAGATTATAATTTAAGAGTAAATGTATTCAAGTTAATATTTTTGCCAGAAAAATAGTCTCATCTGGAAACTAAGCATTTTCCAAAGTCGGTCATGTGTAGTTTATGGGTTCTCAGCTTGAGTCTCCCTATATTCCGTATCAGTCCTCCATTAAAACAAAACACTTAAAAAAAAAGCCCTCAAATATGTTTTAAACTCCAGAGAAGGGAATAACAATGATAACAAAAATAAAAACAACAGCTACCATGTACTGAGTTCTTTGTATATTACAGGCACTGTGTTATGCACTTAATACACAATGCCCCATTTCATCTTCACTTATGAAGTGGGCACCTTGAATACTACTATTTTATAGAGAAGAAAACTGAGGCTTGAAAGTTTTAGGGAACTTGCCTGAGGTCTCCCGCTGGGAAATGGCAGAGCCATGAGTCAAACCTGGTCTTTCCATCCCCTAAGACTATTTGCTTTCCATTGTCACTAATTTATAAGGTAGTAAAATAAAAGCAGGGGTCCCTTCTGAGCCTTTCCATGAAGAGCAGAAAGATGCTTTATTTAACTCTCACCAGTATACTGGACTAACCTATGTTGATTTAAATATACAGCTTACTCAAATTTTGGAATTCCTCCTAAAAACCAGGATATGAGAGAAAAGGTTGGAAGATGCATAATTTATGCATTGAGTAAAGGACTAGTAAAATTAAAAAATTTTTGGAACTTATACTCACTATTTTTGGTTCCATTTAGAAGAATAGATGATACCTGGTTGTATGTAAGTACGGATAAAGAGAGAGAAGGAGAGGAGAGAAATAGTGAGACCGGTGATTATATACACATATAACCTTATAATTAGACTTTTGAAGATCTTTAACATATGTCTCAATTGCAATATTCAGGGCTGCCCATGTGCATCAAGTCAGGCAATCTTGGGTTCAAGTTCTTGCCTACCACTGTGTGACTTTGGTCAAGATACTTCTCTGAGTTTAGTTCCTCCATCAGTAAAATATAGAATAGTAATGCCTCCTTTCCAGAATTATTTTGAAGTTTACAAATGATGTAGGTAATGTGCCTCAGACACAGTATCTGACACATTCATTTACTCATTCATTCCTGTATTTAACCATTCAATATTCATTGAGCACTTACCACATTCCAGTCAACTTCTAAATACCAAGGACACAGTGGCAAACAAACTCAATAAGACATATACCTTGCCCTCATAAAGTTTATAATTTTGTGAGGAAACTGCATTAAATCAACGAATCATAAAAGTATGTGTAAAGTTACAACTGTGAAAAGTGTACCTGGACACAGTAGCTAACTGAAAGATTGCCCAATGGCCAAAGTAGGAACAGTTTGAGCAAGAGAAGAAAGTACTACTAGATTACAACCCAAAGGGTAAAATAAATATCCATGGTTCCACACTGATAAATAAGCAAGCAAGAAAGGAAAAAATCTCCCATGCGGAAGAATTCCAAAGCGATTATGTAGGTCCTATACTCTAAACGAGGGGGAACGTAGCTCTCTACTCCTTCAGTGTGGCCTGTGCATAGTGTCTCTCTGCCAAAGAGTACAGTAAGGAAAGGGGAAAATAAAGAGTAACTTTGCAGCAGAGAAAGCTGACAAACACTGCTTCAGCCAGGGGTTCAAGGTCAACATCAACAGTCATAAGTCATGTTGATAGTATGTACCCTTGATATGATATGATTAAAATAGCACTTTACCTCTGTGCTCTTCTCCCAAATCTATAACTCCAGTCTCATCATGACAAAAACACAGATAAAACCCAATTAAGGGATGTCCTACAACTCACTTGATCAGTATGCCTCAAGACTGTCAAGGTCACCAAAAACAAGGAAAGCCTGTGAAACTGTCACTGCCAAGAAGAACTTAAGGAGACATGATGGCTCAATGCAATATATCTTGGATGAGAACCTGTGACAGGGAGAGGATATTAGGTAAAATTTAAGGAAATCTAAATAAAGCATGTATTTTAGTTAGAAATACTGTGCCAATATTGGTTTATTAGTTGTAACACATGTACTGTACTATTATATGATGTTAATAACAGGGAAACTGGATGCTTGGTATATGGGAACTAAGCACTGTCTTCACAATTTTTCTGTAAATTTAAAACTGTTCTAAAAATAAAGTTAATTTAAAAAGTTATTTAAAAAATCTAGAATGTACTGTTCTAAACTTTAATAAACATGTTTTCAAAAACTTTAAAAAGTGCTCTCCTAAATAGAAGCATATGGAATTAATAGTGCAGGCAACTGCTAGATTTGATTTCCAACTTCTGGATTTATATGTGTGTATATAACAGTTTCCTTGAGGCAGTATTGGAAGAGCTGGGTTTGGACTCATTAAACAGTAGCTGATTTTTTTATTCTGATAAACTTTTCTCATTTAATTAAAGAAAAAAAGATCTCTGCCTATTAGAAATCTACTCTATTGGAGTCACTGATTTGAGTTAGACTACCCAAGGGCCTTTGCCTGGGAGAGGGGATAAGATCCTTAAGTGTGATGGTTTCACCCAAGAAGCCAAGATGCTGCCATTATTCCATCTAAGAAGGAAACTAACATGTCTCAGATGCTTGTGTGCTCAGCACATAACAAGCTTTTTAAACAGAACCAATCTCACTTACTCTTCACAGCACTTCTGAAGTGTGACAACTCCCATTTTACAGATGAGGAAACTAAGGCTCAGAAAGTATATGGCCAGATCTGCCAGAGCTCAGACTCATTAAACTGAAATCTTTCTGGCTCTCTGTTTTTTCTGTACAACCCGAAATAACTACCCTAATGAGATGAAACATTTTTAAAGGCCTGTCCTAGTCACAGTATATGGGAATGTACAAATTTCACAGAATGGTGAAAATGTCAATCTACTTCCATACTAAAAATTTAAAAAGAACAAAAACCAAAACTCCTTGGCATAAAGTCAGCAGTCAGATGTTTGAACTCAAAGGACCTCAGCAAAGTAGGTCTTGCTGAATTAAAGGTGCCTTTAATTGGTGTTTTGGTTGAATGTCCCTTTTGCAGCAAAGGGATCACAATAAATGCCATTAACATGGAACTCGTTTTCCAACTGAGTGAACAGAACTGGCTGAGGTTGTAAAGTTTGGTTGTTCTCTTTTCAGCGGTTCTCGGCTGTGTGAAGTTAATGGGGTAGAAGTAATTTGTGTGTCCAGGTCAAAATATTGCCAGCAACAAAATCCAGAAATATTTGAGCTGGCCAAAGTAAACACAACCTGGGATGCGTTTTATACCTTCCTCTCCAATTCTCTCACCCCAGGATTCAGGCATAAATAGTGCTACCCTGAACACCAAGCATGCATTTTAATTTATGCTTTGATACAAACTGAATATACTCTGGGCCCTTCTACTTTCTCTCATATTTCTGTCAAATAACAATATAAAGGAACTCTTACCTTTCTCCTTTATTAGGAAATCTTTCTGGATGGTGAACTCATGATATCATTGGAACTCACGTTTTACTTCAATAACCTATAGCTAACATCCACTGAATCCTTAGAGTATGCCTTACAATGGGTTAAGCACTTTACATAATCATAGTAATTAATCCCCCAAATACCTCATTTTAAATGGAAGGAAACTAAGCACCAAGAATTTAAATAATTTTACCAAGATTTCACAGGTAGTGAGTGGGGGAGCTACAATGTAAATAGGCAGGAAATCAAGCTTGAGAGCCTGAAGGCTTCATCACCGCACCATCTCACCAGGCATTACTACTCGGCCATGCCAGCCAGTGAATTCCAGTACTGACCTCCTAACTCTAACTTAGAACCAAGTTTTAAAGTTGGATTTCAAGTTTGGGAGTTGCTTATCCTAGGTCTTGATGTTCTCCACGAAGCTAAACCTTTTGCCAGCCTTGCAGAGGTCACTTCTTTCTGGGTCTCAATTTACTTAATGACAGAAAAAGAAGGGAAGTCAGTGCTTAAATGGTGTGGATGATAAACCAGCTGGTGAAGGCAACACCCCTCTTCAAAGCCTTCTTTACAGAGTAACTGCCATTCCTAAGATGGGAACAAAATTTAAAGTGAACCCTCTCAGGCTTCTCTTTTCTTGACACAACTACATTCCAACATGTCAAATTCAGTTTTACTAAGCATCTCCTTACCAACCAATTTAGCATACTCTTTACAACAGTAGTATACAGATTTCACTTTAAAAATAAATAGTATTAAAAATAATACCTAAATATACTTATTGTTGAAATTCCAATAATACTGAAGTGAGCATTCTTAGTTGCCCAAGATTCATTTTTTATAGTAGCCTATTCTTTTTTTAATAAATGCTAATTCCTATCAAATATCTGAAGATAATAATTCTTGGACATGCTATGTTCTGAATTTGTTGCTTATGTATCACAGATCTGCCTTTCCTCAAATGCTTATTGACCTTGATTGTTCGTTTCTAATTTTATCATCCCTTTTTGATAATTATCAAATTTCTAATGTAGGTTTTATAGTAGCCTGCCTCTGGCAAGTGGCTGTGTGTGTGTGTGTGTGTGTGTGTGTGTGTGTGTGTGTATCCACAGAGAGACAGATAGACAGAATTTAAGGTATTGGCTTATGTAATTCAGTCCTGGAAGTTTAGCAAGTCCAAAATCTGCAGGGTGGGCTAGCAGGCTGGAGACCCAGGGAACAGTTGTATTTCAAGGCCAAAGGCAGTCCACTGACAGAATTCTATCTACCTTGGGGAAGGTCTTCTTCTCTTAAAGCTCCAACTGATTGAATTAGGCTTACCCACATTATGGAGGGTAATCTGCTTTATTCAAAGTCTACTGATTTGAATGTTAATCTCATCTAAAGAATACCTCCACAGAAACATCTAAAATAATGTTTCACCAAATATCTGGGTACTATACCCTAGCCAAGTTGACACATAAAATTAATCACCACAAAAGCTCCTAATTGGATGTAAATTTTCAAGTGAGCAAACAGATTCAGAGACATGAAACTGTCTCCATAGTTATTAAGTTATATGACAACATATCCCTCTAGACAAAAGCCCCATGAGAACAGATACCATGCCTGCTGGCTCCAATAACCCCCATATCAAGCATGATCCAAATGTTCAATGAACACTGTTCCTTTAGGTGCAATCCTGTAGACCAGACTTCTTGAAAAACTCCTTGTGACGGAAAAGACTAGTTGCTCACCTCAATGCCGCCTACATAGTAAAAGAACCCTGTTCTTATTTGGGATCGCCTTGAAAGAATAATTCCTCCAACTAGGATCTAGATGAGGCCATTTGACCAAATTCTGGTCAGTAAGATGTAAGCAGAAGTGTTGAGTGGGATTTTGGGGAGAATTTCCCTAAAGAGAGGAGGTACGACTTCTAAACCCCTTTCTGTACCCTGCATTCTGGATTTTAGAAGTGATGACCAGCTTGGGCTTCCCTGGTGGTGCAGTGGTTAAGAATCCGCCTGCTGATGCAGGGGACATGGGTTTGAGCCATGGTCTGGGAAGATCTCACATGCCGTGGAGCAACTAAGCCCGTGCGCCACAACTACTGAGCTTGCATGCCACAACTACTGAAGCCCGTGTGCCTAGAGCCCGTGCTCCGCAACGAGAAGCCACTGCAATGAGAAGCCCGTGCACTGCAACGAAGAGTAGCCCCCGCTCGCTGCAACTAGAGAAAGCCCGGGCACAGCAACGAAGACCCAATGAAGCCAGTAAATAAATAAATAATGTTCCTTTGGGGAAAAAAAAAGCGATGACCAGCTTAATCAGGATCCAGGTGTGTGAAGATGAGGGTCATGACATAGCTGAGGGCAAGAAGGAGCCCAGGTCCCTGAGAAAATCTTATAGCTACCCTGCCAGCCTTCACTGCCTCCTTTGGACTTATTTTACATAAGAAATACACCTCTGTCTTCTTTAAATCACTGCTATTTGGGGTTTACTATTATATGAATCCAAACCTAATTCAAATATAGGTAATTTCCACTAAAAGACCTAGAAATGTGGATAGAATAAAACACATTCATATAAACACATAAAAACAATAAGAAAACAAAAAATTGGCAGAACCTGATTATTAGTAACCAAGTGGAGTGGATCCTTGTAACCAGGTGGGGACCTTGGACCTGAAATAAGCATAGTATCAGCATTGGTATTGAACCCCTTCATAAAGCCAGGACTCTTGAATGTAACCACGCCATCCAAAACGAAATGTAGACTGGAGGATATTTGCCCACTGGCAAAGGAAAATTAAAATGGAATTTGTCTGTCTCAATCTTAGATCTAAATGAGATAAAATTTCTCTAATGTTTATAACCTAATATATCCTTACGCAGGTTTTAAGGTACACACACAGATGATTTGTATCTGTATATGCGTGTGTATGTGTGTGTGTATATATGTATTGCATAGTATCATAAATACCAAGCTAAAAAATTAATTTAGAAAAGTGACCCCCAGAGGAAGCAAATGCAAAACCTCTCTGGAGGGATACAACCCCGTGGGCAAACTAAGGCGGTCCAGAATTCCTACATATAAAAGCACATATGAAATATAACCTCTCTATTAAATAACTTATATATTAAATATAACAATCTAAAAGTGACAAAACTACAAGGACATAAGACACCTTAAAAGAGAGTTAACAAAAACAACAGAAAGAACTGGACATGAATCGCTTCATAGATAGAACTGTAATCATATACAGACTATAAATGAATGTGTTTATCATGATTCACAAAATAAAAGATGGAACTGAAAACAAAGAAAAATAATGCACAGCTCTGTTGAAAAAATAAATAGAACTAAGATATATATATATGCACATATACATACACACATGTGCCTATGTATATATGTGTTTGGCGAAGTTTAAAAACTCAGTGGATACATTAAAATGAATTAAACATAAGATTACACAGTGTTGAGAAGGAAGTTAATGAACTGAAAGGTGTATTTGAAGAAATTACCAAAATATATATAATCATAGTTATAAAGAGAAAGATTAGAGAGAATGGGTTCAGGGGCAACATTTGAAGAAACGATGATCAAGAATTGTATAGAAGTGATGAAAGACTTAGATCTTTAAATTCAGGAAGCAGAAGGCTTCTCAAGCAGTCTAAATAAAAATACCGATTTGTTAGTGGGAGAATCAGGATAAGAACCCTAATCTGGATGGATTACGGTGTGGTAGAACGAGACCCGGAGCTGAGACGGGAATTTACCACGTGCCAGCCATGGTACAAACACAAAGCTCATTTAATTCTAACAAAATATTATAATTTAGAGATTACCAATCCTATTTTACAGATGAGAAAAAAATTAATGTCCAAAGACATTAGGAAATTTTGTAAGGCCACTCAGTGAGTAAACGGCAAGAGCCTGTATGTTTTGCTCCACCCCTGCACTGTTTCCTGGTATAACACCACTTTGCACAAAACATTTAACCTCTTATTATCTCATCTTTTCTTCTTCAAAACAGAGGAAACTGCCCTCCTGCCTTAATCGTTC
This sequence comes from Kogia breviceps, assembly GCF_026419965.1. Classification (NCBI taxonomy): domain Eukaryota; kingdom Metazoa; phylum Chordata; class Mammalia; order Artiodactyla; family Physeteridae; genus Kogia; species Kogia breviceps. Next base: position 39,642,123 of record NC_081311.1, on the reverse strand, counting down.
CCCAGAGTTGCTATGAAGATAAAACACACATTCATATAATATCTTAATTCCTACAGTGATCTACGATTCTCAAAGCACACGTACACTGTTTACTCCACACTGTAAATGCATGGTGTTCACCAGGCCATGCGGATGACCTCGGACCATCTGACAGGAAACACCAGTTTTCAGAGCAGTACTTTTGAGACCACACGGAATCACAGTTGTCTGTTCACTGGTATAATGGAAGGAGGACGGTTAACCCTTAAGTCTCCTTTTAAAACTAATATAAAATTAATAGGTAAATATATGCTATGAATTTGGCTTTGGACTAAGCTCTTTCCATGCCTTCTCTCCTTTGAGTCTCATAGGAAGTCTGAGGTAGGTTTTACCATGATCCCTAATACCAGATGTGAAAATAGAGGCTCTGAGAGGTTAGAAGACTTGCCTGAGGGTATGTAGCTACCCTGGTTAATTGAGAAGACAAGCCAAGCAACCAGATGGCAAAACCTATGCTATTAAACATTTTCCTCTGCTGCCTCCTAATCTGATATGGTTCTTGAGAAGACACATTAGAAGTGTTTTGGAATCTACAAAGTGCATTTGAAATGTAAGTTTCCATTTTGTATAAACCACAATTAGGCCCATTGAGCAGCAGCTTCAGTTATGTTTGAAAAGTTAATGTTCTCTTCCTAACCAGCTCACCATTAATTTCAGCTTTCTTTTACCATTTGAAAATGTACTAATGCAAATAATTATCACTTTATTATTCCATTCCTGTTATTCTTAACCCCAATGTTATTCTAGTATTTAAGAAAATCAGAAAAAAAATCTCTTTTTTGGTTCATTGATAAATGTTTTTCTACTTGGATGTGGAAAAACGAGATTTGCTAAATTAGCCAGATCTAGTTTTACTGGAAAAAAATTCAAGATGCTGCACAAGTTGCCATATATTACTTCTCAGATGCTTTGTGAACCTGAAGAAGTTAGTGTATCAATTGGTGTCATAAGGAGTGGTACATTTGATGAAAGAAGGAAAAAATACTATGATTATGCCATAATTATCTTGTCTGGGGCGTGTGTGTGTGTTTGTGTGTATGTGTTGTGTGCACATACACACGTGTATATGTGTTTTAACTTTGCCTCCCCCAGGATGTCTCCTACCTTTTGAAAAGAAGACTTCGTTTTGTCAAAACTTAGTAAAATTAACTCAAGGAAATAGGTTATGTCATGATCGTTAGGAGAGAGATTATATAATAAATTCCTCTCAAGAAGTTATCTAAGAGCTTAGAAGCAATTTTTCTGTGGGAATTATTTTCTTTAAAGTAAAGAAAATAGAGCACAGCACATTAGGCAGATTAAAAACCCAATGATCAAAAAAAAAAAAAAACAACCCCAAAAAACCCAATGATCAGTATTTTCTAATATCAATAAAGGAAAACACCAGATTACCAACTGGATTTCTTGCTCTAACACTGTTCTTTTACCAAAAAATCCATATTTGCTTTTGTTTTGGGGTTGAACTAAATAATATTGCTTTAAAAAAGCAATATGATCTTTGTAAACTATCATTTCAAGAACATTCATTTCAACACAGGAATGACTATGGAAAGGAGAAAGGATTAAAAAGTGGGAGATACTCAATTCATGTTTAAAGGACAGGGCCAGGGTAGCCTCCCACTTGCTGCTATGATTTTTAGATTTAGCCTACACTTTAGATAAATTCTCAAGTACTCATTTAATCCTACAATTATGTGCTATAGAAAATACTGTTCAAGTATGTCAGGAGAACCAAATGCAATTTTCTAAAGCACAAAGCAAAGAGAGGGGTGGGTAGGTTTGTGTGGGGTGTGTATGTGTGTGTGTGTTTTAATCAGTTCAACACTAGATGGCTCTAGTTACAAAACCAATAACTTGTCAAAAGTCTAAAATCCTGGGATGTGGCATTAAAGAGCAGATGGATTCTAACCCACTGAATCAAACTCTGCTTTCTTCCAAAGTCTAGCAGGCATTAAGAATAGCATCAGGGGCTTCCCTGGTGGCGCAGTGGTTGAGAGTCCGCCTGCCGATGCAGGGGACACGGGTTCGTGCCCTGGTCCGGGAAGATCCCACTTGCCGCGGAGCCACTGGGCCCGTGAGCCATGGCCGTTGAGCCTGTGCGTCCGGAGCCTGTGCTCCGCAACGGGAGAGGCCACAACAGTGAGAGGCCCGCGTCCCGCAAAAAAAAAAAAAACCCAAAACAAGAATAGCATCAGGCTTTAAGGTTGAAATGTTATGAATCTCTAAAAGAGCAGGCTTAAAATCCTAGAAGACCTTATTTCACAGTTAAATTAAAACAAGAAGTTGCATTGACACAGCCGTGAGGATGTAGATTTCATTTGCTCTGCAATCATTCTACTCTGTACTCTATGGTACTTTACTATTTTCAAATCATTTTCACATATACTTTGACCGTCTCAATAATCAGTGAGGTAGATAAGGCAGGTAGAGGTTTGCCTCATTAAAGGCAGGGACACAGACTCAGACAAGGGGCAGAAATTTGCTCAGGGTCAAGCAGCTCTTGAGTGACAGCATTAGCCCTGGATTCTTCAGGTACCAGCTCCAGGCTCAAAGCTCTTTCTACATGATAGAGAAGGAAAGAGAATTAGGCTTGTGCCCTAGGTAACGTGTCCAACATGGCCCTTTCACTATCTAGAATGCTCCCTTCTAGGGAAGTAAATAACACCCACCCACCCATCAAACATCCAAAATGAATTTTGAATTCCTAACAAACTGAAAACACTGAAGAAATCTTTTATTGAGATAGGAGAGGGAGGATCATAGCTGGGAGGGAAGCTTCTTACACTTGGTAACCTTTGGCTTTGAATTATAGTTTAAGTTTTCTAAAGCTTTCATTTTACCTAAGCCAGCAACTATCAATGAATTTTGCCTAAGTATGCCGGCTCTTCTAGGTGGCAAAGTCAGTCCAATATTAAAAGCAAGATTAGTTAAAATCCACAAGCCAAAGAGAACGTGACTGATGAGAGCTACCATTTAATGAGCAGTTACTATGATCCACTTTGCAAACCTCTTCCTCCAATTCCATTCTTTCTCACTCCAATGCCACCACCCTAATCTTCACCACCATCTAGTCTGTTAGATGCTTTGCCTCCCTCCAATCCAAACCCCTAACTCTTATTTGAACATACATGAATAAAATAATTCTAAAAGAAGCATATTTTGATCTTAAAAAATATATATATCCTATATCAATGATACCTCAATTTTTAAAATAAGGAGAGGGGCAATGTCATCTCATGACAATTTATTCTCAACTCTGCACCCAAAATATACACAAATCGATCACGTGACTCACCTTCTTAGAACCCTTCAGTGACTACCCATGGTGCCCCGGGATCATGTTGGAAATCTGTATCACCACGTGCATGGCCCTCTAGGGGCCACTTTCTGACACTTTCTCCCTCTTGCCGCTCACAACTGGCTTTCTACCAGTTCAAACTCATTCAAACTCAGGGTGTCCACATGTGCTATTTCCACCTTCTCGAATGCCCACCTCCCACTCACACATCCCTCGGGTCTCAGTTTAAATATCTGCTGTTCTGGAAGCCTTTCCTTACTCCCACACAGTCCCACAGTAGGTTAGGTTCCTGTGTTGCTGTTGTTTCTGTTTCTTTTTTTTTTAACATGATTATCACAATAAGTGATATCAGTGAATATTCATCATCTCATATAGATACAGAATTAAATAGAAAATTTTCTCGCGATGACAACTCAGGATTCACTCACTTAACGACTTTCATGTATAACATACAGCAGTGTTAATTATATTTATCATGTTGTACATTCCATCCCTAGTACTTATATGTAACTGGAAGTCTGTACCTTTTGACTGCCTTCCTCCAATTTACCCACCCCCACCACTAATAACACAAAGCTGTTCTCTCTTCCTATGAGTTTATCTGTTTTTGAAGTATAATTGTAGGTCCCTGTGTTTTATGCTCTGCTTAGCATCCTGTATTTCTCCTTCATAATACTTATAACTAAGTCAGTCACTGGGGGGAGAACTTGCTTAACGCATATACCCTGTATCTGGTTGGTTAACCATGGAACACCTAAAGACTAACAGTATTTTGTGAGCATTTAAAATTGTGCTCCATTGGGCTTCCCTGGTGGCGCAGTGGTTGAGAATCCGCCTGCCGATGCAGGGGTCACGGGTTCGTGCCCTGGTCCGGGAAGATCCCACATGCCGCGGAGCAACTAAGCCCGTGAGCCATGGCCGCTAGGCCTGCGCGTCCGGAGCCTGTGCTCCGCAACGGGAGAGGCCACAGCAGTGAGAGGCCCGCATACCGCAAAAAAAAACCAAAAACAAACAAACAAAAAAAATTGTGCTCCACAATAAAATAAAATTTACATCATAACCAGTACACACATATACATACATGTAACTGAAACAAAAGTTTCTGGAACACTATATACCCTTTCTAGAAGGAATTCGCTTGATATTTTCCATTCTATTCTGGTTTTAGTATGTTGGATATGACCCAGTATATTGATTTTACACCCTACTTATAAATTCAACTCTCATTTTCAATAATTACCCATCTACACTTAGCAGATAGTAAGTCCTCAGGTAATTGAAGAATAAACAAATGAAACAATATTTACCAACCACTATTTAAACCGAATTTATTTCCTTGTTTACACTGTATAACAGTTTATTTGATTATGGCTTTGTCTCTCCTAGGATAATGAGGCCCCAGGAGGACTAACCTAGGTCTATTTTTAAGAAGTAAAAGCAAGCCTTGCCCTTCTAGGTATAATTATTTCCCTTGATTAGACTGATGAGATCAAGGTCATGAACTTGATCTCATTCTGATCATTTGGTTTCTCTTTGTCCCAAGGCCACAGATGGCCTCCCTAAGTAAGTAACCTTAGGAAAGAGAGAGGTTGATCCACTATTTTTCTTTTTATTGCTGATCAGCACATCCCTATCACTGCAACAAATATGGCTTTGAAAATAAAAAGGAAAAAACTTTCCAGCAATATCTTAACGATACCACCAAATTCATTACTGCCTTTGGCTCTTACGAGTAATATATGAATTGACTTACCTGAATTGTCAGATCTAAGGGCTATTTTAACTTATTTCCAAACATTTTGGATTTAACGTGATTATAATCCTGCCCTGTTAAATGCCAGGACAGCTCAAATAGGAAACCGATATATTTTTAAATAACCAGTTAACATAAGGCCTTCTTTTACCATCGTATTTTGCTGTTCCTCTAGATACCCTCAAAACCCTGGCTTTTTTTGCTTCTTCTCTACTTCTCATCCAGGCATCTACCATACCAAACAACGAAAAAAATCCTCCCAAGACTGACAATCTTAAAATATCAACAGTTCTCTGCAGGACCAAGGAAAGAATTCCCCACACATTGGGGAACCATACGAGCCCAGACTGAGCTTTCACTAGGAAAACCAATAAAACGGCTTGGTGAGGGGGGGTCCACTCCCAATGAGGTTGTAGAGGGATGCGTCCTTCAGAGAGCTAACTGGGAGGGGCATGATGCTTCCCCCAGGTCTCACTCCAGGGGCAAAATTCCAGGGCAAAACAATTGTTCCGAGAGCGTTTTTGTTAAACCTTGCCAGGCATTGCTTTGGAAAAAGCTTAGGTAAACCAAGGCTTCCTAGTGTTTGAGAACTGAAAACTGTGAGCAGAACTAGCATTTTGACAGAATGCTTTATTTTCCCAGATGTGCGCAGTCGACTTATCTTCCTCTATGTGCATATTATGGAACGATTGTTTGTAAAAAAAAAAAAAAAAAAAAAACACAAACAAACAAACCAAAAAAAAGCACAGAATGAACAAGTACTTCTGTTAATAGTTGGTTCCTAGAAAATCAGACTCCTCTTAATAGAACTGAAGCCAAGTGTGCCCTCTAATTTTAGTGCAGGGGCCTGTACTTTATAAACCCTTACAATTTGCTCAAAATTAGGAGAGCTTTAGTTTTTTTTTTTTTTTTTAAGTGGGCTTTATGACCCTTAGAAAGTTCCTCTATAGACTGGAGCTCTTCTCAGAGAACTGAGAACGTAGAGTTTATCTCTTTGGAAATAACATTTTCCTATTCTTCAAGAATAGGAAATGAACAAGTAATGAACAATAGCTTTGGCTCTCATATAACCTCAGTACATGGCTGATTATTATGGCTCCCTCTTAAAATCTGAATGAGCAGCCTGTATAAAAAGAAGCGTGCTTTCCTCAACCTGATCTGACACTATTTATTTGGTTATATAAATGCTTTTTGTGTTTTATTTTGGTAAGCCTGCATTTATCTACATACTTGACCTAAAACTCCACACTTTATTCCATGTAATACAGTGACATAGGAAGTGTGGAGGGGAAAAAAAGGACACATTCTCCTAAATTACCGTTAAGGATAATATCATTTTGGCGTAGCAGAAAACAAGGGAGCCAATATAAAGAAAAGCTTAGTTACCCAAATTGCAGTGAGTTCTATTTTTTAAAATATATATCACTTAAAACAGCATCAAAATAATATTCACATTAATGATTCTTAATGCAAAATTCATTTTAATATGGTAAACAAATGACAACAGTAGTTTTGTAGATTCTGCTTGGGTTGTACTGACCCAATTATCTGGTCAAAGGGCTGCATGGATGCAAGAGACAGGGTGAGTTAAAGTTTAACTCCCAGGAATTGTAAACCAAACCTAAAGCCACTGAACCTTTGGAGTTTGATATGATGATTAGAGCATACCCAGAGTGACACGCTGAATTCGCCATAATCAAGGAAACCTTTTCCGGGTGGGGATCTCTGAAATCACTCAGGTATTGTCCATGTGTTTTGTTTTTTCTATTTCAACTCTGTGAAACTGTGCGGTTTGGATCAGTGGGAATGCAGTGAAAACAGTTTTTACCCTCTTCCACTATAGAGCTGAATTCAGAGATTTTTCTAGTTTGTTTTTATACTAATGAAGCCACCTGAAAACAAAAGAAAATTAGAATGATCATATAATCTCAAAATGTGATGGCAGCTGTTTTTGCTCCTTGATTTTATCAATTTCTGAGGGTAAAAAAAAATGTAGATCTATCACTTTGGGTATAAGAGTAAGGCTAATGTTTCTGAGAAATGTATTTAGCAATAGCCAGACAGCTGGGAGAGTTGTGGTTGACTGTCTGTCCAGGTCCTCAGATCCCAGGAAACGTAAAAGTATAATTAACAAGAGAAATAGTATTAACATCACTGACAGATTCTGAGTTCTATGTATAGGTCATAATTTCTACCATACTTTAGACTTCATATATTCAATTATCTTCTTTTCTCTCCTCCTTTATCCTGCACCACCACCAAAAACACACATAAACACACACACACACACACACACACACACACACACACACACACAGTCATGGACAATGATTGGTTTGATTATATTAAATCTCAATCTTGAGATGGCTAATTATTAGATCTTTTCCTTTCAGGATGGTTTGGGCAACTGTGCTGCAGTGGACATATTTCACATGATATTTTTGTTCACTCCAACAAGATGATTCACAATCAGACTATGATGGTATTTTACCTACAAAAAGAAATCAATCAGGGCACTTACCAGGAATATCCCATTCCTCCCAGAAATCTCTTAAATACTCTGATTGAAATAGTTTTGTTCTATGATTACCAAAGTAAGTTCCAAGGAGAATGGGTTCCCAAACAAGTTTCTTTACCATGGGACTTCTAAGATGTGTATTGTGTATCTCCAAGAAGATGACTAATACACCATCATTTGTGCATTTTACAGGATTAGTGTTCTGCAAAACGTGCATTGGCAAATTTAACTCTAGTTGTATACAATTTAAGATCATCAAAGATGTGGTGGTCTGGTCTGAAACATTCTTTTTTATTAGTATGTGCTGAGATGCATACAGTAGGAGCATAGGTCTGGAAATAAAAGTGAAATCACTAACTTGTCAAAGCATTGAGGCCTTCCCCTGCTAAATACAGGTAATAGACAAATGACTTACAGGTTCATTTTTAAGGGCAAGATTTTCTGGGATAGTATTGATACTGCCCATTTGAGACACTTCTCATATTTTACTGTTTCAATTTATTCTTTATCAAGTGTAAGGGAAGGAGAAAGATAGTTGTCAAGAAAAAAGAAAATTAGTTGTTATGGGCAAACATAAAATGACATAGTGGATATGAAATCACTGAATATTTGGTTATTATTTCCAAGTGGGCTAATACCAAATTGCTTTTGTATCTTTTCAAATATAGCATTTCCTACACTGTATTCAATGGACATTAATATACGTGGCTCAAAAAGAGGGATTCTATTGTCAAGTAAATTGAGGAAATGGTGGTTGGACAAGTTAAAGCAGGTCTTGTTACTACATGAGTATTTTGAGTAATAATAATAACAGACATTTATTAAGCATATTGCCAAGTGCACTTCTAAGCACTTTCCATGCGTTTATCTCAAGTTATTCTTAGAAGAGTCATATAAGGTAGATACTATTATAACATTTTTCAAAATGAGAAAACTGAGGCACAAGTAAGTTACCTAATGGGCTGAACATCACCCAGTTAGGAGGTGGCAGAGCCAAGTTCCCCAGCCAAGTGGTCTGACTCCAGAGCCCAAGCACAGAACCATGAGACCGTCCTCACAATGACTGGAGATTTACTCTGTTGTAAATACATTCATTCATCTTGAATATCCAGGAGAGTACGCAATGTTCTGTTTCCTAAGCTTAATTTACAACAGATCATCTTTCATTAACATTTATTAACATCTCTCAGAAATGGTATTCCTCAGACTACAGCTTAAGACAGAACAAATCATTTTTATAGCCCGTGTCAAGCATTTATAACAACCAGAATTGACTGAAACCATCACTATTGAAATCATCACGATTGAAAACCTCTTAGGTACCTTAGAGTCTAACCATCTTTCGTCAAACAGGACCATGCCTATCTTAGAGACTTTCCAAATTAATTACAGACAGGACACTGGACTGTTCTCCTGACAGAGCTGGGTTGGACTGATTGTTCACAAACACCCTAGGTTTGTGACCCTGGGCATGATATTCAGCTTCCCTAAATCTCAGATTCCTTAAAGGTAAAATGGGGGCAAAATCTGTCCTGCAGAATTTAGTAAAGATTAAATGAGATGATAAAGCAAAATAGTTAAGCACAGTCCCTGGTACACAGGAGGAATTCAGCAAAACTCTCTTCCCTTTCCGTTTCCCTGTTGGTAAAAAGCTCCAGAAAATTTTCCTAAAACTTTCCAAACTTACCTATTAGCTCCTCTTTGTCAAAACAATGCTACTACCATTTAAGTGAAAAACTGTATGTAAACAATGAAGTTTTTTGATGAGTCACAAAGTGAAACCCCGTTGCATTTATTCAGAAAATAAGACAACTTATCATTCTCTTTTATTCTAAAAAAAGAATTTTTTCACTGAAACCCACAGGACACCCTGTCACAGTGTATGTTCATTTCATCACACAGCCAGTTGACATGAAAAATCTGTTTCAATAACTATCTTTTAAAATACTGTCATCCTACAGAAACCTGAGCAGTATGGGTAGTACGCTGGGTACTATTGCACAATGGTTTTCATTACCTTATGTGTCTCTAAATGACTCAATAAGTTCAAACAAGATGGTATTGATCCACAGAGGATAAACACCATTTTATCTTATTCATGGAAACAGTAACCAGGCTCTTCTAAAGTGCAGTCGTAACAGTCCAAACTCCCCCAGGGAAAGCATCTGGAAAAGGAGCAGCACGACTGCAGTGACATTCTGTATTAGAAATCTGAATCCCATCTGCTCCTTGGCCTGATAAAGTAAAATCCAGGCAGTAATTAACAAATATTTACTGCTGATTCGATCAGAAAAGCTGGTTTATCACTTTATTCCATCAAACCTAACCCAACTAGGTTATCAGCATTAAAAACTATTTCAAATTTTTATTTTAATAAATTAGAATTTTGTGCTGATTTTTTTTTTTTGCCTTACGCGGCTCTCTCACTGTTGTGACCTCTCCCGTTGCGGAGCACAGGCTCAGCGGCCATGGCTCACGGACCCAGCCGCTCCGCGGCATGTGGGATCCTCCTGGACCGGGGCACGAACCGGTGTCCCCTGCATCGGCAGGCGGACTCTCAACCACTGTGCCTCCAGGGAAGCCCTGTGATGAATATTTTTGATGGATCCAAATGAAAAATTAAAATATTTCTCTTTGTAAAAATAGTTGTCTTGACTAAAATATACTGGTAACTTAAGCTCTCAGATTTGATTTTCTTTTAAAGATATACAGTAAGCTTGTTTTTTCCTTATTCGGATATATACGTGGAATTTTATATATGTAGGTATTACTGATCATACAGAAAACATTTTCCAGATTTGCTTATTCCAATAGGACTCAGTTCCTGCTAATATGAAGAGGAAAGTAATAATAAGGATTAGGATAACTCTCTCTAGTTTGCAAGGTTATGTACAGGGTTCTGTCCCAGTCTGTAATATGGCTAAAGAGAATTAGCATATGACAATTTGGCCGGATGGAATGACTAAGTGAGCAAACCGGTTTGCAATTCTATCAAAATCCCTCCTTCAAGGACATAGCAGTGTCTTCTCTTCCTCTAGCAGTTAAAAAATGACCATTGTTTTCGGATGCCCAGTGGACTTAACACTAGATTTACATAGCAAAATTAACTACCATGATACCTTAATTTCTATAGAATATTCTAGTTTACAAAGCATTTTATAGAGAAGAATTTAGATTTTTTTTTAATGCCAGATTTCTTCATAGTCAATTTAGTAATCCTAGTTTCTTCAAGGTAATCGTCATTATTCATCACTGAACGATGCTCTCACCTAGAGTTTATAGGCTTAGCTCCATTTATGTAGCAATAGTGCAGACTACGTAGGGAGCCTTCAACTACTGTCCTGGGCATTAACTGATTTGTTGATGAATTAAGAGGTTTGATGAAACTGTGAAGAAAGGACATAAGGATCCAGATGGAAGCTGAGAGGAGAACAAGTCCCATGCAGGTCCCAGAAGAAAACAACCCTAAAAAGATTTAAACCAGTGCAGATGCTGTAACTCAGAAAGTGAAGGAAGCAAAGAAGGGAAGATTCTACAACATCTCCTACAAAACTGACAAAGCACTGGCAGGGTATTAGGTATAAACACAATTGATTTTCACTTCTATTAACCCATCTGTTGTATCCTTCTATCCAGCTTGTCTATTCGGTTTATATTTCGTGCTCAGCTGGGGCCTTCTGCATGAATTGGCTTAGCCTAAAACTTGTGCTTACTTGCAGTGGAAGTCAAAAATCAGAATCTGATACCATGGAGGAGAAAACTCTGTTTGGCGCATACAAATGCACCCCCTAGGAACCCTCTTTCCTGAAGAGCCCTAACACTGCCTCACAATTCAGGCATTTACTACCAGCCAATTGACACTCTATGATGATGATAACAATGATATTAATAATAGCTCTTATATCCTTATATAGCTCCTGCCGTATGCCAGATTAACTCATAGATTAACTCATTTAATCCACTGGAATCTCCTGGAATCGGTACTGGTGCAATTCCATTTTTCAGTAAAGAGGTGACGTCTCAGAGACATGAAAAAGAATTGCCCAAGATCACACAGTTAATCAGTGGTGGAGACAAGAGTGAACTCCAGGAGTCTGGCACATAGACCCTGCAAACAGAGTAAAAATGGAACACTGAGAAGCACTGAGTCTTGGAGTTTAAAGGAAGCGTTGAGGTCCTTTGACAGAGAAAAAGCTATGTGAGTGTCCCAAGGATAAAAGACACTTTTTATTAGGGTAAGAACCCACGTGCAGGACTCCACCCCTCAGGCAGGCCCTTTCCATTATACCACCTCCCACAGGACAGCATTTCTAATTCATCCTGATTCTCTATGCCAACTCTGAGAGAGAGATTAATAGGACCTCTACGATTCTGAGGAAATATTGCCTTCACTCTGAGTGCCACTCTCCCTGTTATGTTCAGATTCAGGGATTGACACAGCCGGAGACGCAGTTAAAGGAGACCTCTCTTGTGAACAAAGAGACTGCCAGGCCCAGGTCACAGAGGAAATACGCGCAGGCACAGGCCAGGAGCACAGTGGCATCACCTCTGAAAATACAAAGTAATTGTCCTGAATGACTTGGCTGCCTTACACTCTTCTGTTAGTGTCTGCAAAGGACATAGCACCTCCCACCTGGAGGACACACCCTTCTCCCCAGGGAAAGGATAATTGGGTTGCTAGGTCTCTGAATGCTATTTAAACTGACCTAATTTGGAGCTTTAAATTGAAACCCAGATGCACCCAAATAGCAGCTCCACCAGCCTCAATAGAGTTCTTCATTTAGGATAAAAGGAGTATGTTTCCAGAAGTTCCTTTTTAAAATACAAATTAGTTGGGATACAGAGTGGGAGTGATCAGGGCACTTTGAGGTGTTGACATTCAGGAACACTGTAGCCTAAAATCACCTAGCATATTCACTAATCTCATAAAGCCTTATGGAAACGGTAGACAAGTAAGTTTTGATGGTGGGGAAGAGAAGACGTAGAGGACAGATGGCAAAGGGTGAAAGTGTCATGGGTAACCAGAGGATAATAGAAGGTATTTGAATGGTTGTCTGATTTTTGAGAGAGAATTTACTTATTAAATAATTTTGATTTATCATTAAAGTCATTTGAGCATCACACTTACCAGGTACTAATTCCTCCACGTGTCTCTCTCATTTCATAACAGTTACTTAATACAACTGTATTACTTAAATTGGAATCAATCAGGGAATGCCATTATGTGGTCCCAGAGGGTAATAAAGATAAGAGAAAAAATTACAACGTCTAGAAACTCTTTTTCTTATTTGCCTTTCAAAATAAGCCATAAGATCAAATATTTACTATAATAATAATAATTCAGTTTATTACTTCCAATAATAATAATTCAGTATTTCAAAGTATTCCCCAAATTCCAATGAAACAAAGCTGATTCATGGTGCTGGAATGGCCAAGAGGGAGATGATTACAATGTTGAAGCAGAAGGCTCTGGACCCAGAATGCCTGGGCTCAAATCCTAGTTTCACCACTTACTAGACATGTGACCTTCAGCAAGGTAACTTCTCTGTGCCTGTTTCCTCTGCTGTAAAATCAAGGTTGCTTTGAGATTAGATCAGAAATTACACATGAAGATCTTAGAACAATACCAAGTAAGTGTGCATAAACCTCAGCTATTGCAGCTGTAATTCTCATCTCATTTCTGTGTTGATTTCACAATGTTTTACTGGAGGAAAATGGTTAGGAGAGAGAGAGGCTATGAGGTCAACATGTAGAAAGTATATTTTAGCCTGGAAGTCAGTGGCTTAGAAATTAACTATCCCCCGTACCTGCTTGCTGTGGGAACAATTTCTCCCTGACTCTGTTGCAGTTTTCCCAAGGCAGAGATGTTTTCTATCATAGGCAGGGCCTCCTAATTAAGTCAGTATAGAGTGATTTAAAGGAACCTGGGTAATTAGCAAGAGAAGCAGACTAGAAATCTGGTCTGAAATCACTCCAGATTACAAACCTCTCAGGCTCTGTTATTTTCACTGTTATGACCAAAAAAAAAAAAAAAATCAAAGTATTCCAAGGCACAATACTCGTTATTGAATAAAATAGCCACCTAACTGGGGACAGAAGGCAAAGAGGTAGAAGAAGAGATCAAGAAAAACATTAGTGAGTGTCATGTACCAAGCTCCGTGCGGTGCATTTATCCAATCACTTTGAATCACTTTAACAACCCTTTAAGGCAGGGCAGCCATCATTATCTCCAATTTTGAAATGAAGAGACTGGGAGCCAGTTATAAATAACTTAACCCAAGTTTGCAAAGTTCTTAAGGGATGGAACTCAACATTTGAACCTAAGTCAGTATGACTTCGTGATCCCATGGTTTTTTGTTCATTATTGACTATGACACCTTAGACTTGTGAACCAATAATGAACAACACAGTGCAAAATATTGTGTATTCTAATATCCTGTGGTGAAACTAGAAAATTAGGAAAAAGAGGACAAAGTCTGGAGTAGTCAGAGGGGCTCTATATAATGTCCATTCTGTTTAGCAAATATGTATGAAGTGCTAACTAACACGAGGCTAAGGGCTAAGAGCTAAGAAGGTGAGTTTATATCCTTGGTGAGTTTATGGCCCTCCCTCTCTTTATCCTACCTTCATTCCTCAATGAATGAATGAGGAATGAATGTAGGATGTTCTGTCCTTCTTTTTCCCTTCCATCTGTCTCTAAACTAATCTTTCTGCCTTTAAGCTGTTCTCAACAAAACTCACGAGTTATCTTTCTAAAGTTCACAGGGTCCTAGAATTCTTCCATGCTGTTCCCAGTGACTTCATAATACAATGCAAACACTCTATCATGCCAATATTGATTTAATTCTTGCTGACCTTACCAGCTTTATCTTCTGTCACTCTCGCTCCCTCCCTCAAGAAACCCCCTCCCAACTTGAATTCAACATTCTAATCATACTCAGCTTCTCAACCATCCATATTATTTTCACTTACACCTCTGTCCTCTAGAGTCCCTTTCTTCTCCCTTCTCCTAACTCCTAGCCATCCTTCAAACTGTCCTGAGTAGAGGGAAGGTATACACTGGAAATTAATATGAAGTACAACATTGGAGAAGTTTGGTAATAAGATAGAAAAATTGACATTAGTTCATAGAGTTATATGAGGCCATTGGAATTATTTTAGTTGAAGAGTAATATAAAATGGATATTTAAGAAACTCAACCAGTGTTGTACCAATGACATTAGAGTTAGAAAGGACGAGAGGCTGAATTACAGCAATGATCTAGGTATTAAATGATGGCTGCAGAGATGATAATTAATGACAGTGGGAATTCAAAAGAAAGCAAAGTATCAAAACTCAGTGGCTGGCTAGAAATAAGGAGGCAAGAATTTAATAAGGGCAGTTTATACAAACGCATGTAAGTTAGCATAAAATCAGAATTTATATAATATTTTTTCCACTGTGATTGAAATATATTATATTGTTTATATATACACTTGAGCTGATTTTATTTTTGCAACCGAAAAATGCTGCATTGACACAATTTAATCATTGACATACACTAGGATCTTTTCTTTCATCTTCAAATGTTCTGTCTAGCTGACTCTTGTCCTTGAAGCAAATTGTCCAATTTTGAGAGGTAGAACTATAAATCTAAGTAGTTGTTTGTGTGGTCAGACTGCCGGGAATTTGTATGAGTAAATTTCATAGATGTTTCAGGAGGTACAGACAGTTTTTCTTGCCCCCTCCCTTTATTTTCTGACACTGAGTCTTGGAAGTTTCTGGCTTTTCAGTGGAAAAAAAAACTGAATCGTGGAAACAAACACTTCAAATTACTCATTCATCAAGCTTCGCACAGTCTGGTCTTTAATCTTTCACTTTTTCTAAGCGCATCAGGTTGGGAGCAGCCATATGGTTGTAATGCTGGGAGGGCTGGGGAAGACTAGATGTGAGACCAGGGCAGAATTTGGGGTTGTTAACAAAGAGCAGGGAGAAGAGGATCTGGATTTCTTTCAGAAGCCTGAATCTTTGGAGGGCAGTCTACAATGGGGGATGAGAGATGGATGCTGCAATTGGTCAGCTTGGGTTTGACTAGCTAAGTAGAGGACATGAAGAACACAGGGCCAGAGTCCTGTGCTACTCATCCCGGTGAGATACAACTGTGGGCAAGTCAGCGCCCTGAAATTCTTACTACAGGAAACTGTCACCGGCCTCTCTGTGAGAATTACAATTGCAGGCAATTCATAAAACACCGAGGGACTTCCCTGGTGGTGCAGTGGTCAAGAAGCCACCGGCCAGTGCAGGGGACATGGGTTCGTACCTGGTCTGGGAAGATCCCACATGCCGCTGAGCAACAAAGCCTGTGCACCACAACTACTGAGCCTGTGCTCCAGAGCCCGCGAGCACCAACTACTGAGCCCCCGTGCCACAACCACTGAAGCCTGCATGCCTAGAGCCCATGCTGTGCAACAAGGGAAGCCATCTCAATGAGAAGCACGTGCACCGCAATGAAGAGTAGCCCCTGCTCGTCGCATCTAGAGAAAGCCTGTGTGTAGCAACGAAGACACAACACAGCCAAAAAAAAAAAAAAAAAAAAAAGAAAACACCAAGCAGAGCCATTTGCTACATCTCTTATCAAGGTATATCAGATGGCAAGTCACCCTTACTCAGTGACCTAGTTATAGAATATCCATATAATCTTTGTTTTTTAAAGGAAACATAAGGCTATCCTTTATTGAAAGAGTCAGATTGCCTCAGGGTCATTGTACAGAGCTTCAGATAGTTGGAATTTGTAAGCTTCACTCCAGGATTGAATGTATTTCATTAGTCAGTGATTGGCAGCCTTAGTGAACATTGACAAGCAGCTCATGCAGCTCAATAACAAAAAAACAAACAAACCAATCCAAAAGTGGGCAGAAGACCTAAATAGACACTTCTCCAAAGAAGATATACAGATTGCTAACAAACACATGAAAGAATGCTCAACATCATTAATCAGTAGAGAAATGCAAATCAAAACTACAATGAGATATCATCTCACACCAGTCAGAATGGCCATCATCAAAAAATCTAGAAACAATAAATGCTGGAGAGGGTGTGGAGAAAAGGGAACACTCTTGCACTGCTGGTGGGAATGTAAACTGATACAGCCACTATGGAGAACAGTATGGACGTTCCTTAAAAAACTACAAATAGAACTACCATACGACCCAGCAATCCCACTACTGGGCATATACCCTGAGAAAAAAATAATTCAAAAAGAGTCATGTACCAAAATGTTCATTGCAGCTCTATTTACAATAGCCAGGAGATGGAAGCAACCTAAGTGTCCATCATCGGATGAATGGATAAAGAAGATGTGGCACATATATACAATGGAATATTACTCAGCCATATAAAGAAACGAAATTGAGTTATTTGTAGTGAGGTTGGTGGACCTAGAGTCTGTCATACAGAGTGAAGTAAGTCAGAAGGAGAAAAACAAATACCATATGCTAACACATATATATGGAATCTAAGGAAAAAAAAAAAAGGTCATGAAGAACCTAGGGGTAAGATAGGAATAAAGACACAGACCAACTAGAGAATGGACTTGAGGATATGGAAAGGGGGAAGGGTAAGCTGTGACAAAGTGAGAGAGTGGCATGGACATATATACACTACTAAATGTAAAATAGATAGTTAGTGGGAAGCAGTCGCATAGCACAGGGAGATCAGCTCGGTGCTTTGAAACCACCTAGAGGGGTGGGATAGGGAGGGTGGGAGGGAGGGAGGTGCAAGAGGGAAGAGATATGGGAACGTGTGTATGTGTATAGCTGATTCACTTTGTTATAGAGCAGAAACTAACACACCATTGTAAAGCAGTTACACTCCAATAAAGACGTTAAAAAATTTTTTAAAAACAAAAAACATTGAGTTTTCAACTTAATTTTTCCAAATTGGTCTGAGGAAACCAGATGCAGGAACTAAGTTCAAAAGGACAATCTCAACGAGAATAAAAAGAGACATGATAACACCAGACCTCACCAGCTCATCAGGTCTCTGTAATCAGCCACACAAATAATTGGTCCCAGGACTATTGGATAAACATCTGCTTTTAAGCTGAAGGGTATCTACATTTTATGCTGTGATTACCACCATACCAATTTGTAAGTCAACTTAGAAATTAAACATACATGCAAAGAAATTCTACTCTTGTTAGGTTATGTGATTCTAGAATTTATAAACTGTGCCAGTTCTCTTTCCCAGGGATCTTTAAGAAAGT
This sequence comes from Kogia breviceps, assembly GCF_026419965.1. Lineage (NCBI taxonomy): Eukaryota > Metazoa > Chordata > Mammalia > Artiodactyla > Physeteridae > Kogia > Kogia breviceps. The sequence goes on along the minus strand of NC_081311.1, from coordinate 39,624,272 downwards.
CAGGAATGGGGTCAGAGTTGGGCATTATTATTGAGTGAAGATAACACAATAGCCATCTGTAACCCTGATCTTACATGTACTAGAACAATGACAACACCAAAACCATGTATGTATATGTATTATCCAGGGTTCTCCAGAGAAATGGAACCAATATTCCAATTGGAATCCTAACTGGCTAATACATATACCTACATGGTTTAGTGTTGTCATTATTCTAGTATCTGTAAGATACGTATAAATCTATTTCTCTATCAATAGATAAAGAGGTTTATGATAAGGAATTGGCTCATCTGATTATGGAGGCTGACAAGTCCCAAGATCTGCAGTTGGCAATCTGGAGACCCAGGAGAGCCAACATGTAGCTCCTGTCTGAAAGCCAGAAGGCTTCCTAAGAAAAGTCAATGTTTCAGTTCAACTCTGAATGCAGGAAGAGACTGATGTCCCAGCTCAAGCACTCAGGCAGGGCAGAGTTCTCCCTCTCCTTCTTTTTTTTTTTTTTTGTAATAAACTGGGCGTTCTCTCTTATTTAGCCTTTTTATTCTATTCAGACCTTCAGTTGATTAGGTAAGGCCCACCCACATTAGGAAGAGCAATCTGCTTTACTCAATCTATCAATTCAAACATTCATCTCATCCAGAAATACCCTCAAAGACACACCCAGAATAATGCTTGGCCAAATGTCTGGGCACTCTGTGACCCAGTCAAGTTGATACATAAAATTAACCATCACAGTATAACCGTAAGGGAATAGAAAGCACCTCACGTTGTCTGGTCTTAAGGATCTCCATTCCTTCTCCATTACCCACTCCTTCATCCAACACCTGCACAGTTTCCATCTGCTGTTAAAATTTTCCAAAATCCTTTTTGGATTAAAAAAACTGCTATTCATCTCTCCATATTCAATGTTGTCAAGTACAGGTCACTTATGAGGATCTCTAGTTCAGAGTTTCTCATATTCTTATCCAAGTTGAGCAGGAGCTGGGGGATTTGTAAGGGAGTGGTGGTGTCAGAACCAGCTACAAAAGGAAACTTCTTGTGTGATGTTGTGCTGTCAACACTGACCACCAGGAGTTTATTCACCCTTATGTATTTATACACATTCATAGCCACACATGTGTGCTTGTGCATTCCTACATATGTACAACCACACACAACCTGCTGGTGCAGGCATAAACTCATCTCAGCCTGGGAGAGTGTGAAAATAAGGATGGGGGCTCTAGGCACATGGCAAATGGGAAACAAGAACAAAGGAAACTAGGAAGTAAGAAGTAACTGGTGTATCTGGGAGACCTGATGGGCTTGAGCGCAGAATAGCTCTAGACTTGGATTGAGAGACAGTCAGAAAAGTAGAGTTAGGACCAGATCTTGGTGGATACTGGATGTCAGGCTAAGTGGTTGGACTGTTTCTTTATAGTTAATTATGAGACCAATGAAGACTATTAGAAGGGACATTTTAGGGAGACTGATCTAGCAGAGGTAGGCAGTAACTAGGGGTAGTAAGCAGTGAAGTTTCATTCTACTTTGGCTGAGTTAAGTCTAGTAATGGAAGAGAGGGTGGAGGATGAGGGTAGGAGTAAGAAGAGCAACAAGTAATGATACATATGTACAGGAGCAAGAAAAATTCAAGATCCAGACTTCATGAGGAGCCTACGCTGGAGGCTGTTCTGGATAAAGAGGCTGTAAGGACCTCAGCTGTAGGTATTCATGGATCTGCTAAGGTGCTTCACTGTTAACTTGACTCAGCTACTTCCTACATCTGCTCCTCTCTCTTC